>NC_090813.1:147272798-147957104 GCF_000390325.3 Nicotiana tomentosiformis | reverse complement strand
AGTTATCACAGTCATGCCCCCTTTCTTTGGGACACATTGCACCGGAGAAGTCCATGACCTATCGAAAATGGGGTAAACAATCTCGGCATCCAACCACTTTATGATCTCCTTCTTCACTACCTCTTGCATTGCTTCATTCAATATTCTTTGATGCTCCACGGAGGGTTTGTCATCCTCCTCCAAAATAATTTTGTGCATGCAAAAGGCGGGGCTTATACCCCAAATATCTGCCAATGTCCAACCTATAGCTTTCTTACTCTTTTAGAGCACCGCCAAAGTAGAATCTACCTGCATGTTAGTCAAGAAAGAGGAAAGAATAACAGGTAAAGTGGAACAAGGGCCAGGAAACTCATACCTGAGATGTGAAGGCAAAGGCTTTAACTCCAAAGTGGGAGGCTCCTTGATTGAAGGCTTTGTTGGAGGAGTCTTCCGGTTCTCAAGATCTAAGGACAATTTTCGGGGTTCATAAGTATATGACCCCATTCCTTGCAAAGCATTGATACATTCCACAAAGTCTTTCTTCTCATCATCATCATGATTGGGCAACACAGCTTCCAAGGTATCCTCAGCATTCATCATAGCACTAGCATCATCAATAATTACTTCGGTCACTAAATCCATGTACGAACATACTTCGTTGCTATTTGGTTGCCTCATCGATTTGCACACATGAAAAACCATCTTTTTGTCACCCACCCGGAAAGTGAGCTCACCGGCTTGCACATAAACAAGAGCCTTCCCCGTAGCAAGGAAAGGTCTACCCAAGATAATAGGCACCTCGTAGTCAACCTCATAATCAAGGATCACAAAGTCCACTGGAAGGATAAACTTATCAACTCGGACTAACATATCATCAATAATTCCCAATGGCCTTTTCATAGTCCGATCCGCCATTTGCAACCTCATAGATATGGGTCTTGGTTGCCCAATTCCCAAAGTTTTGAGCATAAACACATAAAGCTTTGGGAAAGTCGGCGCTCCCAATAGTACAAGAGATTGTGAAAGCACCCGAATCTTCCAATTTTGGAGCCATTTAGTGCACAATAGAACTCACTTGATGTGTCATCTTGATAGTTTCACAATTTATCGACCTCTTCTTGGTGACCAAGTCCTTCATGAACTTTGCATAACCCGACATTTGTTCCAATGCCTCAACCAATGGTACATTGATAGACAAACTCTTCATCATGTCAATAAATTTTTTGAATTGGTTCTCACTATTTTGCTTTGCAAGCCTTTGAGGATATGGAGGAGGAGGCCTTGGCATTGGTGCCTTTGCCTTTGGCACTACCGGTTCCGGTATGTCAGTCACATGCTCCCTAGATAGGTTCACCTCTTCTTGCATCTCCTCCACATTTTCATCAATATCAATTCTTACTTCGTCATTAGCGTGAACCATATTGCTTGGAATTTCATCTTCTTGAACTTCGACATCATCATCCATAATTCTTCTTTGATTTGAGGTGGTTGCATCTCCACCTTTTCCACTTCTCGTAGTCATGACCATAGCATGTCCCATATTATTCCCCCCCTCTTGGGTTCACCACCGTATCACTTAGTAGTGGTTCCTTAGGATGAGTGTTCAATGCTTGTGAGATTTGGCCAAGTTGAACCTCCAAATTGCAGATTGAAGTGTTGTGGGAGGCTAATTGAGCCTCATAGTCGGCATTTTTATCCATCATTTGTTTAAACATACTTTCAATCCTCCCCATATCATTGTTAGAAGATCTTGGGCCTTGAGAAGGATAGGGAGGTGGATTTCTCGGTTGTTGGAATATTGGGGGCCTTTGAAAACCCGACCCCCGGTTGTTGTTGTTGTTGTTCCACCCTCCTTGATTACCTCCCCAATTAATTTGATTGTTGCCAATCTAATTGCCTTGTTTTCCTTGATTATTCCAATTGCTTTGATTTTTGTTGCCACCACTCCAATTGCCTTGGTGGCCTTGGTTGTTCCAATTTTCTTGATTTCTTTGTGATCTCCATTGTTGTTGATTTTGAGCATTGTTTCTTTGACCTTGATAATTGTTGACGTATTGCACTTCTTCTTCTTGCTCATTATACGAATCACCTTGGTCATACCCACTATCATCTTGCATGAATTATTCCGGACGGCTTTGGCCTTGTTGACCTTTTTGCCGTCTCTTGTTCATCATCATATTTACACCTTCCATCGTATTCGCTTGTTTCATCCCTTGAATTTATTGCAGCTGAGCTTTGTCCAATCGGTACATTATGGTTGTTAACTCTGCAATAGCTTGCCCATGATCATGTCATTCCTTGTGTAGGTGAATGACATTGAGGTCACCTTGCAGAACATTGGCCCTACTTTGCCATGCCGATGAGGTATCCGCCATCTTATCCAAAATTTCACAAGCTTCGGCATAAGGTGTGTTCATGAAGTTCCCGCCCACTAGTTGATTTACCACACATTGATTTGTTGTGTTGATCCCCCTGTAGAAGGTTTGTTGGATCATGGCCTCGGTCATATCATTATTCGAGCACTCTTTAACCATGGTACGATATCTTTCCCAAATCTCATGCAATGGCTCATTGGGCTCTTGCTGGAACACTAGAATTACATCCTGTAGTGTAGCCATGTACCCCGGAGAGAAGAATTTGGAAATGCATATTTCGGCCAACTCATCCCATGTATGGATGGAATGATTGGGCAATCTCTCTAGCCAGTCCAATGCTTTTCCCCGTAAAGAGAAAGGAAATAGCCTCAACCTCAGCGCGTCCTCAGAAACATTAGTTTGCTTGCTCCCCTAACAAGTATCGACGAACCCCTTGAGATGATTGTAAGCATTTTGATTTGGAGCCCTGGTGAAGAATCCCCGTTGCTCAAGTAGTGTAAGTATCACGTTGGTGATTTGGAAGTTGCCCGCCCTAATGCAGGACGAGAATATTATCATTAGGCAGTCGGTCTCGCCTATTTTCTTGAGGTTCAGGAAGAACCTCATCTCCTTGACCATCGTCCACTTCCTCCCCCAATGGAAAATTACCAATGGGCTCGTTGTTGAGAGACATTCTCGTACCTATAAGCAATTCAAAAACAAAATTAGTGACTTGGAAGTAAAAGAAGACAAATCACACAAAAACCTAGATATATAGCTAAATCCGTTTAACTCCCCGGCAACGGCGCCAAAAATTGATGTCGCCCAAACTCACACCACAAATATAGGTAGTGAGGCGGTCGAAGCAATAATAAAACCCAATGCAAGTCGGGGTCGAATCCTCAGGGAGTTAGAATTGGGATTAGGTATATATTTAGTGTAATTGTACAATATGCCTTAGATTACACTTGCACATTCTTGTTTGTTATTTCTACTTCTACTTTAAACTATTGATTGCAATTATAAAACTAGGAGACAATATTTTTGGTTCTGGTTGTTTTCCAAATGATAGAAGATCTAGGGTCGTGATTTCCACCTAGGTGGTTACCTAATGGGTTGAAAATTCTAGGACAAGTCTGATTGGTCGGGGTTTTAATATAGCAATCACATGCAATTACCCACTCTATACCTCTCGGTAGTTTTAGTGGTTTTGCCCAATTTGGCTTTCTCAAGTCCAAATAGATATTGCACAAAACAAGTGATAAATGCTCAAGTCGGGTCTTACTATCTCTAGATTCAACCCTTTAATTGGGGCTATCAATTTTTTGAGTTCATCCCAATTTCTTGTTAGCCAAGTTTTCCTAGACTTAGTCTCTCTTTCTCAAGTAGAGACTAAACCAATTAGGCACAAATCAATGTTTGCAACCATTAATTCTTGAATTCAAGTAAGAACTAGGCTAAATATCACTAACCCAATCACAAACAAGTCCTAAATCAAACACCCATTAAGTACCCACACTAGGGTTGGGACACAACCCTAGCTAGAAATTTAGCTACTCATGAAAAATGAAGAAATACAAGAAGAAATTAAGATAGAATGCATAATAATTGATTAGGAAAAGAAAATCTAATGTTTAGAAGCTAATCTAGTACACTATTACTCAAAACAGTAAAGACAAACAGCTCAGGTACTCTCCCAAAACAAAACTTACCCTAAAAATGATAAAAAGTTCTATTTATACTAAGCTGAAAATATCTGACAAAAATGCCCCTTCAGAGGTTGTGCGACCGCATAATTATGTTTGCAGTCCGCACAACGAGACTTGGCTTGACAGGTTCTAATTCTGCAGTCGCACTCCTTCAACTACTGTGGACCGCACATTTGTGAGTGCGGCTGCACTCTTGCTTCTGCGGCCGCACAATTATAGTGCGGTCCACACTCTTTGATCTTAGGCTCTAGCTGTGTGAGACTTCTGCGGACCGCATAAAAATGAGTGCGGCCGCACAAAAATGGTGCTGTCCGCATTTCTTCTTGAACTTGAAATCCCATCTCACTGATTTTTGTCTTTTGCGACTACACCAGAATTGTGCGGTCCGCACTTTACATGTCATTTCTTGTCAGAGGTTTTCTTCATTATCTGCGGCCACACTCAATATTGTGCGGTCCGCACAGTGCTCTTTTAGCCTTGTTTTTGTCCTTCTCCAATATTACTCCTTCTTGAGTTGATTTTCATTTCTTTAGCTCATATTCTAACATATTTTACAAGCAAGCATATTTCGTTAAATTTCGGGAATACCTTTAAGCAATTTTGTGCTAAAACGCAAGTGAAAGAGTGCAAATAAGCAGTCAAAATCCCTACTTATCAGTCACCCGGTTCACACAACAACTACCTTTAGAAAGAACTGTGATATTAAGAAAACCAAAGGCTTATTATCTACTAAAACATAAAAAGAAGCTACTAAAAAATCAAGAGCTAATACACTACTGAAACATAAAAAAAAAACTAATAAGCAAAAACAAAGATAAAGAAGCTAATGAACAAACTACTAGAGATAGAATGAATATACATAGTAAGAGAGAGAGAGAAGATATATACATACAAAAAAGAAAAGAGATAATATCATCAAATTAGTATAGGACAAATGTATCAAAATACCAAATGTGTCAAATAAACTCCACCCCCTGAATAAAAGTAAGCATTGTCCCCAATGCTTAGCAAAATAAGAGTAAAAGAGGGAAGAGTGAAGAAAACTCCTTATTGCTCCTTGGACATCTCTGTGTCCCTAGCAATATCATTGCCCTCAGGATCATACAACTGAATCTCATCATCCTCAACTCTAGGCATGGCTGGGTTGGCGAACATCTGACGTACTGCCTCATCAGTATCTGTAGCAAGGTCTGGCTCTTCAGACTGGCCAGCTAGTGCCACCATTGCAGATTGCGCTGTAGGATCTGGGGCGGAATGGTGTGGGTCAAGCAGCATATCAAAGGGGAGATCTCCGGCTGTAGCAATCCTAGTCACCTCTCTCCGGAGCTTGTCCACTGACTTCTTGCTGGCCTGGGACTTTCTCATCTTTTTTACTTCCTTTCCCAGCTCTTCAATCACTAACCCATGTTGTACCAAGGTGTCCATAATAGTCATCTAATTCTCCAGAATTTTCTTCAATGTCTCCTCAATGTCAGAAGGAACCTGTGATGCCTGTGAGGTGGAATGAGCTGCAACAGTACTGGACAAGTCAGACAGCTTTACAGTGGCTGTCTTCATCTAGTTGTTGAGACTCGCCAATGTCTGGGAGACTCGCAGTGCAGATAGTGGATGAGGAGGCACGGGAACTGGATTCAAAGCCAAGGTGGGAGCTGTGGCAGGAACTGTAGTAGGGGTTGTGGATGATAGCAGAGGAATAGCTATGACACTGGAGGAAGGCTCGGCCGAAGTGGATGGAACATCAACTGCCTCAGCAGCTACCACGGCTAGCTCATCAAACTGGCCCATGGTGGTAGGCAGCTGAAATAATATCTTTAGATTGCTCGCATCCATCAGTGAGTACCAAGTAAAAGGCTTCTTAGGCTTCACCTTTCTGTCATAATCCCTGGTCTCTACCCTTGCATCAGTGAGATATTTTGTAATAGTGTTGGGATACGGGTAGGACGAGTCATTTTGCCGAGAAATCATTGAGATATTGGTCGACATCATGGCACCCATATTGATAAGGTACCTGCCATAATAGAAACAACCAAAACTGCCGGAGGAATCGCAAGGTGAGTCTCATTTTGGCTCGGGTCCAATCTGCTACAGATAAAGGTTTGCCACCCCTTCGCCTCGAAAGTTAGAGTGCTCCGGTGGATAGGAATTCCAGAGGCAATCCATGGTGATGGTGGCCCTGGTGCTGCTAGAATCTCTGCTAACCATGGTCGAACTACGTCTCCTGGTGCACACTTCTCCAAATACTCCTTCGGCTCAACATCTTTGAAGCCCAAGTACGTTTTGAGTGTATGATGATCAAACCTCACTTTGAGGTTACGCACTTTGGTCACCTTTGTCACCTTTTTGATATACGCCACATTGGCGTAGAATTCACAGACAAGGTACTCTTTGGCATCTACTACACTCTGAGTGAACCACATCCACCCCCTGCATTCCCTGAACTGCCTCAAAATGGATGGATTGTACCTCTCCAAATCTTTCAACAGAAATTGTCGCTCAAGGGTTAGCGACCTCGCTGGCCACCATGTACAAAAGCTGGTGAAGGTAGCCAAGCTAAAACTTGGTCCTCCCAAACCTCTTTCTTATTCGACCTTTCAAGGCCGACAGCTGTAGCATCTCTATCTCTGCCATCATCGGGGATATCATGAACTAGTGCCTCCTGTGCCGCAGGAATTGGTGTAGCCGATGGCTCAGAAGCCTGACTAGTACTCTACTGTCACGACCTAAATATCCGACTAGTCATGATGGCACCTAACCCAACCCCCTAGGTAAGCCAATTTACCACTAACCAATTTCAGTAACAATTAATAAAGCAATTAAGTAAAGAAATATCTGAATATGATGCATTCCCCAAGGACTGGTAGTACAAATCATGACCTTCTAAGAATAGAGTTTACAAAGCTGGTATGAAGTAAATACATCATCTTTTTGAAAAGTACAAAAACAGAGTTTTATGAATCTAAGGCTACCATGAACAAGAGACATCTACAACCGGAACGCATGAACATCTTCAGATCCAGCTTCCAACGAACACAGCAACATCAACAGCCAACATCTGCACGCAAGGTGCAGAAGTGTAGTATGAGTACAACCGACCCCGTGTACTCAACAAGTAACTAACCTAACCTTAGGTTGAAAGTAGTGACGATCTTGTACCAAGGTCAGAGTCCAACTCTAATAACTAACAACAATTCATAACAACATAAAACAAGTAATAAAAGAAGTTACTCAAAGAATAAATGCTCAACTAAATCATGATTTCTGAAAATAGTTCTGCCTTTCAAGTGTATCAGTGAAAATCCCAAGTCGTTTACCGAAGTTGTCAAAAGTATGAGTAAGTTTGAAACCAGTAATTCTCCCAAAAATCGTTTCAACAATGAATAAGATAGTGCATTGTCTTTCCAGATTTCCAGTGAAATAATGCATCACTATGCCCGTAGGCCAATATGTGTGAGAAGTCATGAATGACGTGATACCGTACAACATGAGAAAAATACCTCTCTATGCTTGTATGTCATGTGTGAATGTGAATGCTGTATCTCAGAGATGAACTCATGTACTCACACTCTCAGAGTACTCAATCTCACTATCTCACACATTCTACTCATCATGCTCAATCACTCGGTATTGTATATGGCCAATCCGGCCCAGGGAAGATCCATCCCGGAATATACACATCAACTGATCATCAGCCACTCAGTACCGAGTAGGGACAATCCAGCCTGTGGGGAAGATCCATCCTCAGGTATAAATGCTTCGGACAATATCCATGTCGAGGGAAGATCCATCCCTCAATATAAATCAACTGCGCTCACTGGGGGTGTGTGCAGACTCCGGAGGGGCTCCTTCAGCCCAAGCGCTATAAACCGCACGGACAACTCACGTGCCATAGTATCAATATCTCAAAATCAGACCCTCGACCTCACTCAATCAGCAACCTCTCCAGTCTCTCGGGCTCACAATGACATGAACTAGCCCATAATGATGATATAATGTATCAATAAATAACAACAGAGACTGAGATATGATATGCAATGAATGAATATGACTGAGTATGACATTGTAATGCAAGCAAAAAATGCAACAACAGTAATGACCTCAGTGGGTCCCAACATAATAAGCATGTAACCTGGACATGGTTTTTAATACGAAACACAGCTCGATAACTCTAATACGTAGAGATTTCATGATTATAGATAAGTTCAGGTAACTACACAATACCACAAAAATAACGGAGTCACAGTTCACACGGTGCACGCCCACATGCCCGTTACCTAGCATGTGCGTCACCTTAACACCAAACACATAACACGTATAGTCAGGGTTCATACCCTCAGCTCCAAGATTAGAAGAGTTACTTACCTCGAACAAGACGAATCCAATGTCAAGCAAGCTAAACAATGCTCCAGGAATTCCACTCTGCACGTATCAACTTCTGAATCGAATCTAGTCACAAATTATTTGATTCAGTCCACACAATTTATAGGAATTAATTCCATATCAAAATACTAATGTTTCCCACAAAAATCCGAAATTACACTCAAAATCGCCCGTAGGGCCCACGTCTCGAAATTTGATGAAACTCACAAACTCCGATAACTCATCCAATTACGAGTTCAACCATACTAATTTCACTCAAGTCCGACTCCGAATCAATGTTCAAATCTTGGAAATTCATTTTATGAAATTGTAGAAAATTCCTCTGATTTCTCTTGAAAAATCAATAATCTAACACCGAAAATGAAGATTAATTCATGGAATATAATCTCAAGGGAGTCAAGAACACTTACCCCAAGTTGTTTGGAAACATTCCTCTCCAAAATCGCCCAAACTGTGCTCCAAAATTTGAAAATGAAGAAAGAAACCAAAACCCACGATTTTATCTTCTGTCCAGTCATTCTGCTTCTGCGGACACGAGAGGCGCTTCTGCGGTGTCGCTTCTGCGACACGAGCTCCTCTTCTGCGGACTCCACTAGCCAGCCGACTCTTCGCACATGCGGATCTCCATCTGCTTCTGCGCAACTGCACGTACGAAGCCAAACGTGCTTCTGCACTCCTTCTCGCTTCTGCGCCCAAGGCCCTTACTTCTGCGGGGCTGCAGATGCGCTCTAATTTCCGCTTCTGCGATCTTCCCAAGCCAAGCCCACTTGCACTTCTGCGATCAACTGTTCGCATCTGCGCCCATTCTTCCGCAGATGCGGAAACACCAGAATCAGCATACCTCCAGTAATACAACATGAAACAAAAATGATCCGAACCTCGTCCGAAACTCACCCGGGCTACCTGTGACCCTGTCCGAATATACCAACAAGTTTCATAACATAACACGGACTTACTCGAGGCCTCAAATCACACTAACAACATCAAAACGACCAATCGCACCTCAAAGCAAAATCACCATACGGAGCTACTGAAAATATCAGAATTTAAATCCGAGGTGGTTTACACATAAATCAACATCCGGTCGACTTTTCTAACTTAAGCTTTCCATTATGAGACTAAGTGTCTCAATTCACTTCGAAATCCTTCCGAACCCGAACCAACTAACCCGGTAAGTCATAAAACAACTGTAAATCATAAATTGAGCAATAAATGGGGGAATGAGGTTGTAATACTCAAAACGACTGGTCGAGTCATTACATTCTCCCCCACTTAAACATACGTTCGTCCTCGAACGTGCCAAGAGTTATTCCTAACCTTCAAATCTCTATTGCACCTTACCACGCATATACCCGGGGTGATATCACGTCACTCTATTCTATATAGGCCTGACAACATAACACAACTGAAAATCATTAATTTAACCTTAGCCCAAAAACCTTGGAGTTCAATTCCCAACATTCTAAATTTCTTACAAGACCCAAATCTCTCATTTACACATTGTATAAGTATGAACAAGCTGCATTGAGCCATAACCATAACCACAGATACAATCCCATAACATACTACACAACTTGCATGCTCGTAGCACCATTCCTGATCACAGTAACTACTCCAAAACCAACCTGGTACTGTTATTAAATCGCATATCAAATAAAACCTCATTCCAAAACCTTCATACACTGCTGATAATAAAAGAATCACGCAGAAATCTCATGACCCCTTATCACATCAACAAGTCATGGAGCTCTCTCGCCCCAACCAGAACCATAATCACTTTCTAAGCCAATTTTTAATATTATGCTCCTGAATATACCGTAATCAAACCTGATAGTACTCATTCTAGGTCCAATGACAATATATTATCAAACACAACTATCCCACAAACATGCCACACCAATATAACTCAAGCCACAACTGCGTAATTCGTGTACCCAAAATGGAAAATGTCTCGGAGAAGAGAACCGTATTGCAAGTTCAACCAGCACCTCCACAACTGCAATGCTATAAGCTCATTATATATAGTAGAACCAAGACACGCGAATCTAACAATGGTAACCAGCTCTTCTAGAGCTCACAGTAACATCAACCACATGGCACGGTCACCGGCCTTTAGTCCCAGCATATTATACAGGAGCAATTAAACAAGTACACATGTATATGATAATGAAATAAGATTCTCATGCTCCTGGATTGGTATAAATAACACGCCATAGTGTAGGCATGTGCAAAGTCTGCTATCACACTTCAAATCGGCAAGTTAATGCAGAAATAGTAACTACCTCATTTATTCAGGGAATTAGCCTCTTTGTAACCTCAATTATAGCCCAGATAGTTCTCCACAAAGGTACGAATACGAGAAAACATTATAACTTTATGCTTGACAGTTAACTCTAGGCATATCATAGCCTAAGCATTCTTCCGAGTATGAATACTTGCCCCGATGCCCGCACATGGGCTTAAACCTCACCTATATGCACACTCATAGCGTGTAGCACTCACAAATAATTAACGCAACTAGTGCCTCCACTGAGTTTAAAAAAAATACTCAGCTCAAACATGTCGCAACCCTAAAACAATATGCTTCTGAGAACTCCCAGTCTTCAAATTCATAGAACGCATGAATCACCGTAACTCGTCCCAACTCCAGCACTCAAATGACTAACACATCTTTCATGCACAATCATCACGAGGAATTCTTCCAAAAACATTTCCGTGCCATATAGCAATAATTAGAATATCAAACAGTCTATCAACCAGGTGAGTACCGCAATACCAATGAACATCCGTAAGTTAAAACATTATGCGCCTTCTGAAATGCACACCCTTCTCAGGGATTACTGAGCAGTTATAACATTCCTTTAAATATCTAAAATTGACCATTCTATCCAAAATTCGTGACATTCCCTTCAATAATGAACTGCCACCTTGTTCATGTAAATCTTAATCCCACACAACACACCACATCTATCATGCCATCATGTGACAAGCATAAGAATCTCATTATGAACTCTGAGTCACTAGCAAATTACATACCTGGTTAGTTAGAACCCTTCCTCTTGCTTCCTTCCAGGAGAAAATCATAATACACAACACGTTCCCCATACCGGTAGAAAATATCCGTTTCAAACTATGGTAGAAACCATCAAGAACACTTTGAAATCTATTTGTACATAATCAAGCTATCAGGACTAAATCTCTCTAACTCGACCAAGCCACGCATGTCACCAAACCCAAGAATATTGCCACCAAAACATCCATGAAGTCTCACCACATCATAATTACCCAAAAGAACCGAGCATACCATTACCATGTTGGTCTAGCCTACTACCAGTTGTCCTATTTTCTCCGAGTTTCTTCTGAATAAACCTCAAGTTGACACTTATCCGTGTTAGAATGTTACGATCCTTACCCAAAGCTAACTACAAGACCTCCTAACATAAAATGACACCGCCCTAAGGCCCATGAGCCACTGTACTCTTCTTAAGTACCTCCATAAATACCACAACCGAGACACCCACTCTTAAGGGCCTTATGTGAATTTAAAATTGTTCCTCTTTTCTTTTACCTTTCTTATACTGGAATATAGAATCCATAGTCATACAGAATTACCGCAAGTCCCGGCACCATCAAATGAAAATCTCAGATTTTATCCATACACAAGTCCGAAAAAATTCTCAATTGCTATATATAAATTTTGAACCCATTAGAACCTTCTCGAGAGTCACCCATTTTGCTCAAGCTCAAATTGCACCGCCCGAACGGGCCGAAAGACACATGTCCCATTAGCACGACAACATTCAAAGAAGTAACCCTACTCTAACACCACCGATCGAATTCATAATACATGCACACTACATCATTCACAAATAATAACTCACTCATTTCATGATTTTCATATACTCATAAAGCGCAATATAACCCATATTTAGGAATATCAGTTCCTGAGTCATACTCGATCTCAACCTCTGCAAGTCATAACTAATCTACAAGTATGCCTCACACTAAAACTAAAATTTTAACATATAATCATGAATTGAATTGCCAATAGCAGGCTCCCCCACTTGGCTCAAAACCATAGAACAAAACATTCCATAACTCACAATACCCATACTCTATTACTGCCATAATACCGCAGTCAGTTCAACAAAAATTATATTTAAGCTCATGCAACACCAACCATAAAATACCCCAGTCATCCGCTAAACTCGCATTCATTCTCTTAATACTCAAGTCAACTTTCTCAGCCAGATTTAAATTCAAATCTCAACATATACGCCCCGCTGGTAGAAAGAAAACTCTCCACTTATATTATAAGGAATACACCTACGTAGATTACTCCGCAGGGGATAACCCACCTGCTTAGCCTCAAATTGGTATCTTGTTATACCCTTTCGCAGTCATAATTATTATGCAATCACTTAGTCTATCTGAGTCCAAACTCATTAATCAGACATGAGAATTTAATTTGTCCCAAAATTTAACAACGTGAAAGATCCTTCAAAACATCCATACTCGAGACTGCACGTCACATCAAAATGAAAATCAAGCACCCAATGACCCTTTTTTTTATATTTTAAGGAAACACTTCTTGTCAAATTCAAATCGTGTTACCACATCCCGCAGTCATATCATACGCATCACAAAGCCATTCCACCGCTCATCGAGCCACAAATTCCACTCGTAGGGACATTACGATACATATGACTCCAAATGTACAAGTCACAACTGAAGCTACCGAGATTAAGTTGCGATCTAATCCTGGCCTCAAGTCCTCCAGGCTGGCCCATCACCAGCACACCGAAATCACATCTCAAACCTCGTTCGTGGAATTACAAGCCGGCGATGCACAGCTGATACCGAGCGCTCACATGCGCACACGAATGCGTGAAAGGAATTCAAAGAGTTATGTTTCAAGCTGAATCAATTTCGCACGATAAGGAAAGAAAGATGGGAAATTATCCTAAATGCCCTGTAGCCTCTGAAAGATAAGTATGGACGTCATCATACTGATCTGCAAGACTCTACTAGACACTTGCTCATGACTTGTAGAACCTATGAACCTAGAGCTTTGATACCAATCTGTCACGACCCAAAAATACGACTAGTCATGATGGCACCTAACCCAATCTCTCTAGGTAAGCCAATTTACCACTAAACAATTTCAATAACAAATAAGTAAAGAAATATCTGAATCTGATACATTCACCAAAGACTGGTAGTACAAATTATGAGATTCTAAGAATGGAGTTTACAAAGCTGGTATGAAGTAAATACATCATCTGTTTGAAAAGTACATAAATAGAGTTTTATGAATCTAAGGCTACCATGAACAAGAGGCAGCTACAACCAGAACGCAGGTACATCTTCAGATCCAGCTTCCAACGAACACAGAAACATCAATAGCCAACATCTGCACGCAAGGTGCAGAAGTGTAGTATGAGTACAACCGACCCCATGTACTCAATAAGTAACAAACCTAACCTTAGGTTGAAAGTAGTGATGAGCTTGTACCATGGTCAGAGTCTAACTCCAATAACCAACAACAGTTCATAACAACATAAAGCAAGTAATAAAAGAAGTAACTCAAAGAATAAATGCTCAACTAAATCATGATTTCTGAAAATAGTTCTGCCTTTCAAGTGTATCAGAGAAAATCCCAAGTCATTTACCGAAGTTGCCAAAAATATTAGTAAGTTTGAAAACACTAATCCTCCCAAAAATCCTTTTAACAATGAATAAGATGTTCAATTTTCTTTCCAGATTGCTAGTGAAAAAATGCATCACTATGCCCGTAGGCCAATATGTGTGAGAAGTCATGAATGACGTGATACCGTACATCATGAGAAAGATACCTCCATATGCCTGTATGTCATGTGTGCATGTCAATGCAATGTATCTCAGAGATGAACTCATGTACTCACACTCTCAGAGTACTCAATCTCATTGTCTCACACATTCCACTCATCATGCTCAATCACTCGGTACTCTATATGGCCAATCCGGCCCAGGGAAGATCCATCCCGAAATATACACATCAACTGATCATCAGTCACTTATTATCGAGTAGGGCCAATCCAACCTGTGGGGAAGATCCATCCCTATGTATAAATGCTTCGGACAAGATCCATGTCCAGGAAAGATCCATCCCTCAATATAAATCAACTGCGCTCACTAGGGGTGTGTGCAGACTCCAGAGGGGCTTCTTCAGCCCAAGAGCTATAAACCGCACGGACAATTCACGTGCCATAGTATCAATATCTCAAAATCAGGCCCTCGATCTCACTCAGTCATCAACCTCTCCAGTCTCTCGAGCTCATAATGACATGAACTAGCCCACAATGATGATATGATGTATCAATAAATAACAACAGAGACTGAGATATGATATGTAATGATTGAATATGACTGAGTATGACATTGCAATGCAAGCAAAAAAACTCAACAGCAGTAATGACCTTAGTGGGTCCTAACAGAATAACCATGTAGCCTAGACATGGTTTATAATACGAATTACAGCTCGATAACTCTAATACGTAGAGATTTTAAGATTATAGATAAGTTCGGGTAACTACACAGTACCACAGAAATAATGGAGTCACAGTTCACACGGTGCACGCCCACATGCCTGTCACCTAGCATGTGCGTTACCTCAACACCAAATACATAACACGTATAGTTAGGGTTTATACCCTCAGCTCCAAGATTAGAAGAGTTACTTACCTCGAACAAGACGAATCTAATGTCAAGCAAGCTAAACAATGCTCCAGAAATTCCACTCTACGTGTATCAACTTCTGAATGGCTCGAATGTAGTCACAATTAATTTGATTGAGTCCACACAATTTATAGGAATTAATTCCATATCAAAAATCCGAAATTACACTCAAAATCGCTTGTGGGTACCACTTCTCGAAATCCAACGAAACTCATAAAATCCGATAACACATCCAATTATGAGTTCAACCATACTAATTTCACTCAAATCTGACTCCGAATCGATGTTCAAATCTTGGAAATTTATTTTATGAAATTGTAGAAAATTCCTCTGATTTCTCTTGAAAAATCAATAATCTAACGCCGAAAACGAAGATTAATTCATGGAATATAATCACAAGGGAGTCAAGAATACTTACCCCAAGTTGTGTGAAAAACTTCCTCTGCAAAATCGCCCAAACCGAGATTTAAAATCCGAAAATGAAGAAAGAAACCAAAACCCACGATTTTATCTTCTGTCCAGTCATTCCGCTTCTGCAGACACGAGAGCCGCTTATGGGACACGAGCTCCGCTTCTGTGGACTCCACTAGCCAGCTGACTCCTCACACCTGCGGATCTCCATCCGCTTCTGCGCTCCTTCTTGCTTCTGCGCCCAAGGCCCTCGCTTTTGCGGGGCCGCAGATGCGCTCCAATTTCCGCTTTTGTGATATTCCCCAGCCAAGCCCACTTGCATTTCTGTGATCAACTATCTGCATCTGCAGACTCGCATCTGCGCCCATTCTTTCGCAGATGCAGAAACACCAGAACCAGCATACCTCCAGCAGTGCAACTTGAAACAAAAATCATCCGAACCTCGTCCGAAACTCACCCGGGCTACCTGTGACCCTGTCCGAATATACCAATAAGTTCTATAATATAACATGGACCTACTCGAGGCCTCAAATCACAACTAATAACATCAAAACGATGAATCGCACCTCAAACCAAAATCTATGAACTTTGAACTTTCAAATTCTATATCTTGTGCCGAAACACATCAAAGCAATCTGGAATGACTTCAAATTTTGCACACAAGTCAAACTTCCCAAAAATTTAACTTTCGCCATTTCAATCCTAACTCCACTACGGATCACCAAAAGTTTTCTGGACACGCTCCTAAGTCAAAAATAACATCCGGAGCTACTGGAAATATCATAATTCAAATCCGAGGTCGTTTACACATAAATCAATATCCAGTTGACTTTTCTAACTTAAGCTTTCCATTATGAGACTAAGTGTCTCAATTCACTCTGAAATCCTTCCGGACCCGAACCAACTAACCCGGTAAGTCATAAAATAACTGTAAAGCATAAATTGAGTAGTAAATGGGGAAATGAGGTTGTAATACTTAAAATGACCGGTCGGGTTGTTACATCTACGATCCCTCGAAAGTTCTATGAGATGAGGACAACTCGTCCCTAAGTTGGTATCTCCCTTGCAGCCTTGACTGTACGACCGACTGCTCCTGAATAGAGGTTGAGTTGCCCTCTGATACTTCCCTGGCGGGACATATGAGCTCATCTCAGAGAGATCTGCACCACTCCCTATGCCGGCTGTTGATTTCTTTCTACTTGTCTTTTGTTGTCCAAGGGGTAAGGCACTCTTGCCTCGACCCCGAGAAGGTTCACCTATCCCTTTTGATGTGTCACCGCGTCCTCTAGATCGAACCATTGTCTGTATCAAGCAAAGGTGATTGTTAGTTCCAATTCAATATTTAGACATACATAGGAGATATAAAAATAAAGGATAACCACAGTACACAGTGAGGGTGTTCAGTCAAAGCATGCTTGCAGGGAACAAGAACTGCATTCCGCATAATGTTTCTTGTGGCCGCAAATGTGAACTTGCGGACCGCACAATTTTGCTTTGAGGCCGCAAAATTGAAGTGCGTTCCGCACAATTTCACTTGCGGCCGCACCTCTAAGACCCAACAAATTTCAACTCTCTAATGACAGAGAATTGGCTAATGTGCGGCCGCAACATGATTTCTGCGTTCTGCACAATTAAACTTGCGGCCGCACATGAGAGTCTCAAGGTAGGGACTCTCTGATGACAGTAAAAGTGCTGTTCTGCGGCCGCGATGAGAAATTTGTGGTCCGCACATTTTAACTTGTGGCCGCAGATCCTTTCTTTCACTATGTTACCCTAAAATCAAAATCTACGGACCGCACAAATTCAAGTGTAGCCGTAGAATTCAAAAATTACGTACATATTAATTTTTTTCTATCTAGGTTTTTCAATTTCATGCTCAAATTGACATGGCAATATCATAGAAACATGAAAATATGTTAACCCAGTCCCCATAGAGCATGTATTAGTTTAGCCATTATAGATTTACCCCCACATGGATATACAATTGAATTCTAATGACAAATGGCCTAAAAAGAACTAAAAATCTACAAAAAGAAAAAAGATTAACATGAAATTGAAGCATACCATATGAATGAGTGTAATGAGTGCGTGATCAAATATGTTGTGTGTGTGGATAGATGAAATCACCAAGAAATTTCAAAAGGGCACTATTTTTTTTGTTCAGAGAGTGAAAAATATACAAATGGCCCTATTCCTTTATTAATACAGATGGTTTGCTACGGGAAATAAGAGCGAGTGCGGCCGCACATTTTCATGTGCGGTCCTCACTCTGCTACCTGGGGTCTCATCTTAGCTTTACATCTGTGGTCCGCACAATTTTGTGTGCGGCCGCAGATTTTATGTTGCGGTCGCATATTTCCTAAGCGGTCACACATCAACCTTTTCTCAGAGAAGTTAAACTTCAGAGAGTTGGTATTTTCAACCTTTCATTTGTGCGGTTCGCAAGATAATTGTGCGGCCGCATTGTACTTTTGCTACAACACCCAAAATTGAGCGGTCCGTACAAATCAACTACGGTCCGCAATTCTTAGAGCACTTAGCCAAATTTTTGGTCCGAAATTCCTGTAAGTCACACTTAGACCTGTAGCACACTTCAAATCAAGTTAGAACAAAAATAACACCTAACTACAAAAGAAAAAAAAGGAAAATAAACATGGGTTGCCTCCCAAGAAGCGCCTGATTTAACGTCACGGTACGACGTAGAATACCATCAATTGAAATGAATGACCGCCACGACATGGCTATCTCCAACCTTTCCCAAATAGTGCTTCACCTGGTGACCATTGACTCAGAATATTTCATTGTTTTTGTTCTTCAAGTCTAGTGCACCAAAATGCACCCATAATTTCAAAAGGATCACTCCATTTAGACTTTAGCTTCCCGGGAAACATCCTCAACCTTGAGTTAAACAACAATACGAGATCGCCCACCTTGAACTCTTTGTTCAAAATATATTTGTCATGAAGATATTTCATATTTTCTTTGTACAAGGATGAACTTGCATAAGTATGGTACCGGAACTCATCCAATTCATTCAAATGTGCAACCCTCAAGTTAGCGGCTATATCCTAATCAAGATTCAACTTCTTTAGAGCCCACATGGACTTGTGCTCTAGTTCCACTGGAAGATGACAAGCTTTTTTGAACACCAACCGGTATGGCGACATTCCGATAGGTTTTTTATAAGCCATCCGATAAGCCCATAATGCATCATCAAGCTTCTTGGACCAATCCGTACGATTATCATTCACTGTTTTTGACAAGATACTCTTTATCTCCCGATTGGAGACTTCCACTTGCCCACCAGCTTGTGGGTGATAAGGAGTCATGACTTTGTGAGTAACACCATAATTGCTAAGCAAAGTGTCGAACGCTTTGTTGAAAAAATATGACCCCCCGTCGCTTATAATAGCACGTGGAGTACCAAACCTTGTGAAAATATTCTTCTTCAATAAAGCCACCACACTTCTCGCCTCATTGTTGGGTAAACCAATGGCCTCAACCCATTTGGACACATAATCAATCGCAAACAAGATGTAGGTGTTTCCACAAGAACTCACAAAAGGGCCCATGAAGTAATACCCCTCATATCGAAAATATCAATCTCCAAAATGGTTGTGAGAGGCATTTCATATTTCTTTGAGATTCCACCGGCCCGTTGACATTCCTCATATCTTTTCACTAGCTCACTTGCATCCTTGTAAAGAGTGGGCCAATAGAAACCGCAACTAAGCACTTTGGCCACCGTTCTTGCTCCACCATGATGACCACCATATGGCGAAGAATGACAAGCCCCAAGAATTTTACCTTGCTCTACTTCCAGTACACATCTTATAATCACCCCATCCGTAAAAATCCAGAAAAGGTATGGTTCAATCCAATAATAATCTTGACAATCTCGTTTGAGCTTTTTTCTTTGGTTTGAAGAGAACACATTCAGAATGATTCGACACACAAGAAAATTTACTAGATCCGCAAACCATGACACATCTTTCATTGAAATAGCCAAGAGTTGCTCATCGGGGAAGGAGTCATTGATTTCATGGCCATCATGCGGCCTCCCCTCCTCCTCCAAACTTGACAAGTGGTCCGCCACTTGGTTTTCACTCCCTTTTCTGTCTTGGATGTCAATATCAAAGTTTTGCAACAAAAGCACCCATCTCCTTAACCGAGCTTTGGAGTACTTCTTGCTCATAAGATAATGATGCGCCGTATAATCCTTGTGGACAATGACTTTTGCTCCCATCAAGTACGTGCGGAACTTCTCAATTGCAAACACAATGGCAATGAGCTCTTTTTTTGTAATGGTATAGTTGACTTAGGCACTATTTATGGTCTTACTAGCATAGTAGACCGGATGAAAATTTTTGTTGATGTGTTGCCACAAAACAGCCCCAACCGCTACGTCACTTACATCACATATGAGTTCAAAAGGGACACTCCAATTTGGAGCGGTGATGATGGGAGTAGTTGTTAACTTGAACTTCAACAATTCAAAATCTCTCATGCAATCATCATTGAAGTTGAACTTAGCATCCTTCTTAAGAAGCTTGCACAACAGATTCACCACCTTAGAGAAATCTTTGATGAAGTGCCGGTAAAAACTCGTGTGGCCTAAGAAACTCCGCACACACTTCATCGAAGTTGGAGGTGGAAGTGTAAAAATCACCTCAATCTTTTCTTTGTCTACTTCAATTCCGTTCTTTGAGATTTTGTGGCCAGGGACAATGCCTTACTCGACCATGAAATGACATTTCTCCCAATTAAGCACAAAATTTGTTTCTTCATATCTAGCCAACAGTTAATCAAAATTTGCAAGACAATAATCAAAAGAATCTCCAACCACCAAGAAGTCATCCATGAAAACTTCAAGGTAGTCCTCCACCATGTCCGTGAAGATAGCCATCATACACCTTTGAAAAGTCATCGGTGCATTGTACAAACCAAATGGCATCCGTTTGAAGGCGAAATTACCATAGGGACATGTAAATGTTATTTTTCTCTTGATCTTCCGGAATAATAAAAAATTAGCTGTAGACCGAATACCCATCAAGAAAGCAATAGAAAGCACGACCGACCAATCTATGGAGAATTTGATTTAAGAAAGGAAGGGGAAAATGATCATTCCTTGTGACTTTGTTGAGCTTGCAATAGTCCATACACACTCTCCATCAAGTCACCGTTCTTATAGAAATCAACTCATTCTTGTCATTGGTCACCACCATCATGCCCCCTTTCTTTGGGACACATTGAACCGGAGAAGTCCATGAACTATTGGAGATGGGGTAGACAACCCCGGCATCCAACCACTTGATAATCTCCTTCTTGACAACTTCTTGCAAAGCCTCATTGAGTTTCCTTTGATGTTCAATAGATGGTTTGGCGTCCTCCTACAATTTGATATTATGCATGCAAAAGGCGGGGCTTATCCCCCGAATATCCACCAATTTCCATCCAATAGCCTTCTTCCTCTTTTGTAGCACCGCCAATGTGGAATCTACCTGCACGTTAGTCAAACAAGAGGAAAGAATAACCGGTAAATTAGAACAACGGCCAAGAAATTCATACTGAAGATGTAGAGGCAATGGCTTCAACTCCAAGGTAGGAGGTTCTTCAATAAAAGGTTTTGTAGGAGGAGTTGTCCTATTTTCGAGATCCAAAGATAATTTCTGGGGTGCATAGGTGTACGACCCCATTCCTTGCAAAGAATTCACATATTCCATGAAACCATCCATCTCGTCATCATCAAAGTTGAGCAAGACAGCCTCTAACACATCACCAATATTAATTGTAGCACTTGTTTCATCAATAATAACATTGGTCACCAAGTCCACAAAAGAACATTCCTTATTGCTATTTGGTTGCCGCATGGACTTGCACACATGGAATATCACTTTTTCATCACCAACTCGAAATGTAAGTTCTCTGGCTTCAACATCACAAAGAGCCTCCCCCTAGCAGGAAAGGTCTCCCAAGAATAATCGATACTTCATAATCAACCTCACAATCTAGGATGACAAAATCTGCCGGAATAATGAATTTATCAACACGAACCAAGACATCTTCAATCACTTCCAAAGGCCTCTTCATAGTACGATCGGTCATTTGCAATCTCATAGAGGTGGGTCTTGGATTCCCAATCCCCAAAGTCTTGAAAACTGAATAGGGCATCAAATTGATATTTGCCCAAGATCACAAAGAGCTTTAGCAAACTCGGCACTTCCAATTGTACAAGGAATCGTGAAAGCATCGGGATCCTCCAACTTAGGAGCCATTGAATGCACAATTTCACTCACTTGATGAGTGATTTTGATAGTTTCAAAATTCATTGATCATTTTTTTATCACGAGATCCTTCACAAACTTGACATAACCGGGCGTTTGTTCCAAAGCTTTAACTAATGGCACATTGATTGAGAGACTCTTCATCATTTGAATGAACTTCTTGAATTAATTCTCACCATTTTGCTTGGCAAGTCTTTGAGGGTATGGAGGTGGAGGCTTAGGAAATAGTGCCTTAGCCTTTTGCACTACCGGCTCTGGTTTGTCAACAATGTGATCCCTAGACGGGTTTACCTCCTCTTGAGTATCTTCCACACTATCATCAATATCAATACGAACTTCATCATTGGGTTGCACCACATTGTTCGGGATCTCTTCTTCTTTCACCACTTGCTTATCATCCACAAGTTGCCTTTGACTTGAGGTGAGTGCATTCCCACCTCTTCCACTTCTTGTAGTAACGACCATGGCATGCCCCGTGTTATTTTCACCCTTTGGGTTTACTACCGTGTCACTTGGTAGTGCCCCCTTAGAATGAGAATTTAGAGCTTGAGAGATTTGCCCCATTTGAACTTCTAAGTTGTAGATTAATGTGTTGTGTGAGGCAAGTTGGGCATCCGAATCGGCATTCTTTTCCATCATTTTCTTGAACATATTTTCAATATGCCCCATATTGTTGTTTGAAGAACTTGGACCATCGGAAGGATAAGGATGAGGGTTGCTCAGTTGTTGATATATCGGGGGCCTTTGAAAACCTGACCTCCGGTTGCCTTGATTGTTGTTCCATCCGCCTTGATTGTTACCCCCCTCCCCCAATTTTCTTGATTATTACCAATCCAATTTCCTTGATTGTTGTTCCATCCGCCTTGATTGTTACCCCCCTCCCCCAATTTCCTTGATTATTACCACTCCAATTTCCTTGATTGTTGTTGTTATGTCAATTACTTTAATTGTTGTTTGCTCTCCAATTGCCTTGATTGTTAGAATTCCAATTACCTTGATTGTTTTGAGGTCTCCATTATTGTTGGTTTTGGCCTTGGAAGTTTGTTTTTGCCCTTGAAAGTTCACATATTGCACTTCCTCCTCTTGTTCATTATAAGAATCATCTTGCTCAAAACCACTATCTTCTTGCACATAATTCTCCACTCGATTTTGCACTTGTGGACCTTTGGTCCTCCTCTTGTTCACCATCATGTTCACTTCCTCCATGGCATTGACTTGCTTGGTAGTTTGCACTTGATTCAGTTGGGCCTTTGCTAGTTGCGTCGTGGTGATTGTCATCTTGGCAATGGCTTGCCTATGGTCTTGTAATTCTTTGTGAAGGTGGATCATGTTTGGATCACTTTGTGGAACATTGCCCCCGAATTGCCAAGCCAATGATGTTTCCGCCATCTCATCCAAAATATCACACGCCTCCATATAAGGCGTAGTCATAAAGTTCCCACCGGCAAGTTGATTCACTACACATTGGTTGGTTGTGTTAATCCCACGATAGAAAGTTTGTTGAATCATGTTCCCCGTTATATCGTTGTTGGGACATTCCTTAACCATTGTTCTATAACGTTCCCATATCTCGTGTAGTGGTTCATTCGACTCTTGCTTGAATGCCAAAATCTCATCTCGAAGTGTAGCCATGTGCCCCGGAGAGAAGAAAATCTTTTCTGCCAACTCATCTCAAGTGTGTATGGAATGGTTCGGCAATCGTTCTAACCAATTTAAAGCTTTACCCCGTAGAGAGAAGGGAAAAAGCCTTAGCCTCAATACATCCTCGGAGATATTTGTTTATTTGATCCCTCAAAGAGTATCCACAAACCCCTTCAAATGTTTGCACGCATTTTGAGTTGGAGCACCGGTGAAGAACCCCTGTTGCTCAAGCAAAGTGAGCATCACATTGGTAATTTGAAAGTTGCCCACCCTAATACGGGGAGGGACTATTGCACTTGCATATCCTTCATTGGGTAATATCCGGTGTGCAGCCGCTCATGGTGGAGGTGGGGGTGGAGCGGGGACATTGTCATGAGGCACTCGGCCTCTTCTATTGGCTTGGGGTTCAAGAGAAACATCATCAACTTTCTCATCCTCGACATCCACATTCCCCAAAGGCAAATTTTCGAGCTCATTGTTCGCCACGGTTGTACCTACGATTTCTCACACAAGTTAGTAACAAGGAAGGAAAAGAAGATATTCCAGAAACAAACCCAAATATATAGCTAATACCGTTTTAGCTCCCCGGCAATAGAGACAACCAAAAATTGATGACGTCCACAACACACCTTAATAAGAGATATGATACGGTCGTATGCAATAATAACTACCCAATTATGAGTCGGGGTCGAATCCACTGGGAGTTATAAGGGGTGTCAGGAGTATATATTTGAAGCAAGCGAATGGACTACCTAAAATTGTACTTCCACAACAGAGTTTTGATTTCTACTTCTACTATTACTCTAATGATTGCAAGCTAAAGTGAATAAACTAGAGATGAATGTTTTTTATATGTTTCCAAATAGTTTAAAGGCCTAGGGATGTGACCATAACCTAGGTATTTGCCTAATAAGATAAAGACGTTAATACTTATTTTGTTGATTGGGGTGTATTATAGCTCTCAACTCTACGTTACTCACTTAATACCACTCGGTCAGAGAGTGATTTTGCCCAGTTTTGCTTTCTCAAGTCCAAATGGGTATCAAACAAAATAGTTGATGTGAGCTCAAGTCGGGTTCCTACTATCTCTAGTTTGAACCCTTTAATTAGGCTAATCAACCTCTCAATTAACCCAATTCCTTGTTAGCCAAGTTATCCTAGACTAGGTTCCTCTTTCTCAAGTAAAGACTAAGTCAAATAGGCATGAATCAATGTTTGCAACCATTAATTCTAAAATTGAAGCATGAACTAAGCTAAATAATATAAACAAGTATTAAATTAATTACCCATAAGGTTAACACACTAGGGTTGGGTCACAACCCTAGTAAAAAACTAGCTACTCATAATGGGGATTGAAGAAAGGAAAGAAGAAAAGCTAATTAAACTCATAATGAAGGATTAAAATGATGAAATCTAACATTTAAACACCAAAATAATGTAAAACTTCCTAAAGTATTAAAGCGAAACGGCTAGAGCAGCTTTTAATTTTCAAACTTGACCTAATTTTGTGAAACTCGTCTATTTATACAGGGCCAAAATTTGCGGACAAAAATGCCCCTCGGGAGGTTCTACGGCCGCACAATTCCATGTGCGGTCTACAGATTTCTTCAGCTGGCAGGAAGGTGAGTTCTGCGGCCACATATTTCTGGATTGCGGCCGCGATGTAACTTCTACGGCCGCACAATTCTTGTGCGGTCTGCACTTCACAAAGGCTTCAGGACTTGATCTATTTGCATATTCTCTGAACTTTGCATCTTTGTCAGTGAAAGCCCAGTTCTGCGGCCACATAATTCATGTGCGGTCTGCACATTGCTGAAAATCCTGTTGGGTTCTACTGCTTAGGTTGCGGCCGCAGATGGAATTCTGAGCCTTATGCTTCAGAATACTCCTTTTTGAGTCAGATTTCATCTTGGGAGACCAAACTTCAGCATTCCTGCAATTTGCACAATTTTATTAGTCTCGGGAACACAATTCAATACTTTCAGACTAAAACAAAAGCTAAAAGGTGCTAATAAGCAGTCAAAATCCCCACTTATCAAACATGATCCACACAAATATATTATATTAACACTGTTGTAGCGTAACACCCGATCCACATGTGGATATTAACACTATTGTGGCGTGCAACCCGATCCCCGTATCAATATCAATATTGTTGCGGTGTGCAACCTGATTCCCATGTCAATATTAACACTGTTGCAGCACCTGATCCCCATATCAATCTTTACACTATTACAATGTGTAATGCGATCTCAATATATAATAATATCATATGAAACTACAACAACAACCAAAACGCGGGAAATTTTCACAATGTAACACTTAAAAAACGAACACGCGGTATTCAACTAGGTAATACAACTCAAATAGAGTAAGATGGGTAGTCCAATATCAAAAGATAGTCTACCGTATATAATGACAAGGCTTCCACAAAGCAAAACCCATGACCAATCTAAAAGTCACCTAATACGGTTAAGCAAAGAAGAGTAGGACATAAAACGAGTAAAGATATTTGGCAAGTAAGAACATATATCAAATGGAGACATTAAATATGTGAAATCATGTAGCAAGAAGAGGCAAGTAGCAAGTAAAGGTAGATAATAAGTGAAAGCGTGTGGTAAGTAAAAGCATATAGTAAGTAAAGATATATAGTAAGTGAAAACATATAGTAAGTGCAGACATGTAGCAGGTTAAGACATTTTATAAGTAAATCACGTGACAATTAAGGGCATGTAATATGTAAAGGCTAGCAACAAGTAAAAATATAACCTAAGTATGGGCAGGTAACAATGATAACTCAAGTAAAAGCATAGATGTAATGATAATAAATAAGGTAGGAATATAGATATTAAAGTAAGAGGCCAAATAGAAAATATAGAGGTAAACTCCCATAAAGACAAGCGTAAAAGTAACATACAAAGCAGAAAATATAGATGGAAACCAAGGTAGAAAGCATGTATATGTCTAACGAACGAGTAATCATAACAGAAATCCAACTTCCTTTCTTTACGCATGGTAACAACCAACATTCCAATCTCATTTTAAACCGCATGGAAATACTCTTTGTACCAATATCATATCAACCGCACGGAAATACCCATCGTGCCAAACATTACCTTAAGGCCCCAATTATCATTTCTTATTACGGATAAAGAAGCTCAAGTAACATGACAATAATAGGTATAGATATGGGTTCATGATACTACAATCAAGTTATGTATGTAAACCAATCTAAAAAATAGTGCGTTAAATCCTTTTAAGATGCCATATGTTCTAACATGATCTCTAGCACAGATAATTAAAGTCATCGGTTATAGAATTAAGTGAAGCATAAATCAAAGGATCACCAAGTTCAACAAGCACAAAGAAGCATATAATTCTCCCTCCTGAGCATGGAAACCCTCGCACATGCATATACGATCGTCACCTCGTATATACATCACCCCCGCATGTAGCAAATAATATTATTTAGTAGAAAAAATTCGCTCAACAAAGCTAGGCAAGACACATACCTCATCTCGGAACAATTACACAATCCAATACTATCTCCCTTAGAAATACTCCTCAAAACAAAGTCAAATATTATCTAAGAAAGTCAAACAATGCTAAAGAAAATATCCCTAATCAATAAAGGTTCAATCTTTGCCAAAATTCCAACAATCAACAAAAAGTCAACCCGGGCCCACGTGGTCAAAATTCAAAATTAAGACCAAACCCCGATTATCCATTCACTCCTGAATTCGAATATGTGATTTGATTCGAAATCCGACCTCAATTTAAGATCTAAACCTCAATTTTATAAAATCCCTAAATTCTACCCAAAACCCCAATTAAAGTTGCTTACTAATGAATTTGGGAAGAAGTGGTTCTTCAAAAATCGCCTCTATTAAGTCTATCTAGGGTTGAAAAATGGTGTAAAATGAGTTAAGTTTCTAAATCTCCACATTTTACCCAGCTGCAGATTTCGCAATACGAACTGTTGTTCGCAAGTGTGACGTTCGCAAAAGCGAACAACTGGTCACAATTGCGAACCGGCTTCTGAGCCTCCACTATCGCAAAAGCGATGTTTCCATCTCAAAAGCGAACATGGGTGATGTTTGGCCAAAATGCTATAATTTGAGTACATTACTCGCCTTATATTTTATTGGTTTAGTGATTAATTGTGTGATATTTGAGCTAAATTATATTATTTTATATGTAGGAGCATCGGAAGAAAGAGTCGAATGAAAGTTGCACGAAAAGAGGACGAAAATGCAAAAAAAGAGCACAAAAACACAAAGTACCCAAGCCTAGATACAGGCCAAGCGTAGCCAATTCTGTAGCCAGCTTTATCGTGCTACATGCCAAGCATAGCCAGATCTATAGCCAACTTGATCGCACTACATGCCAGGCGTATCCAGCTCTATAGCCAGGCTGACCGCGCTATAAGCGTGGCTTCGCGAAGTCTATAGCCAGGTGATGAAAAGTCACGAATTAAAAGACTTCGACCTAGATTTGGACTCATGGACTTCGACCCTAACATATAAATACTCCCTAAATGAGTTGAGAAAGGGTCGGATATTATTTTGGAGAAGCAAAAGGCTACAGAGCACTGTGGAGCAAGAATCAAACGTGTTTTTTCTCCGTTTCTCTTTACTTTGTAGTTTAATGTCTTTGAACATCATGATGATTGTTTATACATTTATGAGTAGCTAAATTCTCTCATCTAGGGTTTGATGGAACCTATTGAAGATGATTTTTTACTGCGTTTAATATAAATTTGCCATTGATCTTTCTCTACTTATTCAACTATATTTTCATTGTTGTTGATTTAAGAGCTCTCAATTAACTATGCCTATTTAGTATGTACTGCTCGAGAGAGAGTACGCAATTAGGTAGTTATTGAACAATATCACTCCTAACATATTTGAGAGATCAATACAGAGGGTTTAAAGGCGGGATTAGAGATAATAAAACCTTGGTGCGATCGTAATGAGCGGTGAATTAGTGTCGGCTAGCGTATTTCGAGAGAATACGTCTAGTAAATTATGATAGTTGCTCGAGAGAGAGCTACGACATTCAAAGTACTCACGATCGGTAGAGAATACTTAGACGAATTTATAAAAAACGTAGCGGAGGAGATTCCGACAATAGAAAAAATCATAACTCTAGACTTTTCCAAATTTTGTCTACAATATTTGCTCTGTTAGTTATAAATTACTGTATTTTAATTACTTTGCGCTTAGTTAATAAACACTCAAACCATTAATTAATATTTCTGAAGGGTGATTACTTGAATTTATGCGAAACTAGTGGTTGTGATTAGTAGGTTAGTTCCTTGTGGGATTCGACTCCAGACTTATAAAACGGATTATATTTGCAACGACTGCTAGATGTCTTAGGAGGTATAGTTGGGCGTGATCACTAGCAGATACGGACATGACTTTGCAAATGCGAAGCTTCCCCCCACGCCCATTGTGTCGCAAATGCGACCAACTTATCACAAAAGTGGAGACCCTATGTCCGCAACTGCGATACATACTTAGCAATTGTGAAGTGCCCAGCCCCAGTCCAATTTCGCAAATGCGAGCCATCCCTCGCAAAAGCGGTGCTCGCATTTGCAAGCAAAACCTCGCAAATGCGAGATATGCATGTTCAAAACACCAGTAGTTACACAGATATGCCAAAATGGTCTGCAACCTATCTGAAACTCACTCGAGCCTCTCGGGCTCCAATCCGAACATCTACACGAGTGTAATAATATCATACAAACTTGCTCGCTAACTCAAATCATCAAAATAACATCAAATATTAAGAATCCACCATCAAAACTCAAAACTTTCTAGTTTAAAACTCAATTTTCTAATTTTTCACATAATGCGCCGAAACGGCCTCGGGTCACCCAGGGCCCCAACCAAATATACGTACAAGTCTAAAATCATCATACGAATCTATCAGAATCATCAAAACACAGATTCGAAGTCATTTACAAAAAATGTTCACCGAGATCAACTCTAGTAATTTTTAAAATAAAAAATCACATTTTCTTTAAAAATTCACATTTAAATTTTTCAAAAATCGGCACGGACCATGCACGCAAGTCATAAATCATCAAATAAAGCTATAAAAAGTCTCGAAACACAGAAAGGAAAGCTAGTACTCAAAACGACCAATCGGATCGTTACACTTGTTTAAGTTATTATAAATTACAAAAATCATACTACTATATATTAGGCGTGATTATTTTATTTCCATAAAGTTAACAAATTTATTTGGACTGCACAAAGGAAAAGAAAAACAAAATAAATATCAGTTCACTCGTGAAACAATAACTAGATCTAACAAAATCGAATGCAACCGATAACTGACACTTTCTTATTTTAGAGTTTGAGTTTTAATCTATTTCAATTCCCACAGGACGAACTATTTGTCTTGTTTATTTGTTCTTTGACAGATGAGATCGATATATCTGAGGAGTATACAACTCACATTTAGAGGCGGTTCCACTGCTTTCAAAAGGATGGGTATACTATTATGAAGAAGTGAATCTAGAATTTATATTTGACAGATTCAACTATAGTCTTATCATGAATCCGCTACACTTTTAAAATTATATTCTTTTTAAAATTTTAGTGATTTTTACTTATATATCTATACTCCGTGCCGAAATAAGACTGTCTAGTATGAGATTTGAATCGTTTGTAGAGATACACCAAGTAATTATTACACCATATAAGTCTTTGAGCATGAATACGCACACATATATTTAAATAATTTTTAAAAAATATAATATTATTATACATAATTTAAAGAGAAAAGTATGAGTTCACGTGAACCAGTATCTATCGACCTAAATACCCCTGCTCCGATGTTATTGAAGTTACACAATTTGTCTCCTCGAGAGGTTCAATAAACATAGCAGCTAACTTTTTCCTTATCTTTGGGCCAAGTCCAGCATTCAGAATAATGATTTAAAATATAAAAGAATTATATTAAAAGGTCAAGAGAATATATATATATATATAAAATAATTTTAAAATAATATATAGAGTATAATTTTCGGCAAAAAAAAATTTGGATGAACCCTTCTGACCCCTAGCTTCGGCCATGGGGGCCAACATAACAATTACTGAAAGTGATTGATGCATCTCCCACTTGGATATAATAACAGACCTGGAAAGTAGCTAAGCTATGGCTATAGCTAGCCGAAATTAAAATGCAACTGTTGGGAAGTCCATTTCTATGATTAGGTGGGGTTTATCACAATACTTCAATTATTAAGCACAGAACAGTAAATTCTCATTAATTTGGATGCGAAGAATAAATGAATATAATTAGCTAGTGGCAGTTGGAAATATTAAGATTATAGACCACAACCTTGATGGACCCTCTATAATTACACAACTAATCTTGGTACATTCCTATGACGTTTTGCTTTTGTTTTAAAAAACATGTTGTTACGACTTACATGCAACGAAAGAATTCCTGCCTACAGGCTACAATAAGAAGGAAACAGATGAGTGAATAAGTAGAGAGCAGACCTTCTGGTTTAAGCTTTAAGATTTTCGTTGCTACTTGGAATCAGCCGAAAAAAGAAGTTACTTTCATGTGATTCCACTTAAACGGTACAAAGTTTAAAATGGTAATTCAGCTTTCACATTAAAAAAATGTAGCTAGTGTATAAAGAAACCTTTTTAAAGTAATAGTTGATAAGTTAGTCCAAAGAGAAAATATTATATCAAAACTTAAATTTGCTTTGTTAATAGTTATGAGTTTCAAACACCTTATTGAAAGTACAGGAGGGGAGTGAATTGTAAAAATTCTTTTAGTCGACTAACTTTGGCTTGTAGTTGACTATAGTGATTCTGCAGAAAGTAGTTAGTATACTAAATAAATTTGAAGGCAAGTAAAGAAAAATGAACAAGAGAGACAAAGATTTTTATAGTGGATCGTGTACCGGTATGGTACCTACATCCAGTTTTCTTAGATCACAAGATTTCTCTTAGATCTTCAATGGCAAATACAACGAGAGTGGTTTTCTTACGTTTACCACCAACGAGTTACAACTGATTTCATGACACAATCTTTCAATAACTTTCTTTTTCTCTCTATCTTTTAATACACTAGTAAACTTTGTAATACAGTGTTTAGTAAGAAGTAGAAAGACTGAAAAGTTGGATGAAAGCTGCGTAAACTTCCATATCCTTCCTCCTCTTCTTTAGTAGTGCTCGATGAAGTCCCTGAAGATTGATCGTTAATGTGACCACGTCTACTCCAGTTTCCTTTGTCACATCCCTAATTTTGTTCACGTGTTCCTGCATAGAGGTTAGCAATTTCTTATACCTGCAATGTTTTGATGCATCAGTAGCAGCTGTTCTAAGGAAGAGGATTTTCTTGCTTCAGACTTAATTCCTCTAGTGCCCTGTTGAGGGGTCGATTCCAGTGCTTTGTCTTTCTTGAACCAAGTTTCCTCAACCAGAGTGTACCCCATCATAGCAAAAGCAGTCTTGTCATAGGTGTTGGAAATAATCTTAAGGGCAAAGGGAGACAGATCCACTTTTATGACTTGCAAAATATGAGAGATTAGTAAACCATAAGGCAAGATGTTAGCAAAAGAAGATACATACCTGATGCTTTCAAGCATATACTAACGTACCCAAGCAAACCAGTCAATAGCTTTTCCACTCACAAGATAGTACAGAACAAACAAATCTCTAATAGACAAGGTGATGAGAGAACTAGTACGGGGTAACGGCGTGGTAGCAAAAATATGGGCTAGAACACGATGCTCAAATTTCAGGTGCTTAGGACCAATATCAGTGGGTTTTCAGACAGAACACTTTTTCCTTCTTCAAAAGACACTTCAAAATTATCAGGCCAAGAATATTGCACAAAGAAACTATATCCAACAAACTTAGTTGCAAAGTTTTTTTCAAACTGATAAGAGTTAAGAATGATGCGAGTTCCCAAGACCATGGATTCCAATTCATCTTTGTCACTTACAAATAGATTAGCATAAAACATATGCACAAGCTCTTCATTAACAGTTTCACCAACAATCGCATATAGAGAGAGAAGTTTTTGAGTTTTAAACACAGAGATAACATCACAATGAGAGTTTTTACATAGATTTCAACTTATAGTGCGTCCATAGGCAATCGACTTCCCTTTGTAGGCAACAAATTTGGCTTTCTTCTTGGGACCATAGAAATTCATCTTGTCCTCAGGCCCAAATTCTACACTTTCAATTTTTCCCTTCTTTTGAGACGACTGTTTGGGGTTTGACTCTATTGGACATTTTCCAACCCTCTTTTGAGTAATGAGGATTTCCTCCTGTGAATCACTGGACTCATCTTCGAACTGTTGATGGTCTAAACTCTCTGACGATTCAACATCTACGAGATCATCAGTTTGTAGGTTCTTCTTAACATAATGACTTCTTCGAGGCATAGAGGAAGACGTAGAGGGTTTGGTTTTGGCCCTGAGAGAAAAAACATAATTTTCTTTCTTTGTGAGTAGGTGATATGAACGAGAAGGGGGTTAAAAAGAGAGGTAAGGTGATGATGAATGGTTGCCTCGGTTTTGGAGAAACGTGTGAAAGGCAACTGAAAAGTTGCCTTATAAAGACTCGTCGTCAATCACACAATTAATGTATGCACAGAGTAATTAAATCAAATAGGGAGCGGAAATTTTGAAAATATTATTGAGCATTCTTTAAAAAAAAATGAGACTTAGAGAAATTAAACGGGATTTAAAAAAAATGCCTATTTTATCATGAAGAAAACAAAATCTTTCTTCAAGTAGAGGTTTTGTAAAAATATCTGTCAACTGATTTTCAGTGTTATCAAATTCTAACACAATATCAATTTTTTCAACATGATCACGGATAAAATGATGCTTGATTTTAATGTGTTTAGCTCTAGAATGACGCACAAAATATTTTGAAAGACAAATAGCACTAGTGTTATCACACATAATTGAAACACAATTGAGATATAAATCATAGTCTAAAAGTTGATGCATAATCCATAGAACTTGTGTGCAGCAGTTCCCTACAGCCAGGTATTCTGCTTTAGTGGTAGATAAGGCAATACAACTTTGTTTCTTGCTGTGCTAAGAGATTAGAAATTTTCCAAGTAATTAACACGTTCCACTTGTGCATTTTTTGTCAATTTTATTACTTGCAAAGTCTGCATATGAAAAATCTTTGAGATCAAAGACATTTAAGCTTTCATACTATAGTCCATAGTCGACTGTCCCTATCAGATATCTGATGATTCATTTAACATCAATTAAATGAGATTATTTGGGAGCTGACTGATACCTTGCACAGTTGCAGACACTAAACATGATATCAGGTCGACTAGCAGTAATATAAAGTAGAGAACCGATCATACCTCGATACATTATTTCATCAACACTCTTACCATTTCTATCTTTATCAAGGGTGGTTGATGGACTCATGAGAGTCCCTAAGACTTTGGCATTAGACATGCCATATTTCTTAATGAGCTCTTTTGTGCACTTAGTCTGGCTAATAAAGATCCCTTTCTGTGATTACTTTATTTGTAGCCCATGGAAGAATGTTAATTCTCCCATCATGCTCATTTCAAATTTCCCATTCATGATTTTGAAAAATCCTTGCATAATTCTGGGTTAGTACTTCCAAAGATAATATCATCAACATAAATTTGTACAATTAAATTACCTTCATCTGAGCACTTAATAAAGAGAGTAGTGTCAATATTACCTCGATCAAATACATGTTTGACTATAAATGAACTTAGCATTTCATACCATGCTCTACGGGCTTGCTTCAGCCCATATAGAGCTTTGGACAGCTTGTATACATGATTTGGAAATGATTCACTTACAAATCCTGGGGGTTGCTTAACGAACATTTCCTCAGCAATGAATCCATTTAAGAACGCACTTTTCACGTCCATCTGAGATAGTCTAAAGCACTTGAGAGCAGCATATGCTAATAGTATACAAGTTGATTCTAACCTACCACAAGAGCGAAGGTTTCCTCATAGTCAATTCCTTCTTGTTGCGAGTATCCTTGGGCAACCAGCCTAGCTTTATTTCATACCACTTGTCCAGACTCGTTTAGCTTGTTCATGTAAACCCACTTTGTTCTAACAATAGATGCATTAGGGGGTTTAGGGATAAGCTCCCATACTTTTTTCTTCTCGAATGATCAAGTTCCTCTTGCATTGCATTTATCCAGCTATTGTCTCCAAGAACCTCATCTACCTTTTTTGGTTCAAATTGAGAGATCAGGGTAATATTTGACGTCTACTTTTGAGATCTTCTTATTTTCATGCCTTCTTGAGGATTATCAATGATGAATTTATATCGATATCTAGGTTCACTTTTCCATTCATTTGGGACAACAGAGGCTGACTCCTTTTCGATATGAACTGATTGTTCATATGTGAGTGATTCTCGATTTTCCATGTGACTGTCAATCGACTGATGGTGCTGATTAGTCACCTCATCGTGAATGTCCTCACCTGTATGAACAACTTTTGTAACTATGACAATTTTTCGGTCATCAAGAAGTTTTTTATTCCTCAAGCGAGGGTTAGCGTCAACAAATACAACATGTATAGATTCTTCAATTGATAAAGTTTGTTTATTAAAAACTCTATATGCTCTACCTAAGGGAAAATATCCAAGAAAAATACCTTTATTGCTCTTTAGATCAAACTTACCAAGATTGTCTTTTTCATAATTATGAATAAAGCATTTGCAACCAAATGGATGAAAGTAACTGATATTGGGTATTTTACCTTTCCATAGCTCTTATGGAGTCGTTTTTATAATAGGTCGTATCAGACTCTGTTAATGTTCTCACATGCATTGCTTACTGCTTCTGCCCAGAAGTGGTGTAGAAGAGAGTTTTACATAATTATAGTTCTTGCCATATCTTGCAAGGTTCTATTTTTTGTATTCTACCACTCCATTTTGTTGAGGCGATCTGGGGGATGAGAAGTTGTGAGAGATTTCTTAATCATTGCAGAAATTTTCAAATGTTCTGCTTTCGAATTCTCCTCAGTGATCACTCCTTATGATAGAGATATAATATCCTTTTTTTCGTTGTACCTTCTTGCAGAAGATTTTAAAATTTCTTAATGCTTCATCTTTATGACTCAGAGAAATAATCCAGGTAAATCGAGAAACATTATCTACTATAACAAAAGTATATTTTCTACCACCAATGCTAGCAGTTCTGGTTGGACCAAAGAGGTCCATATGCAAAACTTGAAGAGGTTTTGTAGTAGAGACTATATTTTTGATTTTGAAAGAAGACCGGGTTTATTTTTCTAATTGACATGCATCACAAATTTGATCTTTTGAAAAATTTAGTTTTGGAAGACCAATAAAAAGATCTGGTTTGGAAAGTTTTTGAATAGTATGCATGCTAGTATGGCCAAGTTTTCTATGCCATCCCCAGGGATCATCAATCATACAAGCTAGACAAAGTTGATTTCCTAGACTATCAATATTATTGAGAGTATAGACATTTCTATTTCTATTCCCGGATAGAATGGTTTTACCTGATTCATCTTCAATAATCCAACCATAATTTTTAAAACAAACATCATAGTCATTGTAACATAATTGACCGATGTTGAGTAAGTTGTAACCAAGTTCATCTACCAAGTAGATTTCGTCTACTTCACATGATGAGCTGTGTGGAGCTCTTCCAACTCTAATTATATTTTCTTTTGATTTGTCTCCAAAAGCGACTGATCTACCATCCAGTTTAGTGACAGTTTTGAATAGTTGTTTGTCACCTATCATGTGTCTGGAACATGCGCTGTCAAGATACCATTTTCCTTTTCGATTCTTCTTGTTGTGTTCCTGCAACAACAAATTACTTATTTTTAGGTACCCAAACCTGCTTGGGTCCTGGATGGCTAGTATTCTGTTTGTTAGCCTGATTCGAGGCTTGGTCGCTAAACCCACCTTTTATTGTTCTTAAACCTATAATGGTTAGATGTATGGCCAAGTTTTCCACAATAAAAATAAGATGGATCATTAAAACTTTTAGAGGCCTTTTCTTTGTCATTTCTAAACTTACAATGATTGGATTTGTGACCATCTTTGCCACAATGAATGCATGCAGAATGATTTCTTGTCCTAAATGAGTTTTTACGAAAAGTTGACTGGTTTGATTTGATGGAATTGTGACTGGTGAATTTTCGCACTCCATTCAGTTGAAGTTGAAGTTCATGAACTTCTTCTTAAAGCATGTCTCTTTTAATTTTACATACGTCTAGTTTCAGTGCCCAGTCTTTCTTTTCTCTTTAAATCTTTCGAAGTTCATGTAGAACCTTCTCAATATCTGCAAGAGCAATATCAATACATTCTTGAAGTTCATTGCATTTAGGACACATAGGCGAACGTACCTCACTTGTTCCTTCATCTGTCATGAGGCCAAGCTCACCAGAATATTTATCACTGCCTTCTTTGATGGCCATGAAATACATGTTGGCAATTTTCTCACGATCAGATTCTTCTTCATCACTCCATGCTCCAAATGACTTTTTCTTTTGATAATTTCTGCTGAGTTTCTTCTTTAGTTTAGGGAATTCTGCTTGAATGTGTCTGTGTTTTCTACATTCATAACATCTTCCATTATTTTTGTCATTCTCATTTCCCATTCTTCCTTTTTCTGAAATTTGGTTTACCTCTTTTACTATTTCTGTTTCTCCTCATCATGCTTGTTATAACTTTAGAGAGCATAGCTATGTTCTAATTTTGTTCTACACATGATTCTTCTTCTTTGTTTTTGACTCGGCCACTGTTGCTTTAAATGCAACAGTCTTCCTTTTTTCTTGCTGTACTTGTCTGTCTAAATGAGTTTTCCCAAAGGCAATTAGATTACCTCTGAGTTTATCATATGACATATTGTCAAGATTCTGACATTCCAGTGCCAAATGGTGGGTAGGCTCCTTAGTATTTTTCTAACATGTTCTCTACTTTTGATTGGTCTACCAAAGGATTTCAGATCTCCATTAATTTTGCTGACCGTGAGAACATTTCTTCCACTGATTCTCCATCTTTCATTTGGAATAGTTCTTAGTCATGAACTAGTAGAATTATTCTTGTTTTTTTGACTTTGTTTGTTCCTTCATAGGTAACTTCTAGCTTGTCCAACATTTCCTTCGCAGTTTTACAACTTTGGATCTTTTCGTATTCTTCAGTACTTATTGAATTATACAGAAGGTTCTTCTTGGCTTTGGCATTTACCTGCACCACAACAGATTGTTCATCAGTATAATCATCTAGGTCTAATGGTTCATAAGATACCTGGCCTTCAATAGTTTTATCCTTGTTTGATGGTGGCTTGGGAAGATCTCCCTTTTTGATTACACGCCAGACTTTGATATCATATGACTTTGCATATGTTTTCATGCGCACTTTCCAATGTGAGAAATATTGTCCATTGAAGTAAGGTGGTATAACTTGTGAGGTTCGTTCTTGGAATAGTACTCCAACAATAGTATTTGATCCCATGATCTTTTCTCACTTTGCTGTTAAGCAAATGTTTTCCTCCGAGTATGAGACTTACTCTGATAATAATGAAAGTGCAGGAGGGGGCGGGGATGAATTGTAAACATTCTTTTAGTCACCTAACTTTGGCTCGCAGTTGACTATAATAATTCCGCAGCAAGTAGTTAGTATACCAAATAAATGTAAAGGCAAGTAATGAAAAATAAAAAGGAGAGACAGAGATTTTTATACTGGTTTGTATACCGGTGTGGTACCTACATCTATTTTTCTTGGGTCACAAGGGTTCTTTTAGATCTTCAATGGCAGTTACAATGAGAGTGATTTTCTTATGTTTACCACTAACGAGTTACAATTAATTTCTTTACATAATTTTTCAATAGCTTTCTTTTTCTCTCTATCTTTTGATACACTAGTAAGCTTTGGAATACATTGTTTAGTAAGAAGTAGAAAGACTGGAAACTTGGATGAAAGCTGCATAAGCTTCCATGTCCTTCCTCCTCTTCTTTAATAGTGCTCGATGAAGTCCTTGATTCCTTTTTCTGAGATTGTGAAAAATCATTGATAGTGCGAATTTCCTTTTGAGGCAGTATTCTCTAAGAGTAGGACCCAAGGGTAGCCTCATAAATTTAGCGTGTGTAGTACAACCAGATTCATTTTCAATGTGCAAATTGGCTCCTTTATCTTCCCAATCATTTGCTCTTGAGTCTTCCCCTGATTTCTTGTACATGATTGATTTTCTTTCCTTTCTTATATGCTTGAGAGTCTCTTACTTGTTTGATTGATTCCCTTTCCTTCCTTGTATTCCTTTGATGGACAAATTTGAATATCATAGCCGTTGGCTCTTTGATGTGCTTGATTGATTTTCTTTCCTTCCTTGTATGCTTGAGAGCCGTTGCTTCTTAAGTCTCTTATGCCTCCATAGATTTGATCAGTGAATCTGCATACATAGTAGATTCATATTAGTCAAGTATTTTTTTTATTAATCATCATTAAAATTCTAAACTTAACACTTATGAGAGTAGTATAAAATAATGAGATATTTGTAAAAATGCGTTCAAACATTTGGAGATATTTCAAAATAAAAAGAGAGTTATATAAATCCTGACAGAGGTAAAATAGACATGTCAAATTGTCAAATCGAAATGCCCGCAACTGTAGGTTCTAAGATTGGCTGGGCCGATATATGTTGTTATTTTTGTTTTTCACTCGTGTTTGATACTCACATGGGCCCGACTAACCCGAATTCGCAGAGAAAAATTGCACTTTGTGAGGTAAACTATTCCCTACCAAAAACGACTTTATATTCAAGGCTCAAATCTGAGACCTCTGATTAAAGATAGTGAAGTACTGTGCCGATAAATGTTGTATACCTTAATGTATAAACAGCTGAAATTAATGGGCTCTGGGAGCATTGTTCTGGGCGATTTATTCCAATCAAGGCGGATGTGGATTTGGCCTATTGAGAATGCATAACATAGTATAGGTTTTGGACCTTTTGGTCCAACATGGTCTAAAAGTTAACTGAGCCAGTTGATCAACTGCAGTTGGGCTTGGTAAATAACAGTACTGGGTCTTGTTGATCAACTGCAGTTGGGCTTGGTAAATAGCAGCTGGAATTAGCACTGTATAAATCAACTGCATTTGAAAGTCTTCTTTGCGCCAAACCTCAGCCATTTGCAGCATTTTTCTCTATTACGTTCGGGGCCTTTCACTCTTCAGGTATTCAATTTCAGCTCTTTATTCTTCAATTTCCTAAGCTATATAGCTCATTGCACACATCCTCCAAGAACTCCCTGGATTTCCTTTTTTTCTCATGATCTAGCAAATATTATTTACAAGATGAATCAGCTAGATAAATTGAGCAATTTGAATACAAAATTATTGTCGGTCTAGCTACTAGCTAGTTACTTTTCATCACCTGCCTTCTTTCTTTACGCTAGTTAGAAACAAAATTATTACTATCATGACTAACTTAACTACTACGCTTGTTTCTCTTTGAGTAGTTTCTTGAAAGGGGAAGAGAGTTCACTAGCTCTCAACACTAACAAATAGTCTATTTCTAAACATTCCTTGAGAATTAAACGGTAACTCATTGACAAAATAATTATATGTTGGAGATCAAACGTAACTCAATTCTATTTTGTAGACTGTACAGATGCAGAAGCCAACTCCAATTAATCCCCTCCAAAATCTTGTGAGCGAGGATGTTCTGGATGTACAATTTTACTAGTCAAACATGTCAAATTGAAGGTCTCAAACCAATGAAACCATGGTCCACAACTTTGGAATGTGCCCGCACTCCAAAAAGGAAGAAGTTGATCCTAAGAAAGTGAGAAAACGGTAATCTTTAATGTTGCAAATGCAAAAAGTTAAGAGTTGTGCAAGTCAAAATAGATAAAGATTAGAAGAGAAAAATGGCTACTAGAAGGTTTCTTCTTCGAGCAGCCATTTGGAAGCGTAGGGCATATCTCTGGAAGGGGCAGTTTTTGAGTGTCGCTTTAAGCGTTACAACTAACTTATACACGATGTTTATATATGTCAAACAAACGAATGTACGACATGTCTATCGCATAGAAAATTTTGTCATTTAATCATGATTAAGTGACATTGTTTCCCACTTAATTTGTGATTTTTATTATTAAATTATTTTATTTAGTATAAGCAAGAAGTAAGCAAGTATGTTCCACTTATGAATTAGGCCAAACTGAGGACACGTGCGGAGAGGCAAGAATCGGTTCCTGATTAAGAAGACAAAATTGAATAGAAAAATTAACCACAGTTCTAGAAGGCTGAATAATAAACCATTTAGCCAAAATAAGCGGATAAAGCAGATTCCGATTTTGTATTGACAATTCCAACTTCCAGAACACTTTCATTGTCAAAACTACAGAAAAGAAAAAAGGTAGAAGAAGAAAGAAATCCGGAGTAGTTGATTAGTCAACTAATGGTGGCTAAAACACATATTTTCCACGTTGTGTCCTTCCCACCACTTTCGCCAAGCCCCCAAAAAAGCCACACCACACACGAATTTGGTGGCTAGCTATATATAAATATAGATGCACGTCTTCCATTGTAAACATATATTTTGTATACGTTGCATTTTTTTTCTTATTTGGAGCAACAACAAAAAACAAATTGTGAGAAAGTGAAGATGGGAAACTGTTTGAGACATGAATCATCCAATATGGTATGGGCAAGAGATGACTTAGAACCAGTGTCACCTACAGGTATTGTTGCAGAGAAAGAAAGTCTGCTGGGAATTAATACTAATAATAGTAAGAGAGGGATGAAAATCAGAATAACAAAGAAGGAGCTGGAGGAAATGCTAGGAAGAGTGAACATGCAGATGCAGGGCGTGACGGTGGACCAAGTTTTATCTGCAATGTTGATGAATTCCAGGGCTGATGGCTCTCATCATCATAATATTCAGCGTAAACAGTTCTCATCATGGCGTCCCCGTCTTCAAAGAATACCTGAGGTCTATTAAAAGTGACTACTGATCACTGTATTGGTGGAAAAGTAGACTCGTGGATTATTGATATGCTGGCAGCTTACATAAGAGTCAAAACGATAAAGGAGAGTGAAGATTAGAGAAGGCATGGGTAAAACACCCTTGGGATCGTTTACAAAAATATCGTACCTGATAGCTGGAAAAGAAGAGATAGGCGCGGAATGGATAAGACCACGAGGGAGGTAGGCTCATTAATAGCCACGAATAAGAAAAGAAACCAGCATAATTTTGGATTGTGCGCGATTGGCTATTATTACCATAACCGTTACAATTTACCCATGTAACGGGGTAATCAATGTAATAAATAACAGTAACATACGAGAATTAAGCAAGACAAAACAGTTACATATTGTACCCTTATATAAAATACCTTACTATATCTTGTACGATCATCGGAAAATTCACGAAATTAAATTGTCAATCACTTATATTTTATTCTGTGTTATTTGAAAGATCTTGTTCTCTTCTCTTGGAAGAAAGTTGCGATTATCAATAAAATTCATTTTTCCTTATTCTTTCAATATTTTGTTTTCACTAGTTCTGGATACGTGCGTTTCACGTGCAACCTATATTAATTAATATAAAATTTTAAGAAAATAATATTTATTTATATAATTAAAGAAAAATAAGTTGATGCATGACATATATATTCAGAAACACAAGAATGAGTATATTTATCACATTATTAGTATTGAAATTTGTGACTTTGAAATTGAAACATAAATGATATACTTCCAATAAGATTTGTAAAATCGTAAAGCAATTGCATAATTGGATTCTCTAAAAGATTTTCAAGTTTTCATAGAAATTATAAATTTTTAAGAATCAAACAAATATCATTCGTAACCACCATAAGATAACATAGAAGAATGCTTTTTTTCTTATCATTTGCACTGCTACTATTAGGAGTGGAAGTAGGGGTGGAATGCCCTGAAAATTACAATATATCTACATGGTCAATTCTTTTATATTATACACACATAATAACATAATAGATGTTGAACTCTTTAGTAAGAATTCTAGCTCTGTCACAGCTATTATCACTTGTGAATAACGATTGGTTCAAGTAGCTATAGAAAAAATTGTGTTGCTAACATATATATTTTGTGCATAACTTGTAAGTATAACATTTGGTTTTTGAGGAGCAAATTTGACTTATTCCCGCTCCAGGTAATTGAAAGAGATGGTAAAGAGTTTTTTTTTTTCAATGCTACTAGTCTACCACCGACAAAATGAATTTTCATGCCACGAAACTCATTTCCATATTATGTCCATACATAAGATACCTTGCAAATACATGGTTATTGTTGGTCTAGATAGCACTTTTTTGTGACATAACTTCTCGATATTTTGATAAACCAGCGTGTAGAAAATAATATATATCAACTGTTAAAACGGAAGAGAATACTTCGATAATAATTTGTATCAGTTTGAAGTTGAGTCGCAGTAGTTGTTGATGTACCATGTCAATGAAACATGATATTAATTATAGAGATCGGGAGTTGGCGAAGAGTACCACAAACAAAATATCAATAACATATTACCTATATATTGATATTTGTTATTATAAAACAATAAAAGAAGAAGAAGAGCACTACATAGAAAAGTAGAGAGAAAGAATTCTTATTGATTTGGGATGAGTTACAATAGAATAGAACCCCTCTATTTTATAGGGAAAAGGTGACTTAGCCACCAAGTTACAAACCCTAAAATCTCTCTATAATATAGACATTCACCTTAAATACAATTCTATTTATAACACTCCCCCTTGAATATCTATTCAACAGGTAATGTGCCTCGTTAAAACCTTAACTAAAATAAAACCTAGTGGGAAAAAATTCTAGTGAAGGAAAATATAACGACCCGACCGGTTGTTTCGAGAGTTATAGCCCAATTTTTCCCATTTCTACTTCCTTTGTGCTTTTCAGCTATATTATGATATACCAGGTTAGTTGGTTCGGGTCCGTAGTGGTTTCAGAGTGGATTGAGACACTTACTCTCTAAAGTAGAAGCTTAAGTTAAAAAATTCAACCGGATGTTGACCTATATGTAAACGATCTTGGATTTGAATTTTTATAGTTTTGTTAGCTCCGATAGGTGATTTTGGACTTAGGAGCGTGTCCAGAATATAATTTGGAGCTCCGTGGTAGAGCTAGGCTTGAATTGGCAAAATTGAAAATTTGACGATTTTCGGTCGGCAGTGAAAAATTTGATATCGGGGTCAGAATAGAATTCCGAAAGTTGGAGTAGGTTCATGGTGTAATTTTTGACGTGTGTGTAAAATTTGAGGTCATTCGTACGTGGTTTGGTAGGTTTCGGCGTTGTTTGTGAAATTCGGAAGATTAAAAGTTCTTAGGCTTGGATCAGAGGGTAATTTGGTGTTTTGATGTTGTTTTGAGTAATTCGAAGGTTCGACTAAGTTTGTATGTTGATATATGACTTGTTAGTATTTTTGGTTGAGGTCTCGAGGGTCTCAGGGGTGTTTCAGATGGTCGACGGATTGGTTTTTGGTGTTTGAGAGTTGCTGGTGTGAATTCTGCTGGTGTTTCCGCACCTGCGGAAGAGGAGCCGCAGGTGCGCTTGGGAAGTCGCAGGTGCGGCAGTGCTGGGCTAGGCAAGATGCGCAGGTGCGAGATAATGGTCACATCTGCGAGCCCGCAGGTGCGAAACCTGGGGCGCAGATGCGGAAGGGCGGATTTGGTCAGTTTTCGCAGAAACGGAGTGTGACTGCGTAGGTGCGCGATCCGTAGGTATGAGGTTTGTCCGCAGATGCAGAACCTGGGTTCCTAAGCGAGTTCTGAACATGCGATAGATTTTTCGCAAGTGTGGCGGCGCAGAAGCGAGAATTGGTCCGCAGGTGCGAAAAGCCTGGGCAGAAAGTATAAATTGCACACTTCGCGAATTTTGGTCCATTCTTCACCATTTTCAGTCGGTTTTGAAGCTTTTGGGAGTGATTTTGAATAGGGATTCAAGGGGATATCAGTGAGGTAAGTTGCTTGAGCCCTAATACTCGTATATATGGTGATTTTCCGTTGTTTAATCTTGTAATTAATGGAAATTAGGGGTGAAAATGAGGGGTTAGGGCTTGGGATTTTTGTAGAGATTAATTTAAAGATTTGAGGGACCAAATGATGTTGGATTTTGATAAATTTTGTATGTATGGACTCGTGAGTGGATGAGCTTTCTAGTTTTATAATTTTTGTCGGGTTTCAAGATGTGAGCCTTGGGTCGGGTTTGAGCCAATTTCGGGTTTTTGGTCTAAATTGGTAGTTTTTCATGTAGAATTCATTCTGTTAGCATAAATTGATGGTATTCTACTTATTGTGAATAGATTCAGAGCATTTGGAGGCCGAATCAAGGGGCAAGAGCATCGCGGAGTAGGGATTTGATCGGTTTGAGGTAAGTAATGATTGTAAATCTAGTCATGAGGGTATGAAACCCCGGATTTCGTATCATTTTACTATTTTGAGGTGACGCACCTGCTAGGTGACGGGCGTGTGGGCGTGCACTGTTGGGGATTGTGACTTGGTCCGTCTCGTAGCAACTGTAAAGTTGCATATTTTGTTGAAACTATATGATACTTATGAGTTTTAGAAATGAGTTTCTGTAAATTGGGCGGAATGCCATGTTTGGGCCTTGTGCCAGTGCTGTTTGGACCCATAGGGGCCTTTTTCTTACTATCCTCTCACTGTTTTCGATTGAAAATCTATACTCAGTCATGATTATACCTGTTTATTGCATAACTCAGTTTTATTACTCTGTTTTGATGCATATAAATGTTGTTTTGGTCTGAATACCCTGTTTTACTGAGAGCCCGAGTGGCTTGAGAGGTTTATTACTGAGTGAGGCCGAGGGCCTGATTTGTGAGGATATTTATGGGATCGGATTGCACGCCCAACATGTTTGATATATGCCGAGGGCCTGATTGATTTATGCCATGATTTGGCTTGATATAGCGCTTGGGCTGAAGGAGCCCCTCCGGAGTCTGTACACACCCCTAGTGAGCGCAGGTACTTACTGAGTGAGAGTACCAAGTGACTAGGAGGCATGAGTGATTGTGAGGTATGCTTGAGAGGCTGTATATGAGTGATTGTGAGGTATGCCCGAGGGGATGTATACGAGTGATTGTGAGGTTTGCCCGATGGGCTGTATACGAGTGATGTTGCCCGAGGGGCTGATTATGATTTTATTATTTTTTTCTCACCTTTGCATTGAGCCTCTGTTTGAAACTGTTGAAAAATATCTTTAAATGATTTTTACTGGAACTGGGTTTAAACGAGATGATTTGATTCAAACATTGATTTTTAAAGCATGTTGTATTTTATCGAGATTTCATGATATGAACTTTATATGCTTCATTGCTCGTCACTACTGCTCAGTCTTTATTTACTGTTGTTACTTACTGAGTTGGCGTACTCACGTTACTCCCTACACCTTGTGTGCAGATCCAGGTGTAACTAGACACGGTCGCAACTGTTGACTATTTCAGTTGCAGATTTTCTCGGGGATAGCAAGGTAGCTGCTGGCGATCGCAACACTGCTCTTCTCCCTCTTATCTTCCCTTAGTTGTATTTAGCTATTTTCTAGACTATGTTAGTCTCGATATTATCAGACAAATTGTAGTAGATGCTCATGACTAGTGACACCCCGATGTCGGGATTTTCTTTTCTGCACTTTTGTTTTGATTTGAACTCATTTACTAAGGTTTTTATGTTAAATAGCCTTGAAATTTTCTTTGAAATTAAAATATCGATTTGTTTTGAAAATGAGTCGGCTTGCCTACTTCTACGATAGGCGCCATTACGACAGGGTTAGTTTGGGTCGTGACAGAAAAAGAGTACACATATCTAACAATACGCTTTTTGGTTGCCTCATTAAACACCTTGCAAGGAAAACCCAATGGGATAAAATCTTGTAAGGTAAAAAGAGTACAACGTGTATTAACTCTCCCTGAAAAAAGTATCAATTCACATCTTTAAGACTTAACATTTCAATCTTGTGCACCATCTTCAAAAGATCGTTGGTAGAGATTCGATAAATAAATCAACCATATTAACTTGAATGAATATATTGCACCTTGAAATCATCATTCTTGATAGATATGCAATGTCTTCATATGATGTCGGCCTTTTTAATATCTCCATAGAGATTTTATCTATCATATTATCATGTGTAACGACCCGGTTGGTCATTTTGAGTATTACAACCCCGGTTCTCCATTTTCTGCTCAAATTATACTTTACAGTTGTTGTGTGACTTGCCGGGGTAATTGGTTCGGGTCCGGTGAGGTTTTGAAATGAATTGGGACACTTAGTTCCAAGGTTTAAAGCTTAAGTTAAAATAGTGACCGGATATCGACTTATGTATAAACGACCCTAGAATGGAGTTTTGATAATTCCAATAGCTCCGTACGGTAAATTTGGAATTAGGAGCATGTCCGGAAAATTATTTGGAGGTCCATAGTGGAATTAGGCTTGAAATATCGAAAGATGAATTTTTGGAAAGTTTGACCGAGGGGTTGACTTTTTGATATCGAGGTCGGAATCTGATTCTGGAAATTTGAATAGGTCCGTAATGTGAAATGTGACTTGTGTGCAAAATTTGAGGTCAATCGGACGTGATTTGATGTGTTTCGGCACAAGATATAGAATTTGAAGTTTCAAAGTTCAATGATTTCGAATTTAGGTGTGATTCGTCATTTCAATGTTGTTATGTGGGTTTTGAGGCCTTGAGTAGGTCTGTGTTATGTTATGAGACTTGTTGGTATGTTCGGACGGGGTCCCGAGAGGTTCGGGTGAGTTTCGGATGGTTAACGGATCAAATTTGGACTTAAGAAAATGTTGGATCTACTGCTAACTGGTGTGATCGCACCTGCGAAGTTTTGATCACAGGTGCGAAGCCGCATGTGCACGAAATCAGTCGCAGAAGTGAGGAAGTGCTGGCTGGGAAGGCATCGCATAAGCAGAAGCAAGGGCGCAGAAGCGCTTGCGCAGGAGCGGCCCAATGCACATAGAAGCGCGACCGCAGGTGCGGTCCATGGCATCGCAGAAGCGATTATGGCTGGCTAAGTCGTTCTCGCAGAAGCGAGATTTTTCCCGCAGAAGCGAAGGTCGCAGATTCGACCCCTTGTCCGCAGATGCGGAAATTGCTGGGACAGAACCTTAAATTCGAGGGTTCGACATTTTCACCCATTTTCGGATTTTGGAGCTCGGGTTGGGCGATTTTTGAGAGGAAATTTTTCACACAACTTGGGTTAAGTGTTCTTAACTCCCTTGGGATTGTATTCCATGAATTAATCTTCATTTTTAGTGTAAGATTATTGAATCTTCAAGAGAAATAGAAGAAAATATCTATAATGTCACAAAATGAATCTTTCAAGTTTGAATACCGATTTGGAGTCGGATTTGAGTAAAATTAGTATGGTTGAACTTGTAATTGGATGGGTTATCGTATTTTGTGAGTTTCATCGGATTTCGAGACGTGGGCCCTACGAGTGATTTTTGGGGCGTAATTTTAGATTTTATGGAAAATATTAGCATTTTGATATGGAATTAATTCTTATAAATTGTGTGGACTGAATCAAATTAATTGTGGTAGATTCGAGCTGTTCGGGAGTTGATACGCGCATAATGGGATATCTGGAGCATTATTTAGCTTGCTCGACATTGGATTCGACTTGTTCGAGGTAAGTAACTCTTCTAATCTTGGAGTTGAGGGTATGAACCCTGAATATATGTATTTCGTGAATTGTTGGGAGGTGACGCATATGCTAGGTGACGGGCGTGTGGGCGTGCACTATAGAAATTGTGAGATAATTGTTTATGCGGAATTTTGTAGTTAAATGATCTTGGCATTTTCCATGTGATTTTATGAGTTAAAGAAATTGAGCTGAAAAGCATATTAAAAATCATGTTGAGGCTATCTGTCAGTATTATTGGGACCCACAGAGGTCATATTGCTGTGAATTATTTATTTTAAATTAAAAATTCATACTTAGTCATATTCATTTCATTGCATATCATATCATATCTCAGTCTCTGTTGTTATTTATTGATACATCATATCATTATTTTTGGGCTATTTTCATGACATTGTGAGCCCGAGAGACTAGAGAGATTGATGACCGAGGGCCTGATTGTGAGGATTATTATGTGGATCGAGGTTGCCCGCCTGCAGCATGCTTTATATACTTTATGATTATAACACGTGAGTTGTCCGTGCAGCACGTGAGTTGTCCGTACAGATTATAGCGCTTGGGCTGAAGGAGCCTCTCCGGAGTGTGTACACACCCCAATGAGCGCAGGTACCTACTGAGTGGAGTGCCGAGAGCCGAGTGCCGAGTGCTGAGTGACTGGGAGGCATGAGTGATTGTGAGGTATGCTCGTGCGGCATGATTGATGGTGAGGTATGCCCGAGAGGCATGAGTGACTGTGAGGTTTGCTCGAGGGGCTGTATATGAGTAATGTTCTGCCCGAGGGGCTGTTAATGATTTTATTACTGAGTTGCATCGCATTGGCATGAACACATGACATACATGCATAGAGATGTATTTTTCTCATAGTGTACAACTTCACATCATTCATGATTTCTCACATATTTCTACAGATGGGCATAATGATGCATTTGTTTTACACGGGTTATCCGGAAGGAAAATGAAACATCTTATTTATTATTGAAAAGATTTTGGGAGAAATTATTGTTTTCAAACTATTCATATTTTTGGCAACTTCGGCAAACGATTTGGGTTTTCACTGATATATTTGAAAGGAAGAACTATTATTTTTGAAATCATGATTTGGCTGAGCATTTTATCTCTGAGTTACTTCTGGTATTATTTGCTTTATGTTGTTATGTACTGTTGTGGACTGTTGGTTATGGACCCGACCTTGGTAGAAGCTCGTCACTACTTTCCACCTACGGCTAGGTTTGTTACTTACTCAGTACATGGGGTCGGTTGTACTGATACTACACTTCTGCACATTGCGTGCAAATGTTGGTTGCTATTATTGCTGTGCTCGATGGTTGCGGAACTTGAAGATGTACCTGCATTCCTTTTGTAGCTGCCTCTTATTCAGGGTAGCCTTAGATTTATAAAAGCCCTGTTTATGTATTATTCAAACAGACTATGTATTTATTTCATTTCCGCTTTGTATACTCTATTCTTAGAAGCTCATGATTTATACTACCAGTTCTTGGGGATTGTATAAGATGAAGATCTTTATTCACTTAAATTGCTTTAATAATTATTATTGGAATTGGATAATTGAAAGTTGGCTTACCTAGCGGGTTGGGTTAGGTGCCATCACGACTAGTTGAATTTTGGGTCGTGACATCATGCTTATAGTTATAGCAAGATACATATATGCACAAATTGCACTTAGGATGTGGTACTTCAGGACCAAGAATCGTATATGCTTTAAGTGATTTAATTCCTTCAAGGATTGTCATAAGTTAAGTCATATAAGCCATATAAATGGACTTTAGATGCATATCAAGTTTTCATGTCATGCTAGGAATATAAGATAGATAAATGTGATTGCACACACCATTGACTTTATACTTTCAAGTGTTTAAACTGTAGGTCCAAAACTATATGTCTTTCATATGAAACAAATTCTATTCGAATTCTGTCTCTTTCATTTGGCCAATATTTTTGTGTCTGGATTCGACAGACTTAAGATCCCCATCTATACTTAGCGATATCATAGATGTCGCCGATGAACATTTTATGTCGATTCTAATATTTTTTCATAAAGACATAACATAGAGATCTCTTCCTTCATATTTTCAGGTGCCTGAACTTCTCCTGAAATTTTATGAAGTATTATGTCATGTGATCTTCTAGATCACTTGTCTCCTTATTATGATCATTTTCTCATCTTCTTTATCAATAATTATATTTGAAACTAATTTGTCTATACACTTTAAGCGTACCATAGACTTTGTCCTACTAGGACTTATTCTAATAGGAGCATTTGCAGTGAGAATATAGTTACTTTCTTTGGGTCAGCAAATGCGTCTGGCATGCTTTGCAATATATTGCAGATGAATTATCTTTTTATGAACTTCAAATTCATATTATTTTATTCGAGGATCTAGATGTACAAATGATAATTCATTCAACGTAACATTTTCTCAATTGTTTATCATGTCTCTCCTTTATGTTAGAAAAACTAACTTACTTCCTCAACTTTAGAAACCCAGCTTTGTGCGTTATGTTGTTAATCAAAATATACACCGTACATCAATAATAATAAGATGAAATTATTTGATTCCTGACCCTGAACCACTTGTGAAGGGAGAATGTAATATACTTTCATATATAACCTATATCAAACTGATATAGATAACTTCGTTCTCATAAGCAACAATTTAGCTATTAAGTGGAGGCACTCAATAAATTATTTTGCTAAATCAACTGTGATGTAAACCAACTTATCAAGATGAACTGTCTTGAATAGAAAATCTGAAAATTATGCTCTAAATTAAATTATTGAGAAAGTTACCTCGCAAACACAAGATTGCGGGTTAAAGATAATCGCACATGTAACCATATCATAGATGCATCTTATGTGGTACTACATGACATGTGAATGGGCCCATATTCACCTTTGATATTTTCAGTATTCATTTTACATAGAAATAAAATGATTGATGTCAAAAGATGGAATAGAAATTTGCCCGTTTGTTCTAATTATCAAATGGGCAAAAGTTGTAAGTTACCCTTTCAAGGGTCGAATAAAAGAGAATTGAGCCATTGGCAAAAGTGCATAGTGATTTATGGGGTCCATTGATGATTGCACTAGATTCACTTGGTTTTACCCACTGAAAAGAAAAGCTGATTTTCTATCTACTTTTATAGTTTTCCAGAAATTGGTAGAAAATCAGTTTTCGAGGAAACTCGAGGTCTTTCAATCTGATGGCGGAGGAGAGTTTAATAGCCTACAATTCATTGATCACTTGGCTCAAAATGGTGTCAAAACACATATTTTCATTAATATTTACCCATGTGAAGTTTCTTTTATTTTTGCACATCATACTTAAATTAACATGGCTAAATCAATTATGCCAACTGGATAAATTATCAATATTGATAAACTTCAGGTTTACACCATGACGTGTGCAATTATCAATAAACTCCAAGTTTATTATGATATAGGTTCTTATGTCAATAAACTTTCACTTTATTGTGGCATTTTTTCATTTATGTAGTACAAACTGGAGAATAAATCGGGTAGCTTTTCACATACATATTACGCCGCTATAAGTTGTAGTAATAGAAGATATTAAATCTTTCCTTTATTTATAATCTCAATATAACCAACCGCTTTTGCGAAAACTTTAAAAACTAAATAAGTTTCTTTGCTAATCAATTTTATTTCTCCAATAGTATAATTGGCTCTTTCAGAACTTTCAATTAATTTTGTACTACCACATATTCATTAACATTCATATGGTAAATATCTCTTTCAAGGAGAAAGGTATACCATTATGGTCATTGTCAAAATCATTATAGGCAAGATATGTTACTTCTATTACTTTTGACCTGTAATAATTATATTGTCATAATATTTTGGCATAATCATAATAGGTACGTGATCAATGACCATTCATTCCATAATGTAACGACCCGACCGGTCATTTTGAGATTTAGCGTCACGTTCGCGGCTTAAGATCTCGAGCAACTTTGTATTATGTATTATGACTAGCGTGTGTGGTTGAGTTCAGATTTCGGGTGATTCAGGATCAATTTGGAAGAAGGATTCTTGTTTTAGAAGCTTAAACGGTATGAGTTGACCGGCGTTTGACTTTTGTGTAGATGACTCAGAAATAGCATTTTGATAATTTCAATAGTTTCGTATGGTGATTTTGGACTTAGGCTTGCGTCCGGATTTGGATTTGGAGGGCCGTAGGATAATTTGAAGCATTTTGGTAAAAATTGAAAAGTTGAAGTTTTGAAAGGTTAAGAGGTTTGACCGGGACTTGACTTTATTGATATGGGGCTTGGATTGTGATTCCGAGAGTTGGATTATCTCCGTTATGTCATTTGAGACTTGCATGCAAAATTTGACATTATTCCGGGTTGATTTGATATGTTTCGGCGCGAGTTGTAGAAGTTGAAAGTTTATAAGTACATTAAGTTCGATTTGAGGTGTGATTCGTATTTTTAATGTTCTTTGATATGATTTGAGTCCTCTAACAGGTCTGCGTTATGTTTTGGGACTTATTGGTATATTGGGACGAAGTCTCGAATGGCTCGGATGAGTTTCGGATTAGTTTAGATTGTGTTGTGCTTGTTTTTTATGTTTCTACGTCATTTCTTCAAGATTAAATAGTACCACATTAAGCAAATTAGCTCCAATTTCTGTTTTGTCTGAAGAATTAGGTACGTATCGTAATTACGGAGTCATAACAAAAAGAATCGTCGAATTTGGACATCGTATGAGGCAATTATGCTCATTTTAGTGTCGGAGAAGAGAGCTAGTGCTAGTGCTTCGCAGATGCAAAGTTGGGTCCGTAAATATGGAAAATATAGCTCACAGACTGCAGGTGCGGAGTTTTGGGCGCAGAAGCAAAATTCCCCATGTATTAAAAAAAATCAGTCTGCATTTATTTAGTATTTTGAGCATATCTTGAGTTCTAGATCTCCGATTGAGGTAATGTTTGCGGCGTTCTTCTCGTCTTTTCATAGGGTCAGTATCTAACTATAATTTTTATATTTTAAAATGATTACATAAGTTCATTTTTGAATTAATCTATATTTTGATTGGAGAATTGAGGGTTTTTATCAAAAACGTTTCTAAAGAGAATAATTGGGTTTTGAAAATCGATTCCGAGTCGGAATTGGATGAAATTAGTATGGCTGGACTCGTAATTTAATGGGTATTCGAATTTTTTGAATTTTATCGGGTTCCGAGGTACGAGCCCGGGGTTGACTTTTTGGTTGACTTTTTAGTTTTTGTTAAAGATTGAAGCTTTATTATCCGGAATCATTTCCTATGAGTTTTATTTATGATTTGAAGTTATTTTTGCTAGATTTGAGCCGTCCAGAGGTTGTTTCACTCGAGAAGGTCTTTTTAGAGTAACGATCAAGCTTCTTTGAGGTAAGTATCTTGCCTAACTTTGTGTAGGGGAAACTACCCCTTAGGATTTGAGTCATTTGTGCTAATTGTGTCATGTGAAGGCCGTGTACGCTAGGTGACTAGTACGTACTCGGGCTTATTTGTGGAAATTTGATCGCTTAGGGCTCTTAGGTTCTTATGTTCATTATATGTGAAGTTGTTTTAGCATGTTAAATCCCATATTTACTAAATTTACCCTTACGTATCTTATTTGAAATTAATTGATTCATGTTTTATCCTTGTTTCCAATTAAACGTTTATGTGCATTAATTGAAGATGTTCCCTCTTGTATTGTCATGTTATCTTTTCCGTAATTTCTTATCCTTAATTGATGTTATTTTTATCCTTTCTGTAATTGCTTATCCCTAATTGAAGTTATTATTATTCTTTCCGTAATTGCTGATCCTTAATTGAAGTAATTATTATCTTTTCCGTAATTGCTTATCCTTAATTGAATTTATTAGTATCTTTTTCGTAATTGCTCAACCTTAATTGAAGTTTTGTTATCCCTTCCATTGTTGACTTATCCTTATTTATAATCATTGATTCATGCTATCTCTCTTACCCTCGAGTTGTACTTATATGGAAATCATTGTTGCACGCTATCTCTCCCCTTGTTGTGCTATTCTTGTTAAAACCATTATTCTCTGTTGTCTTTTTCATTGTAAGCTCGTTCGTCCGTTTCTTTGTGTTCTGAAGTTCTTGATTTGATTTACTTGTCGTATTCTCGTGTTATTGTTGTTGTACCCAGTATTGCTGAGCCGAGGGCTATGCATGGTTGTGGTATTGAAACTGTTTTGAGGAAATGTTGTGGTATATGGGCACATGTTGTGAAAATCATTTTATTGTGTTGTTATGTTTTGGCACAAGTGGTATTGTTGAGAGAATTTTCGGAGTGTTCGCACGTGAGTTGTTCTTGCTATTGTTACTATTGATATTTGCACATGCAACGTGACAAGGCGGGCTATATATGTGGGTTTGTGCATGTGTCGAGACAAGGTGGAAATATTATTATGCGCGTGCAGCAAGACAAGGCGGGCATTTACTTATTATTGCGCACGTGGCGAAACAAGGTAGGCTATGTCGGGGAATGATTTGTGATGACTTGTGATGGCCTGTGGGCATTGTTATTATTGTTATTCGTGTAGTGGTGTACCTACCCTGTGTGAGTTATACCTTGTACATTTCGTGGTGATTTTTTCTTATGTGCCATTCATTGTCTCTGCTCTTACTTGTTGACTTGAATTGTGGTAGAACACTTGCAGAAGCATACACATAAATAAATCACCCATATCGGTTGAGAAGATGAATCCTGATGTTATTGACCATTTACATGTACTCTCATGTACTTGCCTTCTGTGTGAGAGTCATCCTGTTGGCACGTGAGTTGTCCGTGCATTCATGATCATTGTTATTGTTGGCCCGTGAGTTGTCCGTGCATTCATGAGTCATTGTTATTGTTGGCACGTGAGTGGTCCTTGGGGATATTAGATATTGTCACTCTCTTGGCACGTGAGTCGTCCGTGCGGTTATGAATTTGTAATGTGGGCACAAGAGGCCAAGTGATTAGGGTTCAAGAATTGGGACCCGTGATTTGTGATTATGAGGTTTGGTACCTCGTGGAAATTCCTAAATAGATCTGGTGTAAAAGCGGTTGTTCTTGTTGAGTTGTTACTTGTTTTCCTTTATTTGGTTTCATCGGACTTAGACTGTGTGCAGCTTACTCTACATATTTACTTTATGTTTGCTTTTTGTTGCTAATTGTCTTTTCTAGTGTTTCATTGCGAGTATTGTTTTGTTTTCCTTACCATGCTTAGCTTTATATTAACATTGTTTCCCCATTAGTTCACCTTCATACTTGTTCAGGTTGTTTAGTCCAGTAGGTGTCCTGACTATCCCTCTTCACTATTCCACCGAGGTTAGTCTTGATACTTACTGGGTATCGTTGTGGTGTACTCATGCTACGCTTTCTGCACATTTTTGTGCAGATCTAGGTATTTGGGAGTTTGTTGATCAATAGCCAGCTGTTCAGGTTTTGCTGTGGAAACTCAAGGTAAACCTTGTCGTCACGTTCGCAGACCTCAGAATCACCTTCTGATATTGTACCTATACTATTTATTTCTATTCTGAAACAGTTATATTTAGTGATTGTTCTAGCAAACTCAGTAGAGCTTATGACTTGTACTACGGGTTTTGGGATTGTTGGCTTGTGTGGAAATTTCCATATTGAAATTCATAGTTGTTGGTTAAATTTTGCTATTAATCAGTAAGTGTTAGGCTTACCTAGTCTTAGAAACTAGGTGCCGTCACGACATCCTATGGAGGAAAATTGGGGTCGTGACAATTTGGTATCAGAGCTCTAAGTTCATAGGTGCTACGAGTCATAAGCGAGTTTAGTAGAGTCTTGCGGATCGGTACGGAGACGTATGTACTTATCTTCGAGAGGCTACAAAACTATTAGGATAGTTCACTTCTTTCATTACTATCGTGCAGGTTTATTGACCTTAGAGTTTGAGCCTTTGTCATTCTATTCTCTCATAGATGGTGAGGACACGAGTTGCAGTTATTGATGACGCTGCCCCCAGAGCCGGTGTTGCTAGAGTCCAGGGTAGAGGCAGAGGCAGGGGCCGATGAAGAGCACATGCTACAACTAGAGCACCTATCAGAGCAGCAGATGAGGAGCCGCCGGTAGCTCCTATTGGGGGACAGGAACCAGAGGCTCCTGTTGTTGCCCCCGGACTTCAGGAGACCTTAGCACAGTTCCTGAGCATGTTTGGTATATTGGCTCAGGCGAGGTTGATTCTTGTTGCACCAACTACTTCACAGACCTAGGGAGGAGCTCAGACTCCCGCCGCCCGCACCTCAGAGTAGCGGGCTCATATTGGTCAGGTTTCGGCTGTGGTGCCGGCACAACCAGTTGTTCCAGTTCAGTCCGTGATTAGGGAAGCAACATCTGAGGAAGAACAGCTTAGAATTGCGAGGTTCAAGAAGTATTACCATCCTACCTTTCAAGGTTTGGCTTCAGAGGATTCACATAGTTTCCTAGAGGAGTGAAACCGTATTCTCCGCACTATGGGTATTATGGAGATGAGTGGGGTTGCTTTTACTACGTTCCAGCTCAAGGGAGCGACATATTAGTGGTGGCGAATGTACGAGTTAGGTAGCTCGGCTGAGGCATCTTCACTCACATGGGATCGATTTTTAGAGTTCTTCTTGAAGGAGTATGTTCCTCAGACTCTTCGAGATGCGTGGCGCGCAGAGTTTGAGCAGCTGCACCAAGGCAGTATGTCAGTGTCAGAGTATGCCGTTAGATTCAGTGATTTGTATAGACATGCACCTGCTTTGGTTTCTACAGCTAGAGAGCGAGTCCGCAGGTTCATTGAGGGGGTCAGTCATGATATCTGATTCAGCATGGCTCGGGAATTGGAGTCGGATGCTCCATTTCAGTAGGTGGTAGAGATCGCTCGCCGACTAGAGGTCATGCGGGACCAGGAGGGAGAGGATATGCGGGGTCAGGAGAGAGAGGGCAGGGAGGCTAAGAGGCCTAGCAGACCGAGAGGATCTACTAGTCCCTATTTTGGAGGTAGAGTATGCCATGCTAGAGTTTTTATGGGTCAGTCAATTCTGTTTGCACTTCAGGCTTCGCGCAGTGCTTAAGATATCCATGGGTCTCAGAGTGCCCGTGCCCGATAGCTTCCATAGCCACGCCAGCGGAGAGGTTGCTTTGAGTGTGGAGATACCAGCCACATGGTGAGAGATTGTCCCTGACTCTAGACAGATGTGTCACAATGGGGTATTTAGGCTATGAGTTATGCTCCACTTGTTGATATCCCTACACCGCCAGCTTGCTGTACAGGTCAGGTAGGTAGAAGGTGCCCAAGAGGGGAGGCCCGATCTGTTGATGTGCTTTCTACAGTAGGGCTGAGGCTGCTGCACCAAATGATGTCGTACAGGTATGGTTCGATTTGTTATAGAGGAGCATCATTCATATTTTATTTCTATTCTGCTTATCGGGGTGATTCCTCGTATGTTGCTTCACATATGCGTGAGTTTCATGATTATTTACTCCCCTTATGTGTTTACCCCAGTTGGGAGATTCTATAGTGGTAGCCCATGTCTATCATTTGTTTTATTCATTATTGAGAGATATGGGACTAGGAATGACTTACTGTTACCCAATACGGTAGGTTTTGATGTGATTTATGGGTGGTTGGTTACGATTTGTGATTTAGATGCTCTATCGGTATGGGAGTTCAGCATGTGTTGTGACCTTGCTAGAGGAAATTGAATTAGTGGAAGGTTTTGGTTGGTATGATGTGTAATCAACTTGTGATTCAGAGCTGAGGATGGGATCCTCGCATTTCCATGGGGTTTGTTATATTTGGACCAGGCTGTGTGCCGCGGTGAAGTTATATTAGGATGAGATCCTTGTGATTTATTCATATACATTGATTCTCCCTTGTGGAATTAATTCGTAGTACACTACTGATAGGGATTTGTGCATGTCAGGCTTGTGTGATAGTTCTTTCTTTTGTTCCCTCATATATTCAGTCATATTCGTGTTGTGCTTATTGGGTTTTATCTTGCGAGGTGTGTGCCCAAGTGGTGTTGGGTGTGACTTGTTGATTTGAGTGAATAGTCATGGCATCTTCCTGTTTCTTGCATCGTTGTCGGTGTTGTGGAGGTTTGGAACAGGGTTCTAGCTGATATGAGGTTAATTGCCGGTGCTGGGTTTGAGAATGGACGACTATTGTGATCATAGATGTTGTTATGGACATATGTGTAGTGTGTTACGTCGTGTGTTCGTATCTGGTGAGTGTAGACATAGGTTATTGCAGCTGTTTGAGGTTGATATCGTGTGTTGATATTGGAATAGGGTCTTTTGGAAATGATCGGATGGTGAGAAATTTGGTTCTAAGGCCTATTGGTATTGGTGGAAGAAAAAATCTTTAGTTGAGGTGGTGTTGTCTGGCTTACGTGAATTTTGGGTGACGTGGGGTCACCCGCGGGTGTATGTATGGTAAGTTCACTCAGTGATTGATGACTTAAGAACAATTCTTGGCACGTTTGAGGACGAACGTTTGATTAAGAGGTGAAGAACGTAATGACCCGACCAGTCGTTTTGAGAATTAGCGTCACGTTGGCGGCTTAAGGTCTTGAACAACTTCGTATTATGTATTATGACTAGCGTGTATGGTCGAGTTCGGATATCGGATGATTCATGATCAATTTAGAAAAAGGATTCTTGGTTTAGAATCTTAAACGGTAAGAGTTGACCGAAGTTTGACTTTTGTGTAGATGACTCCGAAATGGCATTTTGATGATTCCAATAGCTTCGTATGGTGATTTTGGACTTAGGCATGCGTTTGGATTTAGATTTGGAGGGCCGTAGGATAATTTGAAGCATTTTGGAAAAAATTAGAAAATTGAAGTTTTGGAAGGTTAAGAGGTTTGACCGGGAGCAGACTCAAGGTAAACCTGCCGTCGAGTTTGCAGGCCTCGGAGTCACCTTCTGATATTTTAGATGTACTATTTATTTCTATTCCGAAATAGTTCTATTTAGGAATTTTTCTAGCAAACTCAGTAGAGCTTATGACTTGCACTACCAGTTTTGGGATTGTTGGCTTGTGTGAAAATTACCATAACGAAATTCATAGTTGTTGGTTAAATTTTTTTATTAATCAGTAAGTGTTAGGCTTACCTAGTCTTAGAGACTGGGTGCTGTCACGACATCCTATGGAGGTTTCTCGTCTATTGCATCGCCTTTGACCAAATTGACCCATAAGGGTGCTCCTTTCAGGTGGTCGGATGAGTGTGAGGAGAGCTTTCAGAAGATCAAGACTGCTTTGACCACAGCTCCAGTTCTAGTTCTATCTTCCGCTTCTGATTCTTATACAGTGTATTGTGATGTTTCTCGGATTTGTAATGGGTGCGTATTGATGTAGGGAGGTAGAATGAGTGCTTATGCTTCACGTCAGTTTTAGCCCCATGAGAAGAACTGCCTTGTTCATGATTTAGAGTTGGTTGCCATCGTTCATGCATTGAAAATTTGTAGTCATTATCTCTACGGTGTGTCTTGTGAGTTATTTACGGATCACCAGAGTCTCCAGCACTTGTTCAAACAAAAGGATCTAAATTTGAGGTAGCGGAGATGGTTGGAGCTACTAAAGGACTATGATATTACCATTCTGTATCATCTCGGGAAGGCTAATGTGGTGGCCGATTCCTTGAGTAGAAAGGCGGTGAGTATGGGTAGCCTTGCATTCATTCTTTGGTCAGAAATCTCTTGCAGTTAATGTTCAGGCCTTGGCGAACCAGTTCATGAGATTAGATGTTTCAGATCCCAGTTGGGTTCTAGCTTGTGTGGTTTCTCAGAGAGCGCCATTATGATGATCCCCATTTGCTTGTCCTTAAGGACACAATTCAGTGATGCCAGAGACGTTACTATTGGGGATGATGGGGTGTTGAGGATGCAGGGTTGGATTTGTGTGCCTAATGTAGATGGGCTACATGAGTTGATTCTTGAGGAGGCCCACAGTTCGCGGTATTCCAGTTGGGACTACTTACTCTTCGGAGTAGCTGGCTTAGGTTTACATTTGCGAGATTGTCAGGCTTTATGGCGTGCCGATATCTATCATCTCAGCCCTGGGTATTCAGTTTACATCGCAGTTCTGGAGAGCTGTACAACATGAGTTGGGTACTCGAGTGGAGTTTAGTATAACATTTCACCCTCAGACGGATAGACAGTCCGAGCGCACTATTCAGATACTGGAAGATATGCTTCGTGCGTGTGTGATGGAGTTTGGGGGTTCTTGGGATCAGTTCTTGCCACTTGCGGAGTTTGCCTACAATAACAGCTATCAGTCAAATATTTAGATGGCCCCGTATGAGGCTTTGTATGATTGGCGGTGCCGGTATCCAGTGGGTTGGTTCGAACTGGGCGAGGCTAGTCTATTGGGTACAGACTTGGTTCAGGATGCTTTGGAAAAGATTAAATTGACTCAGGATCAACTTCGTACAACCCAATCCAGGCAGAAGAGTTATGCGGATCGGAAGGTTTGCGATGTTGCATTCATGGTTGGGGAGCGGGTCTTGCTCAAGGTTTCACCCATGAAGGGTGTTATGAGGTTTGGGAAGAAGGGCAAGTTTAGCCCTCGGTATATTGGGCCGTTTGAGGTACTTTAGAGGATTATAGAGGTGGATTACAAGCTTGCCTTGCCACTTAGTTTGTCGAGTGTATCTAGTGTTTCATGTTTCTATGCTCTGGAAGTATGTCGGCGATCCGTCTCATGTTTTGGAATTCATCACGGTTCAGTTGGATGGTGATTTGGCTTATGATGTGGAGCTGGTGGCCATTTTGGATCGGCAGGTTCGGAAGTTGAGGTCAAAGAATATAGCTTCAGTGAAGGTGTAGTGGAGAGGTCAGCCAGGTGAGGAGGCTACTTGGGAAACCGAGCGGGATATGCGGAGCAGATATCCATGCCTATTTGAGACTCCAGGTATGTTTCTAGACCCGTTCAAGGACGATCGTTTGTTTAAGAGGGGGAAAATGTAACGACTCGGCCAGTCATTTTGAGAGTTGTAGCCCCGTTCCCCCATTTACTGCTCATTTTGTGCTTTATAACTATTATGTGACTTGCCGGGGTAGTTGGTTCTGGTCCGGAGAGGTTTTGGAATGAATTGAACACTTAGTCTCAAAGTTGGAAACTTAAGTTGAAAAGGTTGACTGGATGTTGACTTATGTGTAAATAACTTCGGAATGGAGTTTTAATGGTTTCGTTAGCTCCGTGGGATGATTTTGGACTTAGGAGCGTGTCTGGATTGTGATTTGGAGGTACGAAGTGGAATTAGGCTTGAAATGACGGAAGTTGGAAATTTGGAAGTTTGACCGAGAGTGGACTTTGTGGTTACCGGGCTTGGATTGTAGTTCTGATAGTTGGAGTAGGTCTGTGACTTGTGTGCAAAATTTGGGGTCAATCAGACGTGATTTGATAGGTTTCGACATCGTCCATAGAGTTGGAATTCCTTAGTTTTCATTAGGCTTGAATTGGGGTGCGATTCGTGTTACTTGATGTTGTTTGATGTGATTTGAGGGATCGACTAAGTTGGTATCGTGTTTTAGGACTTGTTTGTATAATTGGTTGAGGTCCCAGAGTCCTCGGGTTGATTTCGGATGGTTAACAGATCAAAATGAGACTTGGTGCATTGCTGAAGCTGGGGGTCTGCTGGTGTAATCGCACCTGCGGATTTTTGATCGCAGGCGCGAGCTCGCAGAAGAGAGCATGGCAGCGCAGAAGTGGACATGAGAGTGTGGGGCAGTGGCCGCAGGTGCGAGGAAAATTCCGCAGGTGGCCACAAAAGCGGACTGCTTCTCGCAGAAGCGAGTACGCAAAAGTGGAAGCACGATCATAGAAGCAGAGGCAGTGGAGCCTTGGAAGGACAACAGAAGCAGTGGATTTTGAACAAAATCAGAACCGCAGATGTGGTTATGTTCAAGGGTTGTTCGCGATTTTTCTTAAAATCAGAACCGGAGGCAGTGGAGCCTTAAATTCAAGGGTTCACGATTTTTCTTCATTTTGAACATTTCAAGCTCGGGATTAGGCGATTTTTGAGCGGCTTTTTGAGGGTTTTCTTGAGGTAAGTCACTTGTGTTCATTTTTAATCAATAATCTTGTTTCCCCATTGAATTTCCCACTTAGTTTGTGTGTATTTGAGGTGGAATTTGGGAATTTGAGGCTAGGGATTTGGAGAGTTTGATTTGGAATTTTGGGTGGCGATTTGGTGTCAGATTTTGGTAAATTTGGTATGGTTGGACTCGTGGTTGGATGGGCTTTTGGGTTTTGTGACTTTTATCGTATTTCGAGACGTGGGCCCAGGGGCCAGTTTTTTAGTCGACTTTTGACTTTTGATTAAAAACGTAGTATTTTCTTATGGAATTGATTCCTTTAGCCCGTGTTGATTGTATCAAACTATTTGTGGCTAGATTCGGGGCATTTGGAGGCCGGCTCGCGAGGCAAGGGTGTGTTGAAGTAGGGATTTTTACGGCTTGAGGTAAGTAACAGTTCTATATATGGTCCTGAAGGTATGAAACCCCGTATTATATGTCATATGATTGGTTTTTGAGGTGACACGCATGCTAGGTGATTGGCATGTGGGCGTGCATCGTAGAAATGGTGACTTGGTCAATTCCTAGGAAATGTGTATTTGAATAATCTGTTGTTATCCGTATATTCTCTATGTGTTATAGAAATTGAACTGCAAACTATGTTAGAAATCATGTTTAGACTATGTGTTGGTATTGTAGGGACCCACAGAGGTCGTGTACATGTTTAATTATCTGCTAAATTGTTGTTTTGTACTCAGTCATAGTTTTATTTGCATATTACATCTCAGTCTCTATTGTTCATTATTGATACATTATATCATTGTTGGTTGGGCTAATTTTCATGGTTACTGAGAGCCCGAGAGACTGGAGAGGTTGATGACTGAGTGAGGCCGAGAGCCTGATTGTGAGGATATTTATGGGATCGGGCTGCACACCACAGTATATTTTTATTGATTTATGCCATGATTGGCTTGTTATAGTGCTTGGGCTAAAGGAGCCCCTCCTGAGTGCGAGTGCCGAGTGCCGAGCGCCAAGCTATTGAGAGGAATCAGAGACTGTGAGGAATGAGTGCATGTTAGGTTGGAGTGCATGGGAGGACTGAGTGACTGCTGCTCTGAGATTTTGCACTTGATTTCATCATTGTTGTACTTCAGCTGGCTTATATCATTGTCATGTAATTTCTGAGAGATATTATATCCTGTTTCAATTGAACTTGACATGAATTAACTTTTTTGGACTTAATTGTCGAATTTGAAAGCATGCCTATCTTTCTATGTTGTGATTTATGTAATTGAGCTATATCCGTGAAGCTCGTCACTACTTTCAGTCCATTATATAGTCTTGTTACTTACTGAGTTGGTTATACTCACGCTACACCCTGCACTTCGTGTGCTGATCCAGGTGCTTCTGGTCACAGTGGATGTTGATTATCTGCGTAGCTTGATCGTTTGGAGATTTCAAGGTAGCTGCCCGGCGTTCACAGACCTTGTTTGTCCTTCCCTATCTTTCTTCTTTATGTATTTAGTTTTAATCTTTTACAGACTTTATATTCTATACTTGTATTGTATAGATGCTCATGTACTCAGTGACACCCCAATATTGGGAATTTCTATCCAAATTTTGAGAGTTTTGATGATTTAAACCCATGTTATTCTTAATTTTTATTTAAAAGTGTTGGAAGTATTTTAAAGTGTCGGCTTGCTTAGTACCACGTTAGGCGCCATCACGACAAGCTAAGTCTTGTCACGACCCCAGTTTTGCTCTGTAGGATGTCATGACGACACCTAGTCTCTAAGACTAGGTAAGCCTAACACTTACTGAATTAATAGAAGAAATCAACCATCAAACAAAGACTATGAGATTAAAATCTTATACACAATTTCAATTCCCAAAATTGGTAGTACAAGTCATAAGCTCTACTGAGTTTGCTACAAAAACCTCTAAATACAACTGTTTTGAAATAGAGATAAACAGTGCAAGTAAAATAACACAAGGTGACTCCGAGGCCTGTGAATGCAGCAGCAGATTTACCTTGAATCTCCACAGCAAGATCCGTACAGCTAGCTAGCGATCGACTGACTCTGAATTACCTTTTTTCTATAAATTATACTACTAGGCGGTCTGCCTAGTAGCTATTTTATTAATAATAAAATAAAAAACCACAAAGAAATAGTACAAGTAAAGGGGGGAAAAGCTACAGTAGTGTTGCCTCTATGCCTTAGCTATATAACAACTCTTCTGCATCTACATTGCCTTATGATGGCAGCCTCATGCAGAGGATCATGGTGTAGCTGCCGACAAAGTCTCACGAGGGTATATAATCTCATAGCCTTTTGGATACATTCCCAAAGGCATAGGATATAAGCAAACACATACTGGGCTAGACCTTACTTTACAAATCCTATTGAGGCATAAAATATCCTCACCTACTAGCAAGCATGTAAAATATAAGAACTAGAAAGGACTAAGTATTCTATGATCATCACAGATTTTATATCATACTCTATGATGATGTTACACATGACTATGCTAACAAAATGAAAAATTAAAATATAGTAGAAGATTGAGTCTTGCCCCTTCTTATCCAAACTTGTTACTTCTTTAAGTTGTAGCTCTTTGTAATCTTCATCAAACCTCTTGAATATGTATTCAAAATTCATCATTTCCTTTTGGAACAGTTGGATCTCATTGACGTGGTTGGGGCAGCCACTTTTTGCTTTGCAACTCTCATTGGGAGTCACCTAACATTTACTTCTTCATTCACCTTGCCATCCCAACTCTTCTTCCTTATGTGTGACTTCTTACTTTTCCACTATGCATAGGTTATAAATCACCTCTTTTAGCTGCCTCTGCCCGACATTCTTGTAGCATTTCTTCTTCCTCTTCTTCTTCATACATATCTCTTCCCATGTTCACTGCATCTGACGAGTTTTGGGCAATATCTTGTGTCATCAACGCATTTAGGTTGTGTGTCTTTGCCATGATTTCCTTACCTTGATGTTGCTCAAAGTTTTGGATATTGTTCCTGTTCTTAGCCGTGTGTCCAGTGCTAAAACTTTGAGTTGAATTAAAGGAATGTTTTGTACTTACCAAAGCATCCAGTAGCCTTCGGTCTTCTGCCAAAATAGCTAGAGTTCTATAACCAATTTTCTGCTTCCCAGTTAGTCTTTCTTGCGCAGGATGTATTGCTTTTTGATCCCCCAAAATTGTATTACCACCTGGAGTAAAAGCTACTACCGTGCTCGAATTATCAAGCATTTTCAATGTCTCCATGTGTTGAGAGACAAGATCTGTAGTTAAGGCCTTGTTGTTTCCTTTAACATTAGGCAAATCCTTCAAAATAATTGCTGAATATTTCTGCTGCCCAGTAGGAATAAATACAGGAAAATTAGGGCTTAAGCCTCTCTTGCTCGATAGAGTAGAAAAGGAGTTAGGAACCTGTTCATCATGACATTTTACTGCCTCATCATTTGATGTGTAGCTATCTTGATCTGCCTCGTCATTGCTGTCATCTTTGATGCGATCAACATAATCGTCATCTTCCTCATCTTCTACTTGATCAGCCTACAGCTTACAATTAAACCAAACTGCACCTGTAGATAGTAACTGCTGCCCAGAGTCACCCTCTCGCTCACCACACAACTCCAATCACTGAGATTGAATATCCTGGACTGAAGTATTTTGAGTAACCAATGGCATGTTGCTCTTTGGAGTGGTATGTATCATCATAGCTACCTAGGGTTCCTTGATCATTTTAGCTAATTCTGGACTGGAGAATTGCATTGTAGGAGCTGCATTAGATACTTGGACATTGTTGAAGTCATCTACATAAACAATGTCCCTTGAAGCCATTGTTCGCGACTTGCAGACTTCATCTTTTGCTGCTGCTTTGCAATGCCTGGAGTGCTATTTTTTCCAGTGATTAACCTCATTTCAGCATTCAACTGTTGGACATCCTTCCCATCGTCCTTCATAGTACGATTCTATTCATTAACAAGAACATCAGGTACATGACTTGCCTCACCAGTGTGATCATCAATAGGAACAAGATCCTTTGAGATTTTTGATCGAGCATCTGCATTCTACATGGATTGTTGATGTTTTCCACTGCCTGGAGACTTAGAAAGCTTAGATGTTGAAACTAAATCATGGTCAACCTTCTGTACATTCTTCTCAACATCACCCAACACAGATTCATTCACCAATACATCAAAAGAGTTAGAGAAACTAACATTCTTTGATGCAGTAGACTGTATTTTATTAACTGGAGCGTTATTTTTAGGAGCTGGAGTATTCTGCTTGTTTGGTGATCAATTCACCACTGCCCAGTCCCTACCATTTGGTTTTTGCATTGCTTGGACATCTGAATGTTGAGTAGTTGCTATCTGTAAGTGAGCTGTAACAGAATTGCCATAAAAAACATGTCCATTTTTGCCTGGAGAAAGCACCTGCCCAGCTTGCACAGCAGTAGCTACAAGGGCTGCTGTTTTTTCAACTAGATGAACTAATGCATCAGGATTTTTAGCAAGTTCAACAGCTTGCTTTTCCCCCTCTAACATGTGACAACCCTTATTCACAGCTGCTACAATTTCAATAGCTGGTTGCTCATGAACTTCACTCGATCGCCAGTTTTTCCAGGTGCATTCAGTGCACCAGCAGCCTGAGTACTACTGGAGACTCCTCGATTAGTTGCATGTCCTCCCCTATTAGCAGCAATAGTTTTAATTGCTGCTTGTGTAACTTGTTGATCCTTTTCCTGCCCTATAATAACAGTATCATCTAAACTAGATGTTTGCACAGCTGCTTCAAGAGTATCAGTTGCGACAGATCGTGTACCTACTATTAAATAAACAGTACAAGCTTTACCTGGATTATTAACCACTTGCCCAGCTATTTCCTCCTCCTTCTCACCAACAACCTGGTCAATGTTATCCTTCCCCACATGTGGCTCAAAAGCCATGTTAATCCTGGATAATGCTTGATTAACAGTAACTACATTAGCCTCACGATTTGAATCAATATCATATCCACGATCTTCTCTACTGGTATCACCTGTTGGTTTCATAGCTGGTTGCACCTAAATATTTGAAGTTTCTTGAATTTTATTTGCATATTGTTTGGCATTCAACAACTTCTTAGCATCACCTTTTAACTGCTCGACATTACTCAGCTCCACACCAGTCATACCAACTTGCCCTGTATTCTTCTCAATTACTTCCCCATTTCTCCCCTGCATCGATCAACATGAATTTTCATCATTTCCTTGATGCTTATAGCAGGTACAATAATTTGGGAGGTTATCTTAGGCCACCTGTTGATGAAACTCAGCAGACTTCCCAGAAACTTTATCGACGATGTGAATCTTAACTTTCTTAGGATGTTTGTCCAAAAAGTCTAATAAAACCTTAACTCTCGCAGCACTTGGCCTAGTACGATCCTGTGTCGCCTTGTCCATAGCAAGAGGTTTCCCTACTGCTGAAGCAATTGACATTAATGATATTTTTGCAAAACGATTGGGCAGCAGATCTAGGAAATAGATCGATACAACTGACTTCGATGTTTCTTCTCTAGGATTGAACCCTAACATCCATGGGAACGTTCTGAAGAAAAATTCATCCCCTTTGGATTTAACATATCCAGTAAATCTTGAAACGAACTGGACATAGTCATCATATAAATCAAACCTTACTAATATATGTCGAATTTCAAGCTGCCCAATGTTACAATATCCTTTAACTTCGAACTGTTTGGGAAAACTCTTTCTAAACTCGTGCATCTCTTGTTTTCCATATGAAAACTTGACGATGACTACTTGGTATAGCCCTTCTTCAATGGTGAACTCGTTAACATCCTCCATGGTGAATTCAATGGTTGGTTCTCCATGATCAATTCTGACTGGAAGTAGACTTATATTTTGGCGAATTTGAGCAGATTCTTTAGTAACATTCGCGGCAGATTTGTTTGGATGAACTTACGCAGTATATGATTGATGAAGCTTTATGTTTTGGATTGATTCATTAAAGTTTTAGATCGTCTCTCCCACAGCCAAAGACTGGGGAGAGATCGCAACAGCTATGGCTGCTCAAAGCTCCATGAAATCGCTTAGAGAGAGGAGAGAGAAGAGAGAACTTTAAGTTAGACTTTTTAATTTTAATGATCGATTCTTGATATTTGATGTTACTCTGAATTACCTGGATCTGTACAAAAATGTGCAAAAGTATAGTATGAGTACACCACAACGATACCCAGTAAGTATCAAGACTAACCTCAGTGGAGTAGTGACGAGGGACTGTCAAGACACCTACTGAACTAGATAACCTGAACAAGTATAGGCATAGAACTAACAGAGTATGATATCTCTACAGAACTACGCATAATGACAATAATAATATGGTGCTTGCAATTGGAAATAGAAGCAACAATTTGCAGCGGGACACCATAAGTAATAACACAGTAGAGTAAGCTGGACACAGTTTAAATCCGGCGAAAAACAATTAAAGGAAAGACAAGTAGCAACTTGATAAGAATAGCCACTTTTTGTAAGGCCCCGTAAATATTTTGCAAGGTAATTCATGTTTTCGTGGTTCTGGACTAGGCTTACGCGTTAGAGGCTTGTAGAAATTCTTCGCGGCTCGCAAGCTCACCGCAGGTAAAATTTTTTGGGTTGAACAATGCATTGAGGTGTAAAGGAAAATTTTTGGCTGAGAAATGAGGTTCTGCTGTCCATTATGCAACCACAGAATCACTCTGTGGGCCGCATAACGGCTGTAGAGTGAGGCAGGAATGGGCAGGTTTAGATGCCATTTTGCGGTCGACTATGCAACCGCAGAACTGTTCTGTGGTTCATTATACGACCGCAGAACATATCTGCGGGCCGCATAGTGACCGCAAACCCAGGCAGAATTTTCCCCAGTTTTGGGCACCAAATTGTGCGGCCGATATGCGGACCGCATATCCATTATGCGATCGCATATGCGACCGCATACCCTGTTCCAGAGCTTCATTTTTGGGTTTTTATAACCCGACCCTACTTCGTTAAATAGACAATTTGTACCATTTTGAGCTAAAATCTGATATTTTGAGGGTGAGAGAGTACCCTAGAGTGGGAGAGTGATCTTCAACAAATTGTCCTTCAATTCTTGCTCAAATCTTTGAATATTAAGAAGGAAAACTCACTAGGTCGTCATCCTAGAGGTAAGATTTTACACCCTAGCTCTTAATTTCAAAATTTATCTAAGAATGGGTAATTAGCAAGACAATTCTTGGGTATGGGGGTTGTTTGTTTTGCATGCATGTGTTATCAAAGGGTGTAGGAAGATTGTGAGCTAAAAATGATAAAGAATGAGTTGTGGGATGATGGAATCCTCCATAAAAGGACCTTGAAACCTTAATGCACACCTAATGTTTGATAAAATGCTCAAATGAGCTAGAACCATGATCATCTTCCTAATTTTGTTTCAACTTGTTATATTTCTAAAATAGATTAAAGTTGCTAAGAATTCCGAAATATTTTAGAGTTTAAGGAAGCTCAATTGAGGTATGTTGGCTAAACTCTTATTTAAGAATGGGAACCCCCAATATCCTTGTAAGTTTCAAAATATTTATTACAAATCGAGTATTCTGAATACGTTTTGTGACAAAGATATATGTTCAATTCGTGTTTCAAATGGTCTTATCATATTGTATTATAAATTGAGGATGTGTTCCAAACTATGGATTGTGTATCTACATGTTATGATTCCAAGTCGTGATTTATGTGGAAATTATTATGCTAAATTGTGAAGAGATTGTGATTGGGATTACACCTCCACCCGCGTACATTGGGGTGAGGCGGAAATGCCGCTTGGTGTATGATTTTGGTATTGTTGTTGCACCACCACCCACATATATATATTGGGGTGAGGCGGCATGGCCGCTTTGTATAGGTATTGGTATCGTTGATACATTTCCACCCGCATACATTGGGGTGAGGCGGCATGGCCGATTTGTGTAGGTTTTTGGTGCTGAGGTATTGGTATCGTTGATGCAGTTACACCCGCTTACATTGGAGTGAGGCGGCAGGGTCACTTGAGTAGAGTTTTGGTATTGTATTTACACCTCCACCCGCATACATTGGGGTGAGGCGGTGGGGCCGCTTTGTGTGAAAATGGTTACAGAGGATCTCATCTTGAATTCTATAAATGTCAATGACAACTCTTGATAAGCTTGTTTTGGTTTAACCGGCTATCTATGCTATTCTATTGTCACCCTGATTCATCATGTTCATATTGTATTTACGAGTTCTTAAATTGGTGTTTGGTTTTCATACTAGTACTATTCGACAAGTACTAACGTCCTCTTTGCCGGGTGCGCTATATCTTTAATGGATGCAGGTAGTTCTACAGCAGAGGATACTGACCAGTGATAGCAGTGCTTATTCTTCCCAGTTGACTTGGTGAGCCCTATATCATTCCGGGGTTGTGCATCTTTTGTTTCGTAGGTGTTATCGTGTTTTGAGGTATAGCCGGAGCCTTATTGCCGGTACTATCATTGAACTCTTTGGTATTTTTAGAGGCTCTGTATAGGTTGTGTATAGGTATTGGGAATGTTAAACAAGTTGTGTTGTGATTAAATCACTTGTTCCACTTTGAACCATGAAAGTGTGTGTGTGTGTGTGTGTGTTTTGAGACTTATTAATGGAGTAACTAATGGTAATTAATTGGTATTGTAGACATGATCACTTTATTGTCTAATTAACGAAAAAATATATTATCCTTATTCATGGACGAGTTTGCGTAGAAGGAAATCTAATAGGCTTTCTCGGTCGGGTTCACTCGGTTGAGCGCCGGTCACGCTCCCCGAGTTTGGGGCGTGACACTTTCACACCAGGTTTATTCAATAATTCCCACGAGGTACCAAACCTCAAAAGTCACACAACTCACGGGTCTCAATTCATGAACACTAATCACTTGGCATCTTGTGATCTCATTACAACTGATAACTGCACGGACGACTCACGTGCCAATAGAACCAATCTCACATATAAGACAAGTAGATGGAGTACGTACAAATGATTGGTAGCATCAGTGTTCATCTTCTTAAACCGATAAGATGATAAAGTACGTGTATGCTTGTGCAAGTGTTCTATCACTATTCGGGTCAACGAATAAGAGTAGAGAAAATGAACGGTACATAAGGAACGATCCTGTTATATCTCGCGTTTTCGTACGTTAAAGTTTCATCTTCAGTTAATTGACGTAGACTCGGGGGTGTGATTTTCTTGAGGTTATAAGCATTTATGCTATTTATAACAAGCAATAAATAAGTGCCGTGAAAGATAAAGGGTAAACGAATCAAAGAAAATGAGTTTCGTTGAAGGTTGTTGATTTGAGATAAAATACGGTACGAGCCATAATACCCGGTATTTATGGACTAGTGCCATACAAGGTACTACATGACTATGATAGTAAGGTGTACAAGGTATGTTAAAAGTGAGTAGTATTTAAGTAAGTTGAGATAATTCTTAATTATATGGGTAATTGGTTAATTATTGGGTAACGGGATATTACCTAATTAACTAATGAATTATGGGATAAAGATTAAAACCCCTCACCCCCACGTGACAGCAAGCCACTACCAAAATATATGACTCTTAGTCATTATGGGTTATGTGGCAAAAATCAAAGATTAAGGGGCGTGGTTAATACACCACATGGAGTGGGCCCCACACCAATTCAAACAATAGCCTTTTTAATTCAAAGAAAGATACATATCTTTCAACAAGTCAAAAATAGCAAAGACTCTATGTATGGTACAATCTGAAACAACGTGATCTTCAACAAGTAAGGTACGGATCTTCAATAATTCAAACAAAGATTTCATAGCATCTTAAGCAACGTGAGATTTTATAATTTTAAGAGAGTACGGTGCAATCCTTCTCAAGAATATCATACGGATTTTCCCCTACTTCAGGTATGTCAAGGCTAAACCCTTCCTTCATTTTGGTATGATCTCATAATTACATGTATTTGATAACGAGGCATAAAGAGAAGTTCATACTCCTGAATTTATATACATTATCCTAATCTCATAAATTATAGTATTCTCCTTATCGGGACTTCATATTTAATTAAGTATTGTCTTCTTCCAGTCAAGAGAGCAGAGAGCCTATATATACAGTATTACAATATTTTCATTACCATCGAGCTATAATCGATGGGCAGGCCCCTATTGGGCAACCTCTGATCAGATGGTAAGTTATATACCAAGCCTACTGTGGCCGAGCGCCTATGAGCGAGCCCAGAATGGCCGAGATACAAAGCCTAGTATGGCCGAGCACCTATGAGTGAGCCTACTATGGCAGAACAGTTACACGTTCCAAGCCTTATAGGGTCGGACATTTATTTTACTTACTATATTGAGAGAGTTGAGTCAGTATTAACAGGTAAGTATATCTCCAGATTATCTTTGACTCTCAGTTACTTTCAGTTATTATATTATCAGTTCAGTTTCATCTTTCAGTTATTCTGTTGCCTTACATACTCGGTACAGTATTTCGTACTGAAGTCCCTTTCTCTGGGGATGCTGCATTTCATCCGTGTAGGTTCAGACAGATAGGCGGGTAAACCTCCTCAGTAGGTGTTGCCTGAGTTCAGCTTTATCGGTAAGCTCCACGTCCTTCGGAGTTGACGAGTCTAGGAGTTTTGTGTACATATTGTGTATATATGTATATAGGTTATGAGTAGGTCAGGGCCCTATTCCGATCACGGTACATCCATCAGTAGAGTCTTGTAGACATATCCTGTAAGTTAGTCAGTATGTTGGGCTTGTAGGCCTTGTATGTATATTTTGTTGGTTTGTCAGTTGTAGTAGTTATGACGGCCTTGCTGGTGAGGCACCGGGTGCCGGTCTCGCCCCCCAAGTTCGGGGCATGACAAAAGTGATATCAGAGCAGTTCTGTCCTAGGAAGTCTACAAACCGTATCTAGTAGAGTCTTGTTTATAGATGTGTGGTGCACCACATTATATAAGCAGGGGACTACAGGGCATTTAGGAGTTGGTTACCCTTCTTTCAAATCTAAATCGTGATGTAGAACTGAGTTATAGGAAATTTGAGTTAAACTTACGTGTTGGCATTTGCATGCACAGATGACGGTAAGATTTATTTATTACTTCTTTATTTTTCTTGAATTATAATAGCTAGTCTTGTTTATTTAATATAATTGCTATATTGCAGGTTCATACCTAATCATGAGACTACAAAATAATCACAGAAGCACTTGGTCGGTTGTATAATACACCGTATGCGACTTGGAGTGATTTTTCACCGGAGCTCGTGAAGCAGATTTTCAACCAATTTAAGGTTTTAATATAATTCTTATATATTTAAGTGTTATATTAATAATATTTTCACCTAACGTTATACACTTTATTTTCAGATTAAGTTTGCATAGGAGGACCGGCACAACAGTGTAATTCTTACAAATTTTGAGTTCAAATGCCGTAAGAGACTAACCAATTCCTTCTGTTCTGCTCGGAAGAAAAACAAGAAGCCTTTAGGGGTTCTACCGCATTTATGGGAGGATCTACTGAGAAAGTGGGACAATGAGTATTTCGGGAAGAAGAGTTAGCAGGGAAAAAAGGCACGAGCATCTAAGAAGGGTGGCTCCTTGCATTGTGTGGGTTCAAGAAGCATAGGGACTACGAGAAGACTACTAGTAATTCCTTAAAGCATTTAAATCTAACTTTATCGAAGTATATTTATATAAAATTAGTTAACAGGTTTTACTATATTTGTAGAAAAAAATATGGGAGGAAGTTGACTCACGATGAGTTCTTCATGGAGACTCACATCCAGAAGAAGAAGGCACCGACAGATCCAAGTAGATGGGTCGAGGACCAAGCGGAGACTACATATGTAAGTTTCATAACTACTATATCTAAAAATTAATATTTATAATATTATAGAGTTAATAATTTTCTATCTTCTAAATAAAGGGTCGATATAAGACTACTGTGGAGGAGTACAGTCAGAGATTGCCACCGAATGAGCAGGGCGACCCACCTTCCATTTCAGACGAAGAAGCGCAATAGATATAGTTGGATGATATCGGTGGTCATAAAAAGGGGATAGCATACGGTCTTCCATAGAGATTATTTCGGCGCTACAGGGCTGGATTGCAAGGTATAGGGACTTTAGCCTAGGGCGAGGCACTTGATAGATCGACTCTCTCGGTTATGGAGAAGAAGATCGCAAAGCTGTCAACAGAGTTTGAAGAGGCAAATGCTAGAAAAGAAAAGAGATATCAACAATTTGATAGCCTTCAAAGTCAGCTAAAAAAGAGAGACAAATAATATAATACCCTTCAAGGTCTGTTGGCCAATCTTCTTGCTAGTGGGGCGTTCCCGATTCCCCGGTCTCGTGAGTCTTCCCCAGATGCTACTCCTTCTCATCGTGATCCTTCTCATCGTGCCGATGATAAAGTTTCTAGTAGTGAAGATGAAGTAGTACAAGAATGATGTTTGTATTATATTTAAAGGTTTAACTTGTGAAAAAGTTTAGTTGAATGATGTTAATATAGTTATAACTTGTGAAGATGATATTGTTGTTAATATAATTTATAATTTAGTTGAATAATGTTAATATAGTTTTAACTTCTAATATGTTTGTATAGTTTAGTTGAATGATGTTATAATTGTTATTGTTGTTATTGTTTTAGAAATTATTATTGGTTGAATGGAAGCAATGTAATGCTGCTATTATAAGTTGTTATTGGTTGTTGGCAGGCGGTGCAACTGTAAAACAATAATATTCTGTCAAATGTTTACCCAAAAAACCGACCGCATACCGACCGAAGTCAGTCGGAAATGTTAAAATTAAATTTTCAGAAATTTAACATTACCGACCGATTGCGGTCGGTATCGGATAAATAATTTTCAGGATTTAAATTACCAACCAAAATCGGTCGGAATTTGGGTTTTTAAATTTAATATATTTTAATAATACCGACCGATTTCAGTCGAAAATATATAATTATTAAAAAATAAAAAATTACAATATCGACCGATATCAGTCGCTTCTGTAAAATATAATTAAAAATTATTTTCTAGAATACCGACCGAATTCGGTCGGTATTTTTAATTTTTCAATAACTTGTGTCAGATTATTTGGTGAAAGTTTAGTTGAATTAACCGACCATCTTCGGTCGAAAATTGCGACCGTCTTCGATCGCCACATGTTAGCACTACTGTTTTTTCGACGAATTGAAGTCAGTCGATTTTCCTTGAATTTTCGGTCGGTATTCTTGAACGCTTTTTGACAGTTTTATAGTAGTTGTCATTGCTAATCTTTTCAATTTAGCGTACACATAGACTGAGAATGATTGCTTTCTAAAATCGGTTTACAAACTTCCAATGGCTACTGCAAGTCAGAGAATTTTTTCCCATGTAAAGTTGATGATATCGTCATTTTCAAGACTAGTTCTTGAATATTTAGCGGTATGAAATAGACAGCAACTTGCACAGTCTATTTGCAGAATGTTTAGAGTTTTAAAAAAGTTTATAAGTAATTGCTTGGGATGGTGGAAGCCTCTTCTTGATCACCGGCTGTGATCGATGGTGATGGCTTCCTTCTTAAGTAAAGATAGAAAATAAGACAAGAGGGGCATAAATGATTAATTCGCAAAGTCAAGGGACAAATAATCACTTTTACCCTTTTTTCCACATTGTGGAAATTAAAAATAGAAAACTATCTCTGCTATAAATGAAGGACATATATAATAGGTTTAATCCTTTTTGAAATAAACTTTTAACAAATGATATGAATGACTAGTTTTCACCAGACTAATTTGGACATAGTCCTCTGTACAAAATAATTGTGAGTGTTTTGGAGCGGCCTAAACTTATAAATTTTTGGTACTACTAAACTTATTTTCAACTTGACAAAAGAAATTTTTCTTAGAAAACTATTATACATAGGGATAGGGGAAAGGAAAATAAGAAGGAGAATTACAAAGTGTGGAATCAAACCCTTACTAATAAGGTAAAAATTTAAGTCGCTAACCAACTGAGCTACTAAAAATTTTCAGTGAAAAAATAAATTAGGAGTAAACATTCAAGTAGCCAACCAACAGAGCTATTAAGATTCCCGGCAAAACAATAAAAATTATGACTAATTTCCACTGCTGGAGATCAAAAAGCTATAAATATTTACTGTACTAAGAAATTTCCAACCCCTTGCCATTCTAGATTTTCGTTTTTTCCGGTAGACGAAATGTGAAAGCATGACGCCGTCAGTGTCCCCTCAAGTTTGAGTTTGGTTTATATGGAAAGGAAAACTTTACAAATGTTCTTGCTTTTTATTAGGAGTATTTGAATTTTCATAGGAGTGGATAGCTACATCATTGGGGGAAAAAAGGAGAGGAGAAAGATAGCACCGCATGTTCATCTACTTAAACTTAAAATAAGAGCAAGACTGTGATTTTTGTTTTCCTGGTAATATTGTGGGTTGAAAATTGGCTCGTGAATAGTGGAAGAGGCTGAGCAATAACCATTAGTTATACCTCAAATTACCAATATATATTTTTCCTTTTATGCAATGAATATGTACATTCCCCTACCTAAAATTAAATCTATCACTATATTTTTCTTTTGTTGGATGTGAAATTTGTAGTGTCCGGAGACTTCTCATCAAAATTTGTGTATTTATTGGGGTTAATTTCACTTATGGTCATTAAACTATCTTTTAATTTCACTAAAGTCATATAATTATTTTTTGTCACTTAAAAGTAACTAAACTTTATCATTGTCACTTAAAAGTCATTTTGCTTCAAACCCCTGCCATAAATATGACATGGCATTAAATTTTATGATAAAAATCCAAAATACTATTGTAGAGTAGAGTTAGCTTCAGTAGAGTTATAAAATGACTCAGATGGGGCATACAAACAAGATAAGAATTTTCTAGCATAGATTATTTTAGTATAGAATAATTATGAATGTGTTGTGACAGAAAAGGCAAAACTTTGTAGTATAGGATAATCATTTTAAACTAATGTGGAATTAATATTTTTTTATCGAAACTCATTTGGATTATGGATCAAATCACATTAAAGGATAAATGGATCTAAAATGGGCATGACCCATATTAGCTTATGTGGCATTTATTTTTGGATTTTTATCATAAAATTTAATGTCATGTCATATTTATGGTAGGGGTTTTGAGACAAAATGACTTTTAAGTGACAATGATAAAGTTTAGTTATTTTAAGTAACAAAAAATAGTTATATGAATTTAATAAAATTGAAAGATAATTCAATGATAATCATGAAATTAACCCTAATCTATTGGGGTTACAACTTTTATGCATACTCAAACAAAAATTATGTTCTTTACACGCTATTTTTAAAAGTTATTGGAAAAAGGTTAAGGTCACCTAGAGATAATGCGTCTTTTTCGCTAGTTGGAAAAAGCTGTTGAGGAAAACAAGGCATAGCAAAAAGGAAAGTCGAAACAGAATAACATGCATACACACTACATGCAAACAATAAACAGAGTTTAATCCCTTTGGCATTTTCTGATCTTAGGAATATCTCTGACACAACATTCTCCTTTTTTGAACTTTACCACTCAATCTCACTTGGGTTTTGCTCAGAATCCAAGATCTTGATTGATGTCCCTTTTCATTTTGACATCTTTTCCTTTCTCTTGTTCTCCTAAACCAGCTGATAAAACCATTTCGTTTGCACAATAACATCAACAACACGTTCCAATCCGAAACTAATTGGACATGATCTCAAATTAGTTGGGGTCGGTCATATCAATGTTTATATTCATTTCATTCAATTTTGTCATCAAAGAAACATCTCAAGGAATCTTTTGTTTTTTCAACCATCTCAAGGAATTGAATACCAAAAGATTCTGATCAGTCTTATAGGCTGCAAAAAATGGGAGGTTGTTTCAGCAAGAACAAATATGGACAACCGGATGGTAAAAGGTATAGGCCAAGAAGAGGAGCAAATGCTGCATATCAACCTTATCAACATTATCAGCATCCAGTTTATTATCATCGAAACTATCAAAGACCACCTCAAGAAAGGCAATATAAGCCCCCCCATTCACAACAACAGGTACAGCAAGTTCCTGTGAAAAATTCACAACCCCATTTTCAAGAACAAGATACCATTTTGGGGAAGCCATTTGAGGATATTAAAGCACATTACACACTCGGGCAAGAATTGGGTAGGGGTCAATATGGTGTAATTTACCATTGTACTGAGATTTCAACAGGGCAGGCTTATGCTTGCAAGTCAATATTGAAGAGGAAGCTTGTGAGTAAGAAAGATAAGGAGGATATTAAGAACGAGATTCAAATTATGCAGCATTTGAGTGGACAACCAAATATAGTGGAATTCAAGGGTGCTTATGAGGACAAGTATTCAGTGCACCTTGTAATGGAACTTTGTGCCGGAGGGGAGTTGTTTGATAAAATTATTGCCAGGGGATATTACTCTGAGAAGGATGCTGCTGATATTATCAGACAGATTGTGAATGTTGTCTATATTTGCCATTTTATGGGTGTTATGCATAGGGATCTCAAGCCTGAGAATTTCTTATTGACTAGTAAGGATGAAAGTGCAATGCTAAAAGCAACTGATTTTGGACTTTCTGTCTTCATTGAAGAAGGTGATATTCTTGCCCCTCTCACTCTTTTAATTTGTGGATTCAAGTCATATACTAGTGTAAAGATTTTTTACACAATTGCAATTGGTATAGCTTTAACTGTAATACTAGGTTAGTTGCTAATTTTGCTGGATTACCAATTAATGCTTATCATAGAGATTTACTTGTAATTCTTTTGTAAGTGACCTGAATGTGTAAAAACATATAACCAGCGTCTGAGCATAAACTTAAACACTTTAATTATCATAGTTTAGACTTTTTAATAAATTATTTGTTTAACATTAGGTATTATTTTGCGTGCTTCACAGCCTTATAGTGCTACTAGCTTTTGACTGTCAATGTACAATGACAAGGTCATTTAGGTCCAGGCATCTAAGCGAAAAAAGATTTTCAAAAGGTTAAGTTTTGACACATGTACAAGCTAAAATGCTTTCAGAAGAACAACCAAAGGTTAAATCGAAATGCATTTTAAGTGCTATGCCTGAAAAAGAGTGGAATACATTTGCTGCAGTTTGCTCTCCTGGCTCTTATACACTGAAGAGGAATGTTTGTGCTGTAATCTGTATCACTACAGAATGCATGTAAAATCAGAGTTTTATCATTCACCTAACTTGCAGCTGTTGTAGGTAGGATTCCATGAGACCTTTTTCACCAAGAGTACCAGTTAATTTGAAAGCATTTCATGAGTTACAATTTCACCTGACATGTTAAACAATATGTATGTTACAAGATCGCCAAAGTGGTTAGCACAGAGCACTTGTCCAATATGCGTCATGTAATGGAAAAAAAAAATTTCACCAAACTTTTCAGAACACCTTAATGAGATTATTCAATAAGGCACTTATGCTGTGAAATACGACTACTTTGTTTCTTCTACAATTAGGTAACTTTGCAGAGGCAAGTATTTTGAGGATAATTCCATGTATAGAACAAGAATAGTGGTTCACTTTTAGAGCTGTAAAGAAACTGATGGAAGGCTCGTTTATGGAAATCAATGGCACAACAATAACTTCTTTTTGAAAAGAAAAAAAAAGATCTGTCCAACATTATGTCTAAGTGAATGGCAAAATGAAAAGGCCTTTTCTTTTTTCTCTTTTCAACAGGCAATGTTCGATCCATAACAGAAAAAGGAGATAAACCTTCATAGACAACGTATATGCAGGAAATAGCAAAATCCGTTTGGCGCATTATGTGATAAGAAAATTAACAAGTCAAGGAAGAGTGAGGATAAATTAAATCCAAAAGTTCATGATCTGAAAGTACTGAGGGAAGCACTCCCTTTACTAGACATGAAATTATATGAAGTATCGGCTATTCTGATCCCAGAATGATTAATTACAATTTACGAATTCATAAGGAGGACTAATACTTTTACAGATTGCTATAAGACTTATTAGCTACAACATTGCATGATGTCAGCCAACAAGTTATCCTTGGATGGGTTTGATATTTATATAGCAACTTGAATTAGTGGCTTTGCAAAACATTAAATAAATGATTAAACTTTTGAAATTAATGTTCGTACTAGTATGTAATATAAACCTCATATATCATAGGTAGTTATATAATATGTATTACTTCATATCACATTCCCAACCTCCTTCCCCATATCTCACCTCTTTTCTCTTTATAGAATAACTAATAGGTGTACTACATAGGCAATGCTCTTCTCTCTCCATAAACCACTGAAACCTGCTTCTCTCATAAAAGATCTGTTACGCGCCAGTATTTTGTTCTTAAAGCAGTTATAAACCATTCTTCACTTAAACTATCCTTGTTTCCTCCACCCTGTTTTTTAGGATCTACACAATTCAAATTTATGTTTCATTTATTTATTTCAGGTAAGGTGTATCGCGATATAGTTGGTAGTGCATACTACGTAGCTCCTGAAGTATTGAGGCGTAGTTATGGAAAGGAAGCGGATGTATGGAGTGCAGGTGTTATTTTGTATATTCTACTTAGTGGTGTACCTCCATTTTGGGATGGTAAGGACAGAGATAAAAGCATAATAAGATGCTGTACTTGGTGTTATTTTCTGCACTTTCTCTTTTAACATGTCTTGCCCAATCTTTTCAGAAAATGAAAAGGGAATATTCCATGCTATACTAAAAGGAGAAATTGACTTCCAGAGTGATCCATGGCCATCTATATCAAATAGTGCCAAGGACCTTGTTCGAAAAATGCTAACACAGGATGCAAAAAACAGAATCACATCAGCAGAAGTTCTCGGTATCTCTCTCTTTCATTTTGTGTAATCAAAAGTTATAACATGATCTTCTCATTTTATATAGTACTTGATCAATGTGGTTTCATATAGTCATGGAGAGAAACATTGGTATTTTGGTCCATAGTGTGACAATATATAATATATTGCCAGAGCACTATTAAGGGGATTAAGTATGTGACAGATCCTGTACTTGGTATATGCAATTAAAGGCAAGCTGGAGTTGTGTTTAGTCTTTCCGTAAGAGTTCATGTTTGGCACTTATTAGACAATACTTCCTGTTTACTTCACAAAACATAGGATAACAATCTATTAGTCACTTTGTTTCAATTTATGCGTCTTAATTTCCTCTTTAGTCTGTTTTAAAAAGAATGTCACTTTCTATATTTAGTAACTCTTTAATTCCAATATCTCACATGGCACGTTTAAGACCATAAGATTCTAAGGGTATTTTGGTACATTGTACACATCTTTAGTTTAAGACCACAAGATTCAAACTGTTTCATTTGATTTCTTTTCATGGAAGTTGATACAAAGAGTGAATTGTTTAACATTTATGTGACCAATATGATGATGACAAGAAAGAGCAAGAGGTTTTTTCGTTACCAGTAGAAGGTGATGGCTTTGTTGTTTATCGACTTATGTTTTATGAATAAAAGTGAAAGAAGAATTTAGAGCTAAAATATTAACTCTATTTATCATGTCCAAATAAAAGCTTGTTGTTTGGTCCTTCATTGGCTGTATCTAAACAAAGGCCATATTTGAATCGATTCCACTATTGGATTTTCAGTTACTTTAAGAACTTTATGGTTATGTTGCCTCACTAGTATCCAAATACTTGTTTCTTCAGATTCTTTTTTGATTACTCAAAGTTTCAAAATGGTGGATAATAGTACATCGAGGTTGTCTTACACTTTGTCCTACATTATGATGCTTTAGTGAGTACTGCTTGCCTTTTTGGTGTCTTCTCGATATATGATTTAGGGGTTTGGGGGCTTCATTTGCTTGGAGCTTGTTTAATATGCTGGAACTAAACTGCGCGCCCTGATTGATATACTTTGTGCTTGCTTCTATAGAACATCCATGGCTTCGAAGTGGAGAAGCATCAGACAAGCCTATAGACAGTGCAGTGCTCTCCAGAATGAAGCAGTTCAGGGCAATGAACAAGCTCAAGAAACTCGCATTGAAGGTAGAGTCTAATATTGCAATTATTATTTCTATATGAAAAGTGGTTAAATATTGTCTGAAAATTGCTGCCACTTAGAATGTCTCTTTGACCTTCATCAGTGTTTCTTCAGCAGTAAAAGTGAGATGTAGCATTTTCTAGAGACTTGATCTAGGAAGTATAAGTTATAACTACAATCAAGCTGATGTTTCATCTCCTTAAGAAAGTTGTCACACAATTGGTTAAATTTTCTTTACTAAATAAGAAACTGTAGCATCAACTGATTCTTTCCTTCGCAAGATGTTTTTTGGGGCTGCGCCAGGTCTGAGTTGATGTATTCTTTTCCTTCACAAGATGTCTGTATATCAAACAAATGATTTCATATCAAAGGTGGAGAAATTACTGTTTTTGCAGTTGGCTCACATGTAATTGGTTACGTAACTAGGCAATGAAAGATTCTGTAGATATCGGCTGTTTCCATTTCCCCTCATGGTTTTCAAATTTCAACCTCCTGATATTCTGTTATTCGGAATTCCCCAGGTCATTGCAGAAAATTTATCTGAAGAAGAAATTAAGGGTCTGAAAGCTATGTTTGCAAACATGGATACAGACAACAGTGGGACAATCACTTATGAAGAATTAAAATCAGGATTGGCTCGCCTTGGATCAAAGCTTTCAGAGGTTGAAGTTAAGCAACTTATGGAAGCTGTAAGTATGATGCATTTGACTAGATTTATCTGTTTATTTTGGCTTCCTGTCAGATTTGTTACTCCTTTTTCTCCTGTTTATGGTTCTATATTTCAGGCTGATGTGGATGGAAATGGAACAATTGACTACATCGAGTTTGTTACTGCAACAATGCATAGACATCGGCTTGAAAGGGATGACCATCTGTTTAAAGCTTTTCAGTATTTTGACACGGACCATAGCGGGTGAGTCCACAAAAGTGATCATAATTTCAGTGTTGCTCGCTTCCGGCTAAGTGTAGCCTATACTAAATCTTGGTTGTATAGCATAATTTTCCCAGATGCCAATATAGATCAGTTAGGATAATTTTGGTAGGAGGAAATTGAAAAACAGATTTCAGCGCCGCTGTTATTGAGTGCTTATATTATGATGAATTGATGGGAGACATTTCCCTGCATGTGATTCATGGGTGGAGTTGGGTGCTGTTTCACGCTGAGTCCTTTTACTGTTGGACCTTGGAGCCTATGCTCTATGGGTTAATTGAACCCTGTATTTTCGATGAGAAACATATATATATATATATGAGAAAAAACAAGTAAAATTTGAACAAATATTAAATTTTGGACCCATAATTCCAAAAGTAGAATGAGTTCAGTGTTAGAACCTTAAAGATTGAACCCATCAAGTTTAAATTCAGAATGTGCCTCTAGTGTAACTCTATTAGTACGACCATGGATGGGATTGGCCATTGGTTGGTGGTTGATATTATTTACAGGTAGGGGGGCATGCTTCTATATGAGTGCTTTTCTGATATCTAGGTTGTTATTACTGCAATCGTACCCCTCACCCCAGTATCAATGAGACCTCATTGTGTCATTTAACATATGGTAGTCCCCATAAAGAAGCCAATAGAGGGATGATATTTGGTTGGTCAAACACATCTAGCCACCAAGTTCCGCAAGCCAATGGACCCCCATTGAGTAATATGTTCCACATTTGACATTTCTATGAGTAGTTTATTGCATGCATGGGTTAGCATTCGTAGTTATAGCCTATGGAATCTCAAACTGTTAAATGTGCATATTAATCATCCTCCTGATTCAACAGCTAGCCTCCATAAGTATTTTTGACATATTGAGCCCTCTCTGGTGCATTTTGGGAGCTTTCTATTGCTTTCTCAACTTTTACGAAAATCTTCTCCCAAAATATTCATGATTTCTTTCCTCGACAAGTGAAGTTTCTATGCTTGTTGAGCGACCTTTAATCCCCAAAAAAAAAAAAGAATAAAAGAAAAATCCTATCGATGAAGCCCTGAGTTAAAGAGGAAAAAAGTCCCATTCCATGAATAACAAGTCAGTAGGGCTCTTCTATAGCTAAATAGGGTGAACATAAATGATCTGTTTCATGAATAACAAGTTAAAGAATACCTATTCTACAGATTAGGTAGGATCTGTCTTAGGCATTATCTTTTCACATATCATTCCTTTGATATGTTTACTTCTTTATTTTTTGTTAATGTGGTTCAGCTTCATCACAAAAGATGAATTGGAAAGTGCTATGAAGGAGTACGGTATGGGTGATGAGGCCACCATAAAGGATATTATAGCAGAGGTGGACACAGACCATGTAAGTAGTTTCAGATACAATGTTTAACATTTGTAGCTCTACTATGATGATACTGGATTTTCCTTATACTCTTTCACTTAAACAGGACGGTAGGATCAATTATGAGGAGTTCTGTGCGATGATGAGGAGTGGAACACAACCACAAGAGAAAAAATTTTAGTTCCTTCAAACAGTAACCTTGCAAGCAAGAGAAGATTCTGAAAAGGCGGAAGAGGTATTCTTGATGTACTTGTTATACCTGGTATCTCCAATCTTTTTTTTACTTGATTTGACGACTTTGGAAAGCAGTGGAGTACAGGAAGCATTTTGGTGTACATCCAATTTAAAGCAGAATATCTGATAAAATCCATATATTTATAATTTATATTCCTTTCATCCCAAAAAGAACGAAAATATTACTATTTGAGAAATTCAAACTGTTTTTCTTTTATTATAATTTTTCCAAATACATTTAAAAATTTTAACAATAAGAAATTGTGATTTATAGTACTTAAGAAATCACTATCTGAATATATTACAATAGTTAGATGTGTTGATCTTGAACACTGTATCCTCCTTCCATTTTTTGTCACAGAGGGAGTAGTTTCTTTTTCATGAACAGATCCAGTTGTAATTGGTGCATTCTGTTATAATTTGTTATGAACGTATGAAACCTTCTTGGTTTATAATAAAACAAAGAACCTGATCATCTTTTATGTTTCTGAAGCTACTCAAAGTCCTGGAAATTTAAAATGAACATGCGAAGGGGATGAAAAGTGTATGTCCGTCGAGGAACTTAATTATTGTAAGTAGGTTAACTTAGTGCTCCGGTAAAGTTGAATGATTAGCACTCCATAAGATCTACTTTTAATTAATTTCAACCAGAGAACTGGATGGTTTTCATAGCCACTATACCAACTAGCCAGTTATCTTGTAAAAGATTTATACTGATGGGTTGGTGACCTTTCTGAATATGTAGTGTTCTGGTCTTAGGAGCAATTCAACCTATAATTAACTAGCTTGTGAGCGTATTATTGTTATGTTTGTATATATGCCATAACTCTTGAACTAAGAACTCGCTCAAGGGAGACATAATTTGTTCCCATCTCTCCATTCTTTTAATGTATAGTATAGCACCTGTCTAATAGTGTCTTTGCCTCTTAACTGTTTGCATTAAGTCTTGATGGTGTCAGATGATTTCGACTTCCCTTTCCCCTCTACTATATTCAACTCAGGTACTTGTAATAGCACTCAAGGGCATAATCTAATGATTGAGGAAATGGGAATGAAAGGTTTGAACTTTAGTAGAAGCAAAAGAAAAAATGTGATTTCCTATCATTTGTTTAGCCTTGTGGATAGCACTATCCGGGACCTGTGCTGGTATTATGATGCATGTACCAGTGAAATAGCTGCATGTTGACTTAGACACCATTATTATAAAATAAAATTAAAAAAAAAAAAATCCCGCTGCTTAGCTTGTAATTAATGTAGCTCTTCTGTCACTCCGTCGGACTCTTTCCATTACTATCAGTTTTAGCAGCCCTGATGTCCAATGACGACATTGATGTAGATAAAAATCTTTAGTATGGAAAAATTCATATTTACCTTTGAAAGGAATCTTTTCTTTATTTTTCCATGAATTTCTCAAAATATTTGAGGCCCCTGGAGTGGAGTGTTTTTGTTTCAGTTTTACCTTTCCTCAAAGGATGTTTCTTTTTCATGCGACTCCAATATAAAGTTGATGGGATCATGCTCGTACCTTTATGATAAAGAGAGAAGAGAGAAAGACAACAAACGCCTGGGAATGCAATAAACGTTGTCAGCACTACTTCCAAAAACTATCTTAAACTAGTCATACTTACTTGCACTTAAAATAAACTCCAACTGGGAAACATTACCACCTTATTTCTATATTCTCATTGTCCTCTCCCCAGTACTTCTTTCATACTTACTATCACTGCTTCTTTCATCCTTTCTTTAGCCGAGGATCTATTGAAAACAATCTATCTGCTCTTTCAGGGTAAAGGTAAGGCTCCGTACATCCTACCCTCCCCAAACCTCACTTGTGGGATTACACTAAGTTGTTGTAGTTGTTGTCCTTTCCCTTACAATTTACATATACAAATGTAAAAGGAGAAGAGGAGGGAGTAATAATGAGTACAAGTAATATCAAAAGCAAGTTCCTAGTGGAGCTTATTGGCAAGATTGCACTGCTGTCTGATCTCACCCTTTGTGCCAGTGAGGGTTGTTCTCAGAAAGAATAGCGATGGCTCTTGAAAAGTAGTCTTGGTTCTTTGCCATTTTCTTTACATAGGGCCTGATCCTTTTGTCCACAGCTGATTGGGGGTCCACCAACATCAATCCCTTGTTGTCCAATAAGTTCCTGTAGTAGTTGTTGTCTCGCTTCATGGGTGTGCCTCTGTCGTTTCTCACATACTGCACGGCCTTGGGATCAGGGATTGGGTCTGGACATTTCTTGAGCATGTGGGGTACATGTTGAGGGTTGAGTTGAGGGTCCACTTCGGGATATAAACGGCAGGGGCGGCTCAAATACATATGTGGTATAAAGCCAAAGTTTAATGTGACACCTAAATTTTTAAAAGAAAGTTATGATATATATTTTTATTTGAATTCTATTTTTCTATCTCTTTGAGATGCAAAGTTGTTTATAATCGATTTCCTATATTCATTTTCAATTGATAATATACCCAACCCATTTTATTTATCTTGAGACAATGTTAATTTGAGGCAACTGCTATAGAAAAACTCCACTTTTATATGAAAAGTATGAAAAGTATACGAAAATATTATTTTTTTAAATGCCTATAAACCTATTATTTCTAAAAAATGGTGCCCCAAAACTTGGGGGCCTAAGGCAAAATACTTGGAACAACATTAGAGCCGGCGGTGAACCAACTTAATACAATGTGTTCTTTCCACGCTGTGAGCACCTGCAAGAGAAATGAGAGATAATTAACTTTGATCTTTTTTTCTCCCTTTTTAATAATTGATCCAAGAACTAAAGTCTTGACGCCTGCCAACTACGTGACCAGGAGGTCAAGGATTCAAGCCGTGAAAATAACATTTTTACATAAATGCAAGATAAGGCTGCACGTAATTTGGTTTGCCTCTTCTGGGGACCTCACGCATGGCGAGGGGATTCAAGAAATTCAGGTAGAGTGGTATGTGTATGCCTAGCAAGGCAACAACTCTAGGTATGTTAATTCCAGTGTTGGAAAATCTCTCAAAGTACAAAGCTCATGCTTTCATTGTGGTCTGGGAGGTGTTGCCCAAGAATATCTGCTCTGCTCCTGAATCAATAGATTCAGCTGAACCCATTGATTTCGATAAGAACTATGTATACATACTGCAAATAGGAATACAATTAAAATGCATACATATAATATGATCATTCTTAAGATCCTGAATTCCCCTCCAATAACAGTAGGTAACAAACACTATGCATTCTATGCTAAAAAGGTAATAAAAGCCACTTTAGAGATGCAAAACGAGAAATAAAGAAATATCTGGACCTGTTATCTTCATATAAACCAAGTAAAATGGGGGTCTTCAGCTTTAAAGTAGGAAAACAAGCCCATTCAAAGAACATTCAGAGTTGGAGAACTTCAAGCCTAAACATGACTATGAACACTGACTAGGTTGTAGTAGTAAACATATATAGTGGTGTGACATTCAGAAGGAAATTAACACAGTAAGGAAAATAAATATCTTGAGCTTGTGGGCATGTGTCTCTGTAATAATCCTTAACAAGGCCAGGATTATTATCCTGCTTCTCCTCTGCAAAAGCAGAAAGAGCTGAAAATAATAGAACAGCAAAGAGGGGAGCTTTGGTTTGGAAGCCATTGTGTTTTTACCACTGCACTCAAACTAAGAGAGATTAAGAGGTCAGTGACCTTGATATTTCGATGATCCTTAACTACTTTTTAAATAAGTAATAAGACTGACAGTAAAGGATAGACCTTTTTTCCCATTTTCCAATTAAAAACGTCAAGTCATCAAGCATTTACACAATATGTTGCTTACTGTAATGCCTATTTGTTTACTGAATCCAAGTAGTAATAGAAAAAGAAAAACTTCCCAGTAAAAGGGGAAGAAAATAATATAAATGTCGTAGTTTTCTTCCAAATAATCCGGACAAACAAAATTTCTTTAAAATAAAATGACTTCTATAGTGGATGGAAGTAAGAAAACAAGTTCTATAAGTGTCATTCCGTGCTCCTTGTTTCCTTCCCACCCCCAAACACCCTCATCCACTACTTCAACCCCGTCCGTCCCCGCCAACCCCCACCTTTACGTTGCCCCTGCCCCCACCCCACCCCACCGGCCACCTCCACTCTAATTTCCGACTCCATAGTGTTTGACTAGATAATATATAACGGTTCTTGGGATAATATTTTCAATTTGTTTTAAAATTCAGAACATACATAAGAAAATTACTTAATTTTTTTTCATACCAAACACACCCTAGTTATTAAATGTTTTCTTTTTTTCTTTTTCCCTGTTAAAAAGGTTTAATTACACGATTACAATATACATGTAGGAATGTAAGATTGAATCGGAAATTTGCATGAAAGAGGCAATTTGCATATCCAAAACATAAGGAGAAGTACGGTTAGAAATTGCTTATACCGTATCGGGTTGCATCAGTGGACTATCAAAAGTAACAAGAGCATCATTAATAGGTACAATTGATCGCACATGAAAATTGGTGGACACGTCCATATCTCTATTGGAGACAATGTATGTCATTAGGAAAAATTCCTTCAATTTTCTTTATAACCACGCGCTAGTTGTAGATTAAATAAAACGTTTTAATTAATGGCATTATTAAGAAGATAAGTTAATAACAGGCAACATGAACTCTTTTTTCCAAAATACAACTATCTTAAAAATTGATTGTAGAAACTTGGGCTCACCCAAACTTCAGAGAGGGCACCTTCAAACTTCAATTGATTTTTTGGCTAAAAGACACACACGCGTGTGTAATAATAATAGAATCCTTTGCTATTTTTCAATTGTTTTCTTGATTACTTCAGTTTACCTTTGCTTATACATGGGATGAACAAGAATTGCGCTTTGAAATTCATTATAGTTTGTAGGTGAATGATCACACAAGCTTTTTCATGTATACGTTTAAGTTATTAATACCGTCATGTACTGAATTCTGTATAATCTAAGTCGTCCAAAATACAGGTAAACCTCCTTAAAATCAGGAAATCTTGAAAATAAAATAAATTTCTTCGTGTATTACTATTAACTGCACAATAATTTATATTTTGTTATTCATCACATAATAATAGTCCATTTATTATTATTATTATTATTATTATTATTATTATTATGTACAATTAATTTGTAGACCAAACAGCCAGTAGCATAGCCACCATATGCCAAGGGTGGTCAAGTGCACACTTTTCGCCTTAAAATTATACTCCATATATAAGTTAAATATTACTCCCTCTATTTCAAATTAGATGAAGTACTTTCCTTTTTTAGTCTGTTCCAAAATAAATAACACATTTATAAATTTAAAAATAACTCAACTTTAAACTCTTCATTTTACTCATTTTACCCTTAATGAGAAGTTTTAATAACCACAAAAAATCATGGCCCCACAAAGATTTTATCCCTTAAACTTTTAAGACCACAAGTTTCAAAAGTCTTTTTTTTTTCTTCTTAAACTCTGTGCCGAGTCAAACTACATCATCTAAATTGAAACGGAAGAAGTATTTTATATGGCTATATATTATATTTGAACACCCTTAACACAGTTGACTGAGGCAGTCCAATGATTCAGGTTGTTCAAAGTAACGTGTTGTCACGGGTTCAAAGTTCTGCTCATTTTATTTCCCAAAACTAAACGGAGATCACCATGTATGGATTAATTGATTCTTTTTCAATCTAAATAATTTCCTAATAAAATTACTCTTAAAACTTAAAATTTGTGTAGAAATAAACAAATCTTAAAACCAAATATTTAGCTAAAAGATTATTTCTTAAGTAAATTTTATAATTTAAAAGTCAAGCTTTACAAAAATAATTTCAACAAAAGCTCTCTGCAAACTACAAATCCTCTTGACTCTCTCTTTAATTTGGTTTTATGCTTACTTTTATTAGTAAAATTTCTAATATTGTCTTTTTGTTAGTTTAATTTTGATTTATAAAATTATAGTTCTATTAAAAAAAAAAATTATATAGTTTAGCTAAATGTTGTGTAGTTTGATTTAAAATTTTGGTACTCCATTCATTGACAAAAACAATTATTGACTTGTTTAAAGTTTGAACACCCGTAACAAGAATTCGTGGCTATACCACTTCAAACAACAACTAAACATATCACGACTGTAGTTGGATAATGCTCCTTCACAAGAATCAAAGATCTCGTTTTTTTTAAGGTGGATAGAATTTTGGTTGTATATTCATATTGGGACATAGTTGAATCACTGGGCTCTCAAAGCGGATCGGGTGTTAAGATATGAAGCATTAAGCAAGGTATTTAATAGAAACTGAAATATCAAATCGAACCAAAAATTGACTCAAATACATTGAAAATATTATCGATGTGTTTTTATATTAATTACAGCTTAAATGTACGAAAACGATAATATTTTATTTGGTTTGATAAAAAACGGAATAAGTTGAGCTGAAGTCGAAGGAATGATAATATATGTGCTTTGTAATTTTATATTGCAAATAAATATTTTACATATTTTTTCTTTCGTTTTTCCTGTCGGCTTCCTCCTAAAGCCAAAGTTGATTAATTTATATGTCAAAGGAAACAACATATGATGATGTTATTGAACATTTGTACGAAACATGCACAGTTGAACAATAAAATTACTATCATTGGAATAATTATGGTTAAACAAGTTTTTTGTTACTACCATGCACCGTTGTTGATTAAATAATTTAATTATTTTTTCCTTTGTTCTTAGAATAGTATACACAAATAGTTTATCAGTTAAAAAAAAACAATTGTGCCTACCCATGGTGGATGGGCAATTTGGGTGTGTTGCTATGACTTGATCAGTTTCAATTCCATGGTTTGTTGCTAATGCACCCATAGTGGGCGAGTTTGTAAAGTCACCTTCTTTAATCAAGTTCATGGCTAACACACCCTTGATGGGTGTTTTTGTTTTTCCTCAAAATCGGATAACAATTAAATTTGTAAGTGATTTTAAGGATACGTGGATTAATTCGATACGAACGATAAATTGCGTTAGATTAAACAAATAAATGTATAGTAAATTCAAACCATGTGAGTAGGATAATTCCAGCCTTGATGAAATATCCATCCTCGATCTGGACTCACGATGGCCAGCATTGATGAACGAGAATAAGAACTATGAATAATAGTGAAAAAAATAACAGTATATTGCTTTGGGATGCGTGTTACAATGTCTCCAATGAATAATCAGACTACCCTTTATGTAGTAGGGTAGTTCTACCCTAAGTACAATTCTATAAAATGTAAAGTTCTCCCGTTTAACTGATTACTGGATTCCCGTTGGTACGTGCCGAGATCTGCACTGTGATATCCGGTCAATCGCGGATATCACGGCCTTCCGTTAATCGTGTTTGATCGCCCAATAATGATCTTCGAAGTCTCTTGAGATTTGAACCGATCCGGGGTCATGTTCTCGATTTATTTGAGGGCGGGCGACGTGCCCCCTATGCCTGACTCGGTGAGTCCCTTACCTCGATTTTGGTTCCTTGCCATCGCGTTCTTTACTCAATTTATTTTATCGGAAATCAGGCAGGCTTATGGGTCCGGTTTCACCCGTATACAGATAGTCCCCTCGTTTCTCAGAGAGTAAGTTTTACGGAAACAACGAGGAATGACATGAGTTCTTCGATCTCTTCTTCAACACGCTGCGACACAAAACGACAAAGAAACCGAAGCGTCCTGTCAGTCGCGTCATAATGACCTCAAATGCGTGTCAGCCGTTGGCTGGCTGCCCCTGGACGCGAAACATCGTGGAAACCCTATAAATATCCCTTCCTTCGTTCATTTTCCATTTCACGTCCAAACTTCTACCCTCAATCCTTTAAGATATTACAGTCTTCTTTTATCCCTCAATATTCTTACCTTCGTTACTCAAAATTTCTCAGTACGTTGCAAAAATTTTACTCATCCTCTATTCAAGCCAACACATCTGAGCTTTCAACTTTCACCCTTTGTCTATCTTTTTCAATTTTTTGCAGATAACAATGGCCAAAACCTCCAAATTTGTTCCACAAAAGGTCGCTTCTATCTCCCAACCGACTGCCAAAATTAACGAAACCGCTCCCGATGTGGTCGACCTCGGGAGGTCTGCCGCTGACGTTGCTACCGATGAACTGGCTTCGGAACCTCCCTTAAAGATGTTCATTCCCATAGGTTGTTCGATCGCTGACGACTTCAAGGTTGAGAAGCCTTCTTCGGTGCAGGGTCGACGTGAGGAGGCATCGGGATACACTTGCTCAATTACCGAAGATGACCTCCCCGCGGTCCAAAAGGATTGCAACTGTACCGACAAAGACATAGTAGTCCCCGACTCTGAGGAGGCCATTACTACCCATATTGAGGGATACCTAAGTATTTACACTTATCCCTTCACGCTGGGTCCGATGGACCCGGTCATTATAGACTTCTGTAAGAGGTACCAGGTATGCCTTGGTCAGATTCACCCATCGCTGCGGAGGATCGTAATCCTCCTTCGATGTTTTGTGAAGCTCGTGCGTCGGGCTAATAAAGCCCCATTCTCAAGCATCGATGAAGATCGGGATCGAGGCTGACAGAGACACTTTGTCTGGGTAGGGACCTAAACTTGATTTCGGCCGAATTTAGGCCATTCCCTGAGAAGTGGAATGCATCACGTAAGTTTGTTTCATGTGCATCTCCATTTTCCTCATTGGTATTCATGGCGGTGCAGCTGTTGCTCGGGTCCCAAATGCTATCCCTTGGTTAAAGGAGTGGATTGAAGGAATTGATTCACAGATGCCCTACTCCGAGCGCTCGTGGCGCAAACTCTCGAAGGGCCATTGGGAGGCCTATTCCCATGGTAAGATCTCTTTCCCGAATAAGTCACGTTAGGCTTTTTCTTCTAGTATCACTTTCTTATTTCTTGTATTTTCTTTTTGTAGGTTTGCCTAGGATCGTCGAGCTTAGGCCTCCGGTCGGGGACGAGGACTTGCCCGTTGATTCTTCTTCTTCGGCGTAGCCCGGAGCCACGGCAGGAGAGAAGAAAAGGAAAAGGTCCCTAAGCTCGGAGAAAAAGAAACCAAGGAGAAGGTTGGTTCGTAAGTCAAAGAAAAGCTCCAGCTCCCAAGTGCCTGACTCGGGCTCACTTTATCGGCTCAGGGACAAGCCCGAGGAGGATGAAGTTTTTGTGGCCCACGAGCCATCTGTCCCTGAGGAGCAGGTGGCACCCGAGGGGGAAACGACGGAGGCAAATCCCCCTTAAGTGTATGAGGCTGGCGCATGGGTGAGGGTTGAGAATCCTGGAGACGTCGGCTCCACCCCACCCGGTGTCATAGAAATTTCAGGATCGCCCTCGTTCACAGAGTCTATGAATAAGCGATCCAACGATGACGTGGCGATCCAACGAAGGGGTCCATGGAGAGGACGATCCCCTTCGATGCTTCTTTGATGGTGTGGATTCAACCGCTCTGGAAAACTTCACTGGGTTGGGAAATTTAGAGGTGCCAAGGAAAAGTCCGTCCTTGGAGGTCGGTGGGTCAAACTCGAGCCGAGTTTGATCAATCGGTTCCCCGCTCCGAGCACTGATCCTGGACGGAAGCGATCAGTTGTTATCACTATCCCGAAGAATGCCCGGGTTCTTTTAGCCCATGTCGGGGGTTGCTAGCTACCTCCGATGCCTGGTAACTGAAGAAGATCAGGAAACAATGAATGATGTGGATGCGCCATGCTTGTTCAACGAAGCACAACAGGCGTTGAACTGGGTGAGGCATTATCATACTCTTTTATCTTCAAATTTGGGTTTTTGATGACTCTAATGCCTTCTCTTTTTCACATTTTGCATGCCTCGGTGCTTCATCATGAAACCTTTCTCTGGTACCGGGATGAGCTTAGCCAACTCGGTGTCGAGGTCAAAGAGCTTGCTGAGAAGAGAGATATGTATAAGCTTCTCAGCGAGCAATGTGAAGGAGAAGTTAGGACCCTTCGAGCCGAGTTGGACGCGGCTCAGAAAGAACATTCCAACTTGGTGGAGCAGGTAAAGATCTTTGAATTTAGTGATGACGAGTTAGACATGGTGACTAACGATCAGAACCCGCAGGTCCAGCAGAAGGTTGATCGGGTCAACCAGCTTTGAGCCGAGATGGACCAGGTCAAGGCCATGTCCGAAGAATGGAATGGTAAAATGGACTGATTGGCTTCGGAAAAGGAGACTGCCCGGGAGCAGCTGGCCTCGGCGGAGGCCCAACTTCGAGCGGCGAGGGAGAAAGCTGAGGCCCGGTCCTAAAAAATCGAAGACCTCCAGTCTCAACTGGCCTCGGTCATTGCCTAACGGGATACCCTTGCCAAGAAGCTTAAAGCGGCCAAGTCAGTGCCGGAAATAACCAAGGTTGATGCTGAAGAGATGGTGGCCCAGTACAAAGCTGGCATTGAGGCAGCCCAGGACCACCTGAAAGTTATTGTCGATTATGTGAAGTGGTAGTCCCAAAGGGAGGCTCTCGAGGAAGTTCATGCCCGGGGTTTCGACTTAACAGTCGAGATCGAAAATGTTAAGAGGCTCGAGGCCGAGGCCAAAAAGTTGGCATATCCCGAGGACGAGTGAGGCTCTGAGGGCTCCAACTGATCCAAGGGCGGAGAAGACCTCGATGATCCCGGCGATAAGGCGCGCTTCGGCGAAGATCATGCTTAGGTGCCTTGTAGATTTTTCCTTGCTTTTGTATTTTTGTATGTTTTGTTGAGGCAGATTAGACTTTTTAAAGATCTTTATATATATACAAGGCTTTTATTTTTTCCCTTTGGCAATTTTCAAGTTTCGTTTCTTTCGGCTTTTTCTTTACGATTACAAATATTTCAAATACCTTAGAACGTAGTAATAAGGTCTTGTTCGGAGGTTCGAACAAGGCTCGTTCTTGATGTGACTTTATTTATAACTCGTAAGGGCTTGGTATGATCGGAAGCTTTCCCCAAAGTACTTATTTAGAATTTTTTAGATTATAATTTTGCCAAGGGTAGCCTTTGGACCAGTTTAGAAATTTTGAAGGCCTTATGTTTTGGTTACGGGTTTCAGAAGTCTCCTAGCCATTTCTAGGATGGTCGTAGCCTTTTAAGTTTGGGTATTGCCCAATAGTCTTATTACCCCGAGCTTCGATGCCCGAGCCATCCGGGCTTGCCCAGGATGACAGTCCCTAAATGGGGGTGGTCGTAGCCTTTAAAGTTTGGGCATTGCCTAATAGGCTTTTGTGCCCTCGAGCTTCGATAGCTCGAGCCGTCCGAGTTTGCCTTGGACGATAGTTCGCGAGTGGGGTGATCTCTTGGATCCGGATAGAGGTGGCCCTTGGGCCCGATGTCCTTAATGAGCAAAATGTGGTAGCTTTTAAGAGACAAAATATGTATCTGCAAGGTAGAAACTTTCTTTCATTTTTGTGTGCAACATACAAGATGGAAAATGTGTACGAGCTTCATGTTATGGCTTAAGTGGTCTATGTGGGCACGGTTCATTTAACTGTTTGGCCCTTATAATAAATCCTATCCACTAAGCTCAGGTTGTTCGAGCACAAAGTTTCTTTCCTTGCTAAAATAATTATCAAGGTTGATGGCCCCCAGTATTCGAGGCCGATCGTACAGAGGGCTCGGATACTGTTGATGTGACCCTCGACTCTATTTCATAGCCGGTCCTCAATTCTATGTTAGCACGATCTATTGTTGTCTCGTTAAAAACCTTGCCGGAAAACCCATTTGGGATAAAATCGGCCCAAGGAAAAAAGAATGCAATGCGTGCTTTCTGGCCTAATAACTGCATCATTCTTTGGCCGTTGCATGCAAGTGTTAGTTCAATTCGTAATATTAGGTAAAGAAAAAAAAATGAAGGGGGTCATAGCTTAGCAGTAGTACCGTTTTAAGTGGGTCACATTCCAGTTGTTCGGTAGTCGCTCACCATTCCCTGCTTCGAGTTTGTATGATCCTTTGCCGGTGATCTCAATAATTCGATATTGACCTTCCCAATTCGATCCCAGTTTTCCTTCATTCGGGTTCCGGGTGTTTAGTATCACTTTTCTTAACACCAAATCCCCGATATTGAAGTGTCGGAGGTGGGCTCTCCGGTTGTAATATCTTTCAATCCGTTGGTTTTGGGCAACCAACCGGACGAGGGCGGCCTCACGCCTCTCGTCCAATAGTTCCAGGTTCGTGCTCATGGCTAGATCGTTTGACTCTTCGGTCGTGTATCAGAACCTGAGACTCGGTTCCCCTTTTGACCGGTATTAGCTCTTAGGCATTGTAGACCAATGAGAACGGGGTAGCCCCGGTACTAGATTTTGATGTCGTTCGATACGCCCACAGGACTTCGGGCAAAACTTATTTCCATTTCCCTTTGGCGTCAACCAACCTCTTCTTAAGATTTTGGAGTATGGTTTTGTTCGTAGACTCTGCTTGCCCGTTTCCACTAGGGTGGTAGGGTGTCGATAGGATCCTTTTGATATTATGGTCCTCGAATATTTTACTCACTTTACTGCCGATGAACTGCTTTCCATTGTTGCACACGATCTCGGCCGGTATTTCGAACCGGCATATTATGTGGTACCAAATTAAGTCAATAACTTCTTTCTTCCTGACTTTCTCAGATGTCTGGGATTCCACCCATATAGTCAGTCATAAATAATATAAATTGAACCTTACCGGGTGCCCATGGCAGGGGGCCAACTATGTCCATTCCCTATTTTATGAATGGCCAGGGTGACAAGATCGAATGTAGTAGCTCCTCGGGCTGATGAATCATCGGTGCATGTCTCTGTCGCATTTTCACACGAACTCCTTCGCGTCTTTTTCCATGTCGATCCAGTAGTATGCGGCTCTGATTATCTTACAAAACAACGATTCAGCACTCGAATGATTCCCGCAGCTGCCTTCGTGAACTTCCCTAAAAACATACTCGGTATCTCCCGGTCCCAGACATATGGCGAGTGGGCCATCAAACATTCTCCTTAATAGGGTGTTGTCTTCGGACAAGCTGAACCTGGATGCCTTCGTACGCAGAGCTCTCAATATTTTAGGGTCCGAGGTCAATTTTCCGGTGTTTAGGTAATCTATATACTTGTTTCTCCAGTCCCAGGTTAATCTTGTAGAGTTTATCTCGGCGTGGCCTTCTTCTACTACCGATTTCATTAGTTGTATGACCGTTCCCGAGTTGAATTCATCTTCATAAATCAATGATCCTAAGTTGGAAAGAGCATCGGCTTCGCTGTTTTGTACTCGAGGTACATGTTGCAAAGTCCATTTCTTGAACCGATGTAGCGTCACCTATAGTTTGTCCAGGTACCTTTGCATTCATTCCTCTTTGACTTTGAACGTTCCATTGACTTGGTTCACCAAAAGGAGGGTATCGCACTTAGCTTCAATCACCTCGGCCCCCAGGCTTTTAGCTAGTTCTAGACATGCAATCAAGGCCTCATAATCGACCTCATTGTTAGTCAATTTTATAATTTTAATAGATTGCCTAACTACATTACCCGTTGGTGGCTTCAACATGATGCCAAGTCCGGACGCCTTTACGTTTGAGGCACCGTCCGTAAATAGGCTCCAGATCCTGAGGAGGTCCCCGAGTTCAACAACAACTCCTTCTCGACCTCGAGTATCAGGGCTGGCATGAAGTCGTCCACGAAGTTTGCCAAAATTTGAGATTTGATGAAGGTTCGGGGTCAATACTCGATATCGTACCCGTTGATTTCCACGACCCATTTGGCCAATCTTCCCGAGAGTTTGGGCTTATGCATTATGTTCCTCAACGGGTAAGTAGTCACGACACATATGTGATGACATTGAAAATACGGTTTTAGCTTCCTAGAGGCGCTTAGCAAAGCGAGCGCCAATTTTTCCAGGTGAGCATACCTAGTTTCGGCCTCGCCCAGAGTTCTGCTAACATAGTAGATAGGAAATCGCGTACCTTCTTCTTCCTGGACTAGGACTCCATTTACCGCTATCTCGGATACCGCTAAGTATAGGTATAACTGTTCATCTGCCTTCGGAGTATGAAGTAAAAACTGGCTCGAAAGGTACCGCTTGAGTTCTTCCAAGGCTTGTTGACACTCCAGGGTCCATGAGAAATTCTTCTTCTTATTCAATAACGAGAAGAACCGATGGCTCTTGTAGGAGGACCTTGAAATGAATCGGCCCAGAGCGGCTATGCGCCCGGTTAACCTTTGATCGACCTTGACATTGTCCACCACTGTAATGTCCTCTACGACCTTGATTTTATCGGGGTTGATCTCGATTTCCCGGTTAGACACCATAAATCCAAAAAATTTCCCGGATCCGACTTCCAACACGCATTTCTTCGAGTACAGCTTCATATTTATTTCTTCAATATGTTGAAGGTTTCCTGCAAATGTTTCAAATGGCCCTCTGCTCGCAGGGACTTAACTAACATATCATCAATGTAAGCCTCCATTGATTTTCCCATTTGTTCTTCGAACATCCGATTTACTAGGCATTGGTAAGTGGCACCGGTATTTTTTAGTCTGAATGGCATCACGTTATAGTAGTAGGTACCGTACTTAGTGATGAAGGACGTCTTTTCATGGTCGCCCGAGTCCATCCGAATTTGGTTGTACCCGGAATAGGCATCGAGTAAACTGAGGATCTCGTGGCCGGCCATCGCATCGATCATGCGATCGATGTTGGGCAGAGGAAAAGAGTCCTTGGGGCATGCATTATTCATGTCCTTGTAATCTACACACATTCTTAATTTATTCCCCTTTTTAGAGACCACCACTACGTTTGTTAACCAATTCGGGTATTTAACCTTCCGAATGGGCCCTATTTTAAGGAGTTTAGATACCTCGTCTTTGATGAATGCATGCTTGACTTCGGACTGAGGCCTCATTATCTGTTTGACCGGGTGGAACTTCAGATCAAGGCTCAGCTTGTGAGTAGTTATTTCCGGCGGAATCCCTATCATGTCGAGGTGGGACCAAGCTAAACAATATATTTTATCCATGAGGAATTTAATAAGTTTCTTCATGAGCTCGGGATTTAACCCCGTGCCCACGTATACCTTACGATCGGGAAGGTGCTAGATCAATATGACTTGCTCCAGTTCTTCGATCGTTGATTTGGTGGCGTCGGAATCGTCGGGGACTATGAAAGATCTGCGAGCTCTGTAATCGTCATCCTCATCCATACCCTGCTTCTCCGGTTTGGTCAGGGTCGGTGTCGGTGATTGGTATTTGGTTCCTTCTTTGGTGACCGAACTCAGATCCTTTGGTGTAGAAAGTGTGGATATCGGAACCACTTCGTCAACCGCGAACATCTCCTTTGCAGCCAGTTGTTCTCCATAAATTATTTTAATCCTTCTTGGCATTGGGAATTTCAACACTTGGTTCGGTGTCGAGGGCGCTGCCCTCATGTTGTGAATCCAAAACCTCCCGAACAGAGCATTGTATCTCATGTCTCCTTCGATCACATAGAACTTTGCTTCCTGAATGGTTCCGGCGGTATTCACCAGTAGTGTTATCTCTTCTTTAGTGGTCTCACGTGCCATATTGAATCCATTTAGAACTCAGGCTGCAGGCACAATTTGGTCTTGCAGACCCAGCTGCTCTATGACTCTCGATCTGATGATATTGACCAAGCTACCTGGATCAATTAACAAACGCTTAACTTGAGATTTATTTATGAGTACAGATAATACCAGTGCATCGTTGTGTGGTTGCACGATGCCTTCAACATCCTCATCGTTGAAAGATAAGGTTCCTTCTGGGATTAATCTCGAGTCTGTTTCTCTCTAGTGATGGACACTTTGGGGCGCTTTAACATCGGCCTCTGGGGGACGTCAACCCCACTGATGTTCATGTTAATGACATGCTGAGGTTCTTCCTGCTTGATCTACTTATTAGAGTCCTTATTCCTGAAAAGGTTTTTGGCTCGGTCGCTCAGGAACTCTCAAAGATATCCGTTGTTGAATAACCGGGCTACTTCCTCCCTCAATTTTCGGCAATCTTTCGTTCTGTGGCCGTAGGTGCTGTGGTATTTGCACATTAGGTCCGGTCCCTTTGGGCTGGATCGGACTGTAGAGGTTGAGGCCACTTGGCATCTTTGATGCATCCGATGGCAGATACAACGGAAGCGGCATCGACATTGAAGTTGTACTCTGATAACTTTGGCGCTTCCCAAGGTCCGATAGGCATGTCGAAAGTTCTTTTACTCATGAGTCCCCGGCTATTTTGACCTCGATCACTTCTCCTTTCACTTCTCACAGAGTTTCATCCGGACCCACTACCTCTTCGGTCTCTATTGTATGGTTGATACCGATCCCTATTTGATCTGGTTCATGATGAATGTCTCTCTTGGATATGTCGATAGCTATGACGAGATAAAAAGACCCGGAAGGGGCCCCAAGCTGATCATCGTTGACTCTAAGATTTGACTGATACCAGTTATGTACGTCGGCCCAAGACACAGCCGGATATTCTATCAAATTTTGCTTCAACTGATGTGAAGCCAGTGAGCTTCGAGTATTGAGTCCTTGGGTAAAGGCTTGTATGGCCCAATCGTCTGCGACCGAAGGCAGGTCCATTCATTCCATTTGAAAAGGTCTGACTTCCTGGTCTCGACCTTGATGACCCTGGTGTGTGCTTTCACGAAGAAGTCTGCGAGCATAGCAAATGAGTCAAAAGAATTATGAGTAAGTTGTGATACCATATCATATCTCCCTTCGAGAAAGTTTCCCCAAATGTTTTCAGCAGGACGGACTCGATCTCATCATCCTCCAAGTCGTTCCCTTTGATAGCGCATGTGTAGGAGGTCACATGCTCATTTGGGTCGTTTGTTCCGTTATGCTTAGGAATTTCGGGCATGCGAAACATTTTTGGAATTTGTTTCGGAGCCGCGCTCGGAGGGAAAGGTTTCTGAACAAACTTCTTGGAATCCAGACCCTTCAACAGTGGTTGTGCTCTTGGGATTTGGTCGACCCTGGAATTGTTGGTTTCCACCTTTTTGTTATTGGCCTCGATTTTCTTTTCTCCCGATTCTACCTATTTTGTCAGTTCCTTGAGCATTTTTATGATCTTCGGGTTAGTGTCGGGTTCAGCTTTGCTCGGCCTCTCCGTAATTGATTAGTTTCTGCGAGTGATTTCCAAGGACGGTTCGGGCTCAATTCTGCTGGGGGAGCGATTTTGGTTCCGCAGCTGGGCTATCGCCGCCTGTTGGGCCTGCAACATTTTGAAGATCACTCGCAAGTTAATCTCACCTCCTTCACCATTGCGTGTATTTTGGGCTATCGATCGGACTTCCCCCGCGAATGGTGTTCTCAAGATCGGTAGGCATATTTGCATAGATGGCCACATGTGAGTTAGCATCGACCCGGTACGCGATCAGAACTACCATATTGTTGTTCTCGCCGTGTTGTTCTCAAGTTCCTCGAGCATTTTTATGATCTCCGGGTTAGTCCCGAGTTCAGCTTCACTTGGCCTCTTCGTGATAGATTCATTTCTACGAGTGATTTCCCGGGACATTTCGGGCTCAATTCTGCTAGGGGCGCGGCTTTGGTTCTGCAGTTGGGCTATCGCCGCATGTTGGGCCTGCAGCATTTCAAAGATCACTCGCAAGTTGATCTCACCTCCTTCACCGTCGCGTATATTTTGGGCTATCGATCGAACTCCCCCGCGGACACTGTTCTTAGGATCGGTAGGCAGATTCGCATTGATGGCCACATGTGAGTTAGCGTCAACCGGGTCCGCGATCGGAACTCTGCTGGAATCGATAGGGGGCACCTCGTTACTAGGTACCATATTGTTGTTCTCGTCGTGGTGACTGGACTCAGCATCCACATTTAGAAGTGCAGATTGGGAGTTTGACATTTTGAATTTTGACCTGAAATTGAAGATACTTCAAAGAACAAGTGTAAAATAGGGTGCTATGGAAATTCGTATCAAATTGCCACTATTATCCTTCGCCCCATGGTGGGCGCTAAACTGTTTACCCTAAAAAATGGATAACAATTAAATTTGTAAGTGGTTTTAAGGATACGTGGATTAATTCAATACGAACGATAAATTGTGTTAGATTAAACAAATAAATATATAGTAAATTCAAACCACGTGAGGAAGATAATTCTAGCCTTGATGAAATATGCACCCTCTATCCGGACTCACGATGGCCAGCACTGATGAGCGAGAATAAGAACAATGAATAATAGTGAAAAAATACCAGTATATTACTTTGGTATGCGTGTTACAATGTCTCTAATTAATAATCAGACTCCCCTTTATATAGTAGGGGAGTTTTACCCTAAGTACAATTCTATAAAAGGTACAAATCTCTTGTTTAACTGATTATGGATTCCCGTCGGTACGTGCCGAGATCTGCGCCGTGATACCCAGTCGATCGCGGATATCACGGCCTTCCATTAATCATGTTCGATCATCCAATAATGCTATCCGAAGTCTCTTGAGATTTGGATCGATCCGGGTCATGGCCTCGATATATTCGAGGGCGGGCGTCGTGCCCCCGATGCCTGACTCGGTGAGTCTCTTATCTCCGAAGTCTCTTGAGATTTGGACCGATCCTGGGTCATGGCCTCGATATATTTGAGGGCGGGCGTCGCGCCCCCGATGCCTGACTCGATGAGTCCCTTACCTCGATTCCGGTTCCTTGCCATTGCGTTCGTTACTCGATTTATTTTATCGGGAACCGGGCCGGCTTATGGGTGTGGTTTCACCCATATACAGTTTTCTCAAGATACCACGTTGTGGTGCCACAATCAGTAAAGTGTTCACTTCCGTAGAATCGAATTTGGAAAAGGTAAAATGAATGTGTAGTTTAGCGGATTCGTTTTTGTGCTCTTACATTATTTATTCTGTAGAGATACACTTAGTAACTATTTAGTTACATATTTAATGTAATTTCCTACTATTTCCTTACTAACTAATGATTTCATTTGTCGGGTGAATTTCATTGTATTTAATGTAATTTCCTATTTCCTTACGATTCTACACTCTGATCAATACATATATAAGAATCATCTTTGTACAAAGGAATATCCAAATTTGTAGTCCAAGAAAAAAAAAAAAAAAAGGGTAACATTGCTGAGCTACGAATGTTTGCCAATTTTTTTTTAGCGATTATTAATGATTGTGTTCATAAGTTGTAGGAAAGCATAAGCGAGGGATATTTATAGTGCAACCAACAAAGATATGGAAGAGACGACGAGAACAATATAATTTATTATGGTATTGACGAGTGGGTATCTGCTACCATGACAAAGAAAGGGACAACGACCGTTGCCAATTTTTCTTTATTTTTCCTGTCTGCTTTCACCTTGGACAAAGTTTATTTATGATCATTTTTGTGTCAAATTACATATGATGATGTTACTGAATGTTTGTAGTAAACATGCACAATCGAATAAAAGAATAATAGGCTTATCGAAACAATAAATGCAGATTCAACTTTGTCTTCTTACTTCATAAACAATTTATGAGTAAAATTTTTAAAAACAAATAGTGTCCCCCCCATAGCGGATGGGCATGCCGCAACAGTTATTGACATTATTGTGTGGGATCGGATGCACACCACAACGGATAATTGTATTACTGATTGGGATCGGGTTGCACGTCGCAACGGTATATATATATATATATATATATATATATATATATATATATGGATCGGATTGCGCGTCGCAACAGAGGAGACTTATTATTGAGATATAATTATGGATCGGTTTGCGTGCCGCAACAGAGTATGATGTGCAGTACTGTAGATGTTGTATAATTTATTCTGGTACTGTGATGTGAGGTTTGAGAACATGTTATTCTGGGGCACTCTGGTAGTTGACTTTCTTGTCCGTCTATATAAGTTTACTGCCTTATCTTTTTTTCATGTTTAGTTGTTATTATAATTATTCGTACAGGTTTATTGTGAGTGTCTTGTCATAGCCTCGTCACTAATTCGTTGAGGTTAGGCTCTGCACTTACAGAGTACATGGGTTCGGTTGTACTCATGCTACACTTTTGCACTTCTTGTGCAGGTGCCAACGTTGGTCCCAGCAACGTATAGAGGAGTTCTTGCCCGGATCGACTTACAGCAGGAGACTTGAGGTAGAGCTGTTGGCGTTCACAATCTTTAAAGTCTCCTTCTATCATATCTTTACTCTTTACTTTATTTCAAACAATTGTGTTTCGTTCAGACCATACTTTGTAGTATTCTCGTTGCTCATGTACTGGTGACACCAGATTTCTGGGTTTAGACTAGACCGTGTTATATTATGGATTTATCTTTTGTAACTCTGTTTTAACATCGTTAACAACTATTATTGCTCTATTTTAAATTGTTAAAATGGTTAATTGACTATCTAACATTGGCTTGCCTAGCAAGAAGATGTTAGGCACCATCACGACACCGAGGTTAGAATTTTGGGTTGTGACAAGTTGGTATCAGAGTACTAGATTGTCTAGGTCTCACGAGTCATGAGCAGGCTTAATAGAGTCTAGAGGATTGGTACGAAGATGTTTGTACTTATCTTCTAGGGGCTATAGAGCTTTAGGAAATGTCCATTCTCTCTTTCTCTATCGTGCGACTTTATTCTATCACTAAAGTTTGAACCACTCTATTCTTGTTCTCTCGCAGATGGTGAGGACACGTACAACATCCACAGTCGGGCGGAGCCGGAGCCCCAGGTTGCAGCCACTACCAGGGGTAGGGGCCGAGGTAGCGCCCAGCCTAGAGCACGTGCAACAACACCCACCATAGAGCATCAGATTGAGCAGAAGGAGGAGATCCCTGCTCCAACCATACCAGCTGAACCAGCTCAGGTCCTGGAGGGGTTCATAGCCACTCCCGTACTTTAGGACACCCTAGTTCGCTTGGTGAGCCTTATGGAGAGTGCGGACCAGGCCGGGGTACTTCCTATGGCACTAGCTGTCTCTTAGGCTGGGGTAGGAGCTTAGACTCCCGACACTCACTCTCTGAAGCAGTTGGCTCCCTTATATCAGACTCTGGTGGTTCCAGCAGTTGGAGTAGTTCAGCCCGTTATTGCTACGCATACTGGAGAGAGACTCTCTATGTCGTCAGAGGGGTTGAAGAGGTTGGACAAGTTCACCAAGCTCTTTACTATTCATTTTGGTGGTACACCTTCTGAGGACCCACATGACTATTTGGATCGTTGCCACAAGGTGTTACACAACATGGGTATTATGGAGTCCAATGTAGTTGACTTTGTTATGTTTCAGATGACCGGTTTTGCCAAGAGGTAGTGGCAGGATTATGAGCGACGTAGACTAGCAGGTTCACCTCCACTCAATTGGGATCAGTTTTCACAGATATTTTTGGAGAAGTTCATTCCTTTTACTCTAAGAGAAGAGTACTGCAGCCAGTTTGAGCGTCTACAGTAGGGTAGGTTATAGATGGTCTCACTTATGATATGTTACCCAGTACGAGACCAAATTTGTGGACCTATCTCGCCATGCAGTTGTTTTGATCCCTACTGATAGGGAGGGAGTGGGAAAGTTTATAGATGGCCTCTCCTACGGTATCAGGCTTTAGATGGCCAAGGAGATTAGGGATGATATTTTGTTCCAATAGGTTGTAGAGATTGCTAGACGGATCGAGAAGGTTCGTGGTCAGGGTAGAGAGGCGGTATCTGAGAAAAGGCCTCGTCATTTTGGTGGTTTCAGTGGCTCCTCGTCTTGAGGCAGGGGTTCCTTTGGTAGAGTCTATCCTCAGAGGCCGATTCAGTCACCGCTTCAGGTACCGCGCAGTGCTTCGGGCAATCGTGGTTTTATGGGTCTCGTCCTAAGCAACTAGCCTATAGTGCACCTTCACCTCCCATCAGTGCATTGCTGATTCAGAGCTATCACGATGGTTTATTTGGGTCGTCAAGGTCAGTCTCAGATTCAGCAGCCACAACGGCTGAGAGAGTTCTTTGAGTGTGGAGGTACGGGTAATGTGCCTCAACAGGGTTATAATTCCATGGTTCCGGCATCGGTTGCTCTACAACCCACTTATCCAGCTAGAGCTGGGGGTCAGACAGCTAGAGGAGGTATTATTCCAGTTTGCTATAGAGATGCATCAGTTCTATTTGATCCAGGCTCCACTTATTCATATGTGTCATCCTATTTTGCTTCATATCTAGACATGTATCGTGATTCCTTGAGTGCTCATGTTTACATGTCTACTCCTGTCGGAGATTCTATTATGGTAGACCGGGTATATCGTGCTTGTTTGGTCATCATCGGGAGCTGTGAGAGTAGGGTAGATCTTCTAACTCTTCATATGGTGGATTTTGATGTGATCTTAGGCATGGATTGGTTGCTACCTTATCATACTATTTTGGATTGTCACGCGAAGACTGTGACATTAGCCTTTCCAGGGTTGCCTTGACTGGAGTGGAGAGGTACTCCTGGCCATTCTACTAGTAGAGTCATCTCATATGTGAAGGCTCGGCGTACAGTCAAGAAGGGATGTCTGGCATATTTGGCCTATATCCATGATCCTAGTTCGGAGGTTCCTTCCATGGATTCAGTACTAGTTATGTGTGAGTTTTCGAAGGTATTTCCTACAGATTTGTCGGGGATGCCGCCCGAGAGAGATATCGACTTCTGAATTGACTTGGTTCCGGGCACTCAGCCCATTTCCGCCGCACTATACTGAATGGCCTCAGTTGAGTTGAGAGAATTGAAAAAGCAGTTACTGGATTTTCTTGACAAGGGATTTATTAGACCTAGTATCTCGCCTTGGGTGAAGAAAAAGGATGGAACAATGAGGATGTGTATAGATTATCGGCAGTTAAACAAAGTCACTATCAATAACAAGTATCCGTTGCCGAAGATTGATTTGAGAACTGGCTACCATCAATTAAAGATTAGGGCATCGGATGTCTCTAAGACAACTTTTCGGACTAGATATGGTCATTATGAGTTCTTAGTGATGTCATTTGTCTTGAAAAATGCCTATGTAGAATTTATGGATTTGATGAATCGGGTGTTCAAGCCCTATCTCGATTCTTCTGTGATCGTCTTCATTGATGATTTTGGTAGAGACCCGCAGTCGAGAGGAGCATGAGTAGCATTTGTGGATCGTACTTCATACTCTGAGGGATCAATAGTTATACGCCAAATTTTCAAAGTGTGAGTTCTGGTTGGACTCGATTGCCTTTTTGGGCAATGTTGTATCTTCTGAGGGCATTAAAGTGGATCCTAAAAAGATTGGGGCAGTTCAAAACTGGCTTGGACCTACTTTACCTACAGAGATTGAAAGCTTCTTGGGTTTGGCGGGTTATTATCGCTAGTTCGTGGAGGGATTTTCATCTATCTCACCCCCATTAACCAAGTTGACCCAGAAGGGTGCTCTTTTCAGATGGTCCGACGAGTGTGAGTTGAGCTTTAAGAAGCTCAAGACTACATTGACTACAACCCCAGTGTTGGTGTTGCCTACAGGTTTGGGATCTTTCACCGTGTATTATGATGTATCACATATTGGGCTTGGCGCGACATTAATGCAGGACGGTAGGGTGATTGCCTACTCATCTCGGCACTTGAAGGTTCATGAGAAGAATTACACTATGCATGACTTAGATCTGGAAGCCATTGTTCACACGTTGAAGATTTAGAGGCACTATCTATATGGCGTTCCATGTGAGATCTATACCAACCATCGGAGTCTCCAGCACCTCTTCAAGCAGAAAGATCTTAATTTTCAGCAGCGGAGATGGTTAGAGTTTTTGAAAGATTATGATATCACCATATTATATCATCTGGATAAGGCCAATGTAGTGGCCGATGCATTGAGTAGGAAGGCAGAGAGTATGGGTAGTTTGGCATTATTAAGCGGTAGTAGAGAGGCCACTAGCTATGAATGTTCAGGCTTTGGCCAATCGGTTTCTGAGATTAGATGTTTCGTAGCCTAGTCGGATGCTATCTTATGTTGTGGCACAGTCATCAAAGTTGGAGTATATCAAGGCTCGCCAGTTTGATGATCCTCACTTATTGGTGTTGAAGGATACGGTGCAATCAGGTGGTGCCAAGGAGGTTATGATTGGTGATGGTGGTGTTATACGGCTTCAAGGCCGGATATGTGTTCCAAATATTGATGGGTTGAGAGAGTTGATCCTTAAAGAGGCGCACAGTTCACGTTATTCCATTCACCCAGGTGTCACGAAAATATACTATGACTTGAAACAACATTATTGGTGGCGGAGAATGAAGAAAGACACCGTTTCTTATGTATCTCGGTGTTTGAATTGTAAACAGGTGAAGTATGAACATCAGAAACCGGGTGGATTGACTCAGAGATTGGAGATCCCAGAGTGGAAATGGGAGCACAACACTATGAATTTTGTGTTAGGCTTACCACGGACCTTGAGAAAATATGACGCAGTCTAGGTCATTGTGGACTAGTTGACTAAGTCCTCATCACTTCATTTCGGTTGCGATTTCCTATTCTTTAGAGTGGTTGGCTCAAATTTACATCCAGGAGATTATTCGCCTGCACAACGTGCCCATTTCCCTCATTTCTGACTGAGGCACGCAGTTCACATCGCATTTTTGGATAGTCGTGCAGCGTGATTTGGGAACGCGGGTCGAGTTGAGCATAGTGTTTCATCCTCAGACGGACGGACAGTCCGAGCGCACTATTTAAATCTTGGAGGATATGCTATGTGCCTGTGTTATGGATTTCGAAGGTTCTTGGGACTGGTTCTTACCTCTAGCAGAGTTCGCCTACAATAATAACTTCCAGTCAAGCATCTTGATAGCTACGTATGAGGCCTTATATGGGAGGCGATGTCGTTCGCCGATTGGTTTGTTTGAGCCTGGTGAGGCTAGATTGTTGGGCACTGATTTGGTCTATGATGCTATGGAAAAGGTTAAGGTGATTCAGGAGCGACTTCGTACAGATCAGTCCAGGCAGAAGAGTTATGCGTACCGGTAGGTTTGAGATATAGCTTATATAGTGGGTGAGAAGGTTCTTCTCCGAGTATTGCCTATGAAGGGCATGATGCGGTTTCGGAAGAAGAAAAAGTTGAGCCCGAGTTTTATCAGCCCATTTGAGATCTTGGAGAGTGTTGGGGAGGTTGCTTATAGGCATGCATTGCCTCCTACACTAGCAGGCGTACATTCGATATTTCATATTTTCATGCTTCGGAAGTACCACGAGGATATCTCACATATTTTGGACTTCAGCGGGGTGCAACTTGATGAAAATCTGACCTATGAGGAAGACTCGATGGCTATTCTAGACTGCCAAGAGTTTTTCTTCTGTGAAGGTTCAATGGATGGGTCATCTGATTGAGGAGGCTACGTGGGAGTCTGAGTCCGATATACGGGGTAGTTATCCCCACCTTTATATCAGTCCGGGTACTTTTCTATGTTCGTTCGAGGATGAATGTTTCTTTTAGAGGTGGAGAATATGATGACCCGATAGGTCATTTTGAGTACTAGCCTTTATTTTTATGTTTTGATGTCTTTATTAGCTCTATTTTATATTTCTTGATTTGCGTGTCTGGTCCGTGTTGTTTCGCATTTGCGACCACTGGTATATTAGCTTCGCAATTGCGAAGCTTTTGGGCGCATTTGCGATGAGGGTAGTTTTGCATTTGCAATCAAATTGTCGCATTTGCGACTTCTTGCCGTCTGATGCACTAATTGCATGCGAAGTTCGCATCTTCTAACAAATATTCACAGATGCGATACCTGCAGCTAGGTAAAAGAGGAGAATTTTTTTTATTTTTTATTTTACACCATTTCTCAACCCTAAATACTCTAGAGGCGATTTTTCAAGAATTTTTCCTTCCCAAAATCATTGGTAAGTAACTCTAATCTACTTTCTTTCAATTCCCCATTACGTTTCATGAGATTTTAATATAAAATCTAAGATTTTTATGGTAGAAATTCGGGATTTGGGTAGGATTTAGGGACCTCAAATTGAGGTCGAATTTCGAAACAAATTACATAATCAGGCTCGGGAGTGAATGGGTAATCAAATTTTGGTCCGGATCTCGGATTTTGACCAAGCAGGTCCGGGGTTGACTATTGTTGATTTTTCAATTTCATCAAAGATTGAACCATTTTCATCTGTGGGTAGTTTCTAAAGCTTATTTTGAATTGTTTGATCGATAATTGGCTAGATTCGGTTGGTTTGTAGGCTTGTTCGAAAGTCAAGGTCGTGGTTGGTTGATTGATTTGGTTGCGAAGTGAGGTAAGTATCATGTCTAACTTTTATTTAAGGAAATTAGGACTTGCCGGTCTATTTGTTATGTGAATTATGTAAGAGAATGGTGTATATGTGAGGTGACGAGTATATATGCGCCGACACGGGTTGGGGTATTTATTTATTATTTACAATTATTTCATGCCTTCATTTAATTTGTGTTATTGCATGTTAAATGTTTTAATTGATACTTGCTTTAATTGCTAATTATTTGCATGTATCCGTATCTTTATTTATTAACTGTCTTTACTTGATTTTTTTGAACTTGTGTGTTAATAGATAGCTACTTTTATCTGCCTTATGCCCTTAATTGTTTAGTTCTTTTATTGCATTTTATTCAAACTATGTCGTAGTTGTGTGAACGTTCACATTATTATTCTTCTGTGGTATCGGGTTGCAAGTCGCAATGGTTATTGATATTATTGTGTGGAATCGGGTTGCACGCCGCAACGATTATTGACATTATTGTGTGGGATCGGGTTGCACACTGAAATAAATATTGATATTATTATTTTGGATCGGGTTGCACGCCGCAACAGTATATATATATATATATATATATATATATATATATATATATATATATGTGTGTGTGTGTGTGTGTGTGTGTGTGGATCTGCTTGTGCGTCGCAATGGAGTATAATGTTCAGTAACTGTAGATGTTATAGAATTTATTCTGGTACTGTGATGTAAGATTTGAGAACATGTTATTCTAGGGCCTTATCTATTTTTCCCATTTTCTGTTATTATTATTATTCGTACAGGTTTATTATCGTCACTACTTCGTCGACGTTAGGTTCGGCACTAACATAGTACATAGGGTCTTATATCTGGTCTATTTGCTTTGATGACCTTAGTTGATAGCCATGTTATTGAAGCCATGCATGTTCTGTACATTTAATAATTCATGTAAGCCTGTCATTATAGTATGAAATCATGTAGTGAATCTGCTATCATAGATATCACATAACTTGCTCACTTGCAATGTTTTGATCTGCCATGTCCCTTTGCTATTTCATAACTATGAACTTTGTAGTAGTGGCTACCTAAAATCTTAACTGTTGTGATGGTTGAATGACTCTTATTGACTTCTATGCTTGTGCCCACATTCATCATGTTACTTCTTCTAGTCAAGTGATATTTATGTACCCTCACATGCCCTTCAGTTGAGAAAGTTTCATGGTTAAACTACTATGTCCCTTGTTGAAAGCTTCTCTTGTCAGATTGAGTACTATCTACTTTAATAACTTAGTAATTTGGTTGAATGATGTTGAACATAGGATCTGTAATGAGAAGTATGTTGTTGTAACCTGCAAGTAAAATTACTTACATGTTTAAGTGAACTGGTTGAGGTCTGTTTACCTTGTTTTAGCCTACTAAAAATGAAGAACTCTACTTATTGGATCATGTCTGCTTGACATCTCTGTTTATAAAGAATTTAATCATGGATTTGAAGTTACTTGGATTTGGCAATTTGGAATCTGTTAGACTGTATATTGTCACAACTAGATACCATACCATTAGGTCTAAACAAGACTAAAACTAATTTTTTTTGTTTACATTGATGTCTCTGTTGGTAATCATCTTCTGTAGGAAGTCTGAACAAGGTTGTTAGTTCAAGTGTTAGTGAAGTAAGGTCTCAGTTGTGTATATATTTGCTCTGAACTATTCTGAAGATTGTTGAAATATCTGTTGACCTATTCTAAGTGTTATGAACCTATTTAAGGATCCATAAATGTGGAACCTTTATTAGAATTGATGAGACTAATACATATGACCTTACCTGTCATTTACTTATGCTTAGATCACTTAACAAGACATCTCTGAATCTTAACTAGTTAGAGATAACACCTATCTATTGATGATATACAACTAGCCCTCTTCATCCAATAACTATCTTCTAGTAATGATCCCCTAAAATATTCCCCTAGAATGTTTTGATGCATGTTATGATCAACCTTTAAGGTCATTGAGGTTACTGGACCCTATAAGTTCACTTGCAGTGATTTGTATTTATACTTATTGTTCTGGTAAGAGACCCTAAGGTCAATATTATGATTGGTTCTGAACCATTCATATCTTTGTACTCTAATGATAGAGTAATGTTCTTTATAGCTGTTTGTTGAACTCCTGTATGTCTGAACCTTTATGTTCACTTCTGTCATTGTAAAAACTGCTAACTTGTCCCTTCTAAACCCTTGAGGAAGAGTTATAGTGAATGGCTAAGGGTATTTAGGGTAGATTTAGTTTGTGGTTAAGGTACCCCTTCCTGACACAAGCACTTCTCAGGGTCCATGAGACCATTGTGAACTCTGAAGTGTTAGGCGCCCATAGGGATATTTTATACACAAATAAGACTTTACTCTGAGCCTTTGGTCATCAACTCTCATTAATCCTCATATGATTAACACAAATTAAATTGTCTTTATTGTATTCCTTACACCTTTATTATTATTACTTGTTTATGACTTTTATCTTGTTTACCCTATTTGACGTACACTAATTACTTTCTCAATCTTTTGCATGCATGTTCGAATTGGGCCTGTTGAGTTCTTTGGGACTCAGGCCCAAGTCTCAGATATGGATCGCTTGTTTACCATGCTTTGTTGGAGTTTGCCCCTGATGAGAACCCTATTGGGTCTGGCCTGCTCGCCAAACCAATTCCAAGAGTCCAACTCTCCTCTCTCTTATTTTGAAACGATAGTTAATCATTATGTGTTTCTACTGTATGTGCATATATACCTTTGAAAACTAACTTTGCTATTGGTTATTCTTTCACATTTTGTTGTTTAGGAAACATAGGAAAATTAAGACCTATAGGTAAAAAGGTTAAATTAGGTTATGAAATTAGTTTGCTTTTTATTACTTTAATATATTTTGAACAATAATATTTGAGGCTAATCTAGTCAATAAATAAATAGTCAACTTATGTTCTTCGCTAATGACTTTCAGTGATTTCAAGCTTTGGCAGATACAAAACGAAAATGAATCCTCTTTGAAAAATCATCAAATAAATCAAGAGCTATTTTTCAAGAAATAAAAACAACACACAACCAAGTTTGCAAAGGATAAATATCGATAAAGTTTAAAAAACACAAGGCTTTCCCTTTGAAACGATTTTCAAATAAGGTTTAATCATTTTCAACCAAAGTGTATATTTTAGTAGTCTTTTATTCATTAAGTTATCAAATCTCAAAAGTAATTATCACTCTTTTAGAAAGAAAATACATCATCATTTCCAAAACGATGAGTTTTCAAACAACACTTAAATATTTTTATTTGGCCAATTTAATCATTAACTAAACATAATATAGACATTTTTTTTCCCAAACTTAGCCTAAGTTTAAGGATTTACCTCAGGCAGATTTTAAGGGATGCCTAACACCTTCCCCTTAGAATAACTAGAACTCTTACCCAAATCTCACTGGTTAGCAGACCATTAAGATAATAATTTTTACAGACTTATATGTACCCTAATATACCTTAAATATTAGGTAGCGACTCTCTTTTATTAACATCATAAGAACCATTAGTTGTATTGTATTTTGACTAGTGCAAAATAGGGTGCAACAGCAGTGGTTGTGCCAGTGCACTGCTGGCAGTCAGTACAGTGAGACAGATTTTATAACTATAGAATTGACTGTATGACGACTGAGGAACTGATCACATCGAGTCTCTTATCTGGTTCCTTGCGAACATTTGGCCAGACATCAAAACATGAATAAATATATCACAACAAGCCCAAAGGAACTGATCACAGCTGGTTCCTATCTGGTTCCTCGAGAAAGTTTGGCAAATCATCAACATGTCTAACTTATCATCTCGCATACATATCTAAAGAAGTGTTTTAAAAGACGTGGGCAAGAAGTGAGACATTTTATCTAACATGGAGGCAAGGCAAAAGCCTTGAGGCGTGGAGCTTAAGCCCCATGAATATTTAAATTCTAATATTTGATAAATTAATAAAATAAATATATAAATAACAAAATACATTAAAATTATAAATAAGTCAAGAAAATTAGTATTTATATATATATATATATATATATGTGTGTGTGTGTGTGTGTGTGTGTGTGTGTGTATGTGTGTATGTGTGTGTGTGTGTGTATGTATATATGTATATATATAATGACCCATGCAAAAGAGTATGTACAAAGGAGAAGACTAGTTTTTCTTTTATACTCACTAGTTTGAAATTCATGTAAAATACAAACCTGTAGTGATGTCGAACAAAAAGTATAATTTCGTTAGGAAGTTACTTTAATATGTTGATTATTCAAGAAGGGATGTATCATATTATCTTGATGCTTTAATATTGTATTATATATATATATATATATATATATATATATATATATATATATATATATATATATATATATATATATATATATATATCACACACACATACACACATATATATACACACACACTAACATGTGCATGACCCATGCAAAAGAATATTTTCTTTTACTTGAAAAAGTAAAAGACGTAAAGATATATTACACCTTTAAGGCTAGCACATGACTATGATAGAAGTTTGCACTTTATAGGAAAGCATCTAAAGTGTATCTGTTACTCAATACTAAATGAAAAATAAAAAAGATTATAAAATTAGAATAAACAATTAGAAGAAAAAAAACTTTGACCTTTGAGATTTTTAGTTTGAAAATTTACTATAAGTTAACTTTTGATATTTAAGTTAAAAAATATAATTGTTAATTAATTTTAGCTCAAATTTTAAAAAGTTCATGGGCTTGCCGTCCAAATGAATACCTAGAACGTTGGGACTTATGCTTAGGCGAATGCTTGGAATGTTGGGGCTTACGCCCCACAATATTTATGCAAAGCCAGTATGCTTAAATGTGTTTCTAGGATGCCTTGCCCCGGAGCTCGCCCAGAAAATACCTTTTAAAATACGGATCCAAAGTAATATAAGTACATAGATACACTATAGCTCCTCCAATGATCAGTTCAAATGAATTTATAATGTTTAACTCGATTTTATTATTAGTTCTAACAACTGTGAAAAGAAAATCCAAGATTTTGAAAATTAATGTTTCTCCTTAGCCAAGCTAGATAATTTTAACCTGCCTTTGAGTGGTTGAGGAGATGCATCTTTATTATGAATCTAAAGAAGTAGCAAGTGAAGGTTGCTAGTTTAAGGCATGGGTCATTATTACTGTCATGGGCGGCTTTCCAGCCATACCTCATGACCCCTTGGACGCGCCCCATGGCGTCCTGGCAAGCCTCCCATTGCCTAGCACCATGGACGTCCCCGTGGTCTTGGCCGCACCAAGTGAAAAGTGCGCATGTGCCTATATCACACCACCGATAGCCTTCGTCAGCGCCCAGCCGCAGGCAGATGCCAACAGCGCCACGCGTGCAGACTCTGATGCTAAAGACAAGGTTGCTGTCAACGGATTTGTTTCTACCTTATAGGAATCTAAATCATTTCTATTATAAATATAGAGTAGTTTTATTTCATGTATTTTCATTATGTCTCTCTAGCTTAGTTATGTCAAGTCATGTAACTTTGGTTTATTTTTTTAAGCATTATTAGGGTTGATCAAGCAATCAAACTTTCGAGCAAGCAAACAATTCTCTGTACTGGTGTCTATCCCTCTTAACATTGTGTTGCCTTTCTGTAATAGCCTTCATTAATGCAATCAAGCATTCTTTCATTCTCAATTCTCTTTTTTGTTCTCTCAATTGCTCTTGACACTGGTTTTTCCGTACGGCACTGGCAGTCTCATCTAGTGTACAAAGGGGATCTCAGTTGGCGGATCGTAATTACACAGACATCAATTGCTTAGCATTACATCGCCCTTCCAAGAAATCCCAGGAAGGTGTCATGTAATAGTTGGCATCAGAGCCTAAGATCGACATCGAATGAGGGAACAGATTGTTGTTACCATCATTTCTGACCATGATAAATAATGGGGACCGCATTGCGGCCATTGAAGAGACAACTAAGGTATTACAACCTATCATGAATACGATGCCTGATCTAAGAACCAACCTAGTGTAAAGATTTGACGACCTAGACCATAGGATACGGTAGGCCGAAGGTGATATTGCCAACATCAGTCGCGACTCTGAAGGAGACCGGCAAACGGCAGCCACAGAGGCAGGTGAAATTTTTAGTAAATTCGAGGGCCTCCAACAGGAGCGGACCAAGAATTTAGCCTATAGAGCATAAGAGGCATACAAGGTGACTGTCATGCAGGAAACCATAAACAATTTGACAGGCCAGCTTAATATTGTCAATGCTGCACTACATGCCTACTTCGAGGGGGCAAAAATCAGATTGGGGGTGTTGTGAACCTCGCCCCTCTGCCACAAAACCTGAAGATTCCTGAGCCAAAATCATATAATAGAGCTCAGAATGTCAAGGAAGTGAAGAAATTCATCTTCGACATCGAATAGTACTTCGATGCCATGGGGGAGTTAGAAGAAGCAAAAAAGGTAGAAATTGCTGCCATGTATCTTCATGGTGATGTTAAACTCTGGTGACGGGTGAAATACGAAGCCATCAGGACCGGTGAAGATACTCTCGAGACATGGGAAGAACTAAAGGAAGCCATACGCCTACTGTTCTTCCCCGAAAATGTTGAGTACAATGCACGAAGAAAGCTACGGGAGCTCCACCAGACCAAGTCAGTGCGGGATTACGTGTGGGAATTCTCCGCGCTCATGCTGAACATACGGGATATAGGGGACAAAGATAAACTCTTCATATTCTTGGAAGGTTTGAAACCTTATCCTCGTATAGAGATGCAAAGACAAAGGGTAGATACTTTACCTAAGGTGATCCAAGCAGCGGAATGCCTTGGAGACTACCAAGTAGAAGCTCGAAAGGACATGCCTCAACCTCTTGTCCGAGAAGGATACAAAGGGGGCCAACCTAGCAATGGTGGACCTAGCAAAAGTGGGGGAGATCGGAGTGAGACCAAATACAAGACTCCTTCCTCAGGCAGCAATGGTGATGCGTCTCACGCCAAAGATAGGGGGAGGAAGCCCCCCTCAGGATGGTGTCATTGCGGCGGGCCATATTGGAATAATGAATGCCCACATGCACAAATGAACGCCCATCAAACTTTTGATGATGGGACGGATGACAACACGAATGATGATGACTAGACATAACCAATAATTGCCTTTAACACACTTATTTGTTGTGTTTCTGAGGCTTTAGCAGAAACCAGTGCCGATATCCGTAAGAAGAAGGACACATGTCCAACCACCAAGAAAGGGAAAAAGAAGGCGAATAAGGGACCTCCTTTTAACCAAGAGAATACCTTGATGTTCGCGAAATGAAAGTTAATGGCAAGCCCATTCGGGCGATGATAGACACGGGCTCTACTCATAACTACTTAGTCTCAACTCAGGTAGAGCGCCTTGGTCTAGTTGTGGGAAAGGGTATAGGTCGTATCAAGGCTATCAGCTCACTGCCTCAGGCAGTGGGTGGAATAGCCAAAGGAGTAACAGTGAAGCTAGGTCCTTATGGAGGAAAATTCAACTTGCGCGTGGTGATCATAGATGACTTCAAGCTGATAGTTGGAATGGAATTCATGAGACAAACCAACACCATTCTTGTATCTTATGCAGACATGCTGATGATGATGGGAGAAAATAGGGCCAAGCCCTGCATCATCCCATACACAACCATAAAGATGGCTGCGACGAATATCTCGGCCTTGCAGTTGAAGAATGGAGTCACAAGACATGAACCTATATTCCTGGCTACCCTCTATATTGAAGATAATGAATTCTCTTCAGGTCTTATTCCTGCACTCATAAAGGAGATGCTTGTCACGACCCTAAATTTTCCACCGACGGGACCGTAATGGCGCCTAACATTTCACTTACTAGGCAAGCCAACGTTAGAGAATCATTTACCAATTCCTTATTTCCGTTCACTAATTAGCAATAATTAACTACGATAAAATATAACAAGTGCGGAATATCATAAATCTGTATTAACTACTACCACCCGAATATGGAGTCACAATTCACGAACATTCTAGAACTTACTACAAGTAATAGTCTGAAAAAAATATAACTGTCTGAATGAAAGAAAATAGTAGAACATAAAAAGATAGACGGGGACTTCAAAGTCTGTGAATGCCGACAGATCTACCTTGAGTCTCTGGGCAGCGGACCAATAGCAAATCTCGATCAACCTGAGCCGGTATCAAAATCTGCACAGAAAGTGCAGAATGCAACATCAGTACAATCGACCCCATGTACTGGTAAGTGTCGAGCCTAACCTCGACGAAGTAGTGAAGAGGCTAAGGAAAGGCACCTACAATCAACCTGTACAATTTAATAGTGTATACACAAATAACAGGAATGAAGAACTAAATAGGAAATGTCGGGAGGGGAGACATACTGAGGGGAATACAAGATAAAGAACTACAACAGAATAATCACCGGAGCAGTCAATATACCATGCATCAACAGGAATAGTGAATACAGTAAAGAAGAATGCACGGCATCACCCTTCGTGCTTTTACACTCTCCCTTACCATAATGCAATGCATAAATAACAATATGGAGATAGAATAACAAGTACAAACCTTACTTCAACATTTGGTTCCATAATATCAATCTTAACTTTGAAATAAAAACTCAATTATCACCAGAATATATCCGTAAACATGATAAGAACGATAATTTGAACAACACCAGTATAACACATAGCAATTTGGCATAAGAATGAGACAATATCAGAAAAATAGAGAAACATGGAAAAACAGGTAATTTGGCGGCGCATAGGTACTCGTCACCTCACATATACGCCGCTCACATGAATTTCAATTAGCAAATAATCTAAGGCTAATTCCATCAAGTCAGGGTTAGACACAACACTTACCTCGCTCCGAAAGTCACTTAATTCTCAATCACAACTTTTCCTTTGGAATTCACCTCCAAATCACTCGTATCTATTCAAAAATGACTCAATAATATCAAATATAACTAAAGGAATCAATTATATTTCATAAATTAAATTTCCAAATTTTCCTCCAAAAAGTCAAAAAATCGACCCCGGGTTCGCTTGGTCAAAACCCGAGGTTCGGACTAAAATCCTTTTACCCATTCATCCCCGAGCCCGAATATGTAATTAGTTTTGTAATCCGACCTCAAATTGAGGTCTAAATCCCCAAATTTCCGAAATTCCTATTTTCTACCCTAACCCCCTAATTCTACAATGAAACTCTAGATTTCTAGGTTGAATTCTAGTGAAATGAAGTAAAAGATTGAAAACAACGAGTTAAGGAACACTTACCTATGATTTGGGGAAGAAAATGTCTTTGAAAAATCGCCCTAGGCCTCCTATCCTTTTGAAAACGAGAAGAAAAATGGCTGGAGTCCGAATTAAATGCTCACTGCCCAGCGACCTTCGCACCTGTGGTGCTTTGGTCGCACCTGCGCATCCGCATATGCGGACAGGGTGTGCGCTTCTGCGGAAAAGGGCTGGGCCAACTGGGGCTGCACCTGCGAACAGGGTTCCGCTTCTGCGGTCCCGCTCCTGCGGAGAAACGTCCGCATATGCGAAAAAATGAAGTCCAGTCCTGGGTCGCATCTGCGGGGCATTTGCTCGCACGTGCGACCAAAGGCTCGCAGGTGCGGGCACACCAGATTTGGTGCACCAGCAGCCTTGTTGAGGTTTGAACTCAACTCGTGCATCGCCCGAATGGCTCCCGAGCCCTCGGGGCTCCAAACCAAACATGCACGCAAGTCTAAAAATATCATGCGGACCTGCTCGCGCGATCAAATCGCCAAAATAACACCTAAAACTCTAAATTTAGTACCAAATCAAATGAAATTCTCAAGAACACTTTAAAAAATTTTTTGTCTCAACTGGACGTCTGAATCGCGTCAAATCAACTCCGTTTCTCATCATATTTCACAGACATATCTTAAATATCATAATGAATCTGTACCGATCTCAGGAACCAAAATACGGACCTGATACTAACAATGCTAAATATCAATCAATTCTTAAAAAAAAAATTCCAAACTTTTAATTTTCATCAAAAATTCATAACTCAAGCAAGGGACCTCCGAATTCGATTTCGGGCATACGCTCAGGTCCCATAATTCGATACGGCCCTACCAGGACCAACAAAGCACGAATCTGGGCCCGTTTACCAAACAATGTTGACCGAAGTCAACTAAAATTAACTTTTAAGACAAAAATTCTTATTTTCATTAGTTTTCAACATAAAAGCTTTCCGGAAACCTGCCCGGACTGCGCACGCAAATTGAGAAGGGTAAAAAAAATTGAAATTTTTAAGGCTTAAGAGAGCAGATTCGAGTTCTAAAATATAAGATGAACATTCTCCACCTCTAAAATAATCGTTCGTCCTCAAACGGACATAGAAAAGTACCTGGGCCGGTGAAAAGGTGGGGATATCTACTCCGCATATCAGACTCGGACTCCCAAGTAGCTGCCTCAATAGGCTGACCGCTCCACTGCACTCGAAATGAAGGTCAACTCTTTGATCTCATCTGGCAAACTTGCCGGGCTAGAATTGCCACCGGATCCCCCTCGTAAGTCAAATCCTTGCCCAACTGGACAGAGCTGAAATCTAACACATGGGACGGATCGCCGTGATACTTTCGAAGCATGGACACATGGAATACCAGATGAACAGCTGATAAACTAGGTGGCGACGCAAGCCTATAAGCCACCTCTCCCACTCTCTCCAGAATCTCAAAAGGTCCGATATACCTAAGGCTCAACTTGCCCTTCTTTCCAAACCTCATTACACCCTTCATGGGTGATACCCGAAGTAACACTCTCTCTTCGACCATGAGTGCAACATCACAAACTCTATGGTCGGCATAACTCTTCTGCCTGGATTGAGCTGTGCGAAGTCGATCCTAAATAATCTTGACCTTATCCAAGGCATCCTGTACTAAATCTGTACCCAATAACCGAGCCTCCCCCGGCTCAAACCACCCAACTGGCGACCTACATCATCTACCATATAATGCCTCATAGGGAGCATTCTGAATGCTCGACTGGTAGCTGTTATTGTAGGCAAACTCCGCTAACGGCAAAAACTGATCCCAAGAACCTCCAAAGTCAATAACACAGGCATGGAGCATATCCTCCAAGATCTGAATAGTACGCTCGGACTGCCCATCCGTCTGAGGATGAAATGTTGTGCTCAACTCAACCCATGTACCCAACTCACGCTGAACTGCCCTCCAAAAGTGCGAGGTAAACTACGTACCTCGATCAGAAATGATGGACACGGGCACACCGTTAAGACGGACGATCTCACGAATATAAATCTCTGCCAACCGCTCCGAGGAATAGGTAACTGCCAAGGGAATAAAATGCGCTGACTTAGTCAGCCTGTCCACAATGACCCAAGCTGCATCGAACTTCCTCTGAGTCCGTAGGAGTCCAACAACAAAGTCCATAGTGATACGCTCCCACTTCCACTCAGGAATATCTAACCTCTGAAGTAAGCCACCAGGTCTCTGATGCTCACACTTTACTTGTTGGCAATTTAGGCATCGAGCTACATAGGCAATTATGTCCTTCTTTATTCGCCTCCACCAATAATGCTTCCTTACGTGCTGATACATCTTGGCGGTGCCCGGATGAATAGAATATCGTGAACTGTGGGACTTCTCAAGGATCAACTCACGAAGTCCATCCATATTAGGCACACAAATACGACCCTACATCCTCAGAACTTTGTCATCTCCAATAGTAACCTGCTTGGCACCATCGTGCCACACTGTGTCTCTAAGGACAAGTAAATGAGGATCGTCATCCTGTCGATCTCTGATGCACTCAAATAAAGATGACCAAGCAACTATACAAGCTAGAACACGGCTGGGCTCAGAAACATCTAACCTCACGAACTGGTTGGCCAAGGCCTGAACATCCAATGCAAGCGGTCTCTCACCAACTGGAATATATGCAAGGCTACCCATACTGACTGACTTTCTACTCAAAGCATCGGCCACCATATTGGCCTTCCCGGGATGATACAATATGGGGATATCATAGTCTTTCAATAGCTCCAGCCACCTCCTCTGCCTCAAATTAAGTTCCTTTTGTTTGAACAAATACTGCAAGCTCTGATGATCAGTGAATACCTCACATGGCTTGCCGTAAAGATAGTGCCTCCAAATCTTCAGCGCATGAATGATGGCTGCCAGCTCTAGATCATGAACATGGTAATTCTTCTCGTAAACCTTCAGCTTTCGTGAAGCATATGCAATAACCTTTCCACCATGCATCAATACAACACCCAGACCAATACGAGATGCATCACAATATACTGTATAAGATCCTGAACCTGTGGCTAACACCAATACCAGTGTCGTTATCAAAGCTGTCTTGAGCTTCTGAAAGCTCGCTTCACACTCGTCTGACCACCTGAACGGGGCACCCTTCTGGGTCAATCTGGTCAATGGGGCTGTTATGGATGAAAATCCCTCCACAAATCGTTGGTAATAGCCCGCCAAACCCAGGAAACTAGGGATCTCTGTAGCTGATGTGGGTCTAGGCCAATTCTGGACTGCCTCAATGTTCTTAGGATCCACCTGAATACCCTCTGTTGATACAACATGACCCAAGAAAGCAACTGAACTCAACCAAAACTCACATTTTGAGAACTTAGCATATAATTGGTTGTCTTTCAGAGTCTGAAGAACGATCCGAAGGTGCTGCTCATGCTCCTCTCGACTGTGGGAGTAGATCAAGATATCATCAATAAACACAACCAAAAAGGAATCCAGGTAGGGATTGAACACCCGGTTCATCAAATCCATGAATGCTGCTGGGGCATTTGTCAGCCCAAATGGCATCACTAGAAACTCATAATGCCCATACCGAGTCCGGAAAGCTGTCTTCGGAACATCGGATGCCCTAATCCTCAACTGATGGTAGCCAGATCTCAAATCGATCTTTGAAAACACCTTGGCACCCTGAAGCTGATCAAATAAATCATCAATCCTCGGCAATTGATACTTGTTCTTGATGGTGACTTTGTTTAATTGCCGATAGTCTATACACATCCTCATCGATCCATCTTTCTTCTTCACAAACAACACAGGTGCACCCCAGGGCGAGACACTAGGTCTAATAAAGCCCTTATTAAGCAAATTTTACAACTGCTCCTTCAATCTTTCAACTCTGGCGGGGCCATGCGGTATGGCAGAATGGAAATGGGCTGAGTGCCCAAAGCCAAATCAATGCAGAAATCAATATCTCTGTCGGGTGGCATCCCCGGCAGGTCTGCAAGAAACACCTCTGGAAACTCACGAACAACCGATACTGAATCCATGGAAGGAACCTCTGCACTAGAATTGCGGACATAAGCCAAATAAGCTAGACACCTCTTCTCGACCATATGCCGAGCCTTCACATAAGAGATAACCCTGCTGGCAGAATGGCCAAGATTCCCTCTCCACGCTAATCGATGCAACCCCTGCAAGGCTAAGGTCACCGTCTTAGCGTAACAATCTAATATAGCATGATAAGGTGACAGCCAATCCATACCCAGTATGACATCAAAATCAACCATGTCGAGAAGTAGAAAATCTACACGAGTCTCAAGACTCCCAATGGTGACCACACACGAACGATAAACACGATCTACAATAATAGCATCTCCCACTAGTATGGACACAATCACAGGAGCACTCAAAGAATCATGGGGCATAACCAAATAGGAAGCAAAATAGGATGACACATAGGAGTAAGTAGATCCCGGATCAAATAGAAATGAAGCATCTCTACTGCAAACTGAAACAGTACCTGTGATAACAGTGTCAGATGACTCAGGTCAGGCCCGGCTGGGAAAGCATAACACCGGGGCCGGGCCCCATCACCCTAAACTACGTCCCTAGGACGGCCTCTAGCCGGCTGGTCTCCACCTCTAACGGCCTGACCTCCACCTCTAACTGTCTGGCCTCTACCTCTGGCTCCCTGACCCCTGCCTCTGGCTGGCTGAGCAGGTGGTGAAGCAACTGGTGCCGGAACCATGGCACGAGAACTCTGATGCTGTGAGATTCCCGTTGCCCGAGGGCAAAATCTAGCAATGTGCCTCGGATCACCACAAGTATAACATAACCTCGGCTGCTGTGACTGCTGACCCTGAAACTGACCCTGTCGACCTGAATGACCACCCTGATAACTCTGGAGTGGATGTGCACTAATAGGAGCTGGTGGTGCACTGTAGGCTAGCTGGTAGGAATAATGCATCTGAGGGCCACGACCACCTGAGGCACCGTGGGATGCTTGGAGTGCTGAATGAAACGGCCTGGGAGGATGGCCTCTACCAAAAGTACTCCTACCTCTAGATGAGGCACCGCTGAACTCACCGGAATGACAAAGCCTCTTGTCAGACCCCTAACCTCCCTGAGTAAGAACCATCTCGACTCGTCTGGCGACATTAGCAGCTGCGTGAAAAGAAATCTCACTCCCAGTCTCCTTAGCGATCTGCAATCTGATAGGCAGAGCAAGTCCATCAATAAACCTCCTCACCCTCTCTCTCTTGGTGGGAAGCAGAAGAATGGCATGACGGGCCAAATCCACAAAATGGGTCTCATACTGAGTAACAGTCATACCGCCCTGCTAGAGACGCTCAAACTGACGGCGACGCTCCTCTCTCAATGTGATAGGTAGAAACTTCTCTATGAAGAGCTGAGAATTGGTCCCAAGTAAGAGCAGGCGACCCAGCTGGTCTGGTCAACAAGTAATCTCTCCACCATTTATTGGCAGAACCAGTCATCTGAAATATAGCAAAATCGACCCCATTGGTCTCCACTATACCCATGTTCTGTAGAACCTCGTGACAGCTGTCAAGATACTCTTGGGGGTCCTCTGAAGGAGCACCACTGAAGTGAACAGGAAATAGCTTGGTAAACCTATCCAATCTCCATAAAGCCTCAGAAGACATAGCTGGCCCATCTCCGACCTGCGCCGCAATAACCGGCTGAACTAATCCGATTGGCTGAGCTGTTGGAGCCTAATATTGGGGAGCTATCTGCTCTGGAGCGGGAGTGGTAGGAGTCTAAGCTCCTCCTCCAGCCTGATAGACTGCTGGTGCCATGGGAAATGCGCCAGTCTGGGCCACACTCTCTATAAGGCCCACCAAACGGACCAAAGCATCCTGAAGTACTGGGGTAGCAATGAACCCCTCCGGAACCTGAGCTGGTCCGACAAGAACAGTCTGGGCTGGAACCTCCTCGTCAATCTCTATCTGAGGCTCCATTACTGGGGCTGCTGCTCGGGCCCTAGGCTGAGCCCTGCCCCTGCCTCGGCCTTTGGCACAGCCTCGACCTCTGCGCCGTGTAGGAGCTATCACTGGAGACTCTCGTTGCTACTCAGCTGAGGAAGCGGTACGTGTTCTCTCCATCTACGAGAGAATAAGAGTAGAAGAGTTCAATCAGTATTGAGAAAGCAAAATCGCACGACAAAGAAGAATAGAAATGAAACTTGTTCCTAAACTTCATAGCCTCTGGAAGATAAGCACAGACGTCTCTGTACCGATCCTCCAGACTCTACTAAGCTTGCTCGTGAATCGTGAGACCTAGGCAACCTAGTGCTCTAATACCAACTGTCACGACCCGAAATTTCCCACCGACGGGACCCTGATGGCGCCTAACATTTCACTTACTAGGCAAGCCAACGTTAGAGAATCATTTACCAATTCCTTATTTCCGTTCAGTAATTAGCAATAATTAACTATGATGAAATATAACAAGTGCGGAATATCACACATCTGTATTAACTACTACCACCCGGATCTGGAGTCACAATTCACGATCATTCTAGAACTTACTACAAGTAATTGTCTAAAAGAAATACAATTGTCTGAATGAAAGAAAACAGTAGGACATAAAATGATAGACGAGGACTTCAAGATCTATGAACGCCGACAGATCTACCTTGAGTCTCCAGACAGCGGACTAATAGCAAATCTCAATCAACCTGAGCCGGTATCAAAATCTGCATAAAAAGTGCAGAGTGCAGCATCAGTACAACCGACCCCATGTACTAGTAAGTGCCGAGACTAACCTCGACGAAGTAGTGATGAAGCTAAGGCAAGGCACCTACAATCAACCTGTACAATTTAACAGTGTATACGCAAATAACAGGAATGAAGAACTAAACAGGAAATGTCGGGAGGGGAGACATACTGAGGGGAATACAAGATAAAGAACTACAACATAATGATCACCGGAGTAGTCAATATACCATGAATCAACAGGAATAGTGAATACAGTAAAGAAGAATGCACGGCATCACCCTTCATGTTTTTACACTCTCCCTTACCATAATGCAATGCATAAATAACAACAGGGAGATAGAATAACAAGTACAAACCTTACTTCAACATTTGGTTCCATAATATCAATCTTAACTTTGAAATAAAAACTCAATTATCACCAGAAAATTTCCGTAAACATGATAAGAATGATAATTTGAACAACACTAGTATAACACGTAGCAATTTGGCATAGGAATGAGACAATATCAGAAAAACAGAGAAACATAGAAAAACGGGTAAATTAGCAGCGCATAGGTACTCGTCACCTCACATATCACATGAATTTCACTTAGCAAATAATCTAAGGTTTCTAATTCCCTCAAGTCAGGGTTAGACATAACACTTACCTCGCTCCGAAGGCCACTTAATTCTCAATCACAATTTTTCCTTTGGAATTCACCTCCAAATCACTCGTATCTATTCAAAAATGACTCAATAATATCAAATATTACTAAATGAATCAATTATATTGCATAAATTAAATTTCCCAAATTTTTCTCTAAAAAGTCGAAAAATCGACTCCGGGCCCGCTTGGTCAAAACCTGAGGTTCAGACCAAAATCCTTTTACCCATTCACCCCCGAGCCCGAATATGTAATTAGTTTTGGAATCCGACCTCAAATTGAGGTCTAAATCCCCAAATTCCCGAAATCCCTATTTTCTACCCTAACCCCTAATTCTATCATGAAACTCTAGATTTCTACGTTGAATTCTAGTGATATGAAGTAAAATATTGAAAGAAATGAGTTAAGGAACACTTACCTATGATTTGGGGAAGAAAATGTCTTTGAAAAATCGCCCTAGGCCTCCTATCCTTTTGAAAACGAGAAGAAAAATGGTTGGAGTCCGAATTAAATGCTCACTGCCCAGCGACCTTCGCACCTGCGCATTCGCATATGCGGACGGGGTGTGCGCTTCTGCGAAAAAGGGCTGGGCCAACTGGGGCCGCACCTGCGGACAGGGTTCTGCTTCTGTGGTCCCGCTCCTGCGGAGAAAAGTCCGCATCTGTGCAAAAATGAAGTCCAGGCCTCGGTCGCATCTGCGGGGCTTTCGCTCGCACCTGCGACCAAAGGCTCGCAGGTGCGGGCACACCAGATTTGGTGCACCAACAGCCTTGTTGAGGTTTGAACTCAACTCGCGCATCACCCGAATGGCACTCGAGCCCTCGAGGCTCCAAACCAAACATGCACACAAGTCTAAAAACATCATACGGATCTGCTCTTGCGATAAATAACACCTAGAACTATAAATTTAGCACCAAATCAAATGAAATTCTCAATAACACTTAAAATTTTCTATTTTCTCAACTGGACGTCTGAATCACGTCAAATCAACTCCGTTTCTCACCAAATTTCACAGACATATCTTAAATATCATAATGAACCTGTACCGGACTCCGGAACTAAAATACGGATCCGATACTAACAATGCCAAATATCAATCAATTCTTAAAAATAAATAATTTCCAAACTTTTAATTTTCATCAAAAATTTAGAACTCAAGCAAGAGACCTCCGAATTCGATTCCGGGCATACGCCCAGGTCCCATAATTCGATATGGACCTACCGGGACCATCAAAGCATGGATCCGGGCCCGTTTACCAAAAATGTTGACCGAAGTCAACTAAAATTAACTTTTAAGGTAAAAATTCTTATTTTCATTAGTTTTCAACATAAAAGCTTTCTCAAAACCTGCCCGGACTGCGCACTCAAATCGAGGAGGGTAAAAAAATGAGATTTTTAAGGCTTAAGAGCGCAGATTCGAGTTCTAAAACATAAGATGACCTTTTAGGTCATCATAATGCTAAAGGAGTTTAAAGACGCCATGCCACAGGGCATGCCAAAGAGACTCTCGCCTAGGCTCACTATGGACCATGAGATTGAGTTGGTTCCGAGTGCGAAGCCTCCTGCCCGGGCGCCTTATAGAATGTAACAACCCGAAATCATCGAGTTTCGGAGACAGTTAACAGAAATGGATCGTTGTGCCCTCCAAGTCCTTTATGGGTCCCCTGTTCTATTCCAAAGGAAATAGAATGGCACCCTGATGGTAGGCTATAATCTTGTATTTTAGTCACTTATTGCACGCTAATTTACTGCACTTTATTCATTTTGAGCTTTAATTGATAGTGTTCTATACTTATTTTGTGGTTTATGCCTTGTAGGAGTGATTCTGAGCTATGTAGATGTTATGGAATAAATTCGAGTGAGTTGGAGCTTTGAAGTCTGCATAAAAGCCCCAAGGGATTAAGCTGGGATCGTGTTCGGGGGTCGAGGACCAAGTCTGGACGTTAAAACGTAAGAAAAGTCCGTACTCTGAGAAATCCTCACTGTCGCGGCATGGGCGGCATATGGGGCACCGCGGCTTTGAAATCCTCTATTGCCTGTCAGAACTAGCTCTCTAGATTTCCCCACTAATGTCTCGCATGGCGCGTCGCCCCATGTGGCACGCCTGTGCAATATTATCAGAGTGAAAATCCAATTTTGGCTAGGAGAAGGTGATTTTGTCTAGGCCCGACCCAACTTGGTATAAATAGATGGGAAAATATTATTTTCTAGACTTTTGACACATATGCGACCTAAGGAGGCTAAGAAGGAGTTGGAGGAACACGACCACAAGGATTTCATCATTCCGTCCTCACTCAAAACCCGAGTTTGGATCGGAAATATGTTTTCCTATACTTTTATTATATTTGTGATGAATTGCTCCATGTCTATGGAATAGTTCTCGTTAGGATTTGATGGAATTGGTTTATTGATGATTGTTTGTAGATTAAAACTCTAGTTTTATATATTGAAGCATTTTTGGATGATTTAATTGTTGCATCTATAATCACGTGTTCATGTAATCGAGAGAGGCATAATTTGTGATATCTTTGCATTATATTGTTGGTTGAGTTCATTAATTCTTCTTAGTAATCGCTAGAGGCTAGTTGAATCATTGATTAAACCTAGTTAAGAGGATAATTGAGAGGTTCTCCTAAAGACCAATCTACCACGTATGCTTGCATATCTTCACGTGCTTAAATTGGTTCATCTTGTGAGGTTAAGACTTAATCGAGATAGGAATTTTGCCTAACGTTTGAACTGATAATTGAGTGAATTCGAGAGACTCACTTGAACATTAGAAGTAAATTATCTAGAGTTAGATCCCAAACAATTATATTGCACCTATCCTATCAAAACTCTATCTTCTCCCATCGATAACCTTCTTTACTTATTTCTTGCTTCGATTGTCATTAGTCAATAGCTTTAGATTCTTAGTTAATTTTAGTTAGACATCTTATAAATCTCAATTGTTGATTCTCCTATATAGCAAACACGCTAGAAACTACGAGAATACTGTTTAAATTCGATCCCTGTGGATACGATATTATACTATACTATATTTGATTAGCGAGCATAATTTAGGTGTGTGTTCTGAGCTCATCAAATTTTGGCGTCGTTGACGGGGATTGGCAACCAATAGCATTTGAAATAGTTTGTAGTTCTAATTTAGGAATTTTTTATTTTATTTTATTTTATTTTTTTCTTTTTATGTTTGGTGTTCTTTGACCTTGCGCAGGTGACAAGTTTAGAGTGGTGCATGACTCGAGCTTCTGCGAAAGTAGTGCTACCATACGAGCCAGAGTTAGAAACAAAAATGTGATAACTGAGGAAGGGAAGAAATCTCACCGATACATCAGAAAAGGTTGGGGAATCCTCAACCAAACAAACTATGGTTGAAATTGGTGACGATAATATAGATTTGGCTGCGAGAGAAGCAGCCCAACAAAGAGAACAAGTTTCACGGGATGTTGAGGAAGCAGCTATTAGAGATGCATAGATTATTTACGAAGAAGACAGGGGTCGGAGAATTACTCAAAATCAACCCTTGGGGGCAGACAAGTTCAGAAATATAGCTCCCATGCCTGGGAGACCACTTAGCGATTATGCTAGACCGGTCTACAATCAAGGTTTATCAAGTGTGAGACCACCTCCAATTGCAGCAAATAATTTCGAGTTGAAGCAAGGATTGATTCAAACCCTTCAGAATTGTTGTGTTTTCAGAGGGAAGCCTAACAAAAATCCAAACACCCATCTAATAGACTTTGAGGAGATTATGAACACCTTTCAATACAATTGAGTGTCACAAGATGCAGTGTACTTAAGGTCATTCCTCTTTTCACTTAAAGATGATGCTAAGAAGTGTCTAAGGAGTTTGCCCAGTGGATCGATCAGAACTTGGGAGGAGAAGACCAGAAAATTCCTTGATAAATATTTCTCCTCAGCTAAGACGGGCAAGATTAGAAGAGTAATCGATAACTTCTTCCAGAAAGAGACTGAAACTGTTTTTGAAGCATTGGAGAGGTTTAAGGAGATAGTTAGGAAGTGTCAACATAGCGGAATTGAACTCTGGATACAACTCCAGGATTTTTGGGAGAGATTGGCACCGGCCTCGCGTTGAACATTGAGCAATGCAGTTGGAGGCCCTTTGATAAAGAAAACTCCTGAGGAGATAGTTACAATTCTTGATGAGTTATCTAAATATGTTAATCAATGGCCTTCTGAGAGTGCTGAAAGAAGAAGATCAACTGGTGTTCACCAAGTTGATGCTAATACACTTGTGTAGGTATAACTTGATGCTATGGATAAGGAAATAAGTAAGCTGGCCTTAGCCTCGATACAAAATGATCCTCACGCAGCTTGTGATCATGAGTGTCAAGCCTCAACTGAGGAAGTTAATGTTGTGGGAAACTACAATTATAATGCATTGGGTTAGAGGCACCCCAGTTTTTCATGGAGTTCGCCTGGAGGTACTGCGAATGCTTGGCAACAAAATAACTCTAGACCCCGGGGACAAGGAGCTCCAGCATACCAAAATCAGCAGAGGCAGCAATATCAGCCTCAACAGCCCATTCAGCCTAGTCTAGAGGATCTAATGAAGGCCTTCATTATCAAGACAGATGAGAGGTTGGACGCCCATGGAGCAGCTATCAAAAAACTGGTCACTAGCTTTCGAAACATGGAGAGACAAGTGGGACAGATTGCAACAACATTATCTGAGAGGGCTATAGGAACGTTCTCGATTGATACTAAGAGAAATCCCAAAGAAACAACAAATGCTGTAACTCTGAAAAGTGGGCAAGTGTTGAAAGATCCCACCCCGATCCAAAATGATGTGAAACTTGAAAAAGAAAGTGCGGAGTAGCTGAAAGGTGATGTTGATAAGAAGAAGAAGAAAGGCCCAATGAAAACTGAGAAGAAGAAGAAGAAGAAGAAGAAGAAGAAGGAAGAAAAATCAAGAAGGGAGGAACATGATGAGAGCGAGCATATGCCTGCTTTACCTTTCCCCCAAAAGCTATATAGAAAAAAGTTGGACAACCAGTTTGGGAGATTTCTGGATGTGCTGAAATAGGTTCATGTAAACTTACCATTCACAGAAGTGCTCTCACAAATGTCTTCTTATACCAAATTCTTGAAGGAGATCCTTACAAAGAAGAGGAAAATCGAGGATACCTCAGTGGTCAAGCTCACAGAGCATTGCAACGCGATATTGCAAAACAAACTCCCACAAAAGTGTGGAGATCCAGGGAGTTTTATTATACCTTGCTCTGTAGGAACTATTCATTTTGATAAGTCATTATGTGATTATGGTACCTCAATTAATTTAATGCCTCTATCTATTTATAGGAAACTAGATAAGGAGATTGGAGAGATAAGGTCTGCACCCATATCTTTGCAGCTGGCGAACCAAACCACTTTAATACCCAAGGGGATAGTGGAAGATGTGTTAGTTCGGGTGGATAAGTTCGTATTTCCTGTGGATTTTACAATGGTGAATATGGAAGAAAACAAGGAGGTCCCCTTCATCCTAGAAAGACCATTCTTAGCGATGGGTAGAGCTATATTGGATATACACCAGATAAAACTCATGCTTAGAGTGGGTGAGGAGACTGTGACTTTTGAGATGAATGTAGGAAAGGGGGTGCAAAAAAAAAACTAGCTGCGAGTGTTGAGTGAAAAGTGAAGGGGTCAAAAGAGAAGGCTGCAGTGAGCGAGAAAGATAAGTGTGGGGTGTACCCCAAAAAGGTTGAGAAGAAGTTATTTGCATGGATGTGCGCATTAGTTCGAAGGCGAGGAATGGAGCCCGACTTCGATTCAGACCCCGACTAAATGTTCAGGAAAGTTTTCTTTACCTTATGCTTTTTAATTGTGTGTCATGGGAAAATGCCACAACTTAAAGTGTGGGGTGGGGATATTTGTATGTATGTATATTAGTTTTAGTTTTGTTGTTTTAGTAGTTAGAGATAAAATATAATTGAAAAATTCCATAAAAATTGAAAAACATTCGATTTTTCCCGACGATGGATATCATCGACAGGTTTCTCGAGGGATTAAAGTCAAAAGAAAAAGATAGATTTTCTTTTGGTAGCTAGTGTAATAATTTCCCCTTGGTTTTTCTTTGTGTCGCGGTGCTTTTTCAAGGGTTTTGTGTGAACTGGGTGTAGTTAGTTTCTAATTTTTGGAGTAAAAAATCTTGTACTATGAATTGAATTGAAGGCAATATCTCTTGAATTTATTAAACCTTGAGAACAGTAAGTGCTTTAGTTGTGACGCTTAGGCTCAGTTTTGGACTCTTGTATAAGTACCTTAAATTGTATGATCTTTACTTTTCTTAACTGCTTTGACTAGAGTGTCTTGATAGTCCAATCTTGAGTGAGTTATGTGCCATGAGCGTGTGAGGTTTTGTATTATTATGTGCATTGCATTTGATGTCCAGAACTTGCCCTGTGTGTTTGCAAAGTGAAATAGTAGTTTTATTCAGTCTTGGAAGTGATATAGGCATTTCTTTATTGAGCCAGTGATATGTGTTTACCCACCTAGTTGTTATGTATCATAGTTGTCACGACCCAAAACCTAACCCGTAGTGATGGCACCTATCGTGGTACTAGGCAAGTCGACCTTTCCAAAACACTTTCAAAATTTAATAGAAATGAATTAAGATATTTAAAATAACCAGAATTTCCTCATAAATACGGGGTAAACCCAAATAAAACATAAGTGCGGAAAAGAAATTGCTAGGCATCGGGGTGTCACTAATTCATGAGCGTCTAAGTATTTAAAACTATTGCATCCAATATCTAAATATCAGTACTAAAACAGAAAGAAATGTGGAAGGAGTAACAAGGTCCTGCGGACGCTGGCAGCTACCTTGCAGTCTCAGAAACTCAAACAGGCCTGGACTCAGCAATCTCCGTGTTCAGACACACCTGGATCTGCACATGTAGTGCATGGTGTAGTATGAGTACAACCAACTCAGCAAGTAACAAAAATAAATAAGGAATCGAGAAGTAGTGACGAGTTATACAGAACAATTCAGTTGATAATTTTCACAGTTAAGAGTAAACATGAGTAGAAGATCAGTTGCATAATTACCAATTTCAGCCAGACAAATTTCAGCTAAATGCAGCAACAAAGTGAATTAGATGAAACCTCACAGACACTGCCACTCAAACCCTCAATGACTCGACACTCGACTCTCAACCCTCAATGCACATGCTCAATAGGTACATGCGCTCATTGGGGGTGTTCAGACTCATGAGGGGCTCCTACAGCCCAAGCGCTATAATCTGCACGGACAACTCACGTTCCCAAGTATAAATATCTGGATCCGCACGGACAACTCATGTGATGCACGGACAACTCACGTGCTATAGTATAATATAAGGATCTGCATGGATAACTCACGTGCTATAGTATAATATCTCACAAACAGGCCATCGGCCTTACTCAGTCATGAACTTCTCTAGTCTCATAGCTCTCAATAAAGAAAGGGACAACAGCCCAAATCAGAGTATTACAGTATATCATACGGGAAAATAACAAAGACTGAGGTAATATGTACAAGAATCACTATGAATGAATATAACTACCATGAGCAGGAATATAGCCTAAGCATGATTTCTAACATGAAAGGCAGTCAAGTTCTAGTAGACAGGAATGCATATAAACACAAATAAAGGCAATTAGACTTCACAATCTCCCGGGACGGACCAAATCTCAATCCCATACGGCGTACACCCACACGCCCGTCACCTAGAATGGATGCCACCTCCAAACAGTCACATTATACCAAACTCCGAGTTTCATACCCTCAAGACCAGATTTAAAACTGTTACTTACCTCAATCCGAGCAACATCCTACTCCGCAATGCCTTTGCCTCTCAAATCAGCCTCCAAACGTCCCGAATCTAGCCACAAGTAATACAATATGATCAATATAGGCTAACGGAACCAATTCCACAAGAAAAATACCAAATTACAGCCAAAATACGAAATCGGCTCAAACCCGGCCCCCTGGCCCACGTCTCGAAATTCGACAAAAGTCATAAAACCCGAAAGCCCATTCACTCACGAGTCTAGTAATACTAAATTTACTAAAATTCGACAACAAAATCCCCTTCAAAACCTCAAAATTCCATCTCAAGAACTCTTCCACTTTTTCCCCAACTTTTCACCCCAAATCACAATTTAGATGATACAAATCAAGATATAAACATGGAATTTAACCAAAACCAAGTGAGAAACACTTACCCCAATCAACTCCGTGAAACTCCCTTCAAGAATCGCCCAAATCCGTGATCTCTAGCTCAAAATATGAAAATTGAGCTTAAATCCTCGATTTTTGAATTTAACACTGCTGCCCAGATTTCCTTCTTTACGAACGCAGAAGTACCCTCACGTTCGCGAAGCACACCTGCCTCTTCCAAAAATCTTTTCTACACGAATGCGATCTACCACTCGCGAACGCGAACCTTTACTGAACCTTCTCTTCGCGAACGCGACCTCACTCTCTCGAACGCGTAGACCAAATGAATGGGGTCCCCAGCTACCTCTTCTCTTCTTTGCGAACGCGTTACTCATCTCGCGTACGCGATGCACTCTACTCCTAAACCTTCGCGAACGCATCCCTTACTTCGCGAACGCGAAGAACAATTCTTCCTCAATTCTAGATACTCTTCGCGAACACGAGACTTACCTCGCGAACGCGTAAGAGGAAACCAGCAACAGCAAAAACCAGCAGACCAGTTATCTCTCAAAGGCCATAATTTGTCCATTAACCACCCAAAACTCACTCGAGACACTCGGGACCTCAACCAAACATACCAACACGTCCCATAACATCATACGAATTTAGTCGAACCTTTGAATCACTCAAAAAAACATCAAAACACCAAATTACCACCGGATTCAAGCCTAAGAACTTCTAAACTTTCGAATTCCACAAACGACGCTAAAACCTACCAAACCACGTCCGAATGACCTCAAATTTTGTACACAAGTCAGAAATGACACCACGAACCTACTCCAACTTCCGGAAATCCAATCCGACCCCGATATCAAAATTTCAACTGCCGAACAAAATCGCTAAAATTCTAACTTTCGCCAATTCAAGCCTAATTCTACCACGGACCTCCAAATCACATTTCGAACTCGCTCCTAAGTCCAAAAGCACCTAACGCAGCTAACGGAACCATAAAAATTCAAATCCGAGATCGTTTACACATAAGTCAATATCCGATTGACCTTTCCAACTTAAGCTTCTAATAAAGAGACTAAGTATCTCAATTCACTCCAAAACCACTCCGGACCCGAACCAACTAACCCGACATATCATAATATAGTTGAAGAACACAAAAAGAAGCAGAAATGGGGGAATGGGGCTATAACTCTCAGAATGACCGACCGGGTCGTTACATCCTCCCTCTCTTAAACAAACGTTCGTGCCCGAACGAGTCTAGAAACATATCTGGAGTCTCAAATAGGTGTGGATATCTGCTCCGCATCTCCCGCTCGGTCTCCCAGGTGGCCTCCTCCATAGGCTGACCTCTCCACTGCACCTTCATTGAAGCTATATCCTTTAACCTCAACTTCTGAACCTGCCGATCCAAAATGACCACCGGCTCCACATCATAAGTCATATCACCATCCAACTGAACCGTGATGAAATCCAAAACATGGGACGGATCGCAAATATATTTACGAAGCATAGAAACGTGAAACACCGGATGCACACTCGACAAGCTGGGTGGTAAGGCAAGCTTGTAAGCCATCTCCCGTATCCTCTAAAGCACCTCAAAAGGCCCAATAAACCGGGGGCTCAACTTGCCCCTCTTCCCAAACCTCATAACACCCTTCATGGATAATACCTTCAGCAAAACCTTCTCCCCAACCATGAAGGACACATCACGGACCTTTTTGTCCACGTAGCTCTTCTGCCTAGACTGCATCGTGCGAAGCCGCTCCTAAATCGATTTCACCTTGTCTAATGCATCCTGGACCAAGTTTGTACAAAAGAGCCTAGCCTAACCTATGAAGAAAACCACCCGGTCTCTGTTGCTCATACATAACCTGCTGATAGTTGAGACACCGAGCCACAAACCCAACTATATCCTTCTTCATCCGCCTCTACCGATAGTGCTGGCTCAAATCCCGGTACACCTTCGCGGCACCCGGATGGATGGAATACCGCGAGCTGTGGGCCGCCTCAAGAATCAACTCCCGGAGCCCATCTACATTAGGCATACATATCCAGCCTTGCATCCTCAACACGTAGTCATCTCCAATAGTCACATCCCTAGCATCACCTCGCTGAACCCTGTCCTGAAGAACGAGAAGGTGGGGGTCATCATATTGACGCTCCCTTATACGGTCATAAAGAGAAGACCTGGAGACCACACAAGCCAATACCTGACGCGGCTCCGAAATAACTAATCTGACAAGCTGGCCCGCTAAGGCCTGAACATCCAATGCCAAGGGTCTCTCTACTACTGGGAGATATGCTAAAATCCCCAAACTCTCCGCCCGGTGACTCAAAGCATCGGCCACCATATTGGCCTTCCCCGGATGGTACAAAATAGCAATATCGTAGTCCTTCAGAAGCTATAACCATCTCCGTTGATGCAAGTTAAGATCCTTCTGCTTAAACAGATGCTGCAAACTCTGGTGATCAGTATAGATCTCACAATGAACCCCATACAAATAATGACGCCAAATCTTCAAGGCGTGAACAATGGTTGCTAACTCAAGATCATGGACATGATAGTTCTTCTCATGGGTCTTCAACTGGCGTGAGGCATAGGCAATTACCCTACCCTCCTACATCAGAACACATCCAATACCTACCCTCGAGGCATCACAGTACACGGTGTAAGAACCTGAAGCTGATGACAGAAGTAACATTGGAGTTGTGGTCAAAGCAGTCTTGACCATCTGAAAGCTCTCCTCACACTCATCCGACCACCTAAATGGAGCACCCTTTTGGGTCAATTTGGTCAAGGGTGATGAAATAGATGAAAATCCCTCCACAAAGCGACGATAATAGCCTGCCAAACCAAGAAAGCTCCTAATCTCTATGGCTGAGGACAGTCTAGGCCAACTCTGCACCACCTCTATCTTCTTCGGATTCACCTGAATACCCTCACTGGACACCACGTGCCCTAAGAAGGATACTAAACCGAGCCAAAACTCACACTTGGAGAACTTTGCATTAAGCTTCTACTCTATCAATCTCTGTAACACAATCCTCAAGTGTTGGGCATGCTCCTCCTGGCTACGAGAGTACAGCAGGATATCATCAATGAATACAATAACAAACGAGTCCAAATAAGGTTGAAACACATTGTCCATCAAATGCATGAACGTTTTTGGGGAGTTAGTCAGCCCAAAAGACATCACAAGGAACTCATAATGGCCATATCGGGTCCTGAACATTGTCTTAAGAATATCCGCATCCCAAATCTTCAGTTGGTGATACCCTGACCTCAAATCAATCTTGGAGAACACCCTCGCCCCCTGAAGCTGGTCAAATAGATCATCAATACATGGCAAAGGATACTTGTTCTTGACTGTGACCTTGTTCAACTGCCTGTAGTCAATGCACATCCTCATAGAACCATCTTTCTTCTTTACAAATAGAACCGGCACACCCCAAGGTGACACGCTAGGCCGAATAAACCCCTTATCAAGGAGTTCCTGAAGTAGTTCTTTCAACTCCTTCAACTCCACCGGTGCCATACGATACGGTGGAATAGAAATGGGCTGAGTTGTCGGCACCAAATTAATACCAAAGTCAATATCCCTGTCAGGCGGCATGCCCGGCAGGTCTGCAGGAAACACATCCAGAAAGTCATGTACCACAGGAACAGAATCAATAGCAGGGACCTCTACACTAACTTTCCTCACAAAAGCCAAATAAGATAGGCAACCCTTCTCAACCATCCGTTGAGCCTTCAAGTATGAAATTACTCTACTGGGAACATAGTCTATAGAACCGCTCCACTCAACCCTCGGCAACCCTGGCATCGCCAACGTCACAGTCTTAGCGTGACAATCTAGAACAACATGACATAGATACAACCAATCCATACCCAATATCACATCAAAATCGACCATACTGAGCAGCAAAAGATCCACTCTGGTCTCCAGACCCCAAATGGTCATCACACATGACCGATATACACGGTCCACAATAATAGTATCACCCATAGGAGTAGATACATGAACATATAAAACTAAAGACTCACGAGGCATATCCAGAAAATGAGCGAAATACGAGGAAACATATGAATAAGTGGAACCAGAGTCAAATAATACAGAGGCATCTTTGTGACAAACTGAGACAATACCTGTAATCACAGCATCTGAAGAAATAGCATCTGGTCTAGTAGGGAGGGCATAGAAATGGCCTGGCCATCCCCTAATCTACCCCCTTCCCCTCTCGGGCGACCCTTAGCTGACTGGGCTCCACCCTTAGCTAACTGAGCTCCACCCCTGGCTGACTAGGCAGGTGGTGGAGGAACTGGTACTGGTGTCATCGGCCGAGTACTCCTATATGGAGTCCCACTCAATAGCTTAGGGCAATCTCTCATAATGTGACCAAAATCTTCGCACTCGAAACAACCCCTCCTCTAACGGAACTGCTGCTCCTTATGCCCAAAAGAACTGCTCGGGGATGTCTGAGCGAATGGGGCATGATGAGAACTCTGCACTGGTAGTGCACTGAATGATGACTGGCCCTGCTGATGACTGTGAGAACCATGGCCATACGCACCACAGTGAAATGGCCGAGCTGACTGAGCCTGTCTGAAATGACGACCTTTACCGTGCTGGAATTGACCCGCAGAAGGAGCATCGCTGAATCCACCCTGACCACGAGGCCTATTAGCCTCCCTCTCAACCCTCTCCTGACCGCGAACCATCTCAATCTGCCGAGCAATGTCGACAACCTCATCAAAGGTAGCAACACACACCCTCTCTCTGGTCATAAGCAATCGTAGCTGAAAAGTGAGACTATCTATAAACCTCATGATCCTCTCCCTATCTGTGGGAACCAACTAGATAGCATGACGGGCCAACTCCGAGAATCACATCTCATACTGCATCACAGACATATCACCCTGGCGAAGCTGCTCAAACTGTCTTCGCAACTCCTCTCTATGGAACTGAGGCACGAACTTCTCCAAAAATACCACGGAGAACTGCCGCCAAGTAAGGGTTGTTGCGCCAATAGTCCTACGCCTCTCGTAAGTCTCCCACCATCTGAGTGCAGCCTCAGAAAACTGAAAGGTAGTGAATGAGCCCCCACAAGTCTCTAGAATACCAGATGTACGGAGTATCCTCTAACACCTGTCCAAGAAGTCCTGGGCATCCTCTCTCTCTGTGCCACTGAAAGGTGGAGGATGGAGTCTCCCAACCCTCTCCAATATACGGTGATCATCCTTAGGCATACAGGAACCACATAATCCTGAGCAGCTACGACCGGCTGGGCTGGTGGTGCCCCTGGTGTCTGGAATCCCTGTACCACCTACTCTGGTGTGCGGGTAGCGGGAGTCTGAACACCTCCCCCGGCCTGAGAACTGGTTGCTGCGGTCGGAACAGAAACCACCTGAGCAAGACTGGTACACGCGGTCAGAATCTGAGTTAAGGCCTCCTGAAGGCCTGGAATCACAATAGGCATAGGTGGTGCATGAGTCGGTGCATCAACAACTAGAATCTGGTCCTGATCTGGGACAACTGGTGAATCTACAGGTACTTCCCCAGCTGTTGTGCGGGTTGCACCTCTTCCCCTACCACGGCCTCAACCGCGGCCTCGGGCTCTCACGGCCATGGCTGGTAGTACTGGTGGCTGGCCCTCCTAACCGGTAGCATGAGTCCTCACCATCTGTGAGAGAATGAAACAACGGGTGTTTAGTTACCAGAAGAGACAGATTTGCACTACAAGAATCCAAGAATTTGAAATTTTCCTAAGGGTTCTGCAGCTTCTCGAAGATAAGTACAGATGTCTCCGTACCGATCCGCAAGACTCTACTAACCCGCTCATGATTCGTGAGACCAATGTAACCGAGGCTTTGATACCAACTTGTCACAATCCAAATCCTAACCCATAGTCATGGCACCTATCGTGGTACTAGGTAAGCCGACCTTTCCAAAACACTTTCAAAATTTAACAGAAATAAATTACGACATTTAAAATAATCGAAATTTCCTCATAAATAAGGGGTAAACCCAAAAACAACATAACTGCGGAAAAAATAATAGCCCGACATCGGGTGTCACTAAGTCATGAGCGTCTAAGTATTTAAAATTATTATAGCCAATGTCTAAATATCAGTACTAAAACGGAAAGAAATGTGGAAGGAGTAACAAGGTCCTGTGGACACTGGCAGCTACCATACAGTCTCTGAAACTCAAACAAGCCTGGACTCAACAATCTTCGTGCTCAGACACACCTAGATCTGCACATGTAGTATAGGGTGTAGTATGATTACAACCAACTCAGCAAGTAACAGAAATAAATAAAGAATCGAGAAGTAGTGACGAGCTATACAGAACAATTCAGTTGATAATTTTCACATTTAAGAGTAAACATGAGTAGAAGATCAGTTGCATAATTACAAATTCCAGCCAGACAATTTTCAGCTAAATGCAACAACAAAGTGAATTAGATGAAACCTCATAGACACTGCCACTCAAACCCTCAATAACTCGACACTCAATTCTCAGCCCTTAATGCACACGCTCAATAGGTATTTACGCTCACTAGGGGTGTTCAGACTCATGAGGGGCTCCTACAGCCCAAGCGTTATAATCTGTACGGACAACTCACGTGCTGCACGAACAACTCACGTGCTGCACGGACAACTCACGTGCTATAGTATAATATAAGGATCTGCACGGACAACTCACGTATTGCACGGACAACTCGTGTGCTATAGTATAATATCTCACAAACAGGCCTTCAGCCTTACTCAGTCATGAACCTCTCTTGTCTCATTGCTCTCAATAAATTAAGAAAGGGAAAATGGCCCAAATCAAAGTGTTGTAGTATATCATACGGGAAAATAACAGAGAGTGAGGTAAATATGTACAAGAATCACTATGACTAAATATAACTTCCATGAGCAGGAATATAGCCTAAGCATGATTTCTAACATGAAAGGCAGTCAAGTTCTAGTAGAGAGGAATGCATATAAACACAAATAAAGGCTATTAGACTTCACAGTCTCCCGGGACGGACCAAGTCCCAATCCCTCACGGCGTACACCCACACGCCCGTCACCTAGCATGGGTGTCACCTCCAAACAGTCACATTATACCAAACTCCGGGTTTTATACCCTCACGACCAGATTTAAAACTATTACTTACCTCAATCCGAGCAAAATCCTACTCCGCAATGCCTTTTCCTCTCAAATCGGCCTCCAAATGTCCTGAATCTAGCCACAAGTAATACAATACGATCAATATAGGCTAAAGGAACCAATTCCACAAGAAAAATACCAAATTATAGCCAAAATCCGAAACCGGCTCAAACCCGGGCCCCCGGCCCATGTCTCGAAATCCGACAAAAGTCACAAAACCATAAAGGCCATTCACCCACGAGTCTACTCAAACCAAATTTATCAAAATCCGACAACAAAATTCCCTTCAAAATCTCAAAATTCCATCTCAAGAACTCTACCACTCTTTCCCCAAAACCAAGTGAGAAATACTTACCCCAATCAACTCCACAAAAATCCCTTCATGAATCACCCAAATCCGTGATCTCTAGCTCAAAATATGAAAAATGAGCTCAAACCCTCGATATTTGAATTTAATACTGCTGCCCAGATTTCCTTCTTCGCGAACGCGGAAGTACCCTCGCGTTCGCGAAGCACAACTGCATGTGCCCAGAAATCCCTTCTATGTGAACGCGATCTACCACTCGCGAATGCGATCCTTTACTGAACCTTCTCTTCGCAAACGAGACCTCACCCTCACGAACGCGTAGACCAAATGAATGGGGTCCCCAGCTGCCTCTTCTCTTCTTCGCGAACGCTTTACTCATCTCGCGTCCGCGATGCACTCTACTCCTAAACCTTCGTGAATTCGAAGAACAATTCTTCCTCAATCTCCAGATACTCTTCGCGAACACGAGACCTACCTCGCGAACGCGTAAGAGGAAACCAGCAGACCAGCTATCTCTCAAAGGCCATAATTGGTCCGTTAACCACCCGAAACTCACTCGAGACCCTCGGGACCTCAACCAAACATACAAACAAGTCCCATAACATCATACGTACTTAGTCGAACCTTCGAACCACTCAAAACAATATCAAAACACCAAATTACCCCCGGATTCAAGCCTAAGAACTTCTATACTTTCGAATTCCACAAACGACGCCGAAACCTACCAAACCATGTCCGAATGACCTCAAATTTTGTACACAACTCAAAAATGACACCACAAACCTACTCCAACTTCCGTAAATCCAATCTGACCCTGATATCAAAATTTCCACTGCCGGCCAATATCGCCAAAATTCTAACTTTCGCCAATTCAAGCCTAATTCTACCACGGACCTCCAAATCATATTCCAAATGCGCTCATAAGTCCAAAATCACCTAACGGAGCTAACGGAACCATCAAAATTCAAATCCGAGATCGCTTACACATAATTCAATATCCGGTTGACTTTTCTAACTTAAGCTTCTAATAAAGAGACTAAGTGACTCAATTCACTCTGAAACCACTCCGGACCCGAACCAACTAACCCGGCATATCATAATAGAGTTGAAGAACACAAAAAGAAGCAGAAATGGGGGAACGGTGCTATAACTCTCGAAATGACCGGCCGGGTCGTTACAGTAGTTAACCCTTTTTGAGCCTGTAATCTTGTTTGTTTGGCAACCATATTATAAGTATTACCCATTTGTTTGAATTGACCATCTATTTGAACCTTGTACCTCTCGTGAGCACTTGAAATTGTTATGAACTTTGTAAAATTTGAAGTGTGGGATGGTTGATTTAGCTTTTGAGTGGAACTAATTAAATAAGGAGAAAGGTGCATTACATTGAAAAAAATAAGAGCCACTTGAATTGAAAAAATAAAAAATAAAAAAAGTATTTATATTGTCGTGAAGAAAGGATATTCATTGATAGTGGTAATTCTTAATGTAATTGTGCTTAAAGAAGTAGCGGGTTTATGTATATTGATGTGAAGGTGGAGGTATGGTTTGACATAAGTGTGGGATTTTGAACAATGAATTGTATGTATTAAAGTGCTTAGGGAGGTGTAGTCACTCTTATATCCAAATGTATCATGCATATCCCACAGCCTACATTATAACCAGTTAAAGTCAATAAACTAGTACACTACGGGCAAGCCTATGGTACGTATTTTGTGGCATATGAATGTTGTTTCTATCTTGAGTTCCTAATTGTTCTTAAATTTCATTGTATGTAGAACTACTCTCTATTGTTGTGTGAGGGCACCTGATTCATGAAGGAAAGTTAATGCTTGAACTCTATGTTACAGTAAGTGAGCGGGTTATATAAATGTGTGGTGCTTTTGAGTTAATTCTTGAGGCGAGGATGTTACGGTATTGTGCTTATTTTGTTTTAAATATTCTTGGTGTGATGAGTTATTAGAGTTGTTGAAAAAAGGCCGTCTCTATATGAAGTGTAGTTTGATTACTCGAGGACGAGCAATGGTTTAAGTGTGGGGTGTTGATGGTAGGCTATAATCTTGTGTTTTAGTCAGTTATTGCACTCTAATTTACTGCACTTTATTCGTTTTGAGCTTTAATTGATAGTGTTCTGCACTTATTTTGTGTTTTATGCCTTGTAGGAGTGATTCCGAGATAGTTAGATGGTATGGAATGAATTCGAGTGATTTAGAGCTTTGAAGTCTGAGCAAAAACCCAAGGAATTAAGTTGGGATCGTGTTCGGGAGTCAAGGACCAAGTCTGGACGTCAAAACGCAAGAAAACTCTGTACTCTAAGAAATCCTCACTATCGCGGTGCGTGGGGCAGCACATGGGGCACCGCAGCTGTGCAATCCTCCGTTGCCTGTCAGAACTAGCTCTATGGATTTCCCCGATAATGCCCCGCATGGCGCGTCACCCCATGCGGCGCGCCTATGAAATTTTTACAGAGTGAAAACCCAATTTCGGCTAGGAGAAGGTGATTTCGTCTGGGCCCGACCCTAGTTGGTATAAATACATGAAAAAATGAAATTTTCTGGATTTGTGACACATATTCGACCTAAAGATGCTAAGGAGGAGTTGGAAGAACACAAGCACAAGAATTTCATCATTCCTTCCTCACTCAACACCCGAGTTTGGATCGAACTTATGTTTTCCTATACTTTTATTATATTTGTGATAAATTGCTCCATGTCTATAGAGTAGTTCTCTTTAGGGTTTAATGGATTTGGTGTATTGATAATTGTTTGTGGATTAAAGCTCTAGTTTTATGTATTGAAGCATTTTTGGATGATTTAATTATTGCATCTATAATCACGTGTTCATGTAATCGAGAGAGGCATAACTTGTGATATCTTTGCATTATATTATTGGTTGAGTTCATTAATTCTTCTTAGTAATCGCAAGAGGATGGTTGAATAATTGATTAAACCTAGTTAGGATGATAATCAAGAGAGGTTCTCCTAAAGACCAATCCACTACTCATTCTTGCATATCTTCACGTGCTTAAATTAGTTCATCTTGTGAGGTTAACACTTAATCGAGAGAGGAGTTTTGCCTAACGTTTGAACTGATAATTGAGTGAATTCGAGAGACTCACTTGAATATTAGAAGTGACTTATCTAGAGTTAGATCCCAAATAATTATCTTGCACCTATCCTATCAAACCCCTATCTTCTCCCACTGATAACCTTCTTTGCTTATTCCTTGCTTCGATTGTCATTAGTCAATAGCTTTAGATTCTTAGTTAATTTTAGTTAGACATCTTATAAATCTCAATTGTTGATTCTCCTGGATAGCAACCAAGCTAGAAACGTGCGAATATTATTTAAATTCAATCCCCGTGGATACGATATTATACTAATCAATATGGATTATCGGGCCTTAAATAAAATCACTGTGAAGAATAAATACCCTATCCTACTAATGGAAGACTTGTTCGATAGACTGGGTGGTGCTACAGTGTTCGCCAAAATACACTTGAATACAGGTTACTAGAAAGTCCAAATTGCTGAGGGAGACGAACACAAGATGATATGTGTGACAAGATATGGGTCGTACAACTTCCTAGACATGCCATTCGGCTTGACTAATGCCCCCGCCACATTTTGCACCCCGATGAACCAAGTCTTCCGGGAGTACATTGACGAATTCGTAGTGGTCTACTTGGACGACATCGTGGTATATAGAAAAACATTGAAGGAACACTTGAAGCACCTGCGGAAGGTCTTAGCCTGACTGCGGGAGAACGAACTATATGTGAAGCTATCCAAGTGCTCCTTCGCCCAAAAATATATTGACTCCCTCGGACATGTCATCGAGGAAGGGCGAATCAAGATGGACCAACAGAAGATTAAGGCTGTCATAGATTGGTCGCCACCCAAGGATATTCAGGCCTTGAGAGTGTTCCTTGGCCTGTGCAACTTCTATCAATGATTTGTGAAACATTACTCCCTCATTGTAGTGTCGTTGACAGAACTTCTAAAGAAAGTCATGCCTTGGGATTGGAGTCCCAGGCGAGCGGAGGCCTTCAACGCATTGAAAGCGGCTATGTCTAGTAAGTAGCCCCGTCTTGGCCCTTCCTGATTTGGGCAAGCCAGTCAAAGTACAAACAGATGCCTCTAACTATGCTCTAGGCGAAGTCTTGCTACAGGAGGGGCATCCAATTGCATATGAGAGCTAAAAGTTGAAGGATGCAGAACGGTGCTACGCTGCTCACGAAAATGAATTATTGGATGTCGTCCACCACTGCTTATGCCTTTGGAGGCACTATGTGCTGGGAACCCCGTTCGTAGTCAAGACGGACAACACAGTTGTTATTCATTTCATGACCCAGCCAAAGCTGAATGGCCGACATGCCAGGTGGCAGGAACTCCTAGAGAAATTTCACTTCAACCTGGAGTACCGATGTGGGAAGACCAACGAAGTTGATGATGAGCTTAGTCGGAGAGCTGATCTAGTATCGGTGTGCCTACTCGCCACCCTAAAGGGGAGCAAAGTGGCCACCACTATAAAAAATCAGATATAGGATCTACTCATCAAGGATCCTGCTGCACAGTATTTGGTCGATTTGATAGGACAGGTCAAGACTCGCCAGTTCTACATGGAAGATGGGTTCCTGAAGGTGAAAGGGAACCAACTTTATGTTCTTAAAGGAGGAGATATGCGAAGGACTCTTCTGATGGAATTCCATGATACTTTGTGGGTCGGCCACACAGGCGAAGAACGCACCATTGCATTGTTGCGATGTGCTTATTATTGGCAGCAAATGGCTGATAACGTTGCACATTATATGAAGACCTGCCTAGAATGCCATAAAGACAAGTCGGACTGCTTGACACAAGTGGGACTTTTGGAGCGATTGCCTGTTCCAAAGAGACCTTGGAAAAGCGTGTCACTGGATTTCATTACCGGATTACCCAAAGTCGGAGATCTTACAACTATCTTGGTTGTGGTGGATCGGTTTTCCAAATATGCTACATTTATAGCAGCCCCAAAATATATATTAGTAAAAGATACAACTCAGCTCCTCTTCTCCATGTTGTCAAATATTGGGGCCTGTCGAAAGGCATCGTTAGTGATCAGGACTCTCGCTTCACTAGCAACCTTTGGACTCAGCTCTTTAAGTGCCTCGGGTCCAAGTTGAGCCACAATTCAAGTTTTCATCCGCAATATAATGGACAGATGGAGCGGTTCAATATCATGCTGGAGAAATACCTCTGCCACTTTGTTACCGGATCGCAGACGAACTGGGTGAAGCTTCTGGATACTGCTCAACTGTGTTTCAATCCACAAAAGAGCTCTAGTACAAACAGAAGCGCTTTTGAAATTGTTACCGGACAGCAACCTCTACTCCCACACACTGTAAATTCCCTAAACATGTCGAAATCTCCTCGAGCTGCTAACTTCTCGAAGGAATGGAAGCAAAATTTGGAGATAGCGTGGAGCTATCTTGTCAAAGCCCAAAAGCGGATGAAAAAGCATGCTGATCAAAAGCATCTCTTTGTTGAATATCAAGTAGGAGACAAAGTGATGGTGAAAGTCCCAAAGCGATACTTGTTTGTAGGGGTCTGTGACCCATGCCTATTGCAAAAGTACATTGGACCCTTGTCCATTGAGAAGTGCATTGGGAAAGTTGCATAATGTGTAGATACCCCAGCATGGTGGAAGATTCATCCAGTCTTTCATGTTAGCCTTCTGAAACCTTTTCAGGAAGACATGAAGGATCCTTCGCGGAGCCAACTTATAATACCTAGTATTCGAGGCCCTAATTCAACCGGAGAAAGGCGTGTAGAAGTTATTCTTGATGATCGAGTGATTCATACTTCAAGGAAAGATCACCAAGAGTTCTTGGTGAAATGGCAGGGCTGTGATACAGAGGAAAATACTTGGGAGAGGAGAACAAACCTCAAAGCCTACAAGAGCCTGGTCCAAGATTATCTTGCAAGTAAGGCACCGAGGACGTCGTCAACTCAGGTGGGGGAGAATGTCATGGGCGGCTTTCCAGCCATGCCTCATAACCCCTTAGACGCGCCCCATAGCGTCCTGGTAAGCCTCCCAACACCTAGCGTCATGGAAGGCCCCGTGGTCTTGGCCGCACTAAGTGACAAGCGCGCATATGCCTATGTCGCCCCACCGACAGTCCTCGCCAGCGCCCAACCACAGGTAGATACTAACAGCATCGTGCACGTAGACTCTGATGTTAAATATAATGTTTCTGCCAATGGACCCGCTTCTACCTTGTAGGAATCTAAGTCATTTCTATTGTAAATATAGAGTACTTTTATTTCATGTATTTCTATTATGTCTCTCTAGCTTAGTTATTTCAAGTCCTGTAACTTTGGGTTTTTTTAAAAGCATTATTATGGGGGATCACGCAAGCAAACAATTCTCTGTACTAGTGTCTCTCTCCCTCGACACCGTGTTGCCTTTCTATACTAGCTTTCATTAATGCAATCAAGGTTTCTTTCATTCTCAATTCTCTTTTTTGTTCTTTTAATAGCTCTTGACATTGATTTTTCCGTACGGCACAGTTGGCGGATAGTTATCGCACAGACTTGCTTAGCCTTACGTCACCCTTCCAAAACATCTTAGGAAGGCGCCGTGTAATATTACGCGTGACATCAATTGCCGTATTTTCTTCTCAACAAAGAAGCAAAATGATTAGAATCACCCAAGGGGAAAAGGTTTCACTACATAGTTTTGTTTTTTCAAATTATTCATACGGGAAAGGGATAAGAAAGGCCAGACGGATTATGAGATGGATAACTTTCACCAAGAAAGTAAAAATTCAGATAGTCAACCACTGGACTACTAATATTATCCATTTCACTAAGCAATTATTGGTAAGAAAGCTTGCTTTCCAAATGAAATCACTCACTGTCAGCCTGTCGGTGAACCCTGGATTATGTTTGCTAGGGATTATCAACGGTTCACTCTATATTTGGAGTTTCCTCGATTGTACTATATTCCACTGAATTCTTGACTATACTTTATACATAGTTACACATACAATCTGTGCATTTTGAAGTAAAAAGCCAACATTAATGCATTATGGTACACGACAATCGCTTGCATAACTGGCCGATGTAGTGGTTGAGTGAGTTCTCTTCACTCTTTCCAATCTTTTTAACACACTCAAAATCTCTACAAGTATGCAGACCAAATTTAATTCAGCTAATTCATTGACCTAAATTTCTTTTTAAATCTGTAGTTAATGATGATTAGTCATATGTCAAGTAAATTGAGGGAATTAACTGCTTAACCGACCAAATATAATTACATAAAAATTTAAAAAATAATTATGATAAAGCCCTCAAGAGGTAGCTAAATAGCTGTAAGAATTTGGAGTATTTGAGAATCACACATGCATTTCTGCATATTCCTTCAGTGAAAGCATAATGGGGTTTCAAGCATCTCTAACACACTATGCTGACCATATGAAATCTTCATCGTAGAATTTGCTTTTCAAATATTTGTTAAGAAAATCAAAATCCCACTTCCCAAATGTAAAACCAGAACGTTTTTATTCACAAACAGAATCTCTAACGGTCCTTATCCCAAAACCTCATCCAAATGCCCTTTCCCTCCACCTCTCAGTTCCTCCTTTCCTAGTCATCCAATACAACCAAAAACCAAGAATTCTACCATTGTGATAAGCAGGGGCGGAGCTAGCCCATCGAGTACGGGTTCGGCCGAACCTAGTCGCTTTGGTCCAATCTATATATTTATCTTAAAAATTCCATTGAATATGCACAAATTATTAATTTAGAACCCAGTAACTTAAAAGGATTAGAACTCTGAACTCATAAGCTGCTCCGCCCCTTGTGATAAGAATTAAAAAGAAAAGAAATAACCCCTAAACAAAAGCCAGCATACCTCCAATTCCCTCTTTCTTCTCCTTCTTCGGCTGGCCTATTGCTTCCCCATAGCCACCTTTTAATAGGAGCTAAGAAAATTGCTCATTTTGCCAAAACCATGTCCTGCTCAAATTTTACAATGTTGGTGTCCTCAAAACCATTTCTTTCCGACTCCTCTTCACTTTCTTTTCGCTCTTCTGTCATCCCTTTTCAGCTTCCTAACCAGAATTCAGCCCCTTCAACTCTCCTTCTAGATCATCATCTGTCACCCCAGTTCACTGTGGTCCTCGTGAGCTACGTGATCAGATTGATTTAAAAAAAATACCAAGAAAATTACTGAGGCAGTGAAACTTGTGGTTGCTGCTAAAGTCAGAAGAGCTTAAGAAGTTGTAGTGGGTGCTAGGCCTTTCTCTGAGACTTTGGTTGAGGTCCTTTACAATATCAATGAGCTACTTCAAACAGATGACATTGATGTTCCCCTCACCAAAGTGATACCTGACAAGAAAGTGGCTTTGGTTGTTGTCACTGGTGACCATGGACTTTGTGGTGGTTTTAACAACAATCTCATCAGAAAAGCTGAGGCCAGGATTAGGAATTTGGAAGCTCTTGGCCTTGACTACACTGTTATCAGTGTTAGAAAAAAGGGTAATTCTTATTTCATCCGCAGGCCTTACATTTCTGTAGATAAGTTTATTGAAGGTAGCAATCATCCCACTACTTAAGATGCTCAAGCCATTGCTGATGATGTTTTCTCACTTTTTGTGAGTGAAGAGGTTGACAAAGTTGAGCTTTTGTACACCAAGTTTGTCTCTTTAGTGAAATCTGATCCAGTGATTCACACCTTGCTTCCATTGTCACCAAAAGGAGAGATTTGTGACATCAACGGGCAATGTGTTGACGCTGCAGAAGAAGAGTTCTATAGGTTGACAAATTGACAGTGGAAAGAGATGTCGTGTGGATTAAGACAAGTGAATTTTCTCCAATCTTGCAATTTGAACAGGACCAGGTTCAGATTCTTGATGCCTTGTTTCCACTTTACTTAAACAGTCAAATCCTGAGGGCATTGCAGGAGTCATTAGCCCGTGAGCTTGCTGCTAGGATGAGTTCCATGAGTAGTGCAACAGATAATGCAGTTGAATTGAAGAAAAACCTATCTAGAGTGTACAACAGACAACATCAGGCAAAGATTACAAGAGATAGATGCCTTGGTTTAAGCACATTTTCTTATTCTCCCAATGATCGCGCTTCTCGCTTGGTACTCTTTTGTGGGTGATCAATGTCTCTTTAAAGACAATAATCAACCATAGAAAACTTTGATATTTTAATTCTCAAACTCTTACAAACATTGTGATCAAAATGAGAACGTTGTATATTTTGCAACATAAGGCAGGACCCAACTCATCTTTGTATCTCAATATTTATGATGTAAAAGATTCACTTCCTCTTCCTCATATGGGTTTACTAAGTAATAGTGTAAAATAGTACATATATTAGATCGTTCATTTCAATATACTACAATATCAAGTTCTTTATAAGATGGTACCCTCTATGCACCATGAAAAAGATTGGTTGCATGAATATATCACTCTTTATAGCAGAATACGTTGTTCTAATCAGTTAGTTATCTTTGAATGTCTCAAACTTTCATGGATTTTTGTCATTCTGAACGTTATTCATCAAGATGATCTGCTATGATTCTCAAAATGGACTTTAAGAAACCACTTGGAATGCTTGATCACAGAAGTAAAACATGTCATGTACACTTGAATGAAAACTAGCCAATTCCTGCATATTGTTTGATTTGCTTGTTGGAGAAGTAATAGAAGTTGGCTGGCATTAAACAGGTCAAAGATACATGATGTAACAGTAATATAATAGAAAGCGTAGGAAATCAGGATGACAATGCTAAATCAGAGGGAGCCAAAGGAAATCAGGATTACAATGCTATCAAAAAGGAAATAAGATCAAGTGCAACTGATATGGAAAGCCAGTTTGTAAATTACGGAGAATTTTAGTAAAAGCAATCGGAAGATTCTGGTGATTGATCAATCAATCCATGTCATAAATCACTCCCTTAATCAGGAAGGCGAAAAGGAAGGAGATCATTGAATCAAGCCCATCTTGTGAGCAAGATTTAGAAGCAACCCTTGGGTCAAAACTCTTAGAATATTCTTGCCTCAGTAAATGATCAATCTGCAACGGTTAGCTCAAAAAGAAGATTACAAGATCTCAAAACTCTCATGTAAGAAGACTAAAAGACAAAAGAAGTTATGCAACTTACCACTATTTATATACCTTTCTAATTCTTAGGAAAAATATCGTATTCTTGAATTTACAAGTGTGACAAAAGATAGGAAGAGTTAGAAAATAAAACAAGAGTTGTGTCAAGTTTAGACAAACATTGTTGTTGAACATCATTGGTGGTGAACGAACTAAAACCACTACTGTTGTAACGAATTATTGAAGATCTAAGAGAACCCTTGTGACCCAAGGAAACTGGATGTAGGTACCATACCGGTACTTAACCAATATAAAATCTTGTGTCTCTACCTTTTTTATTCTGCACAACTTACTTTTCTGTGAATCGAACTTGCTGGAAAAGTTTAGTCGACTAATCCCTCTCTTAGTCAACTAAGGTTTTAATTTGGCTACAATCCCCCCCCCCCTTCCCCTTGTACTTTCAATTAGTATCAGAGCGAGGACTCGCAAGTATTTCCTAACAACAAGTGAGGAAAGGATCATGGCGTCAAACACAGTCGTTGGAGCACTATTTCAAGAAGGAACCTCTCGGGTAAGACCACCCTACTTTAATAGCCAACACTTTTCACACTGGAAAGTGCGTATGAAAACATATACGATGTCATACGATATTAAAGTATGGTGTGTGATCAAAAAGAAAAATCTTCCAATTCCACCAAGAAAAGATAAAGATGGTGAGATCATTGTATCATCTGATCCTCTTGACTGAGATGATTACACTGAAGAACAAGGAGCAATTATTTAAGTGAATGCTAAGGCTAAGAATCTCTTATACAAGGCCATAAGCGGTGAAGAGTATGAAAAGATATCAAGTTGTAAAACTGCGAAAGAAATGTGGGACAAGTTAGAAGTCACATACAAGGAACAAACAAAGTGAAGAAAACAAGAATAAATCTCTTCGTTCGTAACTATGAATTATTTCAAATAAAAGATGGAAAATCAGTCGAAGAAATGATGGAAAATCAGTCGAAGAAATGTTCTCTCAATTCAGCAAAATTCTTGGAGATTTGAAATCCTTTGGTAGACCAATCATTTGGCAACCCAAAGTTATTGCTCTGGAATGTCAAGATCTTGACAAGATGTCATATGATGAACTTAGAGGTGATCTAATTGCTTTTGAGAAAACTCACATAGACTGGAAAGTTCATTAAGAGAAAAGGAAAACAGTTGCATTTAGCACCCAAGGGTGTGGCCTAGTGGTCAATGAAGTGGGTGAGAACCATGAGGTCTCAGGTTCAAATCCCAGCGGAGGCAAATACTAGGTGGTTTCTTCCTATCTATCCAAGCCTTAGTGGATAGAGTTACCCGGTACCTGTTGCTGGTGGGAGGTGGAAGGTATCCCGTGGAATTAGTCGAGGTGCGCACAAGCTGGCCCGGACACCACGGTTATCAAAAACAAAAACAGTTGCATTTAAAGCAAGAGGTACGTTCACTTGTGTCCTAAATGCATTGAACTTCAAGAATTTATTGATATTCCACTTGCAGACATTGAGAAAGTTCTAAACAAGCTTCGAAAGATTCAACGAGAAAAGAAAGACTGGGCACTAAAACTAGAAAAAGACTGGGCACTAAAACTAGAAGTATGTGAAATTGAAAAAGACATGCTTCAAGAAGAAGTTCATGAACTTCAACTTCAACTGAATGGATTACGAAAATCCATCAGTCACAGTTCCATCAAATCAAACCGATCAACTTCTCGTAATAACTCATCTAGAACAAGAATTCATTCTGCATGCATTCATTGTGGCAAAGATGGTCACAACTCTAACCATTACAGGTTTAGAAATAGCAGAGAAAAGACTTCTGAAAGTCTTAATGATCCATCTTGTTTTATTGCGGGAAACCTAGCCATACATCTAACCATTGCAGGTTTAAGAGCAGCAGAAAATGGATTAGGCGACCCAAGGCCTCGAAACAGGCTAACAATCAGAATACTAACCGTCCAGGACCCAAGCAGGCTTGGATACCTAAAAACAAGTAATTTATTTTTGCAGGAACACGACAAGAAGATTCGAAAAGAGAAATGGTATCTCGAGAGCGCGTGTTACAGACACATGACAGGTGACAAACAATTATTCAAATCTATCACTAAGCTCGATGGTGGATCAGTCACCTTTGGAGACAAATCAAAAGGAAATATAATTGGAGTAGGAAGAGTCCCTCTCAGCTCATCATGTGATGTAGACGAAGTCTAATTGGTAGACGAACTTGGTTACAATCTACTCAACATCAGTCAACTATGCGACAGTGACTATGAGGTTTGTTTTAAAAAACATGGTTGGTTCATTGAAGACGAATTAGGTAAAATCATTCTATCTGAAAATAGAGATAGAAATGTTTATACTCTTAATAATACTAATAGTATAGGGAATCAAATTTGTCTAGCCTCTATGATTGATGATCCCTGCGTATGGCATAGAAAGCTTGGTCATGCTAGTATGCATACAATTCAAAAAAAATTCAAACACGATCTTGTCATTGGTCTTCCAAAAGTAGATTTTTCAAAAGACCAAATATGTGACGCATGTCATTTAGGAAAGCAAACTCGTTCCTCTTTTAAAGTCAAAAATATTGTCTCTACTACAAAACCTCTTCAACTTTTGTATATGGACCTCTTTGGTCCAACCAGAACTGCCAGCATTGGTGGTAGAAAATATACTTTCATTATAGTAGATGATTTTTTTTGATTCACCTGGGTTATTTTTCTGAGTCATAAAGATGAAGCATTAAGAAATTTTTAAGTCTTCTGCAAGAAGGTACAATAGGAAAAAGGATATTACATCTCTGCCATAAGGAGTGATCATGGAAGAGAGTTTGAAAGCAGAGCTTTTGAAAACTTCTACAATGATCAAGAAATTTCTCACAACTTCTTTTCCCCAAAATCACCTCAACAAAATTGGAGTGGTAGAATGCAAAAACAAAACCTTGCAAGATATGGCAAGAACCATGACTGTAGAAAACTCTCTTCCGCACTACTTCTAGGCAAATGTTGTAAGCACTGCATGTCACATCATTAACAGATGCCTGATTCGACCTATTCTCAAAAAGACTCCATATGAGCTATGGAATGGAAGACCCAACATCAGTTATTTTCATCCATTTGGATGCAAATGCTTTATCAACAACAATGGAAAGGATAAACTTGGTAAGTTTGATCCAAAAAGTGACGAAGATATTTTTTTTGGATATTCTCCCTCAAGTAGAGCATATAGAATTTTTAATAAATGAACTTTATCTATTGAGGAATCCATTCATGTTGTGTTTGTGGATACTAACCCTCGCTCAAGGAATGAAAAACTTCCTGAAGATGAGGAAATTTTCATAGTCCCAAAATATGTTCTTACTGGGAAGGACATTCACGATGAGGTGATTAACCAGCAACATCAGTCGACTGACAGCCACATGGAAAACCAGGAATCACCTACTACTGAACAATCAACTCCCATTGAAAAGGAGTCAGTCTCAGCCGTCCCAAATGAATGGATCAGTGAACCTGGATATCCCCATAAGTCCATCATTGAAAGTCCACGGGAAGGTATTACCACCAAAAGATCTCAAAAGCTTAACTCTCGCGTGGCTTTAATATCACAACTTGGGCCAAAAAAGTTGATGAAGCTCTCAAAGATGACAACTGGGTCAAAGCCATGAAAGAAGAAATTGATCAATTTGAAAGGAATAAAGTATGGAACTTAGTTCCAAAACCTTCTGATGCATCTATCGTAGGAACTAAATGGGTTTTCAAAAATAAACTGAATGAATTTGGTCAAGTAGTTCGCAACAAAGCAAGGCTAGTCGCCCAAGGTTACTCACATCAAGAGGGAATTGACTACGATGAAACCTTTGTTCATGTGGCAAGATTTGAATTCATTCGAATACTACTTGCTTTTGTTGCTCATAAAGGGTTCAGACTATTTCAGATGGATGTAAAAAGTGTCTTCTTAAAGGGATATATTTCTGAAGAAGTATATGTGAAATAACCTTCTGGGTTTGTAAAACAGTCTACCAAATCATGTCTTCAAGTTATCAAAAGCTAGTCAAACAAGTCTCCCGAGCCTGGTATGAAAGACTAAGCTCTTTTTTGTTAAATTATGGCTTCAAATGAGGTAATATTGATACAACTCTGTTTATTAAGCATTCAAATTCAGGTAATCTTATTACTCAAATTTATATAGATGATATTATTTTTGAAAGTACTAACTCTGTGTTATGTGAGGAATTTGCTCATACTATGATAGGAGAATTCGAAATGAGCATGATGGGAGAGCTGACTTTCTTTCTTGGATTACAAATCAAGGAATCTTCATTGGCCAAACCAAATACACAAAGCAGATTGTTAAAAAAATTTGGTATGGAGAATGTGAAGCCCAGTGGAACTCCAATGAGTCCGTCAACAATTCTTGAAGAAGACAAAAACGGGAAAAGTGTTGATGAAACTATGTATAGGGGAGTGATTGGACCCCTTCTATGTCTCACGGCTAGTGGACCAGATATAATGTTCAGTTTTTGTAAGTGTGCAAGATTTCAGTCGGTTCCAAAAAAATCTCATTTGACTACAGTAAAACGTATCATTAGATATCTCATTGGGACCACTAAATTGGGTTTATGGTATCTTCATTCTAACAACTTTGATCTAAAAGGATGCAGATTTTGCAGGTGATAGGACTGACAGGAAAAGCACTAGTGGTACTTGCCAACTACTGGGAAATGCACTAATTTCCTGGCATAGCGAGAAACAAAGTTGTGTTGCCTTGTCAATTACTGAAGTAGAGTATTTAGTTGTTGGAAGTTGTTGCACTCAAATTCTCTGGATTATGCATCAACTTCTTGATTATGATCTCAATCTTACTTCTACTCCTATTCTATGTGATAACACGAGTGTTATTTGTCTATAAAAAATTATGTGCATCATTCCAGGGCAAAGCATATAGAAATTAAACATTATTTGATTCGTGATCATTTTGCTAAAGGTAATATAATGTTAGATTGATTAATACTAAGTCTCAACTTGCTGATATTTTTACAAAACCTCTTTTGGAAGAACATTCTTGCCTACTGCGTAGTAAGATTGGTATCCTGTCTATTACGTAAAAAATCTGTTAAATATTTGCAAAATATTTTACTTCCTTTTATGAGTTGGCTTAATTGATAGGCTTCATTAATTTGATGTAAGTGTAATTATCACCTTCCATTGGTGCCGCCGAAGTAACTCCTCAAAAGTGTCACTTCAGTTTGTACCCAACCTTTCCTCTAACCAATGCAACCTTTCAATCTTCCAAACGCTTAAATAAGTACCCTCTTCTATCATTCTTCATTACTTTTCACCAAACTCCACTACCATGGCTAAGAGAAACCTCTCATCTTCTACTGTTACAAGATGAAGCAGACCGTTCCAAAAGACCCAAAAACCTGAAGAAACTGTCAACCTTGAGTCATCCCTCGACTTAGACCCTCTCAAAACTAATAATGAGAGTAGTGACTCGTCGGAAGACCAAACTCTAAGCCAGAAAAAAGCCGGTGAGAGATCCATGAATCAAACCCCCCAAAATACCTGCATGCAAGAAGGGGAAAGTGGAAAGCACTGATTTTGGGCTGGAGGACAAATTGAACTTCTACGGTCCAACTGAGAAATTGAATCATGTGTATGAAGAACATGTGTGAATGTTCTATACAAATCTGTTTGTAAATGACAAAGATGGCTTGGAGTCAATAGTTCTAGGTACTCGTATTATTCTTGATGCATATCAATTTGAGAAGATTTTTTTTGCTAAGTTTTATGGTTATGATATGTTTATTCAAAATTTCTGGCCAAAAGATTTTGAAGTGTCCCTAGAAGAGGAACTGTCTGAAAACCCCCCTAATATTGGCCCTAAAAGTCTTAAGTTTGAACATTGTGTGTTAGCTCATATGATTGCTACTACTCTTATTCCTAAGACTGAATCTTTCAGCACTTTAACCACTAGGGATATTTTTGTCCTGTACAGTTTTGTGAACAACAAAAGACTTGACCGATTTGTATGGACTCGTCAGTATATGCTTGAAAGTATTAGGGTCATATTTTCCTCTGCTACTTGTTTACCATATGGTCTGCTTATCTCACATATTCTAGAAGTAATGAAGGTGTATCTGGCGCCTTTTTCTCCCAAGTTTATCTCAAGTACCTATGATAAGACAATCTTGGCTATGATGGGCTACCCTTTAAGTGAAGATGGATTGGTTAGACATGCCAAGATTGGAAGCACTCCAGTACAGGTTGAGCCAACCACTGAACCCCCAGAACCTTAGTCGACTGCCACCAACAACTTACAGCAAATTCAGTAAGGACTAGATGGAGTAAAAACCACGCTCATTGCCATGAAAGAACAGGTGGACAAGATCAGGGAGGTCACTAAAGAAGCAGGTACAGATGTGGCTAAATTTAGGATGGATATGGGAGCCACAAAGAGGCAAGGAATCAGAGAATTCAACTCAATGACAGAGAAAATGGACAACTCACCAAAGAAGTTGTAACCTCTTATGACTATTTCTGCACCAAAGTGATCAATACCCTGAAATACTTTCTGGGAAGGAACTAAGGCCACTATGTTTGTGTTTAAAAATAATTTCTTTTGGTACTTTTTTTTTTGCTTTGGTCGATAAGAACCATTACTATGTGCCTAAGTTGAAGGCATAATATCTGCTACCTTAACTGGTATGTTCATTATCTGCTATATTACATATTACTTTCTGCATGCACCTTCTTCTTTCTTTTTGATTGATGTCAAAGGGGGAGAAACATTAGAGTAAAGCAGAGCAGAGCAACAACTTAGGGGGAGTAGCGTTAGGAAGTGTGCTCTGTTTACTCCTTTTGATTGTCATCATCAAAAAGGGGGAGATTGTTACACCTGCGTTTCAATGATGACAATAGTGCAAATCTAATCTAATCTACTTGATTGCAAGAAATCAGGATGACAATGTTAAATCAGAGGGAGCCTAAGGAAATCAGGATGACAATGCTATCAAAAAGGAAATAAGATCAAGTGCAACTGATATAGGGAGCCAGTTCATAAATTAGGGAGAATTTTGGTAAAAGCAATCAGAAGATTCTGGTGATTGATCAATCAAGCCAAGTCGCAAATCACTCCCTTAATCAGGAACGCGAAAAGGAAGGAGATCATTGAATCAAGCCCATCTTGTGAGCAAGATCAGAGGCAACCCTTAGGTCAAATCTCTTAGAATATTCTTGCCTCAATTAATGGTCAATCTACAATGGCTAGCTTAAAAAGAAGATTACAAGATCTCAAGACTCTCATATAAGAAGACTAAAAGACAGAAGAAGTTACGCAACTTACTATTGTTTCTATACCTTTCTAGTTCTTAGTATAAACATTGTATTATTGAGCTTACAAGTCTCACAAAAGATAGGAAGAGTTATAAAACAAAACAAGAGTTGTGTCAAGTTTAGACAAACACTGTTGTTGAATATCATTGGTGGTGAACGAACTAAAACCACAGCTGTTGTAACGAATATTGAAGATCTAAGAAAACCCTTGTGACCCAAGGGAATTGGATGTAGGTACCACACCATTACTGAAATGTATATAATTCCTGTATCTCTACTTTTTTTATTCTGCACAACTTACTTCTGCTGCGAATCGAACCTGCTGGAAAAGTTTAGTCGACTAATTCTCTGAGTCTACTAAGGTTTTAATTTGGCTACAATTCACCCCCTGTACTTTCAATATCTATCATTTCTAACATGTAGTATGTTTAAGCATCTGGTAGTGGACAGCTTCATCATGACACATACACAAACTCGACCACAAGTACATACCCAATAAGGTTGTATGTGTCTATCCTGTAGAGGTGTTGCTATTCTTTAGTGTATTTTTGAAGAATCCCTACCAAATACTCATGTCACATCCATTGGTGAAACAGGTATACCAAAGCAAATGAAGGATTGATGTAACATAGTCTGCGAGGATTGTTAATACTGCAAAATAAAAGTTCAGAGCAGATGAACAACTAAACGTACTTTTTACTAGACCGTGATTAGAAATTGGACATGTAATGTCATAAACACCAGAAGTAGAGCAGTAACTTCCAGCGAAATTACCACATAAAAATGGGGCATACAAGACATGCAAGAAAAAGATAATTTCTAACTTCATCATGGCTCAGAACATTTCAGTAGTGCTATGACAGAAGCCTCGCTGGAAGTGATTCTCAATGCAGACAGTTAATAAGCCAATGTTATGAAACCAAGACAGGTAAGTTATGTTAAAGCCAGCTGGAAAAGATTCTCACTTGTTCATTACTAGGAGAACACATCCTAAAGCTTGTGGAGAACTCGCCTACACCCCTCACCCCAGGAACACAAATTTAGGCGTATATAATGAAAGCATTCAACCATAGTATTCAAAATTCTCAAATGGCAAGACAATTCAGGTTATCTTCTCACAATTTTATCTACCTTCCAAACCACTATTTCCATGAAAAGCTCTACAATATTGAGTCGCGACTACACAGGTTGCATAGACATTCAAAAGGGATAGCCAGTATCATATTTACATTACCTTTTGAAACTTATTTTAGACCAAGATTGGCTAACTCTTCTTTAGTCATTCTACATCTATTCTGAGCCAATGAGAAACAAAATGCCTTCCTTGTAACTTTATCATCTTGATTTTGCTAAGCTCAATAAGAACATGGAATAGCAGAAATAGGTTTGTGTTCTTCTTCCAAAGTAAGCCATATTTTCACAAGTGTGGACTGCAGACGACTTTCCAATGATCCTATTCCTTCTTACTGAAACAAATTGCTCTTCACTGGTAATTATGAGATCAAAGTAAGAACAAAACAAAGATAATGAAGGGTTCACACAAACTAACAGTCCAATAATCTCCAACCAAATCTCTAAAGAGGATTTAAGTGAACTGGCAGTCAATACTAGAACATTCTGATGGAAAACAAATATAAATGTCGCTGAACCAGAATCCTAAACAATGAACTCAACTTCAAAAGATAGAAACTGGTGTAGCTTTTATCTTCAAAGAATCAACTCTGTACTTACCTGATAGAACCAGTTCAGATTTTTTAGTTTCAGCAGCTAATGCCAATTAACTAAGGGTACCGGAAAGATAGGCATACCAGAAAGAGGAATAGGGATTAGTAGTTCTAAATTAGTTCTTAAGAATGAGGATTTTAGAGGCAATCAATCTACGCAATACAAAGTAAAACCTCATTTTTTGTTTTGCTGAAGGGGGAACTTCAACCTCCATCATATGCACAAGGAGAATATTATTAGAGCAAGAGAATATGGAGAATATACACCAAAGAAATGTTTAGGGAGTCACGAATGCTTTAGAACTATGAGGACTACAATAGGAAGAGCTCTCACCAGTCACTTATTTAAATTCTGTTCAATTCCTTAAATGAAAAGAAGAAAAAGAGATTGGATAGCATGCCCCTCATAATATATCTGATTAGTAACAATACATGTTTGATAGTGAAATTGTTGAATTGACAGGAAAATGATGCTGTATGAGCCATAACTTACTTCATAGAATGCAGCAAATCTTTTAAGGAATTTTATACAGAGTAAACATTTTGGTCTATATACTTATGTTGTATTTCAAGACTGTTATTTATCAATATATATATATATCATCCTGAACCCAGGACGCAGAATCATGACAGTAACAATAAGGAGACATAAAAATCCAAAAATTATGTCACAAACTGCATGATCATAATTTTATAGCTATACCATTCGCCATAATGACAGTGACTAAATGCAAATTAAGCACTAAGATGCAATAAAAGCAACTACCTGATGTCAAGAGTCACAAGATATTTGTGCATTTTTACTGCCTTATATTCTCTAAAGCAATAATTACCAAGAAACAGAATTTCCTTAAGAGGATTACTTCCATCAACAGTCATTTAACACTTAAACTAGCATCAAACTTAAAATGCAGTAAACTCAGCATTAAATAACACAATCGCTCCTCTCAAGAACTAAAATAGATTCAGGCGCATGCACATATATTATAAACATAAAAACAAAAGCTAAATATATGACTTTATTCATAAAATTTTCCTACAATTCTTCGCACTAATTAATACATATATCTCCATTCCATAAAGTGAACATAGTCCATATATTCTTTTCAACTTTTTTTATTTATCATATGTGTACATGATTCAAGTCGAAAAACAGTAAGTTCAATTAAACAACTAGATCCCCCTCTGGCAGAGTCATGGGGATGAAAATTGGTGCAACAGCACTGAGCTTCTGTCTATGAAGGCATCGGGGGCGGCTGTTTCGGATCCTCAAATTGAAGCAGGGAATGCCATCAATTGTTGACAGATCTATTACGGCACGGGGAATTTGTTGGTACAGTGCAAGTTGGGCTTGAGAATCGTGGAGCCTTGATTTAGCAGTGATTTTAGAGTACCTGATTTGGGCAAGTGCACCTGGTTTGAGGTACGTGTAAAATGATGGTGCTGAAGAAGATGTTTTCCTGATAATGGGTTTCATTTTTGGGCACAGAGAAGTTGTGGGGATTTTGGCAGTCAGTAGAAACCCTAGTGGAATTTGGGAGAATAGAATGAGTGGGGAGATGGGGTTTGAAATAAGGAGGTTGAAGGAGCGGGAAATTAGTGGCGCGGGAGAAAATTATTATTAGTCCTCAATACTTACTTTGAAAAATCCCCTCCAAAAGCCTCGAAAGGTTTTATCGCTCCGCCATAATTTTTTTCTTTTTAGTTGTATGACTCTTTGATTATAATTAGTCATAGGAAATCATATACTCTTGTTTTTTCTTTTGTTTGGATAAATTTATATTAAGTATTTTTTTAACTTTGGCAACATCAAAAGTACTTTACACCAAAAGTCAATTTATAATTTGATTAATGTTTTATTATTTTATTTTTAATATCTTTTATAATCCTCGAAATATGCTTTCTAAAACAAAACCCTTAACTCTCTCTCCATTTCATTTTTGTCATTCGTCCTTTTTATGTCACAACAACGATAAATTCAAACAGTACTCTTATTTCGATAAACAACCTTAAGTCATTGCGCTCATTTTAAGAGAAAAAGTGTTCGGCATGTTTTACCAACTACACTCACTACTTGGTATCTATGTCAATATTTATTTAATTAAAAAATAAAATAAATATCACTAATAATTTATTTGAGTTATAAATTAAAAATTTTAAAAAAAAGTTATTAAGAATGATTAACATTGATAATATTTAGTTAGATCCACAAAGGAAGAAATTATGTCATAAAGAAATTCAAGGTACATTTTACAAATGGTCATATAACTATGACTTTTTTCACCAAAGTCATCTAACTTTTTTTTCTCACACAAAAATCATAAAAACTTTCACTAACTCACACAAAAATCATAATGACCCGGTAGTATTTTCTTCTTTCACGTTTTATCATTTTTTATTTTCAGTCTAATAAATAATAATCCAATTAAAATATGAGGAAGTTAGCACCTCAAGGCCACTTGATCTCCTCCATATGGATGTGTGTGGACCTATGAGGGTGCCAAGTAGAGGAGGAAAGAAGTACATTTTTGTTATAATGGATGACTATTCTAGATTAACCTGGACCTTGTTCCTCAGAACCAAGGATGAAACTTTTTCAGTATTTGTTGCCTTAGTGAAGAAGATCCAAGTGAAGTTAAGCCACAATGTTGTGTGTATAAGATCTGATCACGGCACAAAGTTCGATAATGCAAAATTCGATGAATTATGTGCTGAAAATGGCATAAGTCATAATTTTTCAGCTCCAAGAACACCTCAACAAAATGGTGTTGTGGAGAGAAAAATTAGGACTCTTGAAGACATGGCAAGGACAATGCTGATTGACAGTGGCATTGCTAAAAATTTCTGGGCAGAAGTAGCTAACATTGCATGCTATTTGGTGAACATATGCATGACCAGGTCCCTCCTGAACAAGACTCCGTATGAACTGCTGAATGGGAGGAAACCCAAGCTAACACATTTGAGAACATTTGGCTGCAAATGTTTTGTCCTCAACAATGGTAAGGAAGCACTTGGAAATTTTGACGCCAAAAGTGATAAAGGAATCTTTCTGGGCTATTCATCACAAAGCAAAGCCTACAAAGTCTACAAAAAAAGAACTCAATATGTTGAGTAAAGCATACATGTGTTCTTTGATGAATCAAACCACTTATGTGAAAAGGATTCATATTATAAGATTGATCAAGACGAAGAGCAGTCAACAGTTCCTGGTGAAGTCATTGACATGGCAAATAGAAAGGCTGACATGATGAGTTACGTCAAGGAATCAAATGATGATGATGCGGCTGTATCTCCAGCTGATGTAGAGGAACCTAGTCCCTCAATCACAACAACTGAAGCTGAGAACAGAGTTGTTGATGCTGTGCAATGAACCTCAGATGTTAAGTTGAGAAACGGGACTCATGTCAACCATGGGGCACATTCAAAAGTACCTGGACCCTCTCACAATGAGATTAAGGTGTCTAACTGGAAGCACAAAAGTTCACACCCTATTAAAAATGTGATCACTCTTCTTGACTTAGGGATTCAAACTAGATCAAAGTCAAGAAACTCACTTGCTTTCTCAGCCTTTCTCTCTCAAGTTGAGCCCAAAATATATCAAGGAAGCATTGAAAGATGCTGACTAGATTAGTGCTATGCAAGATGAACTCCATCAATTTGAGAGGAACAACGTATGGCACTTGGTTGCTCGACCTGCTGACAGAACCGTTATAGGAACCAGGTGGGTATTTAGAAAGAAACTTGATGAGTTTGGAAACACAACAAGGAACAAGGCAAGACTAGTAGTTCAAGGCTACAATCAAGAAGAAGGGATTGACTATGATGAAACTTTTGCTTCAGTTGCTCGAATGGAGGCCATCAAAATCCTCATTGCCTTTGCATCTCATATGGAATTCAAATTGTTCCAAATGGATGTCAAAGTGCATTTCTGAATGGCTTTCTAAAAGAAGAAGTTTTCGTCAAGCAACCACCTGGCTTCGAATGTCATGAGCATCCTGAGCATGTTTTTAAATGCGACAATACCTTATATGGGCTGAAGAAGGCTCCTCATTCATGGTATGAAAGGTTGTCCAAATTTCTCCTAGAAAATGGCTTTACAAGAGAAAAATTGACAATACCTTATTTCTGAAGAAATAGGGGAGGAACCTGCTCATTGTGCAAGTTTATGTTAACGATATCATCTTTGGTGCAATAAATAATTCGTTATGTGAGGAATTTGCAAAGCTCATGGGAAGTGAGTTTGAAATGAGCATGATGGGGGAATTGAATTTCTTCTTGGGCCTGCAAGTCAAGAAAACTCCTAAGGGCACAATGATAAGTCAGCAGAAGTACATCAAAGAGCTTCTGAAGAGATTTAAAATGGAAAGCTCAAAAATCATTGATACTCCTATTGCCACTGCCACTCGTCTAGACATGGATGAACATGGTTCCCCTGTGAACGAGACCATGTACAGAGGCATCATTGGGTCACTCTTGTATCTTACAGCAAGCAGGCCAGATATGATTTTCAGTGTGGGACTATATGCCAGGTTTCAATCAAATCCAAAGGAATCTCATCTCAAGGCTGCCAAGAGGATCCTGAGGTATCTAAAAGGAACGCATGACCTGATTCTCTACTATCCCTCAGGAGACAATTTTGACTTGATCGGGTATGCTGACACTGATTACGCTGGTTATCTGGTGGATAGGAAACGCACTTCTGGCCTGGCACACTTTCTGGGATCGTGTCTAATTTCATGGTGTACAAGAAAACAAAACTCAATGGCTCTTTCAACTGTAGAAGCTGAGTATGTGGAAACTCCCTCTTGTTGTGCTCAATTGTTGTGGATCAAGCAGCAGTTAGAAGATTTTGGCATATTTTCTGATTGTGTGCCATTACTGTGTGATAACACCAATGCTCTCAACATGGCAAAGAACCCAGTTCAGCACAAGAGGACAAAGCATATTGATGTGCGACATCATTTTTTCATAGACAATGTTAAAAAAGGGCTTATCTGCATGAAGTTTTACAGCCAAAAAGAACAAATTGCAGACATCTTCACCAAAGTACTGAGCAGAGAGTACTTTGAAAAGAATCATTTGGCACTTGGGTTGATAAAATCAAGCTGAGAACCTGGTCCCTCGATGATTGGCTATGAAAGAAATGAACAGGTAAAATAGCTAAAAAGTATTTTCTGGCAAGGTCTAACTCATTTCTATACCGTTACAGGTAGACACGCATGGCGATTACAGAGCAAACAAAGAGCTAATGGTATTGCACTTTGGTAAAAGGATGAGGCTCATATTTACGTTGTCAGGGAACCTGGTTCCTTTGACACAGGTTAGTAGTTCCTTTGTACTCTCATGCACAACTTTTTAAATGGCTAAAAAAGGTTCCACATTATTAAAATGTTAGTTTCTCCTTTTCCCCTTTTTAGAACCCAAGCGTCCTACCGTTACGAAACGACCCATCTACCTAGAAAATCAATACCCGTTCCTAACCGGTCCCTTGCCCCCCCTTTAAATAAACTCAAATGCTGTCACTCTCATATATTCACATCAAAACCCAAATTTCCCTTTCTCTCAACAACCAAACACTCTCTTCTTCCATAAACTCTCACTACACTCCACCATGTCTGAGAATCTCGAAGCCTCAAATATCCCCAGTATCGTCCCCACTGTGTCTTCATCCCTTGAAGCACCGGTGACAGAGTCTAAGTACCATATGCCACCCAGTCCAAACCCTAAGCAAGATTCCCAACCACCCACTGCCTCTTCTCCAACCCAATCAAGTTTTGGTTCTCATCGAAGTCATAAAACTTCGTATCCCAAGAGGTTTGTGGCTACGACCTCTCCTTCTGCCTCACCGAAAAAATGGCTGAGGGAGAAACAATAGAGGGAGAAGAAAATTAGGAAGTCTGCAGTTGGAAGAGATTTCTAGGCCTCAATTTGAATGTTGTCGATTCTACAAGTAATATTCTTCTTATGCCTTCTGAGTTTACTTTGGGGTTAAAAGAACAAGAGGCCATAGAGAATATATTGTCAATAGCTGCTGAGGGATGTTTAGTTTGTGGTTATGAAGGTGTTTATGAAACCAATGGGTCTTAGGGGGAAGGTGATAGTCTACAGGAAGAGAGTAGGGAACTGGTGCCTGTCGAAAATCTAGCACCTAAAAGTACTACTGGGGAACCACATGAGGGACATGATCCCTCCGCCCAAGAGGAGCCCTCTGATCCTACTTGGGATGAAACCCCTTGTTCTTCAAAAGAACCCCAAGTCAGTACTGATCCTGCTCCCTCTCTTAATTTCTATGTCGATCCATTGCCATTGTCTCTCCTGAGATGAGATCTCTGTCTGAGAAAGAGCGTGAGGATAGTGAAGAAGACTATGACAATATGGCTATTGCAAGCTTTATTAGTTCTAGGAGTAGAAGGGCAACTCCCAAAACGCCCACTCCTAAAAGACCTACTACTAGGCTGTAAAAGAAGGAGGCTCTTGAGTCAGCTCTGAAGAAAAATAAGAAAGAAAAGAAGAGAAGAAAGTTGGTGAAGGATGGAAAGTTAGTACATGAAGAGGTAGTGCACTTGTTGTTGACGTTGATGACGAGGTGAGTGAGGAACCCAGTCCCTTAATTCGTAAGTCCTCTAAGAAACCTACTGTTCCAAAGTCTGGGAAAGAGTCATCTGTGAGAGTGATGGAGGTTAGTAATGTTGAAGTGGGAGAGTTTGGCGAGAAAGTGGCTGAGGAGTCTGGAGAGAAAGTGTCTGAGAAATCTACAGAGAAAGAGAAAAGTGTGAGAAAATCAGTGAAACAGAAGGCTAGTGCCAATGAGGAACCTGGTTCCTCCAAGAAGGCCAAGGTGGGTGTGGCCAAGAATGAAGGAAGGGAAAATCTGAGAAACCAGAAGGTGTTGTGGGGCAGAACATTTGCCCCTAATATTCTTGACATGACAGGAATGTGCCAACTGGTTGATATATGTGAATTTCAACAATGGACACATTTGTTCACAAATGAGAGTCTTAAGATGTATGAGGCAGAGGTGTGCAGTTTCTATGCTGACATTTTCACAGTCGAGGATGACAACATCTGCATGAAGGTGAATGGTGTTGACTTTGTGACGGATGAGCCTGTGTTGGGAACCATCTTGGGAGTGCCTACTGACGGAATATCCTCCATTGAGGGGACTTGTTCTTCAAACTTCAGAAATACCATTTTGAAGGATGATGCAGTACAACAGGAGGAATGGGTACACAAGAAGGCCCTCCTTCCAGTGTACCAATTGTTATTCGAGATGGTGAACAAGGTTTTGCTCCCTTGTGCAGAAAGTCGTTCCATTATGTCACGAGAAGACATTTTCCTCATGGAAGCACTCGATGCATACTCCACTATCAATCTGTCGGGTATCATGATTGAGCACATGAAGAAAGTGACATATTTCAAGGATGGTAATCATGGGCTGCCCTACGAGTTTTTACTCACCAAAGTATTTGAGTTCTTCAAAGTCCCTTTGGGAAAGGCTACAGTGGGTACTCGCAAGCAGACCTTCTCCAAGACCACCTTAGAAGAGTGTGAGTGCATCGATAAGAAATGAGGGGTTGGCAGCAATTCGACTATATCTCAACTGATTAAAGCTCAGAATATTACCAATGAAGAGATAAGGAAGTTGAAGGCACGAAATGTTATTCTTGAGGGACAGCTTAGTCAGGCCCAGGAGACACCTAGTTCCAGCAGCACACAAGGCGTAGAGGTTGCCCGTCTGACCAAGGAGAATGCTGATCTCAGAAAACAGGTTGAGGATCTGAAGGAGAGGTTACTCAATGAGAAAAGGTCCGCAAATGCTCGAATGGACATCCTCCTTAGAACTCTTGCCACTTCATCTCTGCCTCCCCCTTCCAGTGCTCCTTAAAATCGTTTCCTTCCCAGTGTCAAGTTCAAGTTGTCTGTCCTCTATTTTGGTCTCCTTTGTTTGTATATGTTTAGTGGCTGGTATTTTTTTGTTGTTTTATTTTGTGGATGATTATGTAACAAATGGCACTGCTTCCTATTTATTTCCAAAGTTAATGAATATCCCATTCTTTTGCTATGCATACTTTGCTCTTCTGCTCTGGTTTAAGTCATGTTTGTGTGCATACATGTGGCATGAGTTAAGCTTGCTTGACTTCTTTTTTCTTATTACTTGTTACTAATCTTTTTATGATGCCAAAAGGGAGAAAAGTAATTGAGGGGGAACAAAGGGGGAAACATGTTCAGGGGGATTAGGAAATTGTTTTTGGTACTATTTATGGTACTCTGGTTCTCAGGGGGAATTTTAATTATAAGTTTGTCATCATCAAAAAGGGAAAAATTGATAAGTTATGTGTCATGTTATATTTTGATGATCTAATAAACTTAATGTTAAGAACCAGATGGGGAACCTGCTTTACATCCTCAAAGTGCTCAAGATCAACAAGTCTCAAGTCTGGGACATGTTCCAACACTCAGAGTCAAAGAAACAACAGAGGGAACAAATGGACATCAGTTCCCTTGCTGACTGTACCGGTCAAACCCCACAGTTATAAAGTCGCAGCAACTGTTTCTCTGCATACGCAACAGTGCAAACATTGCACCAATCACTTTATGGGGAATGCCTTTGTACTAAACATGATTACATCATTCAAGTGATGTCACTTATGTAATATTAACATGAAGCAAAGGCAAAACATCACACCTGCACATTCTAGAATTCATCAAACTTTCTCTCAAGTTTGTTTCCAACTTGCAAGTGACATTTAAGGCATCAAGAAAATGAACAATATAACGAAGGACTAGTTTCCTGCATTGAGTTATTATATATCCTTAGTTGTATTGCACCTTTGTTAAAGTGATTTACTTGTAATTCCTACTTAGCTTAGTTAGAAGCATTGTGTAGGAAACCTTTTGTAAAATCATAAACCTTGTGTTTGTATCTTGGCTAGAGTTAGTCGAGTTGTAAGCTTTGTAATAGAGTTATTACAAAGGGACTTGCAATAGAGTTATTACAAGTTAGTAAGGGATTAAGAGGTTAATTCCTAGGTTACAATAGTTTGTAATCTAAAGTTTTCTCAGTAGTGAAGTTGAAATCCTACGAGTGTAGGTCGTGGTTTTTAATCCCGTGAGATGGGAGTTTTTCATGTAAAACTCTATTGTGTTATTTACTTACTGTTGTGTGTGTGTGTGTTCTGTGAAAACTAATAGAGAACCTAGTTCTCTATATAGTTTGGTGAACTCTTAGTTTCTATTAGTTCGAAAGAGGATCAAACACAGTTCTAAGGAGACCATATTTTTCTTTATTGAGAACATTTTGCCTCCAACAGGCAAGTAGAGATTTTGTAGAACTTCCCGCTCTCATACAAAATAACAACAACAACAATTGTGCCTTACTCCCAAATTAGTTGACGTCACCTATATGAATTCTCACTTCTCCCTTTAATTAAGCTCAACTCATCCGCTTTCCTAAGTAATACCTCTATCCATACCTTCTTTCATTACAGCTGCAATGATGTTTGCATATTACTAGGATAACAAGGATGAAAATGGAATCCTTTTCATGACGAATAGCACTGAAACACACTTGATATGCTTGAGTTGGGAAATAAATATCTCAATTGTAAATACTTATATTCGAGTGATCTTGTCGTGGATGGTTTAACAAAGTGTTGACCCTGGTTTTTGATATATATATATATATATATACTAATATGTTGTACATAACTTGTTGCAATGTATACTTTGCACCTCTTCTTTTGCATTGATTAGCGGTTTTTCCTTGAATTTCTGGGAGTGATTGTTGGGAATAAACCCCCACAGAAATAATATTCACAGTAATAAAAGTGAAATAATAACGTAGCACTGAGATATGATAATCAATAATAATAAAAGAGTGACAACGACACTAAGGTTCTTACGTGGAAAACCCTTATGAATAAGGAAAAAACCCACGACCCTGAGAGGAGCAACTGACATCACTATAGCAAGGAATTTTATACTTTGTAGATCCGAGTAAAATACACCAAAGACCACTACAACACTTAAAAGAAATAACCCTCTTTTGATATTCCATCTCACTATAATATCGCTCACACTCTCTATTTTTCTCACAGACTATTTTCATATACCCAGTTTGTGATGCCTCACTCTTTCTTTCTCTCTTTGTTGGTGTGTTTGAAGAAGTGAGAGAGATCCTCCTTTTATAGGAGCAAAATACGTAGCCTCCAAGAATGCTACAGGTTTGGCTCCAAGAAAGAGTTGTTAGCCAAGTTTTATTTCATAGGCACGTGCCTATTGTTGAATAGGATGGACCCTACAAATTTTCCCCTCTAGTATTATCACCTGAAGGAGGTAACATTGGGGTTGCTAGTTTGAGTGCATGCCAAAAAGTTCTTTGCATAGCTCAAACTTGTCTCTTGGTACCACCTTGATCAGCATATCTGAAGGATTCTCACTTGTATCGATCTTCTTGACCTGCATAGATCCATCCTCTATCTTTTCTCGAATCCAGTAATATCTCACGTCGATATACTTCGTCCTTGCATGATACATGGTATTTTTGCTCAGGTCTATTGCACTTTGACTGTCATAATAGACTACATACTCCTTTTGATGCAATCCAAGCTCTCGAAGGATAAGTTTCAGCCATTCTATCTCCTTGCCAGCTTCAGTAGCGACAATATAATCTGCTTCAGTTGTAGAGAGTGCGATACACTTCTGCAACTTCGACTGCCATGATATAGCTCCTCCTGAAAATGTGAACAAGTATTCAGTGGTAGATTTACGTTTATCAATATCACCTTCCATACCAGCATCCATGTAACCCTTCAAGATTGGATTAGATACTCCAAAACACAAACAGTCTTCAGAGGTACCTTTGAGGTACCTGAGTATCCACTTGACTACTTCTAGTATTCTTTTCCAGGATTTTCAAGGAACCTGCTAACAACACCAACGACATGAGAAATATCTGGTCTATTGCATACCATTGCGTATATCAAGCTTCCGACTACTGAAGAACAAGGAAATCTAGCCATGTTCTCTTTCTCCTCAATTGTTATAGGACATATATTCTTGCTCAATTTTAGATGACCAGCAAGAGGTGTGCTGACTGGTTTAGCACTTTTCTTGTTGAAGCGTTCCAGTACATGTTCAATGTACTTCTCCTGAAATAGCCACAACTTTCTGCTTGTTCGCTCTCAAACTATCTTCATCCCTAGAATTTGTTGTGCTGGGTCCAAGTCCTTCATATCAAATGACTTGGACAGATCTCTCTTCAATTTTGCAATCAGCTCCTTGTCTTATCCTACAATCAACATGGCATCCACATACAACAATAATATAATAAAATTATTATCAAAAAATCTTTTAAAGTATACACATGGATCGGAATAGGTCTTTATATATGTTTGATTTTTTATGAATGAGTCAAACTTCATGTATCATTGCCTTGGTACCTACTTCAACCCATAAAGACTCTTATTCAATTTACACACCATGTGTTTCTTTCCAGCTACTTCAAATCCTACTAGCTGCTCCATGCAAATCTCTTCTTCCAAATCTCTGTGAAGAAATGCAGTTTTCACGTCCAACTGCTCCACTTCAAGATCTAGGATAGCTGCTGAGCTTAAAATTGTTTGAATATAAGTTATTTTGACAACAAGTGAGAAAGTTTCATCAAAATCAATACCTTTCTTCTGTTCGAAGCCTTTAACCACCAATCGAGCTTTGTATCTGACCAGCTTGCCATTTCCATCTTTTTTGAGTTTAAAGACCCACTTGCATTTGAGTGGTCTTTTACCCTTGGGAAGTTCAACCAACTTGTGCGTGCCATTTTTTTGTAGAGATTTAATCTCTTCTTGCATGGCTTTCATCCACTGGTTCTTTTCTGGATGGGACAACACCTCCTTAAGACTTTCTGGCTCCCCCTCATCACTGATGAGGACATATTATGTGGAAGGGTTACCTACGATACTCTACCCTTGGCCTTTCTGATCTCCTTAGAGGTTGAGGTTGTTCTTCTCCCTGAGTGGGGTACTCCACTTGTTTGACATCATCATCAAGTTGCTCCCCCTGCTCAATAACCTTATCAGGTTGCTCCCCCTGCTCGACAACCTCGTCGGTCATACTTTCTGCACTTGTGGGATAGTTAGAAATAGAAGGAATGGTAACAAAGTTAGAGATTATACCATTCTTGGACTTTTCTAACTGGTCATCTGCAGTTCCAAATTCACTTTCTCGAAAGACTACCTCTCTGCTTCTGATGACCTTCTTCTTTAGAGGATCCCACAATCTGTATTTGAACTCTTCATTTACATATCCGATGAATATGTAGGGAACAAATATATCATCCAACTTGGTTTTCTACTGCTTTGGTATATGTGCAAAAGCTCTATAACCGAACACCTTCAAATGCGAGTAGGATACCTCCTTGTCGGTCCAAACTCTCTCTGGGGTGTCAAACTCCAATAGAACTGAAGGACTCCTATTTATCAGGTAACAGGCTGTCTGAACTGCTTTACCCCAGAAGGACTTCGCAGTTTCGTTATGCCGAGCATGCTTCTCACCTTCTCAACAATGGTGCAATTCATCCTCTTAGCTACACCATTGTGTTGTGGGGTTCCAGAAACTGTCTTTTAATGTCTTATCCAATGGCTCGAACAATACTCTTTAAATTCCCTTGAAGTGTACTCACCTCCATTGTCAGTTTGGAGACGCTTTAGCTTTCGACCTGTCTCCCTTTCCACCAAGGTATGAAACTTCTGGAAAACTTGAAACACCTGATATTTAGTTTTCAAGATATAAACCCATAATTTACGTGAAGTATCATCAATAAAAGTAATAAAATATTTGTTACCGCCTATTGATTCAATTTTCATTGGACCACAAATATCAGAATATACTAAATCAAGCATATTCAATTTTTTTTAGACGATGTCTAAAATAAGACTCTATGTTGCTTAATAAATAAATAGTAGTCACAAGGTTTTACCATTGTACCTTTGGCAAAAGAGATGAATGATTTCCTGCCAAGAATCTGCAATCCCTTCTCGTTCATATGACCCATTTTTTTGTGCCGCAAATCTACATAAATCTCATATTGTGCCGCGTTCAATTCACCTTGGCATAATTCTGCATTTGTCATGTACAACGTGCCATGAGAAACTCCCTTTGAAATCACCAATGATCCCTTGGTGAGTCTCCACTTTTGATTTACAAAATAGTTCTCTTACCTATCTCGGTCCAAAGCAATTCTCGAGATCAAGTTCATACACAAATCAGGTACATGCCGCACGTCCGTTAGAACCAATGTGCATCTGACATTTGTCTTGATATAAATGTCACCAATCGCCGCAATCTTTGAGTAACTTGTGTTATCCATTATTACAGTGCCGAAATCACCTGCTACATATCTGCAAAAAAGTTCTCTTGTCGATGTGGCATGGTAAGATGCTATTGTGTCAACCACCTATTCTGACTTTGGACATGCCAAGTGCATGCATTCCTCTTCCTCATTCATGAAGAGAATAACATTATCATTGTTTTGCACCGTGGTGGTTGTGTTGTCATCATTTTTCTGGCCACTGCTTTCACCTTTGCCCTTACTTAAATTTGGCAGTCTCTTTTGAAGTGACCTGGTTGATCACAATTGTAGCAATTTTTGACTTTTGATTTGGATCGGTTCTTGGACTTCTCATGACCTCCGGATTTACTATAGTTGCTCGAACATCTTTGGTAACTCCTGCCTCTACCTTCTGTGATGACAACATGTCCTTGATTTTTAGGCTTCTTTCTCATCTTCTCATTGAGTAGAAGAGCCGATGTAACGTCTTTCAACTTAATGGTGGTCTTACCGTGCATGATAGTTGTTGCCAAATTATCGTACGAAGATGGCAACGAGTTCAAGAGCAAGATGGTTTTGTCTTCTTCCTCAATCTTTACTCCGAGGTTGGCGAGCTGTGTGATTAGTCTGTTAAATACATTTAAATGTGACACAAAATTCGTACCCTTACCCATGTGTATGGCGTGTACTTGCTTCTTCAAGTACAAATTATTTGTCAACGTTTTGGACATGTATAGGATTTCAAACCTTGTCCAACATGCGGTGTCTTCATCAATGATGTTATTTACCACATCATCTGATAAATGTAACCTAATTGCACTAGCAGCCTTTTCATCCAAATCAGCCCAATCCTCAACTTTTATGGTATGAGGCTTTTTGGCATCAGCATCTAGTACCTTGTGTAATCATTATTGAATGAGCAGATCCCTCATCCTTCTTTGCCATGTTGAGAAACCGCTATCTTCGTTGAATTTTGCTACCTCGTACTTTACTGCAGACATTTTGTTTTCACCGAGTATAGTATTACCGATCGTGAATAGTATTTCTATAAACGAGCAGAACCTATGCTGTGATACCAGTTGTTGGGAATAAATTTCCCATAGAAATACTATTCACGGTAATAAATACAGAATAATAATGTAGCACTGAGATACCGTAATCAACAATAATAAAAGAGTGACAACGATACCAAGATGTTTACGTGAAAAATCCTTCTGAATAATGGAAAAAATCACAACCCCGAGAGGAGCAACTGATATCACTATAGAAAGAAATTTAGGAAACTACCAGTTATGTCTATTTATAAGTAGCTTATTATAAAAATTGGCCAATTCATTAGATATTACTAATATTAGCCAAATGTTACTAATATTAGCCAATTAACTATTTGTAGCAAAACAAAAGGTCAAAATTTTACTTTCTTTTGAGTGAGTGTTATTAGAATAGATTGGGTACATTGTAAGGAGTTTGAGTCTCAAATTTCGGATGATTTATCAGAGTTTTGAGGTGGTTTGAATTGAAAATTCGAAATAGAAGATGAAACATGAAAAAATGATATGTGTATCACACTGTGTATCATTTATGTATCACATATGTATCATATTTGTATTAAATGTCTATCACATGTATATCCATGTATACCTGTGTGTGTGATACATGCGTGATACAAGTTCGATTTATGTATCGCAGAAGAAATTTTTGAACTCGCTTTTAACTACGAATTTTGATACCAAATCAGTCCAAATCACCTTCAATCTTTCTCAAAATTTGTATATTAACTCATCTATATGTTTTCAATGAATTTCAACCATACCCATTAAAAAAGGTCCTTTTTTGCTTTGATTTTTGGAATCTTATATATATATATATATATATATATATATATATATATATATATATATATATATATATATATATTTATTTATTTATATTTCATCCATGAATTTTTCTTTCTGTCTTGCATCAAATATTGCTGATCACACTTAAAATTATGGAAAGAGATCTTTGTGTGTGATTTGTGCTGAGAAAGAACCTTATTTATTTGGGTTTTCAATTTTTATATGTGTTTGACTAGTTTTGGTAAGTCTATAATTAATGGATAGAGGTTGGTAAGTTGAAACTTATTTGGGACATTTATGTAAGATTTTTTATACTTTGTAGATCCAAGTAAAATACTCCAAAGACCACTACAACACTAAAAAGAAATAACCCTCTTTTGAAATTCCTTTCTCACTATAATATCGCTCACACTCTCTATTTTTCTCACATACTATTTTTTTATACTCTGTCTGTGATGTCTCACTCTTTCTCTCTCTTTGTTGGTATGTTTGAAGAAGTGAGAGAGCTCCTCCTAGGAGCAAAATAAGTAGCCTCCAAGAATGCTACAGGAGATGCAGATGCATTAATCTCCTCCTCTTATTTCCAAACTTTGGCTCCAAGAAAGAATTGCCAACCAAATTTTATTGCTGAATAGGATGAACCCTACAGTGGTCAAGAATTAAAAGTCACTTATTATTTGTCATAAGAATATAGATAGATGTTGCGTAACAATCAACTAATATCTTGCCAAAAAGTAAACTCTTTCCTTGACGAATAGGAGAACAATTGGTTAAAACATTTCTAATCTAAACAATAGATCTGGATTTTGAATGTTCTTACAGAAATCTATATAAGAGAATCTGATATCATCAAGTAGAAGAGGAGTTTTTCTTTTGACATTTGCTTTTAACCCATTTGATGCCCATTGAAGTGCCATTCTTCACCTTTTGAGCACCAGCCACTGCCGCTGCTTTTGCTTTGCCAAGTCCTGCTGATGAACTGCCTTTCTTGTTGCTATCATTCTCTTTGTTGCTTTTGTGACTTTCCTCTTCATCCATGGCACCAAATCCTCCTGACCCCCATTGATCTGCCCAACTTGGTGCCTCAGTTGCCATCAATCCTATCAAATCTTGGTTTCCCTTTACTAAGCCTCAAATGTGTTTCCACCAATCAAGAAAATGTCCTTCAATAAAAAAGAAAGAAAAATGTGAGTATAACTCAAATACAAATTTCACTAAACACAGACGGAGTTGCTAACTGAATTCAGTATTTTTAGCACGAAATATAGATATATATGTCTAAAAACTACTAAAATTTCAATAAGAATAAAATTTTGAACTCTTAATCTCAAAAGTACAATGAGTTCGGTTTTAAGAAACTTAGATCTTGAATACATCAAATTTAAATCCTAAATCCTCATTCTAAGTTTCACTAAAATGTTTTATGAAGAAGGAAGAAAGAGAAAGGGCTTGGGAGTTACCTCTATAGGGAATTAACAGAGGTTGAGCTTCTTGGAACAGATACTTTTGTGTAATGGAGGAACTAAGTATGCTTAAGTAGGAGGCTAAGGAAAGATATTTAGTTGTATTATGCTCGAGGCTGCATGTGGATAGGCTGTCTCTCAAACTTGTCTATTCCTTTTTAAAAAGACTAGCCAGCTCACAACTTACCTTCTTCTGAAGCAAAGTTTGTTGGCATCATTACTTTATTCTTCAAAATAACTAAACTTGCCTATTATAACCTGCTCCACCTTCTGAATTGTATTATTTTCTTTTTAAAACTTGTCTATTTTAGTAGTGGTTGAAGTAGAAGGATGTAGTTAACCAATAATAGATTGATGTTCTGGCTTATACCAGAAGACAAAAGCCTTTGCTACAACTTTATTTTAGGCTTCAACATAACTTTTGCTTAGAACTTAGAAATGATAATGTTCTGGCACACAAGGGTTGAGAAGTACTTTAACGTTTTTTAGAATTAATGGAAATGCTACAGGAGAAGCATTTGGGATGAAAAAATTGTCGACTCCAACTGTAACTTGAGTGCCATTTTCAAATACATAAAAGATTGAATTACCTTGTATCATTCTAATATTGACCTAATACTATATGTTATACAAGAGATAGATATTGATTTTAAACTAATATAGGACATTTATACAAGAGGTTACTAAATTAGCTGACGAAACGAATTTATGAATTAACCTAACCGTAGGGAATACTAAGTTTAGTTTGATGTGCTTTACATGTTTAGCAGATCAACTTAGTTATTTGATTTTTCCAAAAATAATATACTCCATAGGAAACATTCCTAATTCCATCTCTGCAACTAAATTCAATTTAGAATGAATCTAGTTTTGATGTAAACTTGAAGACTGGGATCTCCATGTGGGAGTTGACCAGTTGACCTCCATGTTGGAGCCCGACAAGAAGCTCTTATCTTCTTTACCAAAAAAAAAAAACAAGAACAAGAAAAGGAATTGACTCAAATAATCAAAAAAGGAACCTGGCCACAATCAAGTTCCTCACATCTCATCATTAAACTCTAGTGTCAGAGGCTAAGGGCTAACTCACTTGGTTAGTCCCTGCCTTCTGCAATTGAGGTTGAGCGTTCAAACTTATCAGTAGCATAGTTGAGGGAAAAAAATACTCCCTCCGTTACAATTTATGTGAATCTATTTCCTTTTTAGTCCGTGCTAAAAAGAATGACCCCTTTCCTTATTTGGAAATAATTTACCTTTATGCAATGATTTATACCACACAAAATATATGTGACTCATTTTACACCACAAGTTCAAAAGTCTTCTCTCTTTTCTTAAACTCCGTACCCAATCAAATAAGTTCACATAAATTAAAACGGAGGGAGCAACAACTTTGTCATCGCGTCATTCATTACTTATTATAGCGGGTCAATTCTTCTTCCAACCAATCAATGTTTCTAGTCCAAAGTTTAGGATAATTGCCTTCCAAGCAATAGACCCGGGTTTCGACTCCTGGTGGATGCATTTTAATCTATTTTTAAGCTTATGACATGTCATTCTATATGTTGTCTAATGGTGCAGATGTAGCTAATAGTTCATTTTTTTGCTTTAAGTATTTGTCAGCTAAAACAGTACTATATGTTTTTTGGATATGTTGGATATGGAACACTTAAATGTTTTCTGTACCTTTAAATACTCTCTCAAAACTTGATGTCGTTAATCATAATGGATGATTAACGACATTCGCTAATAGCATAAGCCTAGAAGGTGAGGGATGGTTATTACGGAATAAGAATTGAAATAATTGTAAGTTGTTTTATTCAGCACTTGCTGCAAGGAAAAAAGACCTTCTCTCAGAAAATCTCAACACACAAATGTTATTTATAAGAAAAATTATTAAAAGAATATTTTCGATCATATTAAATGTTGGTGAAAACACAAGAAATTACAATTGAGAAAAAAATATGAAGAAAAATAAATAAATATTCGTTAGGCCTCACAGATATCTCGCTCTTTTTAAAGGAGATTCAAGCTCATTGCGCTAAAATATTTACCGATCCAACAGTAACATTCTTGACTTGTCTCTTCCAAGATATATTAGTCCGATAATATCGTATGACTCGAACAAACCCTGGATAAGTTGTTGAGTCCAAAGCTCCGCCATAAAAGAATACCTTTGTTCATAAAGTAAAATCTTTTTTGTAATGAGTAAGTTGGATACTTAAATTTTCTTCTTCTCTCAACTCTCGTTTTACCGAACCAACTTTACTTTTTTTTTATGCACACTACAATATTTTTTCATACCCAAATACAAGGAAAAAATATCATTATTTATAGGTGTATAATCTCTTTCATAAATTATGTAACAAGGTAGTAGGACAATAAAATTGTAGAACATGAGTTGGTGATTATAAAATCTAAGCTTTAGCGAGGAATTAGTAATAGATCGTGGTATTAGTGGTTATATGAGTTGCACCGAGGAATAATGATCACTTTCTTACCAATTTATAGCCACTAGTATGACAATAAATTATGCATTGTATATTATAATTTTAATATTACTAGTCTCCACGTTCATGCGATGCACAAATATCTTATGTTAAATATTACCAAATACGTTTCAAAAGTAACAAACATGCTAAAATAACACAATTATGCGATTAAAGTTGTAAAATCACTTTAAAATGCAACAATACCTAATATTATGCTTGTGATTGGATAGTTTACTTTTATTTAGTTAAATGTTAATGATTTAGGTACATAGAAGTTATATTTTTTTTTAAATTAAGATACATTAATAATGAAGAACACAAAAATAAAAAAAATCATTAGGCATAATCCAATATCTAGATTCAACTCTAATTTTGATTAATTAAACTTCAATCGTGTATCTCATCCATAAGTATATATGCTTGTGCATGTGTCTAAATATCGATTGTCATCGGTGTACCTACATATACATATTCTTATGTCTTTTACGTAAAATAGTCAACACGGTTGTTCATTATTATGTTGTATTTGAACTACTTTTACTTGTAAACTATTTTATCATATTATTAGTGAGTTATGGTTTTTGGTTTAAATTTGTAGTGGCTAAATTTTTAATATTACGATCTATCCAACAAAAAAATATTTTCTTGAAAAAAAAAAAATATTTAACTTTTAAAAGGCATAAAAATCAGTTTACATAATGTATGATGTTAAGTGCTTTTTTTTTTTTTGCACTTGTCGTTTTATATTTATTTTTGGGCCAAACTTATTCTTGATTTGATCCAGGAAGTTCCACTTTAAGGGGCAAAGTGCTTCGACCAAAACGAATTTCCCAAAGCTCAAACCTTAAACTTGAGTAAGGATGAATAGATACTTACTATTACAATATAACCTTTGTGGTGATTGAGTGTTATTTTATCTTATGTCAAAAGTACTTTTTTTTTTATCTATGCTGCTTTAATGATGTGACTATGTTGGTCTGAGTCGGGGTTCTATCAAAAACAACCTCTCTACTTACACATAGAGGCGGACCCAGGATTAGAGCAAGACGGGTGCACCACAGTATGCTAATCACTAGCGATAAAATTCGGCGTGCAACTCTTTGAAAACTTAATATTATGATGACTTACCATTCAAATATAAACAAAAAGAAGTTCTAAAGAAAAAGAAAGCACTGAACAAAGAGAGATTTCTTCGCAAAATGGATGCTATGGGAAGGGAAGGTGCTTGATTAAGTATGATTAGTATTTTAATAAATGAAAAAGAGGCCAATGATCAAAAGGGTGTCCAAACTTTAAATTATCAAAATTTAGTAAAGAAATCAAGATTATGGGTATGTTAATAGTCAAATAACTGAACAAGGGTTTCAAACTCTCAGTTGCCATTGCCGAGTCAGAATCAAAGTGATTGTTGAAGAAGGCAGTTGTAGAAGAATTCTAACTTTTCTATTTGTGGAGCGATATGTTGCAATTTGAGGCTTTTAATTTTAAGGCAGAGATTTGAAAAAGAATAAAACTAATTAAGTTGACTATTATGTATATTAGTACTAAGCTATAGCTAAATTCAAAAAGAAGATAAAAGTTAAAAATAAAGCAATTTGCAGAGTATTAACTATTAAGTATAAAAATTGTTATATTCCAAGAACTAAAACAAAAAGAAGAAAAGGCTGAAGTAGGGTTTCGAACCCTCGTCATCCAGCCAAGGAGCAAATTTAATTGCCCAACACAACCAATTCTCTATCGGCCTTTCTTTGTTTGGGGACACAACTCAAATATTTATTGGGTCACATATATATGGACAGATATATATAACATATATATACAGTATTTTTGCCGAGACTAACGGGGTCCCGTGATCCCTCAACCCACAACGTAGGTCCGCCCCTGCTTACACAAGGTAGGGGTAAGGCTGTGTATAAACTACCCTTATCAGACCTCACTTGAGAGATTATACTTGGTTTGTTGTTGATATAGCCAAAAGTATTTTGCAGGTACTAAAGAAATATTCCAAAATCAAGTGAATCCCTAACAAATTAGATGAATTAATACGGGAGATACTTGCCTTTATCTCTAAATTTTAGACCTTTTTAGAGAGTTCAAGAGACCGAAGGGGTTCTAGGGTGGAAAAGCTTTTGAAAAGTTTCATACCTAGGTAATTTGTACATCTGTTCTTGGTCCGCATTGGCTCTTTCCTCTTCAATTATAAGAGCAGATCGCTTATAAGCGAACAACAAAATATTAACCCAAAATCGCAAGAAAAAGAAAAGGAATAGTGATTAAATGAAGTTTATTAATTGACGAATTTTTTTATTTTTAAGGAAGTTGGAAAGGATCATCAAGTAAATAATATACTTTAGCAGGTTGTATGAATAAAGGTTTTTCTCATGTTTTTTATGCAGACCTATTGTACAAATTACCGATTATCTATTTAAGATAACATAGTAAAATATAGTAAGCACAGATTAAAATATAAAAGTAAAATAAAAAATAATCATATTCATGACTGAGAAATGCCTAAAAATATATTTTGAAAAATTATCGTAAACATATAACTAAATTAAAAAAAATAAAAAAAATTAATGCTAATGCATCAACATACAAGACTGCGTACTATCCAAATAGAGCTAATCATTTATAATATTGTACAGTAGTCGGAACCGAGTTACTCAATAAAAGAAAAAAGAAAAATATATTAAAAACTATTACTACTATTTTGGAATAGCAGAAACAATCACAAGTCTTATTTTGTACTCCTACTTGAAAAGTAATCTTAAACTTATTCTTTTTTTTCCTTACATAATAAATCCAATTTTTTTTACTGTTGCAATTAATTAATAAGGAAATATATGTGTCGGCTTTTTGTTAGTGTCACGATGTATTGGTGAAAACAAGGCATGACACGTGGACTACTATCAAGGTGACAAGTGGCACATCCAATCAAGCGGATTAAAGAATTCAAAAAGGCGAGGGAGAAAACCCCCCGGTATTTCTCTAGAAAAGGTACCGGTCCTGATAGCTGAAAAAGAAGAAATATGAACGAAATGGATAAAGATCATAAAGAGGGAAGGTACACGAATCTGTTATAAATAAGGAAGGAAAATCGACATCGAACTTGATTACGGGAAATCCTCAGTCAGTAATTCTGCTGTTACAATCATATATAATAATGGGTAATCAAGGCAATTAATGCCATTAACAAGCCAGAATTAAGTAGGAAAATCGTTATAATTATGTACTCCTGTATAAGGGTCAGATCCTCATTTATAATGGTATCTGAATTTTAATCAAATATATGCAATTATTCTTTTGCTTTAATCGAAAGATTCTAACCGCAATTCTAGGAAAGTTTATCAATCTCTCTTGAGTTTTCTTCCCTTGTCTATTAGTTTCATTACTCTTTTTATTCTTCAGATTACCAAAAAAGTGAAATAATTTTGGTTATCAGTAACCCGATTTTTTCTTGATATTGACTTTGACCGAGAAATCTATTTTTGGGTTATAATCAGATAAAATGGACCCTTTAGATGAGAAAAAAATCTCATTTATCACAGACATGGGGACTTATTGTTATAAAGATATGCTATTTAGTTTGAAAAATGCTGGAGCCACATATCAAAGATTGGTGACAAAAATATTTCAAGAACACCCGAGAAAAACTATGGAGGTTTACATAGACGATATGTTGGTCAAGTCAAGACAGGCTGGGGAACATTTTCAACATTTGGCTGAGACCTTTGAAATTCTCCGCAAGTATAACATGAAGTTGAATCCGGAAAAGTGCGCTTTTGGCGTAACTTCAGGTAAGTTTTTAGGCTTTCTTGTTTCTAACAGAGGTATTGAAATAAATTCCGCACATATCAAAGCTATTGAAGAAATACTAGATGTACTCACGAGCAAGAAATAAATACAGAGGTTAACATGTAGAATGACGGCTTTGGAAAGATTTATATCCAAGTCATCGAAAAAATGCTTTAAGTTCTTTTCAGTATTGAAAAAGAAAAATCAGTTTGAATGGACTGACGAGTGTGAACAAGCTCAGAAGGACTTAAAAGCGTATCTATCAAATCCGCCTCTGTTAGTAAAACCAAAAGATGAAGAGAGATTTCTCGTCTACCTGACAGTATCAGAAGTAGCGGTAAGCGCGGTATTGGTACGTGAAGATAAAGGTAAACAATCTCCGATTTATTATGTTAGTAACTATTTACTAGATACTGAGACACATTATTCTCACCTAGAAAAATTTGCTTTAGCTTTAATTATGGCATCAAGGAAGTTACAACCTTACTTTCATTGTTATCCTATTTTTGTCGTAACTGCTTTTCCACTAAGGAATATATTGCATAAATAAGAGTTATCAGGAAGGTTAGCTACATAGGCTATAGAACTCAGTGAATATGATATTATATATTAACCTAGAACTGCTATAAAATCTCAGGTGTTGGCAGATTGTGTAGCAGATTTTAGCTCAAGTTTAGTTCATGAAGCAAAAAAAGAACTATGAATATTTACCATAGCTAATCCGGGGACTTGGACATTGTTTACTCACGGTTCTTCAAATGTTAAAGGAGCAAGTTTGGGGATTGTTTTAATTCCATCATCGGGAGAAGTAATAAGACAAGCGATAAAATTTTACCCAATTACTAACAATGAAGCATAATATGAAGCTGTGATTGCAGGCTTGGAACTCGCACAAGAGCTTGGTATTGAACAAATCGTGATCAAAAGTGATTCCCAACTAGTAGTCAATCAAATACAGGGCACTTATATGGAAAGAGATACACGAATGCAGTAATACCTTGAAAAGGTACGAGAATTACTTAGGCAGTTCCAGATATGAAAAGTTGTACAAATACCCAGGAAGGAAAATGCAGAAGCAGACGCATTGGCAAATCTCGCGTCTGTCGCCGATGTAACAAATGCAGAAAATGTAGTTGTGGTACATTTATTTCATTCAGCCCTCGACCAAATCAAGAGTGAGGTAAATTTCAATAATTTAATTTGGGATTGGAGAAACGAGTTTGTGAATTTTTTTCAATATGGTATTTTTCCTAAGGATAAAAAGAAATCCTGATTGTTACGGTTGAAGGCTGCTCAGTATTGCTTAATTCGTGAGAACTTATATCACAAAATATTTGGTGGACCTTAAGCACGATGCTTTGGACCATCACAAACAGAATATGTGATGAGAGAAATACACGAGGGGCATTATGGCAATCATGTCGGGGGAGAGATTGTTGGTAAAGACACTAATAATAGTGGGATATTATTGGCCAAAAATGGAAGAGGAAGTAGAAAACTTTATAGAAAGGTGCGATAAATGCCAGCGTTACGCTAATAATATGCATCGACTGACAGAATTGTTACATTCAGTCATATCACCATGACCCTTCATGAAATGGGGAATGGATATTGTGGGACCATTGCCTAAAGCTTAGGGAAAGGTATGATTTTTGTTAATTCTAACAGATTATTTCTCAAAATGAGTAGAAGCAAATGCCTTTAAACGGGTGCGAGAAAAGAAAGTTGTGAATTTTATTTGAAGAAATATAATATGTCGATTTGGAGTCCCAAAGAAGATCATTTGTGATAATGGGCAGATTTAACGGATCACTTCTGCACCATACCACCCAGTGGCTAACGTGCAAGCTGAGTCGACAAATAAGGTTATCATTAACAACATAAAAAAGCGATTGGAAGAGTCAAAAGGCAAAATGGCCAGAAGTACTACCAGGTGTGTTATGGGCTTACCGAACAATGGCAAAGACTAGCACGGGAGAAACCCCATTTTTGCTTGTGTATGGAACGGAAGTATCACGACCCAAAATTCCACCACATGCATCGTGATGGCACTTAGTCTCTAAGACTAGGTAAGCCGATTTTAATAATAATTCAAGCCATTTTTTATTTATAGATAATCGAAACCAACAACAGAAATAATTATAACAACCTCCCAAGACTGGTAATATTGAGTCACGAACTCTAACTGAATACATACAATGATCTCAGCGATTGAATATACAATACTTTTCGAATAAGAGTTGAGAGTATAATAAAATGGAAAGACTCCAAGGGACTGCGACGACCAAGCAATCCTACCTTGAATCTTTGCGATCAAACTCTAATCTATGCCCGAATCCGATATCTCCAATACCTGGCTCTGCACAAAAATATACAGAAGTGTAGTATGAGTACACCACAGTCGGTACCTAGTAAGTATCAAGACTAATCTCGGTGGAGCAGTAACGAGGTACAGTCAAAACAATCACTAGTCAAATAACCTGTGCAATATAGCAATATACAATAGTACTAGAAAACAACTAGCAATGATAGCAACAAGAACACCATAATTATTTCTCAAACGAATAAGGAACACAAGTACAACCAATTAATCAAGTCCTTCAAATATAAATCTTTCACATATAATTCTTTCAAATAAATATCTTTCGAATATACTTCTTTCAAATAAATATCTTTCGAATATAATTCTTTCAAATAAAAGTCACTCTGTGACACCTCATTTCAAAATTATAAAATACGGGTCTCAGCCCGCTTTCATATTTTCATAACACGAGTCTCAGTCCACTTTCATATTTCCACGGTACCTCGTGCCCATATTCCTATCATAACCGCATGGATAACTTACGTGCCAATAATAAAAATTATTATATTTACCCGACACCTCGTGCCTACATTTCATATCACATCTGCTCGGACAGTTCACATGCCAATAACATAATCATTATATTTTTCTGGCACCCCGTGCCCACATAAATATCACATCTGTACGGACAGTTCATGTGCCAATAACATAATCCGTCCGGCAATAGCCACAGGCTCACAATTTCAACATAGGTAAGACTATTATCAAATTTACCGAAACAACAAGACAAGTTGCACAAGATATAAAAATAAACATAAGAAAAATCACAACACCAGATGAAAATCAACAACATAATAACCTCACATCATCACATAATATCTTTGACAATAGCCACCCTGATCTCTCCTATAGCCACCCTTATCACTCTTATAATAGCCTCCCTTATTCCTATGCCCTGACAATATCAATAGCCACCCTTATCGCTCCTATAGCCACCCTTATCGCTCCTATAATAGCCTCCCTTATCGCTCTGTTTAATAGCCACCCTTATCGCTCTGTTTAATAGCCTCCCTTATCATTCTGCCCAGACAATATCCTAACACACATAACAACAAAGAAATGTCACCCTTATACCTGCATAATATTAACAATGGAATGCCACCCTTATACGTCATACAACAATAACCCAAATCACACAACAATTTACATAGAAGATTATCACAACAACACCACATAATTAACTCGTAATTACAAATTACCCGTAGGCCACAACCTTTCCAAAAGTATAACGAAATCAATTAATTTCACAGCAAATAGCCTAAGGATCCGCACAACGTATATTAAACCTCAAAAACAATAACAAGGATGAAAAAATAGCTCAGCACAGGACATCGCCTTCTTTAATCCAAATTATAGATAAATATATTAATGCCTCTTTTTAAACTTATTTAATTAATTATTTTTAGGAAATGTCAACTCAACAAACACACGGGATTCACATAAAAATCAAAGCGACAATCACACCAAATTATCATATAAAAACAAAATCGACAAGTAAGGGTTTGAGGTATGGCAAATAGAGAATTTAATAAGTGCCAATAATTTTCCAATTTAATACATAAAAATTCCTAAGACTTTAAACCAATAAAATTTGCACATATAAGCCCGAGTACGTACTCATCACCTCGCGTACACAGCTTTTTACGTTTTACAAATGGCACATACGACTCAATGCCTAAGGGGTATTTCCCCCACTCAAGGTTAGGCAAGATACTTACTTTTTTTAAGTTAGGCCGATATTCCAAAATAGCCTTCTTGCGTGAAATGACCTCCGGACGGTTCAAATCTAAACAAATTAATTGTATAACTTCATTAAAATTCATTGAAAATAATTTCGGATAATATAACGTCGACTTAAAATTTCAAATTAAAAAGTCAATCGAAAGTTAGCGCACGGCCCGCCTCTCGGAACCCGACAGAATATTTACGAAATCCGAATGCCCATTTTGATACGAGTTCAACCATACTAATTTTGTCAAATTTCGATAACAACTCGACCTTCCAATCTTAAATTTTCGTTTTTGAAAAGATTTTGCAAAAATCCCAATTTCTTCCATTTAAATCGGAATGCAATGCTGAATATAACCATGAATTTATGAAATATAATCACTTTCGGATATAGGACACTTACCCAAGTTGAAGTCTTGAAGAAATCCTCAAAATCGCCCAAGAACCGTGCTCCAAAAATTCAAAACGAAATGAAGAAAATGACCATTTTTGGTCCTTAAGTTTCTGCCCAATAAAAACACTAATCTGGTAAAAGTCCAATTCCCATCGCTACAAGTGCCAAATCTAGTCGCTAAAGGTGTGCATCAGAACTGTTTAAACCAGCAATTTATTTTTCACTAAAAAGGTTCTAACTTCATCATACGAACTCGGAATTCGAAGATTCTCGTTCCTGTGAGTCACAAATAATAATACGAACTTAGTTGTTCAATCAAAACTCAATTCAGAGCTCCTTTGCTCAATGCGATACCAACTTTGCTTGTTAAATAATTAACTCATATTTCGCGCTAAAAACCCAATCGCGACTTGATGAAATTAGACCAAACATTCCTATAATTCATTATCAAACTCCCGGAAGTCTCGAAATCGAATTTCGATCTCTAGAACTAAAAATGGACCTTTGGATCATTACATGCTTATGCTCAAAACAATGACAAAACACCAAACACGTTAAAAACCCATCCAAAACTCATCCGAGCACCATGAGACCCCAACGAAGTATACTAACAAGTCCCAACATACAATACAAACTTAGTCGAGGCTTCAAACCACATCAAACAATATTGAAATTATGAATTGCGCCTCGAATCGAATTATGAGTTTTCAAACCTTCCAACTTCTATAATTTGGGCCGAAATGTATCGAATCAATCCAGAATGACTTCAAATTTTGCACATGAGTCATAAGTGACATAATGGACCTGTTTCAATTTCCGAAATCGAATTTCAACCCCGATATCAGTAAAGTCAACTCCCGGTCAAACTTTTTAAAAATCTTTCATTTTCCAACTTTTGCCAAAATACGTCGAATTGACCTACAGACTTCGAAATCCAATTTCAGACATACGCCTAAGTCCGAAATTACCATACAAAGCTATTGGAATCATCAAAATTCCATTCCGGAGTCGTTTGCTTAAAAGTAAAAACTTCGGTCAACTCTTTTCATTTAAGTTTCAAAAGTAAGAATTGTTCTTTCATTTTAATTCTGAATCTTCCGAAAACCAAACTCGACCGCACACGTATGTTATAATACATATTACGAAGCTGCTCGGTGCCTTAAACCGTTGAACGGCGTTGAACGGGATGCCAATTCACAAAATGACAAGTCGGGTCGTTACATTTCCCCAATCTTAAAACATACGTTCGTCCTCGAACGTGCCAGGAATATTCCGAGGACATTAAATCACTGAGTGTATTCTTACACCCATACTCGCGGATGGTTCTACGTCACCGCAATTAACATAAGCCTGACAACACCATCTCATTTGAGATTATTTCTTTTATCCATACTTATAACCTTAGAACCAAGTTCTTACACTCTAATCATTTTCAAAAGGTACGATTTTCATATCAACACACTGTATTAGCCCCAACTGGCTGTAGCAACTCGTGCCTACACACACATCATACGTATGCCCATAACCACATCTCTAGTCATAATAGTTATTCATAATTAATTCCATCATCGTCAATTAACCTCATATTAACTAAAACCTCATTTCAAATTTTCACAACACTGACAGCAAAACGCGAGGCATGTAGACCTCATAATTATTTACCCGAATTAACGAGTCACATTTAACGCCACCTGGGCACTCACCTCATAGGCTAAAACTCAATAATTACAACATGAATATAGCTAAATATACACAGAAAACATATACAAGAATTATCAAATAAGCCTAACAGACATGACTCTCCATTACTACCATAGTACAAATATAATTTCACAAAGGGAGAATTTAAAACACATGAATTTAACCACAAGGATCTCATCCTGATATAACATCCACCGCGACACATGGCCCAGTTCAAACATATCAAAATCACATGAAAAAATGAGGATCCCATCCCCAACTCTGAATCACAAATATTATGCATATTGTGCCAACTGAAACTTTTCATTTCTTTTTATTCTTTTAATAAATTCCAATAAATAATTTTCACAACACATAATGAACCCCCATACCGGTAGGGCATTAAATTCACATTTGTTTTAATCAAACTATTCCGAATTTATATCAAAAGCCACTGTAGTGAGTAATAGAAAGTCACTTTTGGACTCATAGCCCTCAATAGCGTACAAAATAAAACAAATGATAGACACGGGCTAACACCATCAAATCTCCCAACATGGATAAACACGTGAGTGGAGTACAAATTCATACTCACCGTATAAGGAGCATGATAAGAGATCTCACCTTGATAATCGAGATTGAATCAAAATAAGAATAGTGCTCCTCTATTTCGAATTAAATCATACCTGTAACGACACCATCTGGTGTAGCGGACTCAACCATACCATAACAATTATATCAACGGACTGGGCCTCCCCCTCTAGGGTGCCCTCTACCCGCATGTCCTCCATCCCTAACTGGCTGTGCATGTGGGGTAGTAACTGGAATAGAGCCTGTAGCCTGAGTGTTCTGATGAAATCAACCTCTCCCAAGTCTGGTACAATCTCTCATGGTGTTCCTAGTATTACCACACTCATAACAACCTCTCTGTGGGCGCGGCTTCTCATACTGAGTCTGTGCCGGATAACTAGAATAACCACTGTAAGAACCCTGTGCCGGTAGTGCACTAAAAGTATTAACTGGAGCATTATGATTACTCTGAATTGCGGACTGGGCTGACCGATTGCCCGAGCCTCCGACATGATGAGTGCTAGATGCAGAGTAGCATCCACCGAATCCTCCAGAACTTCGAGACCTCTTGGCCTCCTTAGACTCTATTTCCTCATTCCTAACACATTCTAACATTCTGGCAATTTGTACTACTTGCTAAAATGGAGTATCATACTACAATTCTCGAGCCATGCATATTTTAAGATCATAATCGAGCCCCTCAATGAATCTACAGACTCGCTCCCTGATTGTAGGAACCAAAACAGGTGCATGGCAGGCTAACTCACTGAACTTGATGGCATATTCTAACACCGTCATGGTGCCCTGATGCAATCATTCAAACTTTGTGCGCCACGCATCCCGGAGAGTCTGGGGAACAAACTCTTTCAAAAATATATCTGAAAATTGAGTCCAAGTTGGTGGTGTTGCATCGGCTGGTCTACCCTCTTCATAAACTTGCCACCATTGATACACTGCTCCTGACAGCTGAAATGTAGTAAGGCAATTCTGCTCACTTACACAATACCCATGGTGCGGAGAATATGGTGACACTTTTCTAGAAATCCCTGGGCATCCTCAGTAGTTGTGCCACTGAAGGTAGGTGGACTATACCTCTTAAATCTCTTAAGTCTCTTTTGTTCTTCTTCCGATGCCTCTGGCCTGACCTCAGGCTAAACCGGAATAACATGTTATACCAGTACTATACTCGAAACCTGACCAATGTGAACTTGTTGCTCTAAAGTACGGGCGATATTAGTCTGAACTCCTTCCCAATCTGTGAAATATTTGGTGAAACGAAGATCAATCCCACCTGAATTATTGTACCAAACATGTTGAGGAGATGTGCTAAAGTCTCCTAACGTCCGGAGGTAACAACATGTGTCTCTGGTGCCTGTCCCCCAACCGGAGCTACTGGCGGCTCCTCGACTGCTGATCTGATAAGTGTTCTAGTTGCGGCACGTGCCCTTCCTCGGCCTCTACCTCATCCCCGACCTCTCGCGGCCCTAGTAGTATGCACGGGTGTCTGATCAGCTAACTCGGTAGCACGTTTCCTCACCATCTGTGAGAGAATAGAGATACAAAGGCTCAAACTCCAAAATCAACAAATTCCGCACGACAAGAATAAAAGAAGTGGAAATTTCCTAACAGTTTAGTAGCCTCTCCAAGATAAGTACAGACGTCTCCGTACCGATCCGCAAGTATAGTAGACATGTTCGTGACTCGTAGAACCTATGAACCTAGAGCTCTAATACCAACTTGTCACGACCCAAAATTCTACCACAGACATCGTGATGGCACATAGTTTCTAAGACTAGGTAAGCCGATTTTAATAACAATTCAAGCCATTTGTTTATAGATAATCGAAACCAACAACGGAAATAATTATAATAACCTCCCCAGACTGGTAATACTGAGTCACGAACTCTAACTGAATACATGCAATGATATCAAGGATCGAATATACAATACTGTTCGAATAAGAGTTGACAGTATAATAAAATTAAAAGACTCCAAGGGACTGCGACAATCAAGCAGCCCTATCTTGAATCCTTGCGATCACACTCTAATCTCTGTCCGAATCCGATATCTCTAATACCTGGCTCTGTACAAAAATATGCAGAAGTGTAGTATGAGTACACCACAGTCGGTACCCAGTAAGTATCAAGACTAACCTCGGTGGATAGTGACAAGGTACAGTTAAGACACTCACTAGTTAAATAACCTGTGCAATATAGCAGTATACAATAGTACTAGAAAACAACTAGCAATGATAGCAACAAGAACACCATAATTATTGCTCAAACGAATAAGGAACATAAGTACAACCAATTAATCAAGTCCTTCAAATATAAATCTTTCACATATAATTCTTTCAAATAAATATCTTTCGAATATACTTATTTCAAATAAATATCTTTCGAATATAATTATTTCAAATAAATATCTTTCGAATATAATTCTTTCAAATAAAAGTCACTCTGTAACACCTCATTTCAAAATCAAACTACACGGGTTTCATCCCACTTTCATATTTTCATAACACGGGTCTCAGCCCATTTCATATATCCACGGCACCTCGTGCCCATATTTCTATCATAACCGCACGGACAACTTACGTGCTAATAATAAAAATTATTATATTTCCCTGGCATCTCGTGCCCACATTTCATATCACATCTGCACGGACAGTTCACGTGCCAATAACATATATCAATAGCCACCCTTATCGCTCCTATAACAGACTCTTTTATCCCTACGCCCTGACAATATCAATAGCCACTCTTATCGCTCCTATAGCCACCCTTATCACTCCTATAATAGCCTCCCTTATCTCTCCGTTTAATAGCCTCCCTTATCGCTCCGCCCAGACAATATCCCAACACACATAACAGCAATAAAAAGCCATCCTTATACCTACATAATATTAACAATGGAATGCCACCCTTATACGCCGTACAACCGTAACCCAAATCACACAATAATTTACACAGAAGATTATCACAACAACACCACATAATCAACTCGTAATTATAAATTACCCGCAGGCCACAACATTTCCAAAAGTATAACGGAATCAATTAATTTCACAGCAAATAACTCAAGGCTCTACACAAAGTATACAAAACCTCAAAACCAATAACAAGGATGGAAAAATAGCTCAGCATAGGACAACACTTTCTTTAATCCAAATTATAGATAAATATATTAATGCCTCCTTTTAAACTTATTTAATTAATTATTTCCAGGAAATGTTAACTCAAAAAACACACGGGATTCACATAAAAATCAAAGTGGCAATCACACCAAATTATCATATAAAAACAAATTCGACAAATAAGGATTTGAGGTATGGCAAATAGAGGATTTAATAAGTGCCAACAATTTTTCAATTTAATACATAAAAATGCCTAAGACTTTAAACCAATAAAATTTGCACATATAAGCCCGAGTACGTACTCGTCACCTCGCGTACACAGCTTTTTACGTTTCACAAATGGCATATACGACTCAATGCATAAGGGGTATTTCCCCCACTCAAGGTTAGGTAAGATACTTACCTTTTTGAAGTTAGGCCGATATTTCAAAATAGCCTTCTTGCGTGAAATGACCTCAGACGGCTCAAATCTAGCCAAATTAATTGTATAACTTCATTAAAATTCATCGGAATCAATTCCGGATAATATAACGTCGACTTAAAATTTCACATTAAAAAGTCAACCAAAAGTCGCGAGGTTCGCCTCTCGGAACCCGACAGAATTTTTACGAAATCCGAATACCCATTTTTATACGAGTTCAGCCATACCAATTTTATCCAATTCCAATAACAACTCGACCTTCAAATTTTAAATTTTTGTTTTTGGAAAGATTTTGCCAAAATCTCAATTTCTTCCATTTAAATTCGAATTAAATGATAAATATAACCATAGATTTATGAAATATAATCACTTTCAGATATATGAAACTTACCCAAATAATAATATGAACCTAGTCGTTCAATCAAAACTCAATTCAGAGCTCATTTGCTCAATGCGATACCAACTTCGCTCGTTAAATAATTAATTCATGTTTCAAGCTAATAACCCAATTGTGACTTGATGAAATTAGACCAAATATTCTAGATCATTCCTATAATTCATTATCAAACTCCCGAAAGTCTCGAAATCGAATTCGATCTTTAGAACTAAAAATGGACTTTTAGATCATTACATGCTTATGCTCAAAACAATGACAAAACACCAAACACATTACAAAACCCATCCAAAACTAATCCGAGCCTTATGAGACCCCAACCAAGTATACTAACAAGTCCCAAAATAAAATACGAACTTAGTCGAGGCTTTAAACCACGTCAAACAATGTCGAAATTACGAATCGCGCCACGAATCGAATTATGAGTTTTCAAATCTTTCAACTTCTATAATTTGCGCCGAAACGTATCAAATCAATCCGGAATGACTTCAAATTTTGCAAACGAGTCATATATATATATGACATAATGGACTTGTTCCAATTTTCAGAATCGAATTTCGACCCCGATATCAATAAAGTCAACTCATGGTTAAACTTTCTAAAAATCTTTCATTTTCCAACTTTCGCCAAAATGCGTCGAATTGACCTACGGGCTTCCAAATCCATTTTCGGACATATGCCTAAGTCCGAAATTACCATACGAAGCTATTGAAATCATCAAAATTCTATTTCGGAGTCGTTTGCTCAAAAGTTAAAAATCCGGTCAACTCTTTTCATTAAGCTTCAAAAGTAAGAATTGTTCTTTCATTTTAATTTCTGAATCTTCCGAAAACCAAATTCGACCGCACACGTACGTTATAATACATATTACGAAGCTGCTCGGTGCCTTAAACCGTTGAACGGGATGCCAATTCACAAAATGATAAGTTGGGTCGTTACAGGAAGCTCTAATTCCAGTAGAGATAGGCGAACCGAGAACGAGACACACACATACTAATGAGGCAATAAATCAAGAAGAGCTTCGAGCAAATTTGGATTTGACAGAAGAAAGGAGAGAAGCAACACTAATTCGGATGGCTGCTCCAAAGCAGATGATTGAACGATACTGTAACAGAAAGGCAAACCTGAGGTACTTCAAAATTGGGGACTTTGTCCTCAAAAAAGTGTTCCGATCAACAAAAGCGGCGAATGAAGGAAAGTTGAGTACAAATTGGGAAGGCTCATATAGGGTTAGAGGCATTGCTGTAAAAAAAGTATACGAATTGGAAACCATGGATGGCAAGGTGTTGCCATCACATTTGAATGCAGTCCATTTGAAGAAGTATTATTTCTAAAAGAAGGTTAATACCCACGGTCAGGTATCATGTAAGTCAAGTTTTATTTTATTCGTTTAAATTTTACTAACCATTTTAGATGATGGGAAAAAAGCTGGCCCATACCAAATGATGATATTAAATCCAAAAGACACGCGGAATACTTAGTTATTTCTAGTCTGGGTTACAACATTTCTGAAGGCAAAAGGGTTAGGCAGTCATCATCTAAAAGATTACCTCCGAGTCCCGTATGTATTTCCTTTTTCATGAAAATGATCGGAAATAAGGAGATGATCCAGTGTTCGAGATTTTATGCTTCAATGCTCTAACACAGGGACGATTATGCATACAAAAGGATGCACAAAGAAAGAAGATGTATACCACAAGAGCATAGTTCAGCCAGAATTAAAACCCTTGAAGAAAATGTTAAAATTTCAAAGGCGTTCAAGCTCCCACGAGCTTCTAGGTTAAGGCCATAAATGTAATCAAGGGAAAATATACCCGTATTTGTAAACCTGCTACAAAGAAAGCAGTTATGAAAATATTGTAAAAATTTATTTATTTGAAAGTTCAAGAAATAAAACTTCTTCAAATTACTTCATATTTCATATCTTTGCACCAATATGAAGATGAGACGTCATCTTCATTAGTGTTGTTAATATAAAAGGGCCCTCTTTTATAAAAAAAAATCGTGCATATTGAAGACGCGGTCTACTAAAATATTTTTAATGTAAGTATAAGCTCAAAAACTCAAAGAGCAGAAAGCATAATATGCAGCAAAGAGATATTTATATCATCACCCCAAAAACGGGGGCGCAAAACCTTCCAAAAACTATCCAAAAAACAAAAGGAGAGTTTCAACAAAAACCAAAACAAAATCAAACAACTTCCACAAAAACAAAGGGAAAAAACTAGGGAGCATCATCCACGGGAGAAGAAGGATTAACTTGAAAAGATGAGGGTTGAACATCAGCTTCACCAAGAGTAAGTCCATCATCATCACCTTTGGAACCTTCATCCTCGGGTGTTGAGAAGCTTTGAAGCTGTTGAGTCTGTCAATCGCCTCTTTAGCCTTTGCAATTTCAGCGTTAAGGTCAAAACCCTCATGGATAGCTTCTATCAGAGTCTTAAAGCGAGTGTTCAATAAAACCCAACTAACATCAAGTGTTAATTTGTCTTCAAAGACCTCGTAATCCTTCTCCCACTGCTCAATTTTAGTTTTCAACTCTTCTTTTTCTGCTTCTGAGGCTTCATAAGATGCCTTCAAAGGAGTAAGAAAACTCTCAAGGAACTGAATCTTGTCTGTTGAGGCAAAGAGGTCTTCTTGAGTCTAGATGAGCATTTGATCAAGATCACCCGCGTATGCCTCTTTCTGGTTAGGGAGCTCTTTCAAGCTCCTTATTTCTTTAGTTGCCTTGGAGTGCTGTTCAGCGAAGGAGGATTCCAATCTATCCTTGTCTTTTTCAACTTGATTGGAGGAAATTTTTAAAACCGCTAGTTCGGTGGTGATTACCCTCAATTTTTGTTCTAAAGCTTCCTTCTCATCAGCAAGAACATCTTTCTCCAGCTGAAGGCCTTTGAATTGCTCTTTTCAATTATCAGACTCAGTGCGCAACTCAATTACCCATTGATCTGTCCAAGAAATCCTTCTCATATGCTCCGTACCTGTCAAATTGATCTATAAAAAGACAAAAGAAGGGGAGTTACGAACATCAAATGAAGGAGAGAAAAGTAAGGAGAGTAAAGATATACTTTGAGGGAGGAATGAATGATGCCATTCATCAGGGTCAAAGAACTGTGAGACTGAAGCTGTTTTCTTTTCACGAGACCAAGCAATGGTTTTAACCATACTGAAGCTTGTCCAGACTTCTTCAAAAGATTCCCACCATCATAGACTTCAATTAAAACTTTCTTCATACCCCCGTCTACCGCTAGAAGGCTCAGCTTCTTCATGAGAAGTAGCAACGGGGGCAGATACTGGGGTGATTGTAGGCAAAGAAGCAGGGGGATTAACAACAAGAGCAACTGATGTCGTTGAAAGAGAGGCAAGTGGCGGCTCTTATGAGACATGACCAAACTCTTCTTCACCCTCAAAACCATGGGCAAAGAACCTATCAACAGGACTTGTGTGTGTGGGGAGGGGGGGGGAGGGTATCAAGGTTACCAGTATAGGAAGACACACTTAGAATATGTTCTTGTGTAGAGCTTACGGAGAACCTCGCAGAAGGAACAAAAGCGGGGCTGATGCCATGAATGACAAACCCTAAAAAAAGAGGGAAAAGGTATATGCATTAAAAGAAAGGAACAAACAAAGAGAGAGGGAACTATAGGAATAAAAATTTACAGAGTCTTCACTTTCCATCCAAATTTTTGTGAAAGAAATTTCCAAGATCTCTTATCTATGGGAACAATGGTCAACATCTTTTCTACCCAAGCACAGAAGTTAGGAATTTCTTTGAAAACTTCCATGGTTGCTGAAAAGTGAACATACACTCATGAGAAGAAAACCAAAACGTCAAGAAAACTAAAGGAATAAGAGGAAAAAAAAACTTATGTGGAAAGTTCCACTTTTTAGGGAAAGACATATTTTCATCACCCACTAACCCATGAGTGGGGGCGACAATAAATCGAGTATACCATCCACGACCATGGTCATCCTCGGGACTGACTAAAACCCTTTTACTTCTAGCCACGAGGGAAAAGACACCTTCACGAAATAGTTTTGGAGAATATAAGTGGAGCAAGTAATGGAAGGTGAAAGGGGCGGAAACTGACCCCGACAAGTAGCGAAGGCAAGCAACTACTCTCCACACGATGGGACCTATTTGACCAAGGCAAACATTGAAGTAGCCACTACAAGAAAATAAGGCTTTAGCGAGGGGAAATCAGGTCGTTAAAAGTCCAATTCCGATCGTTATAAGTTGATAATGACGGGAGAAAATCCGGTCGTCACCGATCGTTAAAAGTCCCGACGTTAAAAGTTAATGACCATCTTACAATCCGGTCGTTAAAGGATATTTAGCGACGACATAATTTTCGGTCGTTAAACATGCTTTTTAGCGACATGATTTTTCCCTCGCTAATTTGTTATCCGGTCGTTAAAAGTCTTTAATGACAACAATGTATTAAGTCAATTAGAGTACTTTTAGAGACCGATATTTCCTTTGTTAATTGTATAATTACTTTTAACAATCAAAATTCTCTTCGTTAATAATCATTTATCTGTTTGAGAAACCTGTCGTTAAAGAGTTTTAATGACCATATTTTTTTTGCTAATATGAAAATGTAATAAATATAATGAAAATTTAAATTACCTGAATAGTAATAATTATTTATATGCTTTCATACACGCTCAACAACATTGGAAAATAAACCAAATACTTGATATCTTATTAATACAAAGAACTAAAGTATCATATTTACCAGAAAACAATCCAAATTGTAAGAAACTCCATCTTACTAAAACAATGAAAAGTAAAAATAACGCAAACCCAGCCAGGAGATAACTGGAAGCATAAAGTGAGATGAGTTAATCATCATTTTTAATAATTCCTCAAAAGAAAAAAAGTAAAATTGAAGCATATATATGTACATAAGACAACGTCTTTAAACCATCGTTGACGAACCAAAAACCTCTTGTACTTCAACTTGCTCTACACTTTCTTCAAGGATAGGTTCTTCAGACTTCAAATTTTTGATCTGTTAAAATAAGAAATTTATGCCAGTTTAGTAACAAAGAATAAACAACTAAAGAAGAAAATGAACACGTTAAAAGAAAAATGAACAGATAACACCTTAAATTATCAAATGCACAGATAGATAGCCATGTTCACGAGAAGTAAGTTGACTAGCCAAAGAAGTGATAAGTTCAATTAAATTCTAGCCAAGCACCAGACTAACTTATACCAGATAGAACTCTGTTTCTATTGAGATCATATTTGAGAACCCGTCTCTAAAAGGTAGCCGTGAATTATAGTATCTTATTGTGCCTTTGATAAAGGTGAAGTTCATATTCTGGAAAGATCTATAGTCGTGATGCTGGAGAGATACCTCAGTCTACCAACCACTTGTAGTTTCGAATAGTTCTTTAAGTTACTGAAAGTGTTGTTAAAGCAATATTTTTTCTGTTTGTGTGTGATAGGATCTCATCTCTCAGCTATGTTGCGCGAACTCTTCAAAATATTGCCGCACCCATGGCGGATCCTCCAAAAATGCACTGCTTTAGGTAGATCCGACACGTACCTGGCAACATTTTCAGAGAGACCGAGCATAGTTTCTCATTGTGTCGATGTAGCTTATCCCATCTTCATTCATTTTGTAATTAACGTTTGACTGCAGATTGAAAATTATGCATTTCACAAACAAAAAACTACTGACTTACGTAATCGTCTATCTAAACAAGAGCAGAATTTTGCTGAAAGGTAGATCTGTTTTTTCCTTATTCTATGTGTCCAATGCATACCAAGTTTGTGATGTTGATTACCTGTGATGATAGGTGTATTGACGATATGGAGCAACATCTAGCTCATTCTGTTCTCTCAAAGATGCCTTAAGGTTTCAAGTCCCATTTGAAGCAATCTTTGCTAAGTTTGGCAGATGACATGGGTAGGCTTGCCATACTCCGTACAGATTGATTAAGAAAAAAATTTCTAGTCTCTTCTGCTATATGCTTATTTTATACATCTCCGTGTGCGTTGAAAATGAGCTAAGAGAGTTTCTAGGAAGATAAATGGTTATGCCGTAAAGAGAGCATTTTGAAATAGCAGAAGGTTTGTTCCTAAGTGATTTAAATTGTTTATGAACGCGGTGCGGCAATATAAATGCTCTAATGAAGTGATGAGTATGCAGCAGGAGGATGGTAACACAATGTCAAGAACTGGGCAACCAAAACCTACAGGCAGTGATACAAAGTAGAAATTTTCAGAGAGTCTTATATCCTCTAGGCTAAAAGACATGATTTCCCTATCAGATGAATAATCACGCCATTCAAACCAGAGAATTATTTTCGAAAGGCAGTAGGTGTTGTTAGACAAATCCAGAATTAAAGAGACTTCTCTTTTCTCCAGTAAGTCCTTCAATCCAAAGATCGAGCAATTCTTTTTTAAAGCCAAATGCAAAATATGTAATTTCAGTCAGATGTTATATTCTTTGATGGAACAACTCATCTTATTGACAATTGATTTGAGAAATCAATACACTGTATTTTTTAGGAATATATGATTTTGGTGAAGATTAGAGTGTTAAATTTAAGAGCAACTGGCTAAATGTTTGGTACCACAGAGTTCATATGTGAAGCTATTCACTGAAGAAAGAAAAATTACTAATCACTGGCTCTTCTTTTTCACATAGAACAATCTAAATAAATATCCTTCTAACAGCGTCTAATGGTGATACATCACAAATTAAAAAGATACCAGAAGAAACAGGAAAATACAAAGCACAAATCGATAATTTAACTTAGGGCATGCGGAAGAAACCAAAAGGACTAAAATTAGGTTACTATAAAGGTACGCTTTATAGAGTAAAATAGGATTTTCAATGTACTAACCTGTTTTATGATTCAATCTATTGATCACTTGAAGATGGTGATGAAGACTGATCAAAGACTATCTTTGTAAGTTGTGCATATTTACTCCCTAGCTCATCATATTTACTCTCTCGCCCTTCCAAACGTCCTTTTAGAGATTCATATTTTTTTTACAGTAGCATTCAGCTTTTCCAACAATGCAGTTTTAGAGGAGTTACCACCTTTCAACTCCTTAGCGGTTATCCCACCACCAAATCCAGCTAAATGACTCTTTCGTTGAGGTCCAAAGCACTTTTCTACAACCTCAATGTTTGCAAGAGACGATTCAGATTGCACCAATTCTTTGATTTTATCCTGTAAAATAAAAAATAATTTAATTAAAATAATACAATACAATACAATAAATAAATAATATAAATTAAAATTTATCAATAAACATACATATTTCTCATTGGTTTCAGGTTCGAAAAGCGTGTTGTTCTTCTTACGAGTCTCAAAAAAAAAGTTGCCACATCTGGTGGATTACCATATTTACCTCCCTTCACATTAAAATAAACAAGTCAAAGAAATCTTTGTAACAAAGAAGAGGTTTCTTAATAGAATTATAAGATTTACTCACCAATTCATAAATGATCTCCCTAATTGGTTTACTACCCGTACGATGATGCATACTCAACTTAGACCTATTGACCGAGTTTCTTGTACTTGTCTCCTAAATTAACAATATACCGGCAAAATTCTGGTTAGCCACTTAATATAACACGATGTTAATAAATAGCTATGACACAATGTTTGAAAAATATAAATGTTAACTAGTACTCTCCTTTTCTTTTAATCAACCAATGAATTATCTATCAGAATTTTCTTGAGAGGTATCAACTGGAGTTAGTGAAAACTCTCTACAAATAATTAAAGCATAATAACATGCCATTTTAATGAAAAAAATAGAGAAGGTACATAAAAGTAAATTATTGAAACAAGTCATTACTTACTCGAGAAATGGTTGAAATTCATCACAATTCTACAAAATATAAATATGTGCTTGCTCTAGTTCATTTGAATCAAGTTTGCGTCATTTGCCACCTCTTAAAGCTCTTCCAGGTTGACAAAATATTGTTAAACCTCCATCAGATTCTATAATACCACCATCATAATTTCGTTCAAGGTGATTAAACTTTATTTCCATTGTATGTATACACCTTGAACATAAGGTCATACATTCAGTTGCTAAATATCCCTCTGCAATAGAACCTTCCGCGCAAGCCCTATTACGAATAAATGGTTTCATAAAGTATATATATCACTCCATTGGATACATCCATCGATATTGAGAAGGTCCAACAATCTTAGCTTCATTAGCTAAATGAATTGGCAAGTGCTCCATGACATCAAAAAATGTAGGAGGGAAGATTTTTTCTAGCTTGCACTCAGTTATTGGGATTTGGGCATCTATCTGCTCTAATTCATCCACACTTAAATATTTCGATCCAAGCACGTTGAAAAACAAAGACAACTCAATAAACGGTTCACACACAGATTTGCATAGCATGCCCCGTAGAGCAAGTGGGAGTAAATGTTGTAGAAGAACATGGCAATCATGACTTTTTAAACCTGAAATTTTGCGATCTTTAAGGTTGACACACTGAGAAATATTTGATGAAAATCCATCTGGGACCTTTAAGTTCTTCAAGAAACTGAAAAACATGTGCTTCTTTTCAGGAGATAATGTGTAACATGCTGTTGGTAAGTCATATTTATCCCCAATTTTTATTGGATGCAATTCTTTCCTAATGTTCATTGCTTGCAAATCCAACCGAGTGTTTATGGTGTCTTTGGTTTTTCTTTTGATATTTAATATTGTCCCCAAAATATTATTACATATATTTTTCTCAATGTGCATTACATCTAAGTTATGCCGCAATAAAAGAGTTTTCCAATATGGTAGATCAAAGAAAATACTCTTCTTATTCCAGTTATCACCCTACTCTCATGTGATATTTTAATCTTCTTTTTTAGATCCTTTATTAGTTGTAACCCATCTAAATCAGCCACTTGATCAAGTATATCATCACCAGACAAATGTTTTGGTAGTAATCTTCGCTCCTTAGTGCCATCAAATGATGCTTTTATCATTCCTCCATTTGTGATTAAGAGGAAGAAAGACGTCTATGGCCCATATAACACTGTTTTTTTTATAATTTTGTAACTTAATTGAGTGAGTTTCTTTATTGCAACATGGGCACGCTAGTTTTTCCCTTTGTACTCCATCCAGACAAATTTGCATAGGCGGAAAAGTCATTAATGGTCCATAATAAAGATGCATGTAACACAAAGTTTTGTTTAGTTGACGCATCAAAGGTCTCCACTTCAGATTCCCACAATTCCTTTAATTCCTCTATCAAAAGCTGGAGATAAACATCAATAGCATCTCCAGGACTCTCAGGACCAGGAATAATCATTGACAAAATAAAATTTTCTTTCTTCATGCATAGCCAAGGTGGTAAATTATAAGGAATAAGTACCACAGGACAAATGCTATACAGAGTTTTGGAATTTCCAAATGGTTGAAAACCATCGCTAGCAAGTCCAAGTCGAACATTACAAGGCTCGGATGCAAAAGATTGATGAAGTTCAACAAATGTTTTCCACGCTATTGAATCAGCTGGGTGACTCATTATTCCATTATCAACTCTTTTGTCATGGTGCCATCTCATCAGAGAAGATATTTTCGAGGACATAAATAATCTTTAAAGTCTTGGCTTTAGAGAAAAATAACGTAAAATCTTGTATGGTATATTTTTCCCACTTTTAAATTTGGTTTCCCCACTACGTTTATCCTCCTTCCATCTAGATGCACCACAAACTTTGCATGACTCAAGAGACTTATTATCCTTCCTGTATAACATACAATCATTCTTACATGCATCAATCTTCTTGTAAGAAAGCCCTAGGTGCCGAATTACCTTCTTTGCTTCGTAATATGAATCTGGCAAGTTTGATCCATCCTGCAATAAATCTTCCTTCAAGATCTTCAACAACATTGTAAATGACGCGTTACTCCAATTACCAATACTTTTGATATGAAGCAACTTTACCAAAGTAGAAAGTTTAGAAACTTTTGAATCTTGGTACAATGGTTGCTCAAAATCTTTTAAGATCCTATAGAATCTTTTTTGCTTCAATAATTGAATCCTCCTCAAACTGCCCATCACCATCATTGTTCATATTGTCTCCTTCAAAAGTGGGATATAAATCTCTTAAATTTCATGTATTTCATCCTCACCATCACCCTCTTCATTGATATTATCATCTACAAATTCATAATCTGAAGATGACTCACCTAATCTCTCCCCATGGTGATACCAAGGGGTATAATTTTGGACTATTTCATGTACTATTAAATGTGACCTAACCAGCTCACGTATTCCTGAAATTGCGTTACAATATTTGACCCATGGACAACGTATTTCACGTGTTTCTCCCAATCTTTTAAAAGCATAATCCAGAAAGTTCTCCACCCCAAGTATGTAAGCGTTATCAAGTCGATCATGAATAAGTTTCATCCATTGCTTATCAGGTGCCATAATCTGGTGCATACACAAAATTGATATACATGTATAGTCAACCAAAAAATATTAGTATAGCAATGAACAAGAAATGAACATAAGCGAATAAAAACATATTAGTCACCTTTACTAAGGATTATTAGTCAATCTACTTTCGAAGATTATTTTATAATCCGTTTGAATAATTTCTCACATCCACCATTTCACTGGCCTATAGCTCAAGTAACAACCTTAATTTTTACAATAAATGATGAATAAATATGTTAAATTTTTAGTACTTTTGAAAATTGAGAATATTTTTTGTAATGATTTTATAAATAAGCTACAAATCAGGGAGACTAAAAGAATATTTACTTTGTATTGATGCTCTTATAGTGTGGTTGTTGATTAAGAAAATAGTGTTATTTCAGGAAACAAAATAACCAATCAAGGAAAAGAATGTGAAAGAATTTTAAGTGAACAACTAAAAATTCAGGTAGAGAAACTGAAAACTTTAGGGCAGAAAAAAATGACTAAGAAAAAGAGGTCATGTCTAGTCATGTTTTATTTATTCATTCAACAAATCAAACATGGAATAGTCAAATCAGAACCACTTAATTCCTAAACAAGTCATGTTTGACCAACATGCTGGCACTTCAAGTCTGCTATGATATTAAGATCATTTTTTCTCTGGTGTGACTTTAAGTTAATAACTAATTTTGCTCATGAGTCACTCTATTCCCATCCTTAAATTAGAGTCCATAACACCAGGTACATAATACAACCTTCAAACATGAAAAGATTTAATTCATAACTCACTAAAATACTACTCCACATCAGACTCCATATAATTGGTATGCCAAAATCATGTAACAGATTGGAATGTAGTAATAGATTTGGTGAAGTTACAATATATGGAATGCCAAAATCACTTAACAGATTGGAGTGTAGAAATAGATTTGGTGAAGTTACAAAATCATTTTTCTACAAAGTGAATTAAGTGATTCAGAGTGAGTATCTGAGTAAAGTACATATAGAGTGAAAGCAACAAATAATGAATATGATATTAGTGTAATCTATTTGCACAACCAAGACTGAGTCACTAATACTGAAATGTCAAACCAAATAGACCAAATCTTTCGGATAAAGTTTAATATCACTAACTGAATTAGCTGAATTGATATTAGAAACATACAAATCCAAGTTTCTCCAAGCCATGTTCCTCCTCCTTAATGTCCAATTTCACACAAAGAGTTCAAAGCTTTATGTTAATTCATTTCAGTCAAGCCAAATGTTCTTTTCTCAAATAAAACGTTTCAGCAAGCTTAAAATTCTTCAAATCTACATTTGTTCTTTCTCCAAACTAGATTTATATGCAACATATCTAACATACTCGTAGAAGTGAGGGCAACTTTAAGAGAATACACACTTCTCTTTTCCTTGAAATAACAAAAAAAAAAAGATACCCACACATGGCAACAGAGATGAAACTCAGTGGATTGCTTAAAAAAAACTCTCACTTCTCTCTTCTCTCTCTCTAGACATGGCGATTTAGGAGTTCCCATGGATGCCAACGCCTCTCCCCAGCCTTTGTCTGTGGGAGAGACTAATTCAAACCCTTACCAAGCCATTACATACGCAACAAGACTGCTCACAAACCAAACTGCTCAAAATCCATCAAAAACTATCCTTAAAACTATTGAAATAATTCATGGAGATCCTACTGTTAAGTTTACAACGGAGGAACTGGAACAATTCACTGTTGAAGAAGGTTTACATCATGCCCGAATATTAAAATTCTCATTTGAAAGGCTGGAGATGCAATAACTTCGAAAATTCTTGCCGACACTGTTTGGAACTAAAGGACACAGCTTGATTGGATGGTTGGCGAGACGGCACATCCTCATCAGGTTTGATTTGTATGAATATTATGTTGTAGCTACTTCTAAAGCTATTAACTATCTGCTCGTTAATGGTGAGAACCACCAGTTTAGAGTTTTCCCTTGGACTCTTGATTTTAATCCTATGGAAGAAACATCTAGGGCGTTTGTATGGATATTGTTACCTAATCTGCCTCCTATGTTAATTGCCAAACGATCTCTACTGTCAATTGCTTCAGCTGTTGGTAAACCAATAGTTGTTGATAAAGCTACACAAGAAAAATCAAGGCCTAGCACAGCAAGAGTTAAAGTCGAGTTGGATTTATTGGATAAGAAACCAAACAGAGTAAGGATTCACTATATCGATAAAAAGACCGGGCAGATTATGGAACTTTATCAAGAAGTTGTGTATGATAATTTGCCTCAGTTTTGTTCGTATTGTAAATATCAAAGACATGGGGAAAATAGTTGCCGCTTGCTGCAGGAAAAGAATGACAAAAACGAACATGAAAATTCTATGTATGAAGGCCAACACATTGAGAAGTATCAAGAAGATCTAAGGAAGATGTTGGATAAAAATAAGAAGGTTGTTGATGTGTTGTCTACTGCTAATGGTGGTGATCGTATGACTGAGAAGAGGAATGCAGATGGAATGGCAACTGTTCCAATTGCAGAAATTGTTTATCAGGATTTGAAGGTCTCCAAAGATCCTGTGGGTGATCGAGTTGCAGCTGGAGGTTCAAAAGGTTCAGGTTCTGGACAAATTAATGAACCTGGAAATATTCAACATAGGGTGGTCGACAGTGCAATAGCTGAGGTTGATCGAGCAACCAGTGCTAAGAATCATGCTGCAATAGCAGTGGTTGAAAAACTTGGAAGTGAACCAGCTATTGTAGGTTCAAACTTGGAGGCTAATGTTGCATAAAATGCATCTGGTGATCGATTTAAGGCTGGGGCTGCTAAACCTACTGCTGCAATAGTTGGTTCAGTTGAAAAGTCAGCAGGAAAAGATCAATCTAAACTCTCATGTGATGTCCCTGCTACCACAGCTTGGGCGATATTATACAAAGTTGTGGGTTCTGATTTAGGTAATGCAGTTGATGGTACTGGGCAAATTAAGGATGATGAAGCTACTGATGCAAAAAGCAGTAAGGCTCTAGGCATGAAGCTAGGCAGAGGCTGGACACTCAAGGCAAATCCGGGCAAACATCTAAGGGTGAGACAATTAATAAGTATGGGGTCTGGTCAACATCAGTGCTGCAAACTAATACTACAGCTGATCGAGTGGAGAAGGAATTAGCAGCCCAGGTTTCTATTGACGTGCAAGCTGGAAAAAAAGGCATACATACTAATGTGGTTGCAACTGATGATCTTAAAAAAACAAATGTGCAACAGTTAGCACATAAGAAAGAGCAAGGAACTGGGCAGATGATAAACACGACAGGCCAACCGGTTGTGGCTCATGAATATGCAGAAAATTCAGCTAGGCATGTTCGTGCAGCAGATGACGCTACTGCTGGTGCAACTGAGGTAAAGGAACTAAAGCAGGTCACGACTGCAACTGGTACTCAAACAGTTGTGGCTCATACTACTGGTGTAAACGTTGGAAGTGAATCTGGTGCAAGACTTGGAATTCCCAGTAGTGAATCTAAAATTGCTGGGAATGTTGATGGGCCAGAGAAGATAGGTATGAGAGATGGAACAGTAAAGAATATAGCTGGAGAGGACTGGACAATTGTTGCTCGATCACTTGCTAATCAGCAGCAAGCAGTGACGCATCGATCACCTAAAAATAGGAGATCTCCAGGTGTGAAAGACCAGGTCATAACATCAAAGAATATCGAGTTTTCTAACTCGTTTGATGCATTTCTCAATGAGCAGACCTCACCGTAGAATTAATCATAGATCAGATTGAAATAAGCTATTAACCAGCAGACCTCACCGTTGAATCAGTCAATATATAGATTGAAACAATTTTTGTATTTTGTGTCATTCTTTCACCAAAGTGAACACCAACATCCATATACATACAAGTGTGATTACAACCCTATAGTTATACAACAGCTAAAAATTATCAACTTTAATTTTAGGAGGACCGATATTTCGATAGTTATACTTGGCACTCAGTGAAACTGATAGTACAAAATTGACATTCAGAATAAACTGTTAGAGAAGATGATTTAATCGTGACAAGAGATATAACAACTGCTCGTTCAAAATAGATATCGCTCAATAGATGGGGAGTCAAATCACAATCTATGCTCTGGCCTCTCTCATCTCTGCTCCTAGTTCAGATGCATTTTCTAGTGAAATTATTACTCAATTCACATAGAAAAGGGTAAAATTTTGAACCTTACCTTGATGAGAAGAAACTCGAAGATGAGCAGTTGTTGTCAATGGAGGTGGCGAGCAGCTTCGTTCGCTAATTCTCTGAATTTTACGAGTAGAGCAGTTTCTCTAATTATTTGAATTTGTCGAAGCAGTTCTCTGCTAATTCGTTCAAAACAAAGGTTTACAATCGAACTGTTAGAGAAGTCGACATCTTTGGGCTTTTTAGGTTTATACGAACTGTTTAGAGAAGTCGACGTCTTAGGGTTTTTTCCTTTTTTAGGGGGTGGGAGATTTGGCGGAGATGTGGGTTGGGAAAAAAAGAGGAAAAAGTTAGCGCCAGTTTTTCATTAATTAATAATTATTTAACGATGGGATATGTTATACTTTAACGGCCGAATACTATCCCCTCGTTAATATTGAGCTAAAAATTAGTTTTAACGACTGGAAAAAAATTTGGTTGCTATAAATACACTTATAACGACCGGATTTATGTCCCTTCGTTAGGAAATGATCGTTAAAAATTAAATTTCTTGTAGTGAGCGGTAGAACTCAATAATCACGGGGTCAATGGGAGGATTAAATCCTAAAGTAAAAGGATAGGTGTAAACGAAGGAAAAGCCAGCATGATAAGAGGTGATTCTTTGATTAGCACCAGGAATCAATACTGAAAAATTCCAATGACATTCACGTCGAACTAAAAAAAAAAGTCCTGGAGTAATCAAGCTTGGATAATGATCAGCGGGATTAAGAGATGCTAGGGAAGAAACCTATTTTTTCATAGCTTCACGATCTGATACAAAGGAAAACTCTTGTGGAACAATCTCAGAAACAGTAGGTTCTCGCATGGGTTCGTTCTGATCCTTTCCTCTAGAAGAATATCTAGGAGCTAAGGGAGTTCTAGCCCTAGAAGAAGAAGGTTTAACAGTACTACTTTGAGGAGTAGAACTACGAGTGGATAGTGAACCTAAACTACGGAGTCTGCCACCTCTCAGACTCCTGGTGGGGGCAGTGGAAGTAGGAAGTTCATCAACGATCATCACTTTACGTGGGTTAGGTGATGAAGAATGGTTTTGAGAATGTGAAGACATCTTTAACGGGGGAAATAAAGGAAAAATATGAAGAAAAACAAGAAAAGTTAGGAAGATGAATGCAAGGAATAAGAAAGAGACTTTTGAAATTGAGCAAGATGAGGTATTTATAGGGGAAAACAACTATCACCAGAGTTGATCATTATTGTCACGACCCAAACCAATGGGCCGCGATGGGCACCCGGTACTTTACTAAACTGAGTACCAATATAACGTATCTTTTCGTATCATACTATCATAGATAACTGAGCCGGAGAGGCTGCCGCGAGATAGGTAGAATACAACACGTAATACCAACTTATACTTAAGACATATGGGCCTATAAGATCAAAATAACCACTCGTACACTGAACATAGGCCGACAAGGCCATACAATCTTTTACGTACATGACATCTGTCTACAAGCCTCTAAGAATACATAATTGTCATAAAGGTTAGGTCAGAGCCCCGCCATACCAAACAATACATATCTAAATCATACTGACCAAACAAGCAACTCCGGAGCAAATGAAATGCACCAACATATTCCGCTGAGCTGATCGCCTACTTGGAGGACTCTCGACCTATCTATCGAGACCTGCGGGCATAAAATGGAGCATCCCAAGACATAAGGAATGTCAGTACAAATAATGTACCGAGTATGTAAGGAATAAAAATCAGTAAACAATAGACATGAGAAAAACATGGAGTAAAAGACTCGACATGTATATCTGAATAACTCTGTGAATCACTTCATATTTATAATGTCATGCATATGCGTATAAATGTCATACCATGCATAGGTATATGCGTTCATAACATCATCAAGCCTCTGAGGGCATCCCATCATATCATCTCGGCCACTGTGGGTAATTCATCAACGTATACCAGCTGATCAGGTGGTGGTGCGTATATAACGCCGTAACCTTTTTCTATATCCCATATACATATAATATACATATATATGCATATATAACACCATCTGGTCATGGGTCAATGTAAATAAATGCAATGCATGAGAAGTACGTCAATAAAATCTTTTGGAGTGTCATAAGACCATTATGCCTTTGAGTAATATCATGAAACAAACTTTATCAACTTACGTATTTTCTGAAACCCATGAACAAATGATTGAATAATATGACACATGGGGAATCAAGAATAAAAGCATCTCTAGTATTTCTATGAATAGAGTCATTTATGAAAATTGTGCATTTGCTCGTTTCGTTTGTATTGTATTGATCATGCCAAAAGAAAGAAGGGATAGCCTTAACATACGTGAGCCGATTCTCTTAACAATCCCTCTAACCAACTTCTTTGGCGAAAAACACGTAACAACGGATTGAAGTAGGGAAAAATCCGTATGATGATCTTGAGAAAGATTGTACCGTGCTCTCTTAGAAGTGCAAATCCCGTTGCTATTATACAGTGTAACTTTGTATGAAAATTTTGCCCAAAATTCTTTACCTTGCTTAATTCTAATTCACGTTTCTTTGTGAATTAGGAGTCTTATAGTGAAGTAAAGAGATTCTTGGAATTTAGAGCTTCATCCGTAAGCTTGTTTTTGCAAGCTTATGTGATTTTCTCTTAACTGATTTAATAATAATCCTTGTAGGAGTTTGTTGAAATGTTATGGATTCTCTTTATATATTCTTAGCGTATGTTTTGTAATCTTTGCAAATGGGACTTTATAGCATCCCAATATGACTCACTTACGTGGGTATTTTAATCCTGTACAATTCATGAAATCCCTTCAAATCATCACTCAATCGAAGGTCCAAACGTCATCCTTCATTTATCACAAGTATACCCTCATTTTACGACCAGGGAAACATTCCATCTCTTTTAAATGCTATTAGTCTTAGACTCCATTGAGTTCATTCATGCTATACTAAGCTTTCTATAACTTAGAGAAACCATCATCTCTCTTGTTTTCATGGGCTTAATCCTAAGGACTTATCCATTCTCATCACCTTCTCACTCGCCCTTTCTTATCCTTACTCCTGTCTTCCTAAAACCTTGTCGCTTTACTATACTTTACCTTGCGACCTACACATATCTAGTTATACTACTCTCAACCTTTTTTCAATTTGCTTGCACCATAGATTTCCTTGTGTTATTTTGGAACATCAAGCGAGACATCACATCGTCTCAAACTCTTCTTTACTCTCTTAACTAGGCCTCTCGATACCTAGAAACCATAGGCTGGAAGATATATGCCACTGACGATGCCACTATCATTCCTGGATACTGAATCCCAGCGCTTCTAGCCTTCTTTCTGAAGTATGGACTATTCACAACCTTCTACATTTGAGCATCTTGTACGTTATTCACCTTTACCTTACTACTTTAAAATCTTGCATCATATCTTCTATCTCTTTCATGACCTCCCTTCCACATAGGTATAATTCACGTCCATAACTTAAAGATCTATTATAATACTTGCAATTCTTGTGCATACACAACACGGTGGGAGCTTCATACTGACTTCTTATGAGGCTAGTACTTTTTCTAACTGGCTTTATCGTAGAGCCATTATAGGATATGGCTACTGTACTATCTCTCTTGTACCTTTGATATCTAAGAGTAATCCTGCAATGTTCTCAATCATGATGTTTATAATTGTCTGGGTCCAATAATCAGATTCATGATTTACTTCGTTTATGTAAATCTTTAGTTTCCTCTTCCTTCTAATCAGCCTTTATGTAGGCTTAAGCTATTTCCTGATCTGCGGCTCATGATATGAGTTATTACTTTAGCCTTTCATAGACACTATGGAATATCCGTGATACCATCATCTAACAATTCAATCCCTTGTCTATGACCTGGACTCAATTCTTTCTTTTAACTTATACCAGAGTCTTCTACAACTATATGATTGTCAACATACATGCTGCATGGATAATGCTCCGAAATCTTGAGTGCGTTCATAACGTAACTAACTCTGGATCATTGATCGAATAATTCTTTTCGTTCCATCACAACTTTCTTTAAACATAAGCAATTACTTTTCCTGGTCTTTCTGCCCCCTTGTTGCGTGCATACTTAGCTTATCTTAGTTCCCATGCATGTCGGAATTTTGTGCAATTCATATGGTCTCGAATATTATTATTGGTTTCATTTCCCGCTCATTAGCCACGCCAGGTGCCACTTCCTTATGGAGTTCATACAATGTTGTTGTGAGATTGTTGTTACAAGACCAGTTCCTCTTTTGGTCACTATGCTTAGGTTGAAGCCTTCTTCCTTATTTCCTCAGCTAGTCTTTCGTTGTAGTATTTAGGGAGACCTTCTGGCTCTTGTAAACTTACAAGCTTATCACATAGTATACTTGACGGAATTTTTTTAATGTTCTTCCCTGCCTATAATTATCCGTAGTTACTTATTTCTACGCCCTTGTGCTTGTAGGGTTGCTTCTGAACTAATATTTTGACTGTCTTCCCAGTGGCATTCTATTTCATTTACCTTTAATTAACCCAACTCCTATCTAAATATATCTCAAGGATCGCGATGTTATAACTGCGAGACTGAATTCCCCATGTTGGGGTTCACTATGTTCGTCTTGCACAATCTGTTGATTTGTCTGTGTCCTCTTGTTTAGCCATAACTAGGCTCTTCCTGAATCAACTACTAATTACTCGTTGGCCCATTCTCATATCAATATTCTGCGTAATCTTCCTTGGGTTATTTCTTTTGTCTTAACTTACGTCTCGCACTGGTTCCTTATCTTTCAATAACATCTCGGGTAGGAACCCTTACTTCCTCTCCTTGACGTCGTGCTTGCATAATGTTCTGGAATCATATCATATCTATAGGATTTGAATGAGTGCAATCTCATCCCTTTCTCATTTTTATCGCATTCTTCCTTTACCATTTCACAGTTACTAGAATCACTTAATTCTGACTTAATGCTACATCACTCCATATTCCCCCCTTTAGGGGAGCACTAAGATTCAGTGCTATGATGATCTACGTATAGATGTTTTACCTTCTCATCTTTGGAATCTTTTCACATCATCGATGATCCTTACTCGCCTCGCGGTAATCCTTCTGTACCAAGGATAACGAAATTCCTTACTCGCGATGGTGACACTTAGTATAATTGGCACATACAGTCCCTTAAGCTTAACTTTGCTCATATTGCTTGCTTTAGGGAAGTGTCTTCCTGAATAACCACTCTCTGAATTTCTCATGAATCTTCTTCTGTTGTCCATTCTACTATCGCCGGAACGTAATCTAAAATTCTCATGATGCTAACTATTTTCCGATCACTCAGTCCTTAACTCACGTTTAGTTTATCTTGTTCACTAGACCATACTGATTTCTATTACTCTGGGGTCTAACTTTTCCTTTTGGTAATCACGTTAGAGTCACAAACTTATTTCTCGAAATGAGGATGTGACTTTATGGCCTATACTCTTTTGTTGTCTCAAGGCCTGTCACCTCTCGTCTTTTCCTTCACTTGACTATAGACTCTGTAATACTGTCATCTTTTGATCTACCGTTGTCATCCATGTATCATTTCTTACTCATATTGCTTCATTAACTCTTTTCTTATTTTCCGCTAACATTTATGTCTATCACTTTATTCTGAAAACTCGAACAAGACATTCTTTTTCTTCTAAATCCCCTTTGCTCCATCCAGTGGCTCTTCGGGTTGCTTAACGTTCTCGCTCTACTAGGGACGCGAGCCATACTAAGGTAATATTTATCCCTTCCAGGCTTTCAGTGCCTATCTTCTGAATTTTTTTGATCATGCTAGTATTCACATCTAATTGTAATATTCTAGAGTGCACCATCTAGGTGCCTCACAAGAAGATCTATTAGCACCTTTGTAATATCCTTCGATAATGTCAACTAACACAAACAATCCATTCACCATTTTGGATTACTCTAACCCCAGCCGGATCTTGATATCCCGTCCTTTTCTTAAACTATACTTGTTAGCCCCTATAAGGCATAAATGAGATGTGTGTGGCCAATTGTGCATACCTCTATTATTGTTGAAGGTAACTCAAAAGGCTTATATTCCTCTGCGATAATCTTCATTAGATGGGTAGCTCGTACCCTTTTTCGTCTTGCTTTTTTTACTTGCTGAAAATTGTGTCTACCTTCCTATTCTCTTATTCCTGTTTACCGTAAGAGTGGATAGACATTCTTGCCTTAGGGATCCTTATCAAGAAGTTTACACATCTTAGTACACACAGGATTTGCTGAATACCTCATATTTATACATCATAAGCATGATGCAAAAATTGAGTTCCTCTGACTTAATTCTTCCACATCTATATCTCTTACCAATTATCTTCCTGGATATAGGTATCGTCGTATTATGAATAAAGTAGAATTTAGGAGTTCGAATTCTTACAACTGAGCTCTACCGCACGATCTAGAGTAAGAAGAAAGAGTGAAAGTCCTAAATTCCCTGTAGCCTCCTGCTTATGAGTGTGGTGCACGACACACCCATAAACAAGACTCTACTAGACACAGCTTGTAGACGCCCTAGGACAGAACTGCTCTGATACTACTTTTGTCACGACCCAAACCAATGGGCCGCGACGGGCACCCGGTACCTTACTCAATCGAGTACCAACATAACGTATCTTTTCGTATCATACTATCATAGATAACTGAGCCGGAGAGGCTAGGTAGAATACAACATGTAATACCAACTTATACTTAAGACATATGGGCCTATAAGACCAAAATAATCACTCGTACACTGAACATAGGCCGACATGGCTATACAATCTTTTACGTACATGACATCTGTCTACAAGCCTCTAAGAATACATAATTGTCATAAAGGTTGGGACAGAGCCCCGCCATACCAAACAATACACATCTAAATCATACTAACCAAACAAGCAACTTCGGAGCAAATAGAGTGCACCAAAATATTCCGCTGAGCAGATCGCCTACTTGGAGGACTCTCGACCTGTCCATCGAGACCTGCGGGCATGAAACGCAGCGTCCCCAGGCACAAGGGACGTCAGTACAAATAATATACCGAGTATTTAAGGAATAAAAATTAGTAAACAATAGACATGAGAGAAACATGGAGTAAAAGACTCGACATGTATATCTGAATAACTCTGTGAATCACTTCATATTTATAATGTCATGCATATGTGTATAAATATCATACCATTCATAGGTATATACGTCCATAACATCATCAAGCCTCTAAGGGCATCCCATCATATCATCTCGGCCACTGTGTGCAATTCATCAACGTATACCAGCTGATCAGGTGGTGGTGCGTATATAACGCCGTAACCTTTTTTTATATCCCATATACATATAATATATATATATATATATATATATATATACGCGTATATAATGCCATCTGGTCATGGGTCAATGTAAATGAATGCAATGCATGGGAAGTACGTCAATAAAATATTTTGGAGTGTCATAAGACCATTATGCCTTTGGCTAATATCATGAAACAAACCTTATCAACTTACGTATTTTCTGAGACCCATGAACAGATGATAGAATAATATGATACATGGGGAATCAAGAACATAAGAATCTCTAGTATTTCTATGAATAGAGTCATTTATGGAAATTGTGCATTTGCTTATTTCGTTTGTATCGTATTGATCATCCCAAAAGAAAGAAGGGATAGCATTAACATACCTGAGCCGATTCTCTTAACAATCTCTCTAACCAACTTCTTTTGCGAAAAACACGTAACGACGGATTGAAGTAGGAAAAAATCTGTATGATGTTCTTGAGAAAGATTGTACTGTGCTCTCTTAGAATTACAAATCCCGTTGCTATTACGCAGTGTAACTTAGTATGAAAAATTTGCCCAAAATCTGTTACCTTGCTTAATTCTAATTCACGTTTCTTTGTGAATTAGGAGTCTTATAGTGAAGTAAAGAGATTCTTGGAATTTAGAGCTTCATCCGTAAGCTTGTTTTTGCAAGCTTATGTGATTTTCTCTTAACTTATGTAATAATAATCCTTGTAGGAGTTGGTTGAAATGTTATGGATTCTCTTTATATATTCTTAGCGTATGTTTTGTAATATTTGCAAATGGGAAAACATTATAAGATCACTTACTTAAATATTTAAAGTCCAAATGCCAAACTTTTATGTCTTTACACGTAGAAAGATGTAGTGTCTTGTACTTAACCTTTTAGTTTGCCACCTTTTAACTAAATGTATGAGTCACTTAATTTGGAGGGGGTGTTTGAAGGGGGGCTGCCACATAATACATTTTAATCCTTATCCGATATATTCCTAATTAATTAGATAATATCCCATTACCCAATAATTAACCAATTACCCACATAATTAAGACTTATCTTAACTTACTTAAAATATTACTCACTTTTAACATACCTTGTACACCTTACTATCATGGTCATGTAGTACTTTGTATGGCACTAGTCCATAAATATCAGGTATTTTAGCTCGGGCCATATTTTATCCCAAAATGTCAAACTTTGACGAAATTCCTTTTCTTCGATTTGCTTAACCTTTTTCCTTCACAATTTACTCATCACGTGTTTGAAATAGCATAATGCTTACAATTTCAAAATAACCTCATTCCCGAATTATACGTCGATTAACTTTCGATGAAACTTTAACATACGAAAATGCGGGATGTAACATCTCATTTACAAGCTTCCATCAATTTATTTATGGCGTACTTTCACGTATGAAAACATGGGGTGTAACATCATTCCCCCCTTTGGAACATTCGTCCTCGAATGTTGACCGATGCACTTATTATTTTTAACTTATGTCTTCCGAATACTTTAATATTCTCCTTGCCATTTAGGCAACTGTTCTTTGAATAAATCCAAAGGCTAGAGAATTCCCCTATTTAGGCCTCTTTCTCACACCACGGTCTGTGGTCGAAATGCTTCCAATCTCGTAACTCTTGCTACCTTCTACCATGCAGCCTATATGACCTTTTCCTTGCATGTGCTCCTATGCGACTCTTTCCTTCAGCTTTTAGCCAATCTTTAGGCCTTACTTTGGGAACATATACAGAACTTGATAAGATGTCCCTTTGGGAATCTATAAGTGTATTGAAGTTCTTCGGTCTGTACTTTGTCGAACTTACGAATATTGCCATATCTCATTTTGTACTTTGTAAATTCTATCCATCCATTGTTGATTTACCTCAATGTTGATCTACAATCTACCACTGATATCTTGAAACTTCTTACGAAAAACATTGCCACTAGGGCTTACTTTGCATCGAGGAATATTCGAAGTGATTTTCCTGATCCACTTAGCGGCGATACTGTATTTCAATAACCGTACTTTATAGCATCCCAATATGACTCACTTACGTGGGTATTTTAATCCTGTACAATTCATGAAATCCCTTCAAATCATCACTCAATTGAAGGTCCAAACGTCATCCTTCATTTATCACAAGTATACCCTCATTTTACGACCAGGGAAACATTCCATCTCTTTTAAATGTTATTAGTCTTAGACTCCTTTGAGTTCATTCATGCTATACTAAGCTTTCTATAACTTAGAGAAACCATCATCTCTCTTGTTTTCATGGGCTTAATCCTAAGGACTTATCCATTCTCATCACCTTCTCACTCGCCCTTTCTTATCCTTACTCCTGTCTTCCTAAAACCTTGTCGCTTTACTATACTTTACCTTGCATCGTATTTTCTATCTCTTTCATGACCTCCCTTCCACATAGGTATAATTCACGTCCATAACTTAAAGATCTATTATAATACTTGCAACTCTTGTACATACACAACCCGGTGGGAGCTTCATACTGACTTCTTATGAGGCTAGTACTTTTTCTAACAGGCTTTATTGGAGAGCCATTATAGGATATGGCTATTGTACTCTCTCTCTTGTACCTCTGATATCTAAGAGTAATCCTGCAATGTTCTCAATCATGATGTCTATAATTTTCTGGGTCCAATAATCAGATTCCTGATTTACTTCGTTGATGTAAATCTTTAGTTTCCTCTTCCTTTTGATCAGCCTTTACGTAGGTTTAAGCTATTTCCCGATCTGCGGCTCATGGTATGAGTTATTACTTTAGCATTTCATAGACTCTATGGAATATCCGTGATACCATCATCAAACAATTCAATCCCTTGTCTTTGACCTGGACTCAATTCCTTCTTTTAACTTATACCAGAGTCTTCTACAACTATATGATTGTCAACATATATGCTGCATTGATAATGCTACGAAATCTTGAGTGCGTTCATAACGTAACTAACTCTGGATCATTGATCGAATAATTCCTTTCGTTCCATCTCAACTTTCTTTAAACTTAAGCAATTACTTTTCCTGGTCTTTCTGCCCCTTGTTGCATGCATACTTAGCTTATCTTAGTTCCCATGCATGTCGGAATTTTGTGCAATTCATATGGTCTCGAATATTATTATTGGTTTCATTTCCCGCTCATTAGCCACGCCAGGTGCCACTTCCTTATGGAGTGCATTCAATGTTGTTGTGAGACTACTGTTACAAGACCATTTCCTCTTTTTGTCACTATGCTTAGGTTGAAGCATTCTTCCTTATTTCCTCAGCTAGTCTTTCGTTGTAGTATTTAGGGAGACCTTCTTGCTCTTGTAAAGTTACAAGCTTATCACATCGTTTACTTGACGGAATTATTTTTTTGATGTTCTTCCCCGCCTATAATTATCCGTAGTTACTTATTTCTACGCCCTTGTGGTTGTAGGGTTGCTTCTGAACTAATATTTTGACTGTCTTCCCAGTAGCATTCTATTTCATTTACCTTTAATTACCCCAACTCCTATCTAAATATATCTCAAGGATCGCGATATTATATCTGCGAGACTGAATTCCCCATGTTGGGGTTCACTATGTTTGTCTTGCACAATCTGTTGATTTGTCTGTGTCCTCTTGTTTAACCATAACTAGGCTCTTCCTGAATCAACTACTAATTACTCGTTGGCCCATTCTCATATCAATATTCTGCGTAATCTTCCTTGGGTTATTTCCTTTGTCTTAACTTACATCTCGCACTGGTTCCTTATCTATCAATAACATCTCGGGTAGGAACCCTTACTTTCTCTCCTTGCCGTCGTGCTTACATAATGTTCTGGAATCATATCATATCTATAGGATTTGAATGAGTGCAATCTCATCCCTTTCTCATTTTTATCGCATTTTTCCTTTACCATTCCACAGTTACTAGGATCACTTAATTCTTACTTAATGCCACATCACTCCATATTCCCCCCCTTTAGGGGAGCACTAAGATTTAGTGCTACGATGATCTACGTATAGATGTTTTACCTTCTCATCTTTTGAATCTTTTCACATCATCGATGATCCTTACTCGCCTCACGGTAATCCTTCTATACCAAGGATAACGAAATTCCTTACTCGCGATGGTGACACTTAGTATAACTGGCACATACAGTCCCTTAAGCTTAACTTTTCTCATATTACTTGCTTTAGGGAAGTGTCTTCCTGAATAACCATTCTCTGAATTTCTCATGAATCTTCTTCCGTTGTCCATTCTACGATCGCCGGAACGTAATCTGAAATTTTCATGATGCTAACTATTATCCAATCACTCAGTCCTTAACTCACGTTTAGTTTATCTTGTTCATTAGCCCATACTAATTTTTATTACTTTGGGGTCTAACATTTTCTTTTGGTAATCATGTTAGAGTCACAAACATATTTCTCAAAATGAGGATGTGACTTTATGGCCTATACACTTTTGTTGTCTCAAGGCCTGTCACCTCTCGTCTTTTCCTTCACTTGACTATAGACTCTGTAATACTGTCATCTTTTAATCTACCATTGTCATCCATGTATCATTTCTTACTCATAATGCTTCATTAACTCTTTTCTTATTTTTCGCTAACATTTATGTCTATCACTTTATTTTGAAAACTCGAACAAGACATTCTTTTGATTCTAGCTCCCCTTTGCTCCATCCAGTGGCTCTTCAGGTTACTTAACGTTCTCGCTCTACTAGGGACGCGAGCCACACTAAGGTAATATTTATCCCTTCAAGGCTTTCAGTGCCTATCTTCTGAATTTTTTTGATCATGCTAATATTCACATCTAATTGTAATATTCTAGAGTGCACCATCTAGGTGCCTCACAAGAAGATCTATTAGCTCCTTTATAATATCCTTCGAAAATGTCAACTAACACAAACAATCCATTCACCATTTTGGGTTACTCTAACCCCAGCCGGATCCTGATATCCCGCCCTTTTCTTAAACTACACCTGTTAGCCCCCATAAGGCATAAATGAGATGGGTGTGGCCAATTGTGCTTACCTCTATTATTGTTGAAGGTAACTCAAAATGCTTATATTTCTCTACGATAATCTTCATTAGATGGGTAGTTCGTACCCTTTTTCGTCTTGCTTCTTTTACTTTCTGAAAATTGTGTCTACCTTCCTATTCTCTTATTCCTTTTTACTATAAGAGTGGATAGACATTCTTGCCTTAGGTATCCTTATCAAAAATTTTACACATCTTAGTACACACATGATCTGCTGAATACCTCATATTTATCCATCATAAGCATGATGCAAAAATTGAGTTCCTCTGACTCAACTCTTCCACAACTATATCTCTTACCAATTATCTTTCTGGATGTAGGTATCGTCGTATTACTAATAAAATAGAATTTAGGAGTTCAAATTCTTACAACTGAACTCTACCACATGATCTAGAGTAAGAAGAAAGAGTGACAGTCCTAAATGCCTTGTAGCCTCCTGCTTATGAGTGTGGTGCATGACACACCCATAAATAAGACCTTAATAGACACGGCTTGTAGACTCCCTAGGATAGAATTGCTCTGATACCACTTTTGTCCCGACCCAAACCAATGGGCCACGATGAGCTCCCGGTACCTTACACAACCGAGTACCAACATAACGTATCTTTTGGAGTGTCATAAGACCATTATGCCTTTGAGTAATATCATGAAATAAACTTTATCAACTTACGTATTTTTGAGACCAATGAACATATGATAGAATAATATGACACATGGGGAATCAAGAACATAAGCATCTCTAGTATTTCTATGAATAGAGTCATTTATGGAAATTGTGCATTTACTCGTTTTGTTTGTATTGTATTGATCATGCCAAAAGAAAGATGTGATAGCCTTAATATACCTGAGCCGATTCTCTTAACAATCCTTCTAACCAACTTCTTTTGCGAAAAACATGTAACAACGGATTGAAGTAGGGAAAAATTCGTATGATGATCTTGAGAAAGATTGTACCGTGCTCTCTTAGAAGTGCAAATCCCGTTGATATTATGCAGTGTAACTTTGTATGAAAATTTTGCCCAAAATCCGTTACCTTGCTTAATTCTAATTCACGTTTCTTTGTGAATTAGGAGTCTTATAGTGAAGTAAAGAGATTCTTGGAATTTAGATCTTCATCCGTAAGCTTGTTTTTGCAAGCTTATGTGATTTTCTCTTAACTTATGTAATAATAATCCTTGTAGGAGTTTGTTGAAATGTTATGGATTCTCTTTATATATTCTTAGCGTATGTTTTGTAATCTTTGCAAATGGGAAAACATTATAAGATCACTTACTTAAATATTTAAAGTTCAAATGACAAATTTTTATGTCTTTACACGTAGGAAGATGTAGTGTTTTGTACTTAACCTTTTAGTTTGCCACCTTTCAACTAAAAGTATGAGTCACTTAATTTGAAGGGGGGCTGCCACATAATCCATTTTAATCCTTATCCGATATATTTCTAATTAATTAGGTAATATCCCATTACCCAATAATTAACCAATTACCCATATAATTAAGAATTATCTCAACTTACTTAAAATATTACTCACTTTTAACATATCTTGTACACCTTACTATCATGGTCATGTAGTACCTTGAATGGCACTAGTCCATAAATACCGGATATTTTAGCTCGAGCTCCCAAAATATCAAACTTTGACGAAATTCCTTTTCTTTTATTTGCTTACCCTTTTTTCTTCACAATTTACTCATCACGTGTTTGAAATAGCATAATGCTTATAATTTTAAAATAACCTCATTCTCGAATTTTACGTCAATTAACTTACGACGAAACTTTAACATACGAAAATGCGGGATGTAACATCTCATTTACGAGCTTCCATCAATTTATTTATGGTGTACTTTCAAGTTCAAAAACATGGGGTGCAACAATTATGAACTGTCATCAAGGAACCGTCACTTCGTGACTGATGCTGCCGCAAAAAATCCCTAAAAAGGCGTTGAAAACCGTAGAACCAATTATAATGAGACACGTTTCTTAAGCATTAAGTAGACATGACGTATGTTGCATCGGTTCTAAAAAAGGCATTACGTTACTCGAGAAAAGGCGGCAAGGAATTCCCGCCATAAATACTTACCACTTCCGGAATATTTAGTTGAGAATATTCAGAAAGTGGGAGGACTATCTGTATTGGTGAAAAAAAGGCATGACACGTGGACTACTATCAAGCGGACAAGTGGCATATCCAATCAAGCGAATTAAAGAATTCAAAAAGATACGGGACAAACACCCCCGGTGTTTCTCTAGAAAGGTATCGGTCTATAACGACTCGGCTGGTCATTTTGAGAGTGCTAGCCCCGATCCTCTATTTATTGGTACCTCTATCTCATTTTGTGTTTACTTGACTTGCCGGGGTGCTTGGTGTCGGGTTCGGGAGAGTTTCGGAGAGGAATAGGACACATAGTCCTTAAATTAAAAGTTAAAGTCATATGAGTCATCCATAGTTTGAATTGTATGAAGACGACTCCGGAATGGAGTTTCACGGTTTCAATAGATCCGTATGGTGATTTGTGTCTTAGGATCAAGTTCAGATGGTGATTTGGAGGTCTGTAGGTCATTTCGGAGTTAATTGGCAAAAGTTAGAAAATTGGAAGATTTTGGAAGGTTGACTGGGAGTGGACTTTTTGATATCAGGGTCGGATTCCAATTCCATAAGTTGGAGTAGGTCCATAATGTCAATTATGACTTGTGTGCACAATTTGAGGTCAATCGAACTTGATTTGATAGGTTTCGGTATCAGATGTGGAAGTTAAAAGTTCAAAAGTTCATTAGACTTGAATCGATGCGCAATTCGTGTTTTTGATGTTGTTTGATATGATTTGAGGCATCGACTAAGTTTATATCATATTTTAGGACTTGTTGGTATAATTAGTGGATGTCCCGGGGGCCTCGGGGGGCAATTCGGATCGATAGCGGATCATTTTTGGACTTATGCAATTGCTGAAGCTCCAAGCTTCTGGTGTCATCGTACCTGCGGTAGGATTGGCCGCAGGTGCAGACTCGTATGTGCGAGCGATGGAGCGCAGAAGCGGAAATGGGCAGTCCAGGCAGGACTCATAGGTGCGGAAAAGGTTTCACAGAAGCGGCTTCGCTTCAGCGGTGGGGAAATGCGCAGGAGCGAGTGGGGTCGCAGGTGCGACACGTTTTGTCGCAGGTGCGGTCGTTTGCTCGCAAAAGCGAACTCTGTGGACTTAAGAGAAGTCCGCACCTGTGATGAAAATTTCGCAGGTGCGGAGCCGCAGATGGGTTCGCAGATGCAAAATAACCGGGCAGAAAAGGCCTAAGTTCGAGAGTTTGATTTCATTATCCATTTTTGGACCTAGAGAGCTCGGATTGAGGCGAAAGTTTGAGAGATTTTCAGAGGAAGCATTTGGGTAAGGATTCTTGACTCATTTTTGATTAATTCCCATGAATCTATTGTTGTTTTCACCATTTAATTAGTGTTTTTAGTTAAACATTTGGGAAAAATTTGGGAAAACCTCTTATGCTAAAAATTGGGGATTTGAAAAGCGATTTGAGGTCGGATTTGAGTAATTCTTGTGTCGTTGGACTCAATATCGAATGTGTGTTCGGATTTTATGACTTTGGTTGGGTTCCGAGACATGGGCCCGGTTTGACTTTTTGGATCGATTTTTCAATTCTTTGCTAAGTCGTAATTTCATTATTTAAAGTACTTTCCTATAGTTATATTTATAGTATAAAATTATTTTTGCTAGATTCGAGCCGATCGGAGTTGGAAAATCGAGGGAAAGGCCTTCTTATTGATTGATTGAGCGAGGTTTGAGGTAAGTGACTTGTCTACCCTTGTGTGGGAGAAATTCCCACTTAGGATTTGGTATTGTTGTGACAATTATAATATGTGAGGGCTGTGTGCGCGAGGTGACGAGTGCGTACACGGGCTAAATGTTAAAATTCCGGTTTTATCTAAGTAGTTTCCTTTTTATGCCTTAACTGAGTTACTTTAGCATGTATAGTCTGTTTAGCCTAATTTCACATGTCTACTTGTCTTATCTCTTATTTACAACTTGTACTACATGCTGTCACGACCCAATTTCACCTATAGGTCATGATGACGCCCAACACTACTGCTAGGCAAGGCAACATATAAATTAAACCCATATTCAATTTTTTAAAAATTAACCAAGTAATTAAACTCTTCTTACTAGCAGGAAATTAGTAAATTAAAACAACCAAGAAGCAAATTTAAATCCAAACATTTTACTAGTGTGTGTGCCAAGACCTGGTGTCACAAGCGTATGGGCATCTATTAGATTTTACAAAACTCCAAATACTGTCTGAAATAAAATAGACAGAATGTAAATATAAGAACAGACACTGGTAGCTGCAGAACGACTCAGAAAGGCAGCTTACCACTATGCCCCTGGATAACGTGGGTGTAAGACGATAGGTCCCCCACTAGTACTTGCCTCAAGTCCTGCACAAAAAGTGCAGCAAGTGTAGTATGAGTACGTAAACAACGTGTACCCAGTAAGTATCAAGCCTAATCTCGAAGTGGTAGAGACGAGATGGTCGACTTTGACACTCACTAAGGGTCAACAATATTAAATAGAATAAAACAAAATTTATTTAACTCAGCATGATTCACAAAGTCAACAATAATTTTATTTAATTAGCAGAAATAATTAAATTCCCTCAAATGCAACAATTCTCAATATATTAATTAAATTCCTCCAATTCCAATAAAATTTCCAATTTATCAATTAGCCTCATTTATAGGAATAACAATAATTCCTTAACAAGCAGAGAACATAATTCTTTAAATTTCAGAGATTTCCAATTTATCAGTTAGCTTCACAAGCTGCAATAAACTATCAAAGAATCGTGTAATTATTTTTTTTATGTCACGACCCAAACAAACCTCTGTCGTGATGGCGCCTATCGTGGAACTAGGCAAGCCGACTCATTTTCAAAACAAACCGATATTTTCATTTCAAAGAAAATTTCAAGGTTATTTAACATAAAATTTTCATTTAAAGAGTTCAAATCAAAGAAAAACAAAAGTGCGGAAAAGAAAAGCCCGACATCGGGGTGTCACTAGTCATGAGCATATACTACAATCTGTCTAATAATATCAAGGCTAACTCAGCCCGAAAAATAGCTAAATACAACTAGAGAAAGATAAGAGGGAGAAGAGCAGGGGCTGCGATCACCAAACAGCTACCTTGCTATCTCCAAGAAAATCTGCAACCAGAACACTCAGTAACCGCTACCGTGTCCAGCTATACCTGAATTTGCACACAAGGTGCAGGGAGTAACGTGAGTACGCCAACTCAGTAAGTAACAACAATAAATAAAAACTGAGCAGTAGTGACAAGCAATAAAGCATATAACGTTCATATCAGGAAATCTCAATAAAATACCACATGCTTTTAAAATCAGGATTTGAATCAAACATCTCGTTTAAACCCAGTTCCAATAAAAATCATTTAAAGATATTTTTCCAACAGTTTTTCAAACGAAGGCTCAATGCAAAGGTGAGAAAAAATGATGAAATCATAAATAGACCCTCGGGCAAAACATCACTCATATACAGCCCCTCAGGCAAGCCTCACAGTCACTCGTGCTAATCGGGCATACCTTACAATCATTCTTGCCACTCGGGTATACCTCACAATCACTCTTGCCACTCGGTCATACCTCACAATCACTCTTGCCTCCCAGTCACACAGCACTCAGCACTCGCACTCAGTAGGTACCTGTGCTCATTGGGGGTGTGTAGAGACTTCGGAGGGGCTCCTTCAGCCCAAGCGCTATAATCTGCACGGACAACTCACGTGTGATAATAATAAAGTATGCTGCAGGCGGGCAGCCCCGATCCACACTCATCCTCACAAATCAGGCCCTCGGCCTCACTCAGTCATAAAGTATGCTGCAGGCGAAAAGCCCCGATCCACACTCATCCTCACCAATCAGGCCCTCGGCCTCACTCAGTCATAAATATCTCAAGCCACTCGGGCATTTCAGTAAAACAGGGCATTCGGCCCAAAACATTTATATGCATCAAAATAGAGTCATAAAAACTGAGTTATGCGGTAAACAAGTATAAACATGACTGAGTATAGATTTTCAATCGAAAACAATGAGAGGATGGTAAGAAATAGCCCCTAAGGGTCCAAACAGCATTGGCGCAAGGCCCAAACATGGCGTTCAGCCCAAATTTATAGAAATTCTTTCTAAAACATATAAGTATCAAATGGTTTCAACAAAGTATGCAACTTTACAGTTGCTACGGGACGGACCAAGTCACAAATCCCCAACAGTGCACGCTTACACGCCCGTCACCTAGCATGTGCGTCACTTCAAAATAGTAGAATGATACGAAATCCGGGGTTTCATACCCTCAAGACTAGATTTACAATCGTTACTTACCTCAAACCGGTCAAATCTCTATCCCGAAATGATCTTGCCTATGGACTCGGCCTCCAAATTCTCCGAATCTATTCACAATCAATACAATACCATCAATACACGCTAATGAAATGAATTCCACAAGAAAAACTACAAAATTAGACCAAAATCTGAAATTGGCTCAAAAACCGCCTGTGGGGCCCACGTCTCGGAACCAGACAAAAGTTACAAAAATCCGAAAGCCCATTCAGCCACGAGTCTACCCATACCAAATTTACCAAAATTCGACCTCAACTCGACCCTCAAATTTACAAATCTTATTTTCAAATTTCTAAGTTCCAATCTCCGATTTACACCTCAAAATCATGTAATCTAGTCGGATTATTCGATGATAATTCAATATTATGGAGTAGAAATGATCACAAGGGACTTACCTCAAGTTTTTCTTGAAAATATATCAAAAATCGCCTCTCCTCAAGCTCCAATTTGTCAAAAATGGCAAATGGGACGAAGTCCCTGTTTTTATAATTCTGCCCAGACATTCTCGGTTCTGCCTCGATCTTGGCCTTCAATTGAGGTCCTCGATCCTGGTTCTCGATCCTGACCCTCGATTATATCTTCGACCCGGCCTTCGACCGTGACCCTCGACCTTGGGCTTGGTCATGCCTTCGATCGTGGCCCTCGACTCTGGGCTCGATCATGCCTTCGATCATGGCCCTCGACCCTGAGCTCGATCATGCCTTCGATCGTGGCCCTCGAATCTAGGATCGATCATGCCTTCGATCGTGGCCCTCGACCCTGAGCTCGATTTCTGGGTAGAAGCAATTTCCAACAAAAGGAAATTGCAGCAGCTATTCTAGTTCAATTTTTGATTCGTTAACCATCCGAAACACACCCGAGGCCCTCGGGACCTCAACCAAATATACCAAAAAGTCCTAAAATATCATACGAATTTAGTCGAATCCTCAAATCACTTCAAACAACGCTAAAACCATGAATTACACCCCAATTCAAGCCTAATGAACTTTGAAATTTCTAATTTCTACAAACAACTCCGGAACCTATCAAATCACGTCCGATTGACCTAAAATTTTGCACACAAGTCCTAAATGATATAACAGAGGTATTTGAATTTTCAGAATCGGATTCTGACCCCGATATAAAAAAGTCAACCCCTCGGTCAAATTTCTCAAAAATAGAACTTTCGGCATTTCAAGCCTAATTCCTCTACGGACTTCCAAATAATATTCCGGACACGCTCCTAAGCCCAAAATCACCATACGGAGCTATTGGAATCATCAAATTTCAAATCCGAGGTCGCTTACACATAGGTCCATATCCGGTCCACTTTTCTAACTCAATTTTTCAATTATGAGATTAAGTGTTTCATTTCACTCCGAGTTCCTTCCGGACTCGAACCAACTAACCTGATATAACATAATATAGCTGAATAACACAAAAAGAAGTAGGAATGGGGAAAACGGGGTTATAACTCTCAAAATGACCGGTCGGGTCGTTACATCCTCCCCCTCTTAAATATACGTTCGTCCTCGAACGTTCCCAGAGTTGTTCCAAAAGCCATCAAATCGATGTGTAGCTTTCACATGCACATACCCGGGGGTGGTCCCACATCACCCTATTCCATATAGGTCCGATAGCAGAGCAGGACTGAAATTTCTCAATTCAACCTAGCCCACAAGCCTTCGAATCAAATTTCCAATATCCGAAATTTCCTATAAGATGAGAAGTTTGCATCTACATACCATATAAGTCTGAACAATCTGTACCAAAAGCTGTAACCATAACTCAAATACTCAAATTCAAATACCGCATAGCTCGAATGCTCGAAGCAATGATTTCAAATCACAATATCGACTCAAATCAATCCAGTGCCAGTAATAAACTCATATCAGACAAAACCTCGTTTTCAAAACCTTCGTACACTACCGATGATGAAAGAAACATACCAAATTCATAGCCATTCATTAGACCAACAAGTCATGGAGCTCTCGTTCCTTCTACAAGAACTATAGCCAATTTCAAAGCCGACTTCCGATATTATCCTCCTAATTATACCACAATCAAATCTGATAGCATCCATTCTAAGCCCAATGACCTCGTCTCCTCCAACACGACAACTCTAGTGACATGACACATCAATACAATTTAAAGCCACAACCCGTGCAATCCGTGCACCAGATAGCAACATTCCAAATGTACCCAATCGTAACAATGACTCAAACAGGAGAACCGTTTCGCAAGCTCGACGAGTACCACCCCGACGCAATGCTAAGAACCCATCACACACCGCAGAACCATAACATACGAATCTTACACCAGGGATCATATTTCCACATAACTCTGTTACAGTACGCGACCCTATCCAAATACTGGTCCATATGAAATACCTTCTATCATCTGGCTAGCTCCGGCCACAACTTCACAGTCCACCACCATGAAACAATCTGCTCATGAGAACTCCCAATCTTCAATTCCATAGAACACATGAATCACCCTATTTGATTCCACCTCCACCGCTCAAATGCCTAATACCTCTCTCATACACAATCCTCCCACGAGAAATACTTTGAAGCTTCTTCCGTGCCACCTGGCAAAATTTGAATATTGACAGTCGATCAACCAGGAGAGTGCCGCAATACCAGCGAAGTACCCATAAATCAAAACACACTACCCCTTCTGAAATGTACACTCTCATCAAGCTATACCAGATAGTAATACCATTTACCTAGTCATCGAAAATCGTTCATGCTGGCTAAGAATTTATGTCCTTCCCTTCAAAACTGAACTGTGACCTGGTACATGTAAATCCTATTCCCGCACAACACACCACATCTATTATGCCATCATGTGACAAGCATAAGAATTCCATTATCAACTCTGAGTCACTAGCAATTACATACCTTATTAGTCAGAAACCTCTTTCTTGCTTCTTTCTAGGAGAAAATCATAACACACAACACGCTCCGTACATCGGTAGAAATTATCCGGTTTAAACCATGGTAGAACCCATCATGAACACTTTGAAATCCATTTGTACATAATCAAGCTATCTGAACCGAATTCCTCTAACTTCACCAAGCCACACAGGTTTCCAAATCCGGGAGCATTGCCACGAAACACCTGTAGATACTAGCCATGTCATAAGTACACAAATAACCGATCATACCCATTACTGTGCTACCCCAACCTACTTCCAAACTGTCCTATTTCCCCAAGTCTTTTCCAAATTGCCTTCAAATTGCTATTTTATTTTCTTATTAGAACACTACTATCGTTAACTAAAACTTGCCCCGCGAACTCTAGCATAGAATCACACCGCCCTAAGGCTTATAAGCCACCAAATTTCTTTTTTCTTTTTAATCCAAAGGTTTCACAACCAAAAATGCTTACTCCAAAGAGACTTTAGGTAAATCTAAAATTGTTTCCTTCACCTTCTTGATACTGAAATGCATAATTCACAATGATATAAGATACCACGAGTCTCAACACCGTTCAATGCAACTCCAGTTTTAAAGCCATATTTATAAATCTTGAATCCATTGTAACCATTCTCGAATTAACCGACCAAACAGACCGAAACGACCTGTGCCCCATTAGCACACCAACACCCAAGGGAATAAAGAGTAACCCACACTCCTACGCAACCGAGCCAATTCCCGCTCCATGTACACTACATTCTCTGTGAATAACCACTCAATTATTTAATGGTCCTCCTATAACCATAGAGTGTAATACAACTTGTGTCCAGAAATTCCTTTACCCGAGTCATCCTCGATCTCGACCTCTGCAAGTCATAACTGATTCACCGGTATACCCCGAACCGAAACTAATACGACCCATAACCGTGCAATCAACTCGTGCATAGCAGACTCCCCCACTTAGCCTTAAGCTTCAATTATATAAAATTAGAACCCGTAAGGATTTCTCCTTCTCAATTACCAAGGTCTTGCACCGTTAATCTGCCAGACTTCTCGAAGTCTTTTATTAAGCCTTTCATGAACATTCTGAATCTCCAGCCAAAATTACACACGCGACCTCCTACCGGGTAGCTAGTAATATTCCTCACAAAAGCTTCATCAACATCACGTCACCGCTAGCTGCACACAGGAGATAACCCACATGTGGAATTCCTTACCGACATCTCCCAATGACACTGCACTGAGTGCAACAACCACGAAATTCGTAAATTCCCCTGAGTTCATGCTCGCCCACCATTTATATAAATTTGCACTTTCCCTATTGACATCAACTGTACGTCAACAATACCTTCCGAACTCAAGTCATATTGCACCTGACACAATAATCAGATCTTCACGCCTCTATTCATTTCAAACATACTCCTTTCTGCCATATTCAATTTAGAGTATGTAGAGTATGCAGGCTGATTCACATATTAACACGATTCCAAACCATTCTACACTTTTTCAAGGCGCACGACTACCCTACTAGTGAATTCATATGCTAATCTGCCATTCTTACTTCGGTTAAACCATCTCCTTTAAGAAAATTCTCAACCTCTACTTCTCCTACTTGACCTGCTAGTACTTCAACCACCGCGAACACTTCCCGCCATGTCTTCCCTCATACTTTGCTACCCAACTGCTGCATCAAATCGAAATGTATTTCTATCCCACCTGAACCAATAAAATGTTACCGACTCTAAGTCTCTTCAAAGATTATCTTTCCCGAGCTATCAACATCAAAATACCCATTCGCAACCACCATTACTACACAACCACTTACTCTTCTTGAGTTCAAACTCATTGACAGACATGAGAATTTAATTTGCCCTAAAATGTAACAACATGAAAGATTCTTCAAAACATTCACACTTGAGACGGTATGTCGCATCAAAACGAAAATCAAGCACCCAATGGCCTTCCTTTACATTTCAAGAAAACACTTCTTGTCACATTCACATAGTCTTAACACTTCCCGCAGTTATGTCATACTTACCACAAAGCCATTCCACTGCTCATCGAGCCACAATTCAACTCGTAGGGACATTATCGGACATATGAGTCCAAATGTATAGGTTACAACTGAAGCTACCGAGCCTAAGCTGCGGTCTAACCATGGCCTCAAGTCCTCCAGACTAGCCCATCACCAAAACGGATAATACACATCTCGAACCTCGTTCATAGAATCACAAACCGACGATGCACAACAGATACCGAGTGCTCATGTGAGCATACGAGATGCGTGGAAGGAATTCAAAGAGTTATGTCTCAAGCTGAATCATTTTCGCACGATAGAATACAAGAAAGTGAAGTTTCCTAAAGGTTCTGCAGCCTCCTGAAGATAAGTACAGACGTCTCCATACCGATCCGCAAGACTCTACTAAACCCACTCATGACTCGTGAGACCTATGTAACCTAGGCTCTGATACCAATCTGCCACGACCCAAACAAACCTCTGTCGTGATGACACCTATCGTGGAACTAGGCAAGCCGACTCATTTTCAAAACAAACCGATATTTTCATTTCAAAGAAAATTTCAAGGTTATTTAACATAAAACCTCTATTTAAAGAGTTCAAATCAAAGAAAAACAGAAGTGCGGAAAAGAAAAGCCCGACATCGGGGTGTCACTAGTCATGAGCATATACTACAATCTGTCTAACAATATCAAGGATAACTCAGCCCGGAAAATAGCTAAATACAACTAGAGGAAGATAAGAGGGAGAAGAGCAGGGGCTGCGATCACCAAACAACTACCTTGCTATCTCCAAGAAAATCTGCAATCAGAACACTCAGTAACCGCTACCGTGTCCAGCTATACCTGAATCTGCACACAAGGTGCAGGGAGTAACGTGAGTACGCCAACTCAGTAAGTAACAACAATAAATAAAGACTGAGCAGTAGTGACAAGCAATAAAGCATATAACGTTCATATCAGGAAATCTCAGTAAAATACCACATGCTTTTAAAATCAAGATTTGAATCAAACATCTCGTTTAAACCCAGTTCCAGTAAAAATCATTTAAAGATATTTTTCCAACAGTTTTTCAAACGAAGGCTCAATGCAAAGGTGAGCAAAAATGATGAAATCATAAACAGCCCCTCAGGAAAAACATCACTCATATACAGCCCCTCGGGCAAACCTCACAGCCACTCGTGCCACTCGGGCATACCTCACAATCACTCTTTCTACTCGGGCATACCTCACAATCACTCTTGCCACTCAGGCATACCTCACAATCACTCTTGCCTCCCAGTCACATAACACTCGACACTCGACACTCGCACTCAGTAGGTACCTGCGCTCACTGGGGGTGTGTACAGACTTCGGAGGGGCTCCTTCAGCCCAAGCGCTATAATCTGCATGGACAACTCACGTGTGATAATAATAAAGTATGCTGCAGGCGGGCAGCCCCGATCCACACTCATCCTCACAAATTAGGCCCTCGGCCTCACTCAGTCATAAAGTATGCTGGAGGCGGGAAGCCCCGATCCACACTCATCCTCACCAATTAGGCCCTCGGCCTCAGTCAGTCATAAATATCTCAAGCCATTCGGGCATTTCAGTAAAACAGGGCATTCGGCCCAAAACATTTATATGCATCAAAATAGAGTCATAAAAAGTGAGTTATGCGGTAAACAAGCATAAACATGACTGAGTATAGATTTTCAATCGAAAACAATGAGAGGATGGTAAGAAATAGCCCCTAAGGGTCCAAACAGCATTGGCGCAAGGCCCAAACATGGCATTCATCCCAAATTTATAGAAATTCTTTCTAAAACATATATGTATCAAATGGTTTCAACAAAGTATGCAACTTTACAGTTCCTACGGGACGGACCAAGTCACAAATCCCCAACAGTGCACGCTCACACGCCCGTCACCTAGCATGTGCGTCACTTCAAAATAGTAGAATGATATGAAATCCGGGGTTTCATACCTTCAGGACTAGATTTACAATCGTTACTTACCTCAAACCGGTCAAATCTCTATCCTGCAATGATCTTGCCTCTGGACTCGGCCTCCAAATGCTCTGAATCTATTCACAATCAGTACAATATCATCAATACGCGCTAATGGAATGAATTCCACAAGAAAAACTACAAAATTAGACCAAAACCCGAAATTGGCTCAAAAACCGCCTGTGGAGCCCACGTCTCGGAACCCGACAAAAGTTACAAAAATCCAAAAGCCCATTCAACCACGAGTCTACCCATACCAATTTTACCAAAATCCGACCTCAACTCGACCCTCAAATCTACAAATCTTATTTTTAAATTTCTAAGTTCCAATCTCCGATTTACACCTCAAAATCATGTAATCTAGTCGGATTATTCGATGATAATTCAATATTATGGAGTAGAAATGATCACAAGGGACTTACCTCAAGTTTTCCTTGAAAATATATCAAAAATCGCCTCTCCTCAAGCTCCAATTTGTCAAAAATGGCAAATGGGACGAAGTCCCTATTTTATAATTCTGCCCAGACATCCTCGGTTCTGCCTCGATCTTGGCCTTCGATCCTGGCCTTCGATCTTGGCCTTCGATCGAGGTCCTCGATCCTGGTCCTCGGTCCTGGCTCTCGATCCTAGTTCTCGATCCTGACCCTCGATTATGTCTTCGACCCGGCCTTCGACCGTGACCCTCGACCCTGGGCTCGATCATGCCTTCGATCGTGGCCCTTGACTCTAGGCTCGATCATGCCTTCGATCGTGGCCCTCGACACTAGGCTCGATCATGCCTTCGATCGTGGCCCTCAACCCTGAGCTCGATCTGGGCTCGATTTCTGGGCAGAAGCAATTTCCAACAAAAGGAAATTGCAGCAGCTATTCTAGTTTAATTTTTGATCCATTAACCATCCGAAACTCACCCGAGGCCCTCGGGACCTCAACCAAATATACGAACAAGTACTAAAACATCATACGAACTTAGTCGAATCCTCAAATCACCTCAAACAACGCTAAAACCATGAATTACATGCCAATTCAAGCCTAATGAACTTTGAAATTTCTAATTTCTACAAACAACTCCGGAACCTATCAAATCACGTCCGATTGACCTCAAATTTTGCACACAAGTCCTAAATGACATAACAAAGGTATTCTAATTTTCAGAATCGAATTCCGACCCCGATATCAAAAAGTTAACCCCCCGGTCAAACTTCTCAAAAATAGAACTTTCGGCATTTTAAGCCTAATTCATCTACGGACTTCCAAATAATATTCCGGACACGCTCCTAAGCCCAAAATCACCATACGGAGCTATTGGAATCATCAAAATTCAAATCCGAGGTCGCTTACACATAGGTCCATATCCGGTCCACTTTTCTAACTCAAATTTTCAATTATGAGACTAAGTATTTCATTTCACTCTGAGTTCCTTCCGGACTCGAACCAACTAATCTGATATAACATAATATAGCTGAATAACACAAAAAGAAGTAGGAATGGGGAAAACGGGGTTATAACTCTCGAAACGACTGGTCGGGTCGTAACATTTTATCAGGCATGATTTCTGCGGAGGTCGCACAGCCCGATCCAGAGTGACATGTACTCTGCCGAGGGATGTGCGGCATGATCCATAGATACATCTATCCTGCCGAGGCGTTCGGCCCACTCCACAAGAAAGGATGACATTTTCTTATGTACCTCCAGAATGAGAGTATATTTATTATAAGATAAATTCAGGGGAAGAACAATTTCTATTAACAATTAATTAATTTAAACAGAAAATCAAGTACATGAGATTTCCATCCTTTAACCAAAGTGACCTCAACCAAATATACCGTTAGTCATCCGAATTCGGCTGGGCTCTGAAAGGCCAAAAGTGATCTGTTAGTCATCCGAAACTCACCCGAGCCCCTCGGGACCTCAACCAAATATACCAACAAGTCCCAATACATCATACGAACTTAGTCGAACCTTCAAATCACACCAAATAATGCTAAAACTACGAATCATCCTCCAATTCAAGCTTACTAAAATTTAAGATTTTCAACTTCTATATTAGGTACTGAAACCTATCAAATCAAGTCCGATTGACCTCAAATTTTGCACACAAGTTATAAATGACATAACAGAGCTATGTAATGTTTCAAAACTGGATTCCGACCCCGATATCAAAAAGTCAACTCCCGGTCAAACTTCCAAACCTAAATTCTTGTTTTAGCCATTTCAAGCCTAATTTAACTATGAACTTTTAAATAAAATTCCGAACACGCTCCTAAGTCCAAAATCAACATACAGAGCTGTTGGAATCGTCAAAATTTTATTCTAGGGTCGTTTTCTCAAAATGTTGACCGAAGTCTAACTTGGCCTTTTAAAGCCAACTTAAGGAACCAAGTATTCCGATTTCAACCCAAACACTTCAAAATCCCGAACCAACCATCCCCGCAAGTCATAAATCATTAAAAGCACATACGGAAAGTTTTATTTTAGGGAACGGGGTTCTAAAAGTCAAAATAACCGGTTGGGTCATTAAAATCTCCACCTCTTAAACAAATGGTCGTCCTCGAACGGGTTTAGAATTATACATGAAGTGCTAAATAAGTGTGGATATCTGCTCCGCATATTTTCCTATGCCTCCCAAGTCACTTCCTCGACTGGTTGGCCCCTCCACTGGACTTTTACTATAGAAATCCTCTTGGACCTCAACTGGCGAACCTGTTTATCAACAATGGTAACTGGCTCCTCTTCATAACCCAAGTTATTATCTATTTAAATTGTGTTGAAGTCTAACACATGTGATAGGTCGGCATGATACTTCCGAAGCATTGATACATGGAAAACCGGACGAACTTCTGATAGACTGGGAGGTAATGCAAGCTCATAAGAAACCTCCCCAACTCGTCTCAACACCCCATATGGGCCTATAAACCTTGGGCTCAACTTGCCCTTCTTCCCGAATCTCATAATTCCCTTCATCGGCGAAACCTTCAAGAGAAATGTTTTCACCCATCATAAAAGATAAATCCCACACTTTCTGATCTGCGTAACTCTTCTGTTTGGACTGCACTCTACGAAGTCGCTCCTAAATCAACTTTACCTTTTCCAAGGCATCTTTTACCAAATCAGTACCATATAATTTAGCCTCACTGGGCTCAAACCACCCGATGGGCGAATGACATCGCCGACCATATAACGCCTCAAATGGAGCCATCTCGATGCTGGATTGGTAACTGTTATTATAAGCAAACTCGGCCAAAGGCAAGAAACGATCCCACTGATCTCCGAAGTCAATCACACATGCCCTGAGCATATCCTCCAAGATCTGAATTGTCCGCTCTGACTCCCCGTCGGTCTGCGGATAAAAGGTTGTCCTGAGTTCTACACGGGTCCCCAATTCACTATGTACTGCTCTCCAAAAATGTACTGAGGGCCTCTATCTGATATGATGGAAATTGGCACGTCGTGCAATCGAACTATCTCCTGAATGTAAATCTGGGCCAACCTCTCTGAAGTATACATAGTCACAACTGGAATGAAGTGTGCCGACTTGGTCAACCTGTCGACAATGACCCAAACTGCATCAAACTTCCGTAAGGACCGCAGCAACCCAACTACAAAGTCCATAGTGATGCGTTCCCATTTCCACTCTGGTATAGTCATTTGCTGAAGTAGGCTATCTGGCCTCTGGTGCTCATATTTAACTTGCTGGCAATTTAGACACCTAGCTACATACTCAACTATGTCCTTTTTCATTCGTCGATCACCAATAATGCTGCCTCAAGTCACGATACATCTTCATAGCACCTGGATGATTAGAATACCGAGAGCTATGTGCTTCCTCTAGGATCTTTTTCCTTAGTCCATCCAAATTAGGAACACATAGACGAGCCTGGAGTCACAGAACACCATCCACTCTAATAGTAACTTCCTTGGCACCACCCCGTAGTATCGTTTCTCGAAGAACCATTAAGTGTGGATCATCATACTGGCAAGCCTTGATTTGCTCAAATAGTGAAGACTGAGCTACAATACATGCTAGAATTCGGCTGGGCTTTGAAATGTCCAACCTCACAAGTTTGTTAGCCAAGGATTGAATATCTAAAGCTAATGGCCTCTCCTCTGCTAAAATGAAAGCCAAACTACCCATACTCTCCGCATTTCTACTCAAGGCGTCTGCAACCACATTTGCTTTGCCCGGATGATATAGGATAGTAATATCATAATCTTTCAGTAACTCCAGCCATCTGTGCTGCCTCAAATTTAGGTCCCTCTGCTTGAACAAATGCTGCAAACTGTGATGATCAGTGTAAACTTCACAAGACACCCCATAAAGATAATGCCTCCAAATCTTAAGAGCGTGAACAATCACAGCTAACCCCAAATCATGTACCGGATAATTCTTCTCGTGGGGCTTCAGCTGACGTAAAGCATATGCAATAACTCCCCCTTCCTGCATCAATACACAACCCAAGCCAATGCGTGAAGCGTCACAATACACTGTATACATCCCCGAACCGAAAGGCAATACTAACACTGGTGCTGTAGTCAAATGCGGTCTTGAGCTTCTGAAAGCTCACCTCACAATCATCGGACCATCGGAACGGAGCACCCTTCTGGGTTAATTTTGTCAAAGGTGCTGCAATAGATGAAAAACCTTCCACGAACCAACGATAATAACCTGCTAAACCCAGAAAACTCCCCATCTCAGTCGCCGAAGTGGGACGATGCCAATTCTGAACTGCCTCAATCTTTTTGGGATCAACCTTAATACCTTTGCCCGATACAATATGGCCCAAAAATGCTACAAACTCTAGCCAGAATTCACATTTAGAGAACTTAGCATATAGCTTTTATTCCCGCAACGTCTGAAGCAGTACTCTCATATGCTGCTCGTGTTCCTCCTTATTGCGCGAGTAGATCAAGATGTCATCAATGAAGACAATGACAAACGAATCAATATAAGGCCTGAATACCCTGTTCATCAAATCCATAAATGCTGCTGGGGCATTAGTTAAACCGAAAGCTATCACCAGAAACTCATAATGACCATATCTAGTCCGGAAAGCAGTCTTTGGAACATACAGATCCCGAATTTTCAACTGATGGTATCCCGACCTCAAGTCGATCTTAGAGAACACCCTAGCACCCTACAACTGGTCAAATAGATTATCAATACACGGCAACGGGTACTTGTTCTTAATAGTGACTTTGTTCAGTTAGAGATAATCAATACACATCTGCATTGTTCCTTCCTTCTTTTTCACAAATAATATCAGTGATCCCCAAGACGATACTCTTGGTCTGACAAACTCAAGCTGTTCTTTCAATTCTTTCAATTCTTTCGAGCCATGCGATACGGTGGGATAGATATAGGATGGGTATCTGGAGCCAAGTCAATACAGAAATCAATATCACGATCAGGTGGCATACCTGGAAGATTTGAAGGAAATACATCGGAGAACTCCCAAACTACAGGCACTGAATCAATAACCGGAGTCTCTGGACTAGTATCCCGAACATAGGCTAGATAAACCAAACAACCCTTCTCAACCATGTGTTGAGCCTTTATAAAAGAAATAACTCGATTAAATGAACTAACAGACGAACCCTTCCACTCCAGCTTAGGCAATGCTGGAATAGCCAAGGTAACAGTCTTGGCATGACAATCTAGAATAGCATGATATGAAGATAATCAGTCCATGCCCAAAATAATTTCAAAATCAGTCATCTCAAGTAATAGGAGATCTGCTCTAGTTTCATAACCACAGAATGTAATAATACAGGATCGGTAGATCCAGTTCACAATAACAGAATCGCCCATAGGAGTGGACACATAAACAGGAGTACTCAAGGACTCATGAGAAACACCCAGGAATGGAGCAAATAGAGATGACACATATGAATATGTAGATCCTGGATCAAATAATACTAAGGCATCTTTGCCGCAAACAGAAATAATACATGTAATCACAACATCTGAGGCCTCTATATCTGGTCTAGCTGGAAAAGCATAGAACCGAGCTAGAGTGCCAACTGGCTGGCCTCCGCCTGGCTGACCTCCACCTCTAGGTTGGCCCCTACCCACCTGTCCTCCACCTCTTGGTGGTTGGACAACCGGTGGAGTAACTGGTCCGGTAATCATAGGCTGCTGACCCTATTGCACTAGTTTACCCTAAAGCCTGGGGCAAAATCTCCGTATGTGACTGGGATCCCCACACTCGTAACAACTCTTTGGTTCGATGGCCTGATGACTAAGTGTCTGGCCCTGGGGACCTGAATACCCACTGGAAGGACCCTGAATAGTTGGTGGGCGATAAGAACTCTCTGGTATAGCACTGAGATAGGGTCACACTGGAGCACCTCGAGGAGGCGGTGGTGCTAGATATGGGGGCCTGCTAGACTGACCTCTCACGAACTGACCTCTGCCCCCAGATGGAGCATCTCTGAACTCTCTAGAATACCTGAACCGCTTATCTCTCGTAAACTGTTCTCGGCTGCGCTGACATACACCTTCAATCCTGTGGGCTATTTCTACGACTAGCTCATAAGAAGTTCCCATCTCAACCTCTCGAGCTATAGTGGCCTGAATTCTAGTATGTAAACCCGCAACAAACCTCCGCACTCTCTCCGCCTCATTAGGGAGTATCATAAGTGCATGGCGAGATAATTCAGAAAACCTCGCCTCATAATCGGTCAGTGACATCTGACCCTGCCAGAACTGCTCAAACTGAAACCGCATCTCTTCCCTCTGAGAGGGTGGAATATACCTGTCCAGAAAAATACGGGTGAACCTGTCCCAAGTCATGGGAGGAGAATCTGCTGGTCTGCCAAGAACATAAGACTGCCACCATCTACGGGCTCTGTCCTCTAGCTGAAAAGTAGCAAAGTCTACCCCATGAGACTCCAATATCCTCATGTTGTACAGTCTATCCTTGCACCGATAAATGAAATCCTGGGGATCCTCATGTCGCTCACCCCCAAAGACAGGAGGATGTAGTCTAGTCCATCTGTCTAATAGTTTTTGAGGATCAGCGGTTGCAAATGGCCTGGGCTCAGGTGTAGCTGATCCACTGGCGGGCTCCACCCACGGGTAGTGCACCCTGGGTCTGATATACAGCAGCTGCCTGTCCATGAGCCTGTGCGGTAGGGGTCTGTGCTCCCCCGCCCGCCTGGGATGTGGCTGGGTCTGCCGGAAATAAACCGACATGAGTCATATTGTCCATGAACCGCAGCATACGACTCGTAACATCCTGGAATCCCGGTGCAAATGTGAAATCCACCGGAGCTGGCTCTGTCACAGGCACCTCACATTGCTCCTCAATAATGGGATTCTCTGCTGGACCCACTGGCGGCATAACTGGAACAGTCTTGGGACGTCCTTGCCCTCTACCACGGGTTGGAGACCTCCCTCGGCCTCTGCCTCGGCCTCTAGCAAGTGGGGGAGTAGCTCTTCCCTGGTCTGGAACCTCATTAGAGCGTGTTCTCACCATCTATAAGAGAATAAGAGAATGATATTTAGTACTACATCAATTGCACGATGGAATATGAAGAAAGGTAGTTTCCTAACACCCTATAGCCTCTCGAAGATAAGTACAGACATCTCCATACCGATCCACAAGACTCTATTAGGTCTTCTCATAACTTGTGAGACCTACGTGAACCTAGTGCTCTAATACCATGTTGTCATGACCCAATTTTACCTATAGGTCGTGATGGCGCCCAACACTACTGCTAGGCAAGCCAACAAATAAATTAAACCCATATTCAATTTTTTAAAAATTAACCGTGTAATTAAACTGTTCTTACTAGCAGGAAATTAGTAAATTAAAACAACCAAGAAGCAAATTTAAATCCAAACATTTTACTAGTGTGTGTGCCAAGACCTAGTGTCACAAGCGTATGAGCATCTATTAGAATTTACAAAACTCCAAATACTGTCTGAAATAAAATAAACAGAATGTAAAAATAAGAAGAGACACTGGTAGCTGCAGAACGGCTCAGAAAGGCAGCTTACCACTATGCCCCTGGATAACGTGGGTGTAAGACGATAGGTTCCCCACTAGTACTTGCCTCAAGTGTAGTATGAGTACGTAAACAACGTATACCCAGTAAGTATCAAGCCTAATCTCGAAGTGGTAGAGACGAGAGGGTCGACTTTGACACTCACTAAGAGTCAACAATATTAAATAGAATAAAACAGAATTTATTTAACTCAGCTTGATTCACAAAGTCAACAATAATATTATTTAATCAGCAGAAATAATTAAATTCTCTCAAATGCAACAATTCTCAATATATTAATTAAATTCCTTCAATTCCAATAAAATTTCCAATTTATCAATTAGCCTCATTTACAGGAATAACAATAATTCCTTAACAAGCAGAGAACATAATTCTTTAAATTCCAGAGATTTTCTATTTATCAGTTAGCTTTACAAACTGCAATAAACTATCAAAGAATCGTGTAATTATTTTTTTATCAGGCATGATTTCTGCCGAGGTCGTACGGCCCGATCCAGAGTATCGTGTACACTGCCGAGGGACGCGCGACACGATCCATAGATGCATCTATCATGCCGAGGCGTTCGGCCTGCTCCACAAGAAAGGAGGACATTTTTTTATGTACCTCTAAAATGAGAGTATATTTATTATAAAATAAATTCAGGAGGAAGAACAATTTCTCTTAATAAATAATTAATTTAAATAGAAAATCAAGTATATGAGATTTCCATCCTTTAATATTTTTATCTAACAATTCAGAATATATACATACATACATACATATATATATATACATACATACATACATATATATATACATACATATATATATATATATATATATATATATATATATATATATATATATCGTCACCTCGTGCATACGTAGCCCCCCACAATTAGCAACAATTATTACCTTAATTACCTATGGGGTAATTTTCCCCTCACAAGATTAGACAAGAGACTTACCTCAATTTGCTCCAATTTAATCCACTAGAAGGCCTTTTCCTCGATTATCCAACTTTGATTGGCTCGAATCTAACCAAAAATAATTTGTTACAATCACTAAAATTTATAGGAATCAATTCTATAAGAAAATACTATATTTTTCAATAAAAGTCCGAAATTAATTTAAAAATCGTTCATGGGGCCCATGTCTCAGAATCCGGCAAAAGTACGAAATATGAACGCCCACTCAACCACGAGTCTATCCATACCAAAATTACTAAATTCCGATAATAATTCGGCCCTCAAATCCTCAAATCTATCCAAGAGAGTTTTCAAACTTTTTCCAACTCAATTCACCAATTAAATGATAAAAACAGTGATGGATTTGGGTAATATAACCAATATTAAGTTAAGAACACTTACCTCATTTTTTTCTCAGAAAATCTCCCAAAAATCGTCCAAATCCGAGCTCAAAATCGTTAAAAGTGGAAGATGGGACGAAGCCCCATTTTCAGAACTTAAACTCTCTGCCCAGCGATTTCTTCTACGCGACCGCGAACTTCCTCACGCGATCACGTAGCACAAATTTTACTGCCCAGAAGATAACCCTACGCGATCGCGAAAAATCCTACGCGATCGCGAAGCACAGTCTCCGCAAGCCTACGCGATCGCGAGCCTCCTCACGCGATCACGAAGCATTAAGCGCATGGCCCAGCTCCTCTCCAGGTTCCCCTACGCGATCACAAACAACGACACGCGATCGCGATGTACAAGCTGGCCTAACCTACGCGATCGCAAACGTGCCCACGCGATCGCATAGAACAAATTTCCAGCTGCCCAAAATAAATCTACGCGATCGCAACCCCATTCACGCGATCGCGTATAACAAATCCACCTCTGTCCAAATTACTCTACGCGATCGCAGACCAACTTACGCGATCGCGTATAAGAAAATTAGAAGAAAAATACCAGCAGTCTCCCAAAGGCCAAAAGTGATACGTTAGTCGTCCGAAACTCACCCGAGCCCCTCGGGACCTCAACCAAATATACCAACAAGTCCCAATACATCATTCTAACTTAGTAGAACCTTCAAATTACATGAAACAACGCTAAAGCTATGAATTATCCTCCAATTCAAGCTTAATGCAACTTAAAATTTTCAACTTCTACATTAGGTACCGATGCCTATCAAATCAAGTCCGATTGACCTCAAATTTTGACATAACGGAGCTATGAAAATTTTCAGAACTGGATTCTGACCCCGATATCAAAAAGTCAACTCCCCGGTCAAACTTCCTAACCTATGTTTTTGTTTTAGCCATTTCAAGTCTAATTTAACTACGGACTTCCAAATACAATTTCGAACATGCTCCTAAGTCCAAAATCACCATACGGAGCTGTTGGAATCATCAAAATTCTATTTTGGGGTCATTTTCTCAAAATATTGACCGAAGTCAAACTTGGCCTTTTAAAGCCAACTTAAGGAACCAAGTGTTCCGATTTCAACCCAAACACTTCCAAATCCCGAACCAACCATTCCCGCAAGTTATAAATCATTAAAAGTACATATAAAAAGTTTTATTTTAGGGAACGAGGTTCTAAAAGTCAATATGACCGGTTGGGTCATTACACATGCTTAGTCGAATTACCTGCTTTCTTGATTCCATATTCCTTATTTAACTGTGGGATTCTTTACTTGAAATTGCTATCCTTGAAATATCGTTGTTTCATTTGTTATGTTTTGGTTTTCGTGATTATTGGTGAGATGATTGTTTGGTTGTTGCACGAGGTTTCTGTCGTGTGGTTGTTATTGTTTGCACGAGGTTTCTGACGTACCATTGTGATTATTGATACGCATGCGGTGATATAAGGTCTGGGTGTTGAAACGCATGCGGTGAGATAAGGTGGGCTTGATATGCGTGGCTAGTAGGGGAACTACTAGAAGTCATGCGGTATGATAAGGTTGGCTAAAACGCGGGATGCTATTTCGGAAAAATAATTTTTCAAAACAAAATATAAAGGCTCCCGCGGTAATATAAAGAAAGATTGTGAGATATTTACTTTTGGGACTACGAGGCGGTACCTCGGGAGTGCCCCTGTTGATTTCCTCTATTTGTTGTATTGGTTGTTGTTGTCTTTCCTTAACGTGTAAGATTTTTGCTTTTCTTTCATATTGTATTTGTCTTTCTTTGATTCCGTATTATTACCTTCCGTAAATTCTCATTGTTTCACTTCTCTGTCATTTCATTATATTATTTTATCTTCTGCATTGTTTCTTATTATTTCCAGTAGGGCCCTGACCTGACCTCGTCACTACTCTATCGAAGTTAGGCTTGGCACTTACTGGGTACCGTTGTGGTGTACTCATACTACGCTTCTGCACATCTTTTTGTGCAGATCTAGGTGCTGCCTACTAGATTAGGTACCAGAGAGCTAGTCTATACGTGGAGACTTCAAGGTGCATCTGCCAGCGTCCGTAGACCTCGGAGTCCCCCTGTGTCTTTATTATGTTATTTCCTTATCCTCATTACACTCTGATGTGTAGGGATATTTAGTATTTCCCTTTAGAGCTTGTGACTTATATCTACCGGGTTTTGGGAGTTGTTATACTTGAGTTGCAGATTTTATTTATTACCGTTGTTGACGTTTGAGTTGTTTCTTAATATTTCAGTTATTCCGCATACTTATTAGGCTTACCTAGTCTCTAAGATTAGGTGCCGTCACGATGTCCTACGGAGGAAAATTTGGATCGTGACACGGTCCTGACAGTTGGAATAGAAGAAATATGAACAGAATGGATAAAGATCACAAATAGGGAAGGGAAATCGACATTGAACGTGATTACAAGAAATCCTCAGTCATTAATGTTGTTGTTACAATCATATATAGTAACGGGTAATCAAGACAATTAATGCCATTAACAAGCCAGAATTAAGTAGGTAAGGGCCATGTCCTCATTTGTAATGGTATCTGAATTTTAATCAAATATATGTAATTATTCATTTGCTTTATTCGAAAGGTTCTAACCGCAATTCTAGGAAAGTTTATCAATCTGTCTTAAGTTTTATTTCCTTGTCTATTATTTTCATTACTCTTTTTATTCTTCAAATTACCATTTGGTTATCAGTAACCCGATTTCTTCTTGATATTGACTTTGACTGAGAAATCTACTTTTGGGTTAAACACACGACCCAAATTCCACCATATGGGTCGTGATGACACCTAGTTCCTAAGACTAGGTAAGCCTATTACATAACGATATCAATCAAAATATAAAAATTTCATATTTAATAAAACTGCAAAATGCAACAATACAATCCGAACAGAAATACAACAATCAATTTTTTAAAACCTGGTAATACTGAATCATAAGATCTACATGGAATACATAACAAATCTCAAAGAGTAAAATATTGGTTGCAATACATAAACAATAGGAACGAAGTAAGAGGGTGACTTCGAGGCTTGCGAACGGAACAACAGGGATACCTTGAATTCTCCAACAAGCTCCGGTACGCCTCCTAATGATCAACTCAATCCGACTTACCTGGATTTGTGTAAAAGCCTAGTATGACTGTACACCACAGTCGATACCTAGCAAGTATCAAGACTAACCTTGGTGGAGTAGTAACAAAATTCAAGTCATGACACTCACTAGTCAAATAACCTGAATGAGATATCAAAAGAAAACATAACAAATATCAATAACCTCATAGAGCGTGTAACAACAACTCAATGTAGAATAATCTATCCTTACAACAAAATACCAAATGGGAATGGGGCATGTGATAGCATATCAAAATCAACCAACAACTCATAATACACAAGATGTAAGCATTTAAGAAACAAGTATGTGATCAAAATATCAACCCCATTCCAACACATGAACAACATCAAAGAAATACCCCAAAAGTCACATAACATCATCAACGAACCACCCTTATGTCGCCACATGCACATAATCAATGTAATGCTTCCCTTATATCGCTGCATATACATATAGCCACCCTTATCTCGCCGCATGCACATCACAATGAAACACCTCTATTATGTTGCTGCATGCGCATCTTGCCACCCTTATACTCCACATAATAATAATCAAACCGCACAACATATCCACTATGCCACAATATCACAAAATAACAATACCCAAAGTCACATAAAAAAATATAGTCTCACAGCTCAACAACAACGTGCACAAGGACATGACAATAATATAAGAGTGCAGGGCATATTTCATATAGCAAACAATCCTAATTCAAGGCATGTTAATAGCCTAAGGTCTAATCCGGTCATAAATCACATATACGCCCGTGTACACACTCGTTACCTCGTGTAAACGTTCACAAATATGCAAATTAGACCAAATCCTGAGGGTAATTCCCCCACACAAGATTAGACAAGATACTTACCTCAATTAAGCCAAACCAATAATCTAAAAATACTTTTCCTTAACAATTCACCTCCGCCCCAGCTCAAATCTAGTAAAAAATGACTCAATAATATCAAACAATGCAAAAGAAGTCAATTTTAATCAATACCTGAAAATACCTATTTTCAACTACAAATTCCGACTACAAAAGATTAGTCGTAAATTTCTGCCGCCCCTGGCAAAATCAAATCCAACGGCGCCAGCAAAATCAGCGACGGTGATCTTCATCAGGTAGGTGCGCTCTCTCTTCCAAGTAGCTTGAACGTACAATCTGTAATTCAACTGATATATAGTGGCTAGTGCTATATCTCCATGCTATGATTTTGCTATGATATTTTTGGATGTTAATTGTGTGATCATGGTCTGGCAATCCTTATTACCTTTATTTCAGGATGAATACCATAGAAACTTGGACGAATGGCGTCAGACGTAGCCCGCTTCTGATGATGGTACCCCAATCCAACCGTCACCCGATGATATGACTTTAATATGGACATATGTCGCAGGTGGTGTATATCGAAAGGTAGAGTTTACGGGCTTGGAGTACAACCTTCCTCTTTTCGTCCATCGCCATTATTGTCGGATGCTCCTACTGCGCGAAATCAGGAAAAAATGGAAGCGATGCGAAAGCAAATTGAGTTGTTGTCGAACCGGTGTGAAATAACAGAAGCTCACATTGTTGGAGTGGATAAATTCATAAAAAAAGCACATGCCCCACTCTTATGATGATGAAGAGACTGAATCTGATGCGTAGTAGTGTATTATGGTTGATTAATATTCATGGATATTTAGACTTTATGGTAGATTTGAATATTGTGGTATATATGTTTAGACTTTATTATATTAGTGTCGATGCGTATTAGCTAATTAAACTTGATATTGAATATTTAGATTTTAATTAATGCTTTAGTTTGATATTATTGGGTTTGAATGTTTGTTTGTTGAAGTTGAAATTGGAATTGGTTGGATTATTAGGTTGTTTAGTTGGAATTGGTTGTTTATTGTATTGATCAATTGGAAAGCGGTGTGCTAATAAAAAAAATCAGCCCAGTTTTCTGATTACTGTAGTCGGAAAATGTGCCCAGAAATAATAATTTTTCCGACTACAATAGATGGAACAATTACTAAAAATTTTCAGAAAATTCAACATTCCGACTAATGTGGTCGAAAAATTTTAAAAAATGAATAAATAATTATTATTTGTATAATATTCCGACTACAGTAGTCGGAATTATTTTTTAAAATAAATAATTACTTTATTGAATTTTCGACTACTTTCAGTCGGAAAATAGCTCCCTTTTCAAATTTTTGGCAGAATACATTTTTCAACTACAGTAGTCGGAAAGTTTTTTCCAACGTACCATTTTCTGACTATGTAAATCGGTCAAAAAGTAATCGAAATACGTACTTTTCGACTATTTTGATAGTCGAAAAATAGTGAATTTCTAGTAGTGAATTATTAAAGTTGAAATCTTTACAAATTTTCAAAAAGTTAATAAAAGTCAACCCCATGTCTGCTCCGTCAAATTCCGAGTCGAGGGAGTAGATCTCAACTAACCATAACCCCACGAGTCCTAATATATGATAAGTTTTCAAAATCGAGTCCAAATTGACTCTCAAATCTCAAATTTCTATTTTCAAAACATAGTCAAAATCCCCAAATATTCCCTTCAAATTTCATGATTTTGATGCTAAAATCCATAAGAAATCAAGTTATAATATCAAAATGGAGTGAAAATCACTTACCCAATAGCTATATATGAAAATCCTCTCCAAAAATCCCATTTCACCAAGTCTAGGGATCAAAAATGTGATAAAATGAGACTAAGTCCCAAAATTTCAGCTATATGTTCAACTGCAGATGTCTCATTTGCGACCAGAGGTTCGCAAATGCGACCTCCGCAAATGCGACCAAAGGATCGCAAATGCGAAGTCTGCCTAGCCCAAAGAACTTCACAAATGTGAAGCTAACATGCATCGCAAAAGTGACATAGTGATCGCAAATGCGACCAACCCCTGCCTAGATCCCCATTCGTAATTGCGAGTAAGGCTTCACATTATCACCTCCTGCCAACTTCCACAGTTGCGACTGATACCTCGCAAATGCGAACTCGTTCTCGCATTTTCGAGACCTGCAGCACCAGCAAAAACTGAACTACATTCAAAATACTCTGAAACACGTTCGAAACTCACCCGAGACCCCCGAGGCTCCATACCAAATATTGACACAAGTCTAGAAACATCAACGGACTCGATCGCGAGCTTAAAATACCGAAATAACGTCTGGAACCACGAATCTAATACCAAAACCCATCGAATTTACAATAAAACTCAAGAACTTCTAATATCACAACCAAGCATCTGATTCCTACCAAACTAACTCGAAATGATACCAAACTTTGCACATAAGTTTCAAATGATAAAACGGACCTATTCCATGTCCCGAGATCAAAATTCGAACCCGATAGCCACAAAGGCAACCCATGGTCAAACTTAAAAAAACTCTAAACCTTTAAATTGCCAACTTTAAGCAAAAAGATCCAATTAATCCTAGGAAATTCCGAATTCCATTCCGGGCATATGCCTAAGTCCAAAATCACCATACTAACCTATTGGGACCATCAAAAAACAACACTTCCAACCAAAGCAACCAACCATCCCCACAAGTCAAATAATAATAAATTCACATACGAGAAGCTTCAAAAGGGAAAATGAGGTTCAAATACATAAAACAACAGCTGGGTCGTTACAATTAGCGTTTCTTAACGTTAAACTTTGTAAAATTGAATGCAAAAATTTATTCTACTTGTATTTATATACCAATTTGACTTGGACTCTACAATTTTGGACTACCAACATTATATATATATATATATATATATATATATATATATATATATATATATAATGCACAAACTCCAACATCAAATACACTTGGAACGAATTTTTGCATGCAAAATGGAGAATAGATGCAAATGTATTTGGATATAGATTAGTCATAAAAGTAATTAGTTTATCGGTCTTGCTGGCGAATTTGGCGAAGCATTTCCCCATCCCCCTTCCAAATAAAAGCATCAACAAGAAAAACATTTTTTTTATTTCAACTATTGTACATTTGTACTAGTAGATTGGGAATTGAAAAGAAATAATGAATTACTTAAACCATAACGAGGAGAGAGATTAAAAGATTTGGGAAGAAAGAGAAAAAGAATTGTTCTAAGTGAGAGAAAAGAGATATAGAGAGAGAGTAGAATGTGTTCGGAGAGAGCGAGTGTGTGTGTGTATAGAAATTAGAATGCGTTTCGTTCTTTGTTTTTTTTTTTTGTTTTTGTTTTACTGTGAGATAACTAATTTATTAAGTTAAAATATGAATATGGGCGTCAAGGTACCGATAACCATAAGTTTATCTTTTTTTTATGTCATTGTTAGGTTAGGTTGTCATACAATTTTAAATTCTCAAAAATTAATTTAAATTCCTAACTCAGTAGTATTAAACATAAATATGCTTGAACTAATAATAAGTCAGTATTAGAATAATTGCAACTTGCAAGTCATAGTATAGTACTTCTTTGTGTTAACACCTTGCAACACCATAACCATTACCCGTTTGAGAATTTAGATTAGACTGAAAAGTTGCTTTCGTAAGTATGGGTGTTCAATATCGATTTGTTTCGGTTTTTATCAAATCAAACGCAAATTAGCTAGATCAATTTTTAGGTTTCGATTTTCTCAGTTTTGAGCTTTTTTTTTTTCTACATAAAATATAAATTCAATTTACTTTACAATAATTATGGACAAAATTTTAATAAGTTAATACGTGCTTTTATCCACACAAAAAATAACGTGTTCTTTATCATCCATCTCAATAGCCGATGAAGATGTGAAGATGTGGATATAAATTGAAGAATGGCGGCCTTCGATTCTCACGCGGAGAGTTCCTTCAGGTTAGCAATTTTTTCGAGAGATTTAATTTTGTAGTTTATTACAGTATAATTTTAATCGTATAATTTTGTAGCAATACCAAAATAAACCCGTAAATAAAAGACAAAAAAAATTGTAGGATCATTTGTAGTATGGCCAAATTTTCATGACATTTGTCATGACATAATATCCATTATAACAAAATTTATGGATCATGACATTTGCCATGACATAATATCAATTATAATAAAATTTGTGGATCATGACATTTGCCATTAAATAATATCCACTATTAGGCCAATGATTTCTTACTATAAATAGAGGAGCTTCTCCTCATTTGCAAACACACCAATTCAAGAGCTTTTCACTCTTGTCTTTTTTTTTCCTCCTTTATTTCATTATAGAGTATTTTGTAAGAGAGTGAGTGTTGGGAAACACTTGTGTGAACCCTTTCTTTAGAGTGATCTTGTGAGGTTATTCTCTTGGGGTATTTGGGACTAATTAGAGTATTTACTCTAATTTTGTACTCTCTTTTGTACTCTTGTTGGTATAGTAAAATTACTCCTCTTCGCTTGTGGACGTAAGGTCACCTTGACCAAACCACGTTAAATTTGTGTCTTCTTTATCTTCTTTAATTGCCGTTATTATTAACTTGCATTATCTTTGTTATTGTCATTATAACGTTGTTTGACTAAATTTCGCACTACCCGGTAACCCGATCCTAACAAATTGGTAACAGAGCCAGATCTAACCGGGTTAGTTTAAATAGCCAAAATGACTCTAAAGATGGAAGCTATCCTAATTCAGGATGGCTTAGATTTGGCACTGCAAGGAAAGGATAAGATGCCGGATAAAATTACGAACGGGGAGTTTACCGTCATAGACAAAAAGGCAAAAGCAAGTATTATTTTAAATCTTTCAAATGAGGTTTTGCGTGAAGTTGCAGTAGAAAGCTCAGCCAAAGGCATATGGAAAAAGCTTAAAACCCTATATTTGTAAAGAACAGTAGAAAACAGGCTTTACCTAAAGCAAAAACTCTACACTTTTCGTATGGCTGAAGGTACCTCTATACTTACACATCTTGATACTTTTGATTCTCTTCTTATGGATTTAAGTAACATAGATATTGAAATCAAAGATGAGGATTAAGCTGTGTTATTGCTTGTTTCCTTACCCCAGTCGTTTAAACATATAAGAGATACTATGCTTTATGGAAAGGATAACATCTCTAATAAAGATATCAAATCTATTTTGAAATCAAAAGAACAAATAGATAGAGATATTACCGAGGAAACTAGTGGGAATCAAGGGGAAGGCTTATTCATAAAAGATAGATCCAATAAGAAAGATTCAAGTAGTGAGAAACCTAAATCAAGGTCAAAATCAAGATACAGAAATGTCATGTGCAAATATTGTTATAAGAAAGGTTACATTATTTCTGAATGCTTTAAATTGAAAAACAAAGAAAAGCATACAGAAAAGAAAAATGAGCACAAAAATACTGACACTGCCGAAGCAAGTGTAGCTGTTGATGAGACTGAGGGAACTACTTTTTTAGCAACTAATAATAGTTTCAAATCTAACAATGAGTGGATTTTAGATTCGGGTTGTTCTTATCATATGTGTCCCAGTCGAGATTTATTTACCACATATGAATCTATTGGAGGTGGAGTTATCTTGATGGGCAACAATGCTGCCTGCAAAGTTATTGAAAAAGGTACAGTCCGAATCAAAATGCACGATGGTGTGGTGAGAACTCTCACCAATATTAGACATGTTCCTGACTTGAAGAAAAATCTCATCTCTTTGGGCACTCTAGAATCTCTTGGGTGCAAGTACACAGGTGAAGGTGGAGTTCTGAAAATTTCTCATGGTGCTCTTGTGATCAGGAAAGCACGCAGATCTGGTACGTTGTATACTCTTTTGGGATCTACTGTTACAGGTGCTGCTGTAGTTTCAATATCAGATAAATCAGATTCTGACATTACCAAATTGTGGCATATGCGATTGGGGAAAAAGAGGTCTCTTATGAGGCCAAAGTACCGAAAATATGGAGTTCTGTGAACATTGTATGTTCGAAAAGCAGAAAAGAGTCAGCTTCAAATCTCCAGCGATTCATACAACAAAAGGTACTTTGGATTTCATTCATTCAGATCTTTGGGGTCCTTCACGTACCCCATCAAAAGGTGGTGTCAGGTATATGTTAACTTTCATTGATGATTATTCAAGGAAAGTTTGAGTTTATTTCCTGAAAAATAAAAGTGATGTTTTCTTAAATTTCAAACAATGGAAACTTTTGATTGAGAAGCAAATAGAAAAACATGTTAAGCGGCTTAGAACAGATAGTGTCTTGGAATTTTGTAATGATGAATTCAACGAATTTTGCAAGATTGAAGGAATTGCTCGACATCGTACTGTGAGAATGACATCTCAGCAAAATGATGTGGCAGAAAGGATGAATAGAACTCTTTTGGAAAGGGCTCGTTGCATGATTTCAAATGCTGGGTTGACAAACGCCTTTTGGGCAGAAGCTATCTCTATAGCTTGTTATATTGTTAACCGAGCTTCTTCTGCACCTTTGAACTTTAAGACTCCAGAGAAAATGTGGTCAGGTACTCCTGCTAGTTATTCTAATTTAAAGATATCTGGTTGCCCTACATACATGCATGTAAATGATGGAAAATTAGAGCCAAGGGCTAAAAAGTGCATTTTCCTTGGGTATGCATCTGGGGTGAAAGGATATCGACTATGGTATCCTGATCCCACGACACCAAAATTTATAATTAGCAGAGATGTAACCTTTGATGAATCCTCTATGTTACATTCTAGAAAAGAGTCTTCTAGTTCTTATAATACAGATAAAGGAAAGAGTACACAGAATCAGGTGGAGATTGAGATTGGCATTCCTTCTGAGCCAAGCTCATCAACTTTGGAGCAAAATACAGTTGAAACTCTTGAAGTTGAGACAGAAGCTGAAATTCCTGAAGTTGAGACTCCTGAAGTTGAACCAGAAGAAGAGGAGTATTCTATAGCCAAACATAGACAAAGAAGAGAAGGTAAACAACCATTAAGGTTTGGTGATTATGTTGCATTTGCTTTTTCAGCTGCACAGGAAACTAAAGAAATTGGAGAACCGTCAAAATATTCAGAAGCAGTTTCTAGTACTGACTCAGCCAAGTGGCTGATTGCAATGAATGAAGAAATTGAGTCTCTCCACAAGAATGGTACTTGGTCTCTTGTGAAGCCGCCAACAGGAAACAGAATTGTTGGTTGTAAATGGGTCTTCAAGAAAAAGGATGGCATTCCAGGGGTTGAAGATGCGAGGTATAAGGCACGATTAGTTGCAAAGGGCTATAGTCAGGTACAAGGAGTTGATTTTAATGATATTTTCTCACTTGTTGTTAAACATAGGTCTATTCGTGTCTTGCTTGCCTTCGTTGCCATGTATGATTTGGAATTAGAACAACTTGATGTTAAGAAAGCTTTCTTACATGGCGAACTTGAGGAACAAATATACATGCATCAACCCGAAGAATTTGAAGTTGAAGGAAAAAATGATCATGTTTGCTTGTTGAAGAAATCCTTGTACGGATTAAAGCAGTCTCCAAGATAATGGTATAAAAGGTTTGATTCCTTTATGTTGGGTCATGGTTATTCGAGGAGCATGTATGATAGTTGTGTTTACTTCCGGAAGTTAAATGATGGTTCATTTGTGTACCTATTATTATATGTTGATGACATGCTCATTGTTGCTAAGGATTTAACAGAAATTCACAACTTGAAAAGTCAGCTGAAAAGTGAATTTGAGATGAAAGATTTGGGAGCAGCTAAGAAATTCCTTGGCATGGAGATCAAAAGAGATCGAAAAGCCAACAGGCTATTTCTGACCCAGAAGAAGTACTTGGAGAAAGTCTTGGAGAGGTTTGGCATAAAAGATGCTAAACCAGTTAGTACCCTTCTTGCTTCTCATTTTAAGTTATCAGCTGCTCAGCCCCCGCAATCAGAGGAAGAAGAGAGGTACATGGCACAGGTTCCTTATTGCAGTGCAGTTAGCAGTATTATGTATGCAATGGTTTGTACACGTCCAGACATTTCACAAGCAGTGAGCTTGGTAAGCCGGTATATGGCTTGCCATGGTAAAGCACATTGGCATGCTGTGAAATGGATTCTCAGATACTTGCGAGGTACTTCAAACACATGTTTGGAGTGTGTGAGAAATACTAACACTTTGGTTAATTTTGTAGACTCAGATTATGCAGGTGATCTTGACAAAAGAAGATCACTGACAGGCTATGTATTTTACATCGGTAGTTGTACTATTAGTTGGAAAGCTACATTACAACATGTAGTAGCTTTATCTACTACCGAAGCAGAATATATAGCAGTGACCGAGGCGATCAAAGAAGCTTTATGGTTGAAGGGTCTATTTGCGGAACTCAGTTTACACCAAGGTGGTATTACCATTTTCATCGATAGTCAAAGTGCCATTCACTTGACTAAAGATCAAATGTATCATGAGAGGACGAAGCACATTGATATAAAGTATCATTTCATCCGAGAAACCATTGTTGAAGGAAAAGTCTCTGTTCAGAAGATCAACACTAGAGACAATCCTGCTGACATGTTCATAAAACCTCTTCCAGTGTCCAACTTGATTGGCATTTATGAAGAATGATTTTGCCCATTGGGGTTTTTGCAGAGAAGGTGGAGCAAATTTACTATATATAAGTTGAAATTAGGCCAAGGTGGAGATTTGTAATGCCAAATTTTCATGACATTTGCCATGACATAATATCCATTATAACAAAATTTGTGGATCATGACATTTTTCATGACATAATATCCACTATTAGGTCAAAGATTTCTTGCTATAAATAGAGGAGCTTCTCCTCATTTGCAAACACAATAATTCAAGAGCTTTTCACTCTTATCTTTCTTTTTCCTCCTTTATTTTATTATAGAGTATTTTGTAAGAGAGTGAGTGTTGGGAAACACTTGTGTAAACCCTTTCTTTGGAGTGATCTTGTGAGGTTATTCTCTTGGGGTATTTAGGAATAATTAGAGTATTTACTCTAATTTTGTACACTTTTTTGTACTCTTGTTGGTATAGTAGAATTGCTCCTCTCCGCTTGTGGACGTAGGTCACCTTGACCGAACCACGTTAAATTTGTGTCTTCTTTATCTTCTTTAATTAACGTTATTATCAACTTGAATTGTCTTTGTAATTGTCATTATAATGTTGTTTGGCTAAATTTTGCACTACCCGGTAACCCGATCCTAACATCATTTGCTTCTTTTTAAATTGAAAGCCAACATATTAGTTTTTTTTTTCCTTAACATATTAGATCATTTCATCAAATTTTATCATACATGCGGGTGAGACAACAAAGGAAATGACACCAGGTAGTCACTTTTAAGCATGCTATTTAAAATATATTCACAATTTATGATATAGTTAAAAATTAGCCAATTCGCTCAAATTTCAGGACACGACGAACTGAAGTTTAAACCTCAAGGTTTTCAAATTAACTTTATAATATCGTGTCCTAAAGTTCGAAAATTATGTCCAAAAATTCAAATCTTATGTCCTGATATTTTAAATTAGCAATTTAAAAATTCAGGACACTTAGTCTTGAATTTCCAAATCAGCAATTCAGAAATGTATCACATAAGTCCTGAATTTCAAATTAAAAGCTAAAACTTTTAGGATATGTAGTCCTGAAGTTTGGACGAATTGACTAATCTTTAAATACATTATAAATTATGGATATATTTTAAATAGAAAGCTTAAAAGTGGCTACTGGTGCACTTCACCCACGACAACAAATAATTATAAATAAACCGATGGTAGTTGTAGTGTTCAAGGTTCGAGTTTGGGATGGTTTCACCTAAAAAGAAATTATAGCAATTAAATCGAGCTTTTCAAATGCCGGAATCAAACCAAATCATTTAAGTTATTTTTTATCAGTTTGATTTTTTTTATTTTGTCAATTGTTTTTAAAAACAATATGAGACATACCCTGTCAAACACACTCCGACAATTATATTCCAACATAATACTATCAAATCAATTGCTATTTGAGAAAATATATTATTTACCAAGATATCTTGATAATAATTGAATTATATAGTGATGAATAATCTTAAAACTCAATTAAAGACAAGTTATTTTGAACATCAAATAAAATCTTGGACCTAGCAATTAAAATCTACCAATAAAACTAGAATATAAAGGGAAAAAACTAGATTACTATGAAGGCAAAAAATTAGACTACAAACTAGGGCTGTCTAATGGTACGGTATTACAGGTACCCGTACCGGACCGTACCAGACCGTACCATTCCGAAGGTTGGGTAGGGGTAGGGGATTTGGGGTGGAGGATAATGGTAATGGTAGGGTACCCAATTTAGTACCCCTATTACCGGTACAAGATGTACCCTTAAGGTACCGTACCGGTACCAGACCCGTACCGGTACCCAATGATATTATTATCATTATTTTTTTAAATATAGTCATTTTTGTGTCGTTGGTGTAACGACTCAGTCAGTCATTTTAAGCATTTGCATTCCGTTCAGCTGTTTGAAGTCATGAGTAACTTCATATGATGTAGTATGACTTGCGTGTATTGCTGGTTTTGGTTTTCAGGTGTTTCGAGATTGATTTAGAAAAATGATTCTCAACTAGGAAGCTTTAAGTTGGAAGAGTTGATCCAGTTTGACTTTTGTATATTTGACTTCGGAACGGAGTTTTGATGGTTCCGTTAGGTCCGGACGGCGATATTGGACTTAGGCGTATGCCCGAATTCGCATTTGGGAGCTTCTAGAAGGTTTCGAAACTATTTGGTGAGAGTTGGCAATTTGAAGGTTTGGAATATTCATAAGTTTGATCGGGAGTTGACTTTGATAATATCGGGTTCGAATTTTGGTTCCGAGAATTGGAATAGCTTCGTTATGTCATTTGGGACTTGTGTACAAAATCTGAGGTCATTCCAGGTAATTTGATATGGTTCGGCACGAGTTTTGGAAGTTGAAAGTTTAAAAGTTACATTAAGTTCGATTTGAGGTACGATTCATGATTTTGATATTGTTATGCATGATTTGAGGCCTCGAGTAAGTCCGTGTTATGTTATGGGACTTATTGGTCTGTTCGGACGGGGTCCCTAGGGGATCGGGTGAGTTTCGGGTTGCTTTCGGCCCATGTCCTCTCATTTTGAATTGTTGGTTTTTACTGATAGAATCGCGCTCGCGTGGGAGTCATCGCGATCGCGAATAAGGATTTGAAGTAGGCTGTTTTATCTCTTCGCATTCGTGAGTGTTGGGTCGCGTTCGCGGTGTATGTGGGACTTAAGCTTCACGTTTGCTTTTGGATAGTCGTGTTCGTGATGGTGAGCTGGGAGCTGGAGCACTCTTTTTCGCATCCGCGAGACGTGGGCCGCATTCGCGTTGGGTGGCATCTTTGGGCATCGCGTTCGTGTGGGAAGTATCGCGAACACGTAAGGCATTTTTGGTGGAGGTTCATTTTTTTCATCGCGAACACGATGTTTTTTCCGTGTTCGCGAAGGGTTCGCCTAGGCAGTGCTTATAATTACTCTACTTCGAAGATTTTAGACATTTTATCATATTTTGAGCTATGAAACTCGGATTTGGGCGATTTTGGAGCCGATTTTCACCACATGGAATAAGGTAAGTGTTTTCTACTTGGTAGTGATTTTATTCTGTGATTCCATCTTCATTTTTGGCATTTGATTGATGATTTCAAAAGAGGAAATGAGAGTTTTTGTCAAAACTTTCCTAAAGTGAATTTTCGAGTTTTGAATACCGATTGAGAGTCGAATTTAAGTGAAATTAGTATAGTTGGACTCGTAATTGAATGGGTTATCGAATTTTGTGAGTTTTGTCGGGTTCCGAGGTACGTGCCCAGGTTTGTCTTTTTGGTTGACTTTGAACTTTTGATTAAAGATTCAACCTTTATTGATTGGGATTGTTTCCTTTGGCATTATTTGATGTTTTTAAGTTGCTTTTGGTTAGTTTCGAGCCGTTCGCAGGTTGTTACGCGCGGGATGGCATTTTCTAGAGTATTGTTTGACTTGCTCAGTATTGGATTCGGCTTGTTCGAGGTAAGTAACATATCTAAACTTGAATTTTAGGGTATTTAACCATGGGGACTATGTTATACGAGATGTATTGAGGTAACACACATGCTAGGTGACGAGCGTGTGGGCGTGCGCCGAGGAAATCATGATGCTAGTTGACTGTGACCGGACTTGTTTTGGTGTTATATCTTGTTACCTCCATGTTCTCCCTACTTGTTTGATTATATGAGCTGTGAATCATGTTAGAAATCATGTTTAGGCTATATGCTTATTCTGTTGGGACCCACTGAAGTCATCTCTACTGTTGAGTTATTTGCTTAAATTGTAATTATGTTACACCATGTACGTTCTAAGGTGACGTAATAAATACGAGACTTGTTAATCATGATTTAATTGAGTTTAAAGTCATAATATTATTATATATGATGTTTGGATATAAAATATAAAGTTTGGGAAAAATTGGATTTAAGTTGCGGAAAAACCGACTAAGGATTTGCCTTGTAATGAAGCTTTTTGATCAATACATTTCGTGTGTTATATGATATATTTTTAGGACATATTATATACCAAATTTATGTTCTTGGAATGTAGTTTCCAATGCGTTTAACCATTCATTCATACGACATCCGGATAAAAAGATATAAACGTTGGAAGAAGGGCCAATGCTAGGGTGCCAAGTAAACCTTTTTAATTTTTTAGCAAAATGGATATTTATATCCCTTATGTCATCTCTTTCTTCATTTTTTCAGAAAAAACGATCAAATAAGACCCATAAACTTACCCTTAAGCTCTCTACAAGTGTTTCAAAGAAGATTAACATCCCGGGTACGAAATCAAGAAGCGATAATATTAGAATGATCCCTACGACGTAAGTATCGCTATATCGCCTCTCTTTTTTCTTTGTAGTTTGAGTTTTGGAAGGTATTTAATAGTTAAGAAAATGCCTAATTTCTTTATTTAAGATTTTAAATATCAAGGAAGGTTGATAAATTCGTTTCCTAATAGTTAGAACTAAGGGGTGGTGATCGGAAGCCATGAGTTCGAGTTATTCGAATTATAGTGGACTGTTTTGTGGGCTGTTTCGTGTTATTTTTGGGCTGTATATTTTGCTAATGTTTAATGGAGTTTTGGAGGAGAAATGGTGTGGATAAACACCACATAATGGAAAAATGGTGGATTAGTCGTTCTTTGTAACATTTTCGGGGTGTTTGACACTACTATATTGTCGGTTTGGGAATGAAGTGATTGGGGTGTGTTGGGCTGTTGTAAGCTAAATATAACATGGATTGCTACTTAAATCCACTGTAGGAGGTAACTATATTGTGTTCTTGCATGTGCTTAAGGTTATCTTGATGTTGATTAAGTTAAATGGATGGGCTAGACATGAACTAGTGAATAAAGTTGCTAATTGAGGATAGTTGGAGTTGTGGATTGTTTTCTTTGTTATAAATATATGGTATAAGGCTGGAATCATTTATGAATAACTTTATTATTATGTTAATGATACTGTTGAGTTAAATTAAGAAGTCTATAATGAGTGATATAGGGTATACAGGTTTCAATTGGAGCTTGGCCCTCATCGTGAAGTAGTTGTGACTTGTTGTTGTTATATGGTGTCTTGTTATTGATAATCATATATTGTTGGATTGATCTGGTCAATGTTGTTGGTATATGGTATTTGAGGAGGCTCTTGTTATAGGGGAGATGTTGCTCAAATTTACATAAGCGAGCTACTAGTTTAAGTTGCAGACTTAGCCTTTACTCAACACTGATTTTGAATCTCTTTATGCTATGGTATATTGAGTTGAGTTGTTTGAAGAATTGCTTGGAAGGTATTAAGGACTCAATGAAGTTAAGGTATATTAAGGCTATCCCTTCTTTCCTTTTGGCATGATCCATATGAAGCAATGAAACTAGCAAGTACGTAACTTTCACAAATGATTCTATTCTTAGAAGTACTAGGAGTGCCTATATTCTTGATTCCCCATGTGTCCTATTATTATATCGTTTGTTCATGGGTCTCAGAAAATACATAAGTTGATAAAGTTTATTTCATGATATTAACCGAAGGCATATTGATCTAATAACATTCCGGGAGATCTTATTGACTTACTTTATTATGCATTGCATTTATTTATACATGTATATTGACCCATGACCATATGGCATTATATACGCGTTTAGTATATGTATATGGAGTATGGGGAAAGGTTATGGCGTTATATACGCACCACCATCTGATCAGCTGGTCTACGTTGATGATTTCGCCCATAGAGGCCGAGATGATATGATGAGATGCCCTTAGAGGCTTAATGATGTTATGTACGCACATACCTATGCATAATGTGACATTTATACGCATATGCATGAAATTATAAATGTTTCATGATTCACAGAGCTATTCAGACTTACAGGTTGAGTTCTTTACTCCCTATTTATTTCATGTCTTTTATATACTGCTTTCTTGCCTTACATACTCAGTACTTTATTTGTACAGATGTCCCTTTTGCCTGAGGATGATGCGTTTTATGTCCGCAAGTCCAGATAGACAGGTTGAGAGTCCTCCTAGTAGGCTATCAGCTCAGCGAAAGGTGTTGGTGCACTCCACTTGCTCCGGAGTTTCCTATTTCGTCAGTATAATTTGGACATGTATTGATTGGTATGGCGGGCCCTGTCCTGACCTTTATGATGTTTATTTACTCTTAGAGGCTTGTAGACATATGTCATGTATATAGATGATTGTATAGCCTTGTTGGCCTATGTTTTGAGTGTACAAATGATCATGTTGGCCTTATAGGCCCGTATGTCACATGTATAAGTTTGTATTCCATATTGGGTCGTCCTATATCGGGTATTCCCTTATGTTTTATTCTGGTTATATCATGATGGTCCTTTTGGCCCATTTACCCATGATGATATAATAATAAAGATACGTTACGTTGGTGCTCGGTTAGGTAAGGTACCAAATGCCCGTCGTGCCCATCAGTTTGGGTCGTGATAAATTATATACTCAGTCATATTTATTCATTTGCATATCATATCTCAGTCTCTGTTATCATTTGTTGTTACATCATGTTATCATTGTTTGGGCTGATTGGCATGAGATTTGTGAGCCCGGGAGACTGGAGAGATTGATGGCTGTGTTGGGGCATGCGGGTTGAGTTGTGAGTGGCATTTATGGGATCGAGCTGCATTTCACAATAGGCTTTATTGACTCATTATGGGATCGGGTTGTATGCCGCAGCATGCCATGTTGGCTTATGTTAGCGCTTGGGCATGATCCACCCCTCCAGAGTCTAACATACCAGCAGTGAGCGCATGTACCGAGTGTTGAGTGATCGAGTGTACCGAGTAATTAAGTTTTTAGAGTGACCGAGTATGCCGAGTGATTGAGTGTACCGAGTGATCGAGTGTGCCGAGTGATTGAGTGTGAGATAGTAAGATTGAGTACTCTGAGAGTGCGAGTACATGGGTTTATCATTGTGATGCATTATATTTGACAAGCATACTTGGCATGTAGGCATAAAGATGCATTTTCTCATGCTATATGGTATTGTGACATTCATGACTTCATATGTATATTGACATGTAGGCATAGATGTACTTTCCTCATGCTATATGAGAATGAAATATCTTATCTATTGTTGAAAGATTTTGGGAAAATTACGGTTTTCTGATATATTCATATTTTGGTGATATCAGTGAAAGATTTGGGTTTTACTGTTATACCTGAAAAGTATGCCTGCTTTCTGTAACTGTGAACGAGTTGAGCATAATAACTTTGAGTTATTACTTGCACCGTTTTATTATATTGTTATGAGTTGTTCTTGGCCTTTGGTGTTGGACTTTGACCTTCTCCCGAGCTTGACACTGCTTTTAACGTAAGGTTAGGTTTGTTACTTATGGAGTACATGGGGTCGGTAGTACTCGTACTACACTTCTGCACCTTGCGTGCAAAGTTTTGGAGCTGATGTTGCTGCATGTGGCGGGAGCTGGCATTGAAGATGTACCTCTTATTCTTGGTAGCTTTAGATTTATAAATCTGTTTATGTTCATTTTGAACAGATGATGTAGTTATTTCATACCAGGTTTGTAAACTCTAAGTCTTAGAAGCTCATAATTTGTACTACTAGTCCTTGGGTTGTTGTATAAAAGTTCAGCTATTTCATCATTTTTTCCCTAGTAAATCTCATATAAATTGGATTGTTGTTAATTGGTTTACCTAGCGGGTTGAGTTATATGCCATCACGACTAGCTGGATTTTGGGTCGTGACAACTTAGTATTAGAGCCCTAGGTTCATAGATTCTCTGTGTCATGAGCAAATGTCTAGTAGAGTCTTGCGGATCGGTATGATGACGTCCATACCTATCTTTGAAAGGCTGCATGGCATCTAGGATAAACTTCCCATATTTCTTTCCTTATTGTGCTACATTGATTCAGCTTGAAGCGTATCTCTTTGAATTCCTTCCATTCACTCATATGCGTATGTGAGCATTTGGTATTAGCGGTGCATCGACGGCCTGCGATTCCATGGATGATGTGCGAGATGCATTTTTTTAGTTTTGGTGATGGGCCAGTCTGGAGGACTTGAGGCCAGGTTTAGGCCGTAGCTTAGGCTCGGTAGTTTCAGTTGTGAGTGCATATACTATTGGACTTATATGCCCAGTAGTGTCCCTAGGAGTAAAATTTATGGCTCGGTGTGTGGTTGGATGGCTATATGATGAGTATGATGTGACTGCGGGATGTGTTTAGATGGTTTGAATGTGACGGGAAGAGTTTACTTGAGATGTGAAAAGGACTATTGGATGCTCGATTTCTTTGGATGTGTTATGCGGAACGATGCTCGATTCCTTTCATGTCATTTGCGGAACGATGTAGATTCTCATGGCTTGTTGACGAGTTTAGACTCAGGAAGATTAAGTGATTGCATAGCAGTTGTGGCCGTGAAAGGGCATAGAGAGATGTCAGTTTGAGTCTAAGCAGGTGGGTTATCACCTGTGGGGTAATCTACGGATGTGTGATCCATATGATGTTGTGTGGAGGGTTTCTTTCTACCAGTGGGTTATATGTGTTGCGATTTGAGTATAGATTGTTTGAGAAAGTTGACATGACTATCACGATGATGAATGCAAACGTAGCAGATGATTTGAGATATTTTATGGTTTGTGTTGCATGAGCTTGTGAAGAATTTTGTTGAATCTCACCGCGGTATTATGGCAGTAATAGAGTATGGGTATTGTGAGTTATCGAATGTTTTGATCTATGTCTTTGAGCTAAGTGGGGGAGTCTGCTATCGACGATTTGATTGCATGGTTATGTGTTGTATTGGCTTCGGTCTGAGGCATACTTGTGGATCGGTTACGACTTGCAGAGGTTGGTTTTGAGGATGACTTCAGCAAGGAAATTTTTGGATGCATGATGCATTACACCTTATGGATATACGAAGGTCTTGGAATGGTTTAGGCTTGCTGTTCATGATGGATGTAATGTACTAAGAAAAGGGATTTGCTCAGTTTCTTAGAGGTGTTGATTACTTCTTTGGGTGATGGTGTGCTAATAGAGCACATATCGTTTGGCTCGTTTGGGCAGATGACTCTCGAGGAGGTTCTAAATAGTTTAAGATTCATATGTGGCATTTGTGGATTTTTCTAGATTTGTATATGGCTAAGATCTGAGATTTGCATTGGATGGTGACGGCACTTGCGGTATTTCTGAATCACTATAGATTCTACATTTCATTATCAGAAAGGTAAAAGGAACAACTTTAAATTCACAGAAGGTCTCTTCAGAGTGGGTGTCTCGGTTGTGGTACTTTTGGGGTGCTCAAGACGGAATATAACGGCTTATGGTACTTGTGGTGAGCTTTGGGTAAGGATCATGGCGTTTTGGTAGAGAAGTGTCAAATTGAGGGTAATTCGGAAGGAACTCGAAGAAATAGGACAGCTTGGTAGTAGGTTGGATCAGCACGGTAATGGATATGATCGGTTCTTTTGGTACTTATGATGCGGTGAGTCTCTACAGGTATTTTGTGGAAATACTCTTGGGTTTGGAAACCTGCGTGGCTTGGTTGAGTTAGAGGGATTTAATTCTTATGGCTTGGTTATGTGCAAATGGGTTTCGAAGTGTTCTCAAAAATTTCTGCCATAACTTGAGATGGATTTATCTACAAGTATGAGGGGTATGTGGCATGTTATGATATTCTCCTGGATGGGATTAAGTGGAAGGTTTCTGAATGATCGGGAATATATTTTGCTTGTGACTCAGAGTTGATAACAAGATTCTTGTGCTTTTCACATGATGGCATGATAGATGTGGCGCATCTTGTGGGATTTAGATTTGCATATACAAGGTAGCGGTTCAGTTTGGAGGGAAGGTCACAAATTCTTATACAGCATGGTCGGTTCCAAATGTTTAGATGAATGTTATTACTACTTGGTATTGCTTGAGGAGGGTGCACATTTCAGAAGGCGCACTGTGTTATGACTTACAGATGCTTCATTGGTTATGTGGTGCTCGCCTGGTTGAGCGTCAGCTGATATTCAGATTTTTCCATGTGGCAACGGGGGAAATTATAAATGTATTTCTCATGGTATGATTATGTATGAGGGATGTATTAGTCATTCAAGTGGTGGAGTGGGATCAACTATGGTGATTCATGTATTATGTGGATTTCAAGACTAGGAGTTCTCAGAAGCAGATTGTTTGGGGTTGCGGATCGTGAAGATGTGTCCAAAGATAGCTAGATGGTGGTACGTGTTATGGTTAGGTCATTGTGGACTTTTGGAGGGCTATTTGTCCATTTAGGGATGACCGGAGTTGATTTGGGGGTCTATTGGTAGGCCCAATAAGGTTCTGTATTCGACACCGGATCGGATTTGTTGACTCAGAACTGTTAGTGTTGAGGGGTGTGGCATTCGGTTAGAGTTGAGCTTGTTCGTGTTCTGATATGTTCTATGTGTTACTCTTCTATGCTACGAGGGGTTGTGATTTGTTGGTTATATGCACACACGATGCGGTTCTGTTTGGGCATTGTAGTGGAATTCGAGCGAGATGGTCATTGGGTGTTAAATGGTTGATTGCACCTGGTTATGGTCTTTTCGGGCTGTGGTATATAATGTTATTCACTTCTCCGTAGTTATGGTCATGCACTTCGTGTACTTGATGTCAAATTGCGTGTAGTTATTAATTTTGAGCATTGTGGCTTGAGGTATTTCATATGGACCAGTGTTTGGATTGGGTCACGCATTGCAGCGGGGTTATGTTGGGATATGATCCTTTGTGGTAGATTCATGTGTCTTGGTTCTACTGTGTGATAGGTTCACAGCATTACGTTATGGTGGTACTTGTTGCGCTTGTGGAAGGATTCTCTTATTTGAGTCATTTTCCATGTTTGAGTACACTTGAATTGTTGCTTATTGGTACACAGATTGCACGGTTTGTGGATTTAGGTCGTATTAATGTGGAATGTCAATAGAATAGTTGTATTTGATGAGATGAGGTCATTGTACTTAGACTAGGTGCTATCAAATCTATTTACGGTATGGTTGGAAGAATAATATCGAAAATTGGCTTAGAATTTGACTTTGATTTTGTCGGATGAGAGAGAGCTCCATGACTTGTTAATCTGATGAGTGGTTATGATTTTCTGCATGTTTTATTCACCATTGGCAGTGTATGAAGGGTTGGAACAAGGTTTTAGTTGATATGAGGTTTGTTACCGGTGTCGGGCTTGATTTTAGGAAGCTATTGTGGTCAGATGTTACTGTTGTGGGTATGCGAGTTATGTGGTATATCATGTGATTACATCTAAGGTTATGGTTATGATTTGATACAGCTTGTTCAGACTTATACAGTGTGCAGACGCGAGATTCGAGTCTTGTAAGGAATTCTGGATGTTGAAAATTAGGTTCCAAGATTTATGAGCTAAGGTTGAAGGAAGAATCTTTGGTTATGTTGAGTTGACAAACTTATATGGATTTGGGGTGACGTGGTATCACCCCCGGGCATGTACATGGTAAGGTTACACAGTGATTTGACGGCTTTGGAACAACTCTTGGCACGTTCGAGGACGAACGTATGTTTAAGTGAAGGAGAATATAACGACCCAACCGGTCGTTTTGAGCATTTGTATTCCGTTCAGCTATTTGAAGTCTTGAGTAGCTTCATATGATGTATTATGACTTGCATGTATCGTCGGTTTTGGTTTTTACGTGTTTCGATATTGATTTGGAAGAAAGATTCTCAACTAGAAAGCTTTAAGTTGGAAGAGTTGACCAAGTTTGAATTTTGTATATTTGACTCCATAACGGAGTTTTGTTGGTTCTGTTAGGTCCGGATGGCTATTTTGGACTTGGGCATATGCCCGGATTCGCATTTGGGTGCTTCTAGAAGGTTTTGACACTATTTGGCGAAAGTTGGTAATTTAAAGGTTTGGAATGTCCATAAGTTTGACCGGGAGTTGACTTTGATGATATCGGGTTCAAATTGTGTTTCAGGGAATTGGAATAGCTTCATTACGTCATTTGGGACTTGTGTGCAAAATTTGAGGTCATTCCGGGTTGGTTTGATATGGTTCAACACGCATTTTGGAAGTTAAAAGTTCAAAAGTTCATTAAGTTCGATTTGAGGTGTGATTCATGATTTTAATGTTGTTATGCATGATTTGAGGCCTCGAGTAAGTCCGTGTTATGTTATGGGATTTGTTGGTATTTTCGGACGGGGTCCCGAGGGGCTCTGGTGAGTTTCGGATCATTTTCGGACAATTTCCTCTGATTTTGAATTGCTGGTTTTTACTGATGTCTGCAGTGAATCGCGTTCGAATTGGAGTCATCGTGATCGCGAATAAGTAATTGGACTGGGCTGTTTTATCTCTTCGTGTTCACGAGTGTTGAGTCGCATTCGCGGTGTATCTAGGACTTGACCTTCTCGTTCGCTTTTGGGTAGTCGCGTTCGTGATGGTGAGCTGGAGCACTCTTCTTCGCGTCCGCAAGACGTTCGCCGCGTTCACGTTGGGTGGCATCTTTGGGCATCGCGTTAGCGTGGGAAGCATCGCGAACGCGTAAGGCATTTTTGGTGGCTGTTCGTTTTGTTCATCGCGAACGCGATAGTTTTTCCGCGTTCGCGAAGGGTTCGCCTCGGCAGTGCTTACAAGTACTATATTTCGAAGGTTTCAGACACTTTATAATATTTTGAGATATGGAGCTCGGATTTGGGCGATTGTGGAGCCGATTTTCACCACATGGAATAGGGTAAGTATTTTCTACTCGGTAGTGATTTTATTCTGTGATTCCATCTTCGTTTTTGGCATTTGATTGATGATTTCAAAAGAGAAATTGGAGGTTTTTGTCTAAACTTTCCTAAAGTGAATTTTCGAGTTTTGAATACCGATTGAGAGTTGGATTTGAGTGAAATTAGTATGGTTGGACTCGTAATTGAATGGGTTGTCGGGTTTTGTGAGTTTTGTCGGGTTTCGAGGTATGGGCCTAGGTTTGACTTTTTGGTTGACTTTGGGCTTTCGATTAAAGATTCAACCTTTATTGTTTGGTATTGTTTCCTTTGGCATTATTTGATGTTTTTAAGTGTTTTTTGGTTAGTTTCGAGCCATTTGTAGGTTGTTACGCACGAGATGGCATTTTCTAGAGTATTGTTTGACTTGCTCAGTATTGGATTCGGCTTGTTCGAGGTAAGTAACATATCTAAACTTGGATTTGAGGGTATTTAACCATGGGGACTATGTTATACAAGATGCATTGAGGTGACGCACATGCTAGGTGACGAGCGTGTGGGCGTGCGCAGGGGAAATCACGATGCTAGTTGACTATTAGACTGTGATCAAACTTGTTTTGGTGTTATATCTTGTTTTCTCCATGTTCTCCTTACTTGTTTGATTATATGAGTTGTGAATCATGTTAGAAATCATGTTTAGGCTATATACTTATTCTGTTGGGACCTACTGAGGTCATCTCTGTTGTTGACTTATTTGCTTAAATTGCAATTATATACTCAGTCATATTCATTCATTTGCATATCATATCTCAGTCTCTATTATCATTTGTTGTTAGATCATGTTATCATTGTTTGGACTGATTGGCATGAGATTTGTGAGCCCGGGAGACTGGAGAGATTGATGACTCAGTTGGGGCATGAGGGCCGAGTTGTGAGTGGCATTTATGGGATCGGGATGCATGCCACAACAGGCTTTATTGACCCATTTTTGGATCAGGCTGCACACCGCAGCATGCCATGTTGGCTTATATTAGCGCATGTGCAGGATTCGCCCCTCCGGAGTCTGACATACAAGTAGTGAGCGCAGGTACCGAGTGTTGAGTGATCGAGTGTACCGAGTGACTGAGTGTGCCGAGTGATTGAGTGTGAGATAATGAGACTGAGTACTCTAAGAGTGCGAGTACATGAATTTATCAGCGTGATGCATTATATTTGACATGCATACTTGGCATGTAGGCATAAAGATGCATTTTCTCATGCTATACGGTATTGTGACATTCATGACTTCATATGCACATTGACATATAGGTGTAGAGATGTATTTTCCTCATGCTATATGTGAATGAAATATCTTATCTGTTGTTAAAAGATTTTGGAAAAAATTACGGTTTTCTAATATATTTATATTTTGGTGATTTCGGTGAAAGAATTGGGTTTTACTGTTATACCTGAAAAGCATGCCTGTTTTCCGTAACTGTGAACAAGCTGAGCATAATAACTTTGAGTTATTACTTGGTACTTTTTTCATTATATTGTTACGAGTTGTTCTTGGTCTTTGCTGTTGGACTTTGACCTTCTCCCGAGCTCGTCACTGCTTTCAACCTAAGGTTAGGTTTCTTACTTACTGAGTACATGGGGTCGGTGATACTCATACTACACTTTTGCACCTTGCGTGCAGATTTTGGAGCTGATGTTGCTGCATTTGGCAGGAGCTGGCATTGAAGATGTACATGCGTTCCGGTTATAGCTCCCTTTTGTTCTTTGTAGCTTTAGATTTATAAATCTGTTTATGTACATTTCGAACAGATGATGTATTTATTTCATACCAGCTTTGTAAACTCTAAGTCTTCGAAGCTCATGATTTGTACTACAAGTTCTTGAGTTGTTGTATAAAAGTTCAGCTATTTCATCATTTATTCTTATTTTAGTAAATCTCATTTGAATTGGATTGTTGTTAATTGACTTACCTAGCAAGTTGGGTTAGGTGTCATCAAGACTAGTTGGATTTTGGGTCGTGACAGTTGGCAACGGCCAACAACGACTACTTTTGCCTCCTTAGCCCCCTACCCCTTAATTTATATTTATAACCCCTAAGTTTGTTCAAATACACTTTAGCCCTATTTTAAAACTATAAATACCCCATTTTATTCTTTCAATTTTTATTTAAAAACTCTATCTCTCTAATTCTCTATCTCTCTCTGTCTCTAATTGCAATTAACATTTATAGCACTCAATTATTTTGGTATAACTTTTCAAGCATCAACATCAAGTATTTGGTGGCGTATATGTTTTTTGGCACTACATTACTAGTTGGAGCAATTTTCTTCCATCGACATCAATTATACGTCGGTGTTTGGTACATTCGTTCCAACTCTTATTGATTTTTGCATTTATTTTTGTTATACTTGTGTTGGTATTTGTTTTTATTTTAGTTATTAATTAATAGAAATGGCTCCTAAACTAGTAAAAACGTGTTTAAAAAAATTGAATAAGGGAAATACTAGCTCTAGTACTCCTACTCATGTTGACGACTTCACTCACATAGATGAAACTCCTGAATATCATGATGTTAATGTTAATTATCACCCACTATATCATGAAACACTACAAGCACAATATGATAATTTTAATAATTTAAGTGAGAAAGAAGAGAACTTAGAAACACCTACTAGTCCTGCTTATGCAGCTCCAACTTAGAGTCAATCTCAGTTGGGAGCTGATGTTTCGGTACCTCCCACTAGAGAACCAGTTGAACGTAAGAAAAGATAAATTTATTGGCAATGGTTTACACAGGATAAGGCTAGTGAAAAGGCTATTTGTAAACTTTGTAAACAAGAATTAAATTTTTAAAAATAAATCTGATCTTGGCAGAACGGGAGATTTAATGAAGAATATGCAACTTAAGCACAAAGATGTTTGGCTTGCTAGGGAGGGGGGTCCCCATTCTGAAACAAATACTACTCAGTCAGGGCACAGTTCTCATACTGTACAACCACAAATTAACCCTGTGATGGGAGGTCTTCTCCATTATGACCAAAAAAAGGATAGAGAAGATATAGCAAAAATGCTTGCTGTAGAGGGTTTGCCTTTTAGTTTTCTGTCATCTGACGGGTGTGTTCGTTACATACAAGAAACCTATAATCCCACTTTTCAAGGTTTTCATAGAACAACTATTAGAAGTGATATTTATAAATTTCAATATGAATATCAATAATATTTACGGTATTTATTTTTCCACTTAGATTGTAGAGTTTCTATCACTTCTAACATAGGTTGTAGTGTAAATGGTTATGATTACTTAACAGTTACATGTCATTGGATAGATAACAACGGAAATATGCAAAAATGCATTATTGGTTATAAATTTGTTGATGACCAGAAAACTGGTATTTTTATTTGTAAACAAATTAAAGAAATTTGTGATTTTCATAGACTTTCTAACAAAATTATTACTATTACTTTAGATAATGCTTCTAGTAACACTTCTTCTATTGGAGTTTTAAAAACTAGATTAACTCCACATTTTGCGAATTTATTTTGATATAAGATGTGCATGTCATATTTATAACTTAGTTGTTCAAGATAGACTTACTTTATTTGGCACTACTTGTTTACCCGTAAAACGGTACAGTTGAATTTATACGTATTTTCTAGACAAGTGAATTAATTCGATCTTGAAATAATAAAAGAATTGAAGAAATATGCGATACTTAACCTTGAGATGAAGATGAAATAGCAGAAACAGTAGTTCCGGGAGCAAGGCTTCCGGAAACAATAGTAATGAAACTAAAAAGTAAGAAGGTAAAATTGTATAAAGCTTTGAAAAGATTATAGCATAAGTTTGCCAGAAAATTCGTGTCCTTTACAATGATAACAGAGTTCACTATTTATAGTTGCACCTAGGGAATAAAGTCCTAGGATCATGCCCTTCTTTAATGTCAATTATGAGGTCCATTGAAGAATGTGTAACAGTGAGCATGAATGACAAATTCTTTATAACGGGCAGTGTATTAAATATTGTAGAATATTCTCCAATAAATGCTATCGGATGGCAGGCATTTAATGCACCTTTATGAGCATCATCCTTTCCGGTAACAAATGGAACAGTTGTCTTCGGTCTTAGCTATCCTCTGCCTTCGTCTCCACGTGTCACCCTCTTATGCAATTACTTAAGATAACATATTTTATCCTATAAAGATAGTCCCCCTACTTTCCGGTGACATAACTTTGTGTCACCGGAAAGTTGGTAGAAACATTCTTTTTGGCGGAAATTTATCTGACCCCCTCTGAAAAGTTTCTGACGGTTTATTAGACGCACGTCTCTCCGTATTTAATGCCCCAAACACACGTCATCCCATAATTCAGGATAACTTTTGCTGGTTATCGAGGTAATTATGGCCATGAATTTAGCCGCCTAAACCTTTACTTATACTCATCAATCTCCTTCATTCACACCCCATAATTGTCCAAACTCTCTCAAATTCTCTTCATTCAATTTGTACTCTATTCTTCAACATTTCTTTAACTCTCCTCATACGAGAAAAGATTTTCCTTCTTCTATAACATATAATGGATTCTTCTTCAAAAAATATCAGTTCCTCAAAAAGCAAAAACAAAGCCGATGAAGGCACTCCTCCTACAGTGCGCACCATCATCCCTAGAAGTCTTGTCACAACTAAAGACTTTGAAGAGAAATTTTCTTCTGTTAGTCCTCGTACATGGGTCGTTCGCAGATATCCTTCTTCCATCCATCCTTCCAGCATTCCTGCTGTGAAGGAAGATTGTCATTTCCAGGATATAAACATTATTGCTCCTGATCTGGCGCAGCGGGTAACCTTACCCAAGAAGGGTTTTTACGTACTTCTATACGTATCCCTTCACTTTGGGGACATTTGCTCTGAGTGGAGAGCTTGACTCCATTATTGTGGAGTTTTGCCTCCACTACTAAGTATGTTTGGCACAAGTGAGTCCCTCCGTGTAGAGGACGATTGCTTGCCTTCGGTACCTGTGCCAAGAAATGGGGGAGGAACTATCCCTAGCTCACGTGATGAACCTTTATTCCCCCCAAGATCTTCTGTGGAGGGATGATTAACTTCAGCAAGTGGAGCCACCATGCATTGCTATCCAGCATGGATGATGATAACGATCGTGGGTGGATGGAACAATTTGTTTCAATTTCCACCAATGACATCATCCTATCATCGGCTCCTTCCTTCCCGGAATTATGGAATCGCACTCATAAGTATACAGTTTTCTTCTATTCTTGTTAAAGACCATTCCTTATCATTATTAACTTTTCTCCCTTTACCTGTCTCAGCGACTCGGTGGGTTCCCCCTAGGGTTGACAGCTTGGACTAATGGGTTCCGAAAACTTTGGATGCCACTACGCCTGAAACCCGCACGTGGAAAGAACTGTCTATGAAATATGGGTGGGAGGACAAAAATCAAGGTAAGTTGAACTCATCTTGTCCTTATCCTTTCTTATGAGAAAGTTGTTTGATTATTCTCTATTGCTGAATATAGGTCTACCCTAGGGCTCGGTTGTCCTCCCTGAAGAGGACATTTTGGCTGAACCTGCTGATGCGACGAGGTTGCTGCAGAAAGCTTTTTCATAGACAGGCGTCTCCGGGCCTGCTTTTGGTACAAGTGCTTCTTCTCGGATTCCCCGGCCGAAGAACATGCAACCAAAAAGAAGGCGTTCCTCCACGGCTAAGGGAAAGAATAAGAGGGCGAAGAATGCTGCCCCCGAGTCATCTTCGTAAGTCGTGGTGATGAGCCCTCTGCCCGGGCCGGCCGTAGATACCATGATGATTGACGATAATGGAGAAGCTAGCGAGGAGGGAGCTTCTCTACATAGAAGACGACGACTTTCCTCAACTCAATAGACTGCTCAATATGATGAGTTAGTTACACCAACCGAGGACGATGCCTCGACACTATGGGGGAGTATGAAATGGTGGAAAATGCCAACTCCCGTTTTCGGATCCCAGTCACTGCGCCCGATATTGTGGAGCTGAGTACCGGGTCCCTACCATCTTCAGTTGACGAGAAACCAACAACCAGCACTGCATTTGTCGCAGGTGTTTCTCACCCTTCAACACCATCAGCTTTATCTCCTTCTTCACCAATTCTTCCACCAGCAACTGCTACATCATCGCCACCGGCCGCATCTATCCGAGAAGAGGATGTTCCTCTCTCCCAGTCCCTAGTTCATGGGAATTTAGGGCAAAATTATGCTTCCCCTTCAGAAGATCCGCAAAGGAGGAGGAGTGTTACTCTATCGGTCTCCACCGAATGCAATTTGCTATCCTGACCGGTGGAACTTGCTAACTATCGGAAGCCTTTGGCTTCAGAAAAAGTATACATGCTCTCTCGGGAGTGTGCTTGTTGAAGAATGCCATGCACAATGCCGCAACGGTCTTCATTTCCTTTGTCATGTATCCTGTCTTTTGTTGAATAAATATCCTGAGTTGACCTTTCATATTTTGCTTAAGTGTTTTGCTCAAGTTTTATTGTTTGCGTCTGATTATGTAAGGCCTTGGGTGCATTTTTTCACCAAATGCATTTGGATTTCGGGCACAAGTTAATCTGAAATCAACCCTTTATCGTGAGGGTTTTTATAAGAGAGGGCCCTCTTATGTTTACGGTGCTCTTGAAGAGGACGTCTCCTATTCATTACGGTACTAACATTTGAAGTACTTGTTTAACTTTCAAATGATAAAATCAATTTATCGTTCAGACAAGAAACAAGATAGAAATAAAAGGACTTTACTTTATTCCTTCTATTTTCAAAAAGTACATAAGCATTCATTATGCTAAAACGAAACTGCCATTTCTTGTGGCTAACTTGTCAACTTGTTTCTACAGGGTTGGCTACGCAATCCCTGGTCCTGATGATATAACTATGTTATCGATTTTCGTATTCCGGTCGACGTGGCAGTCATTGTTGCAGTATCCTCATATCATCCCCCCCCCCCCCGTGTTCAAATGCAAGGAAAGCGAATTGGAACACTAGAAGTTTTGAACCTTCGAGGATTCCACTAATGAATTGCTAGATAATCTTCAGTTCAGTAACAAAATTCACTTCCCCTTTGGAATTTATGCTATCGATACAAAGACTATCTAACAATCCTTTAGTGTTCTGCACTAGTGAACGGTCGGGTAACCTTTGCTGGATAGCAAACTTAATATCCTGGTGGGAATTTTTCTATCGAGCCAAAGATTATCTAACCGCTCATGAGTGGTTCTTCACTTGTGTGCCTTACTATTAAAGGTCTTATTGCTGTTGTTACCTTCTTTGCAGTACGCTTTTTGTTGATGCCTCGTTAAAATCTTGCCAGAAAAACACAATTGGGACAAAAACTAGACGAAGGGAAAAAGAGTGCAGCACATACTTTCAGTACATGTGATGTTCATCAGCAATAATATCTCTTGATGTGTGCCACATTCCAGTTGCTTGGAAACTTTTCTCCATCCTGATTCTCCAACTCGTACGAACCTTTCCCGGTGACAGCCAAAACCCGGTAGGGGCCTTCCCAGGTTGGGCTTAGTTTCCCGTCGTTGAGTTCTCGGGTGTTTTGACTTACTTTCCTTAGAACTAAGTCTCCCACTTTGAAATAACGGAGGTGAGTAGCTCCAAGTTGATTAACATTGCTTCATTATTTGTCTCTTAATTTGCTTGAAAATATCTCAAGGTGGGCTCCCTTACTTCCACTGTGATTAAGGCTTCTTCTTCGTACACAAGGGAAAAAGGAGTTTCTCTTGTGCTTGATTTGGCCGTTGTTCGGTACGCCCATAGCACTCCAGGCAGTTCCTCAGGCCATTTACCTTTGGCCGCTTCCAACCTCTTCTTGAGATTTTGTATAATCACTTTGTTCTTTGATTCTGCTTGACCATTTGTGCTCGGATGATTGAACAAAGACGTGATTCTTTTGATTTTCAAGTCTTCAAGGAACTTTATGATATTTGCGCCTATAAACTATGGCCCATTATCGTAGGCTATCTCTTTTGGAATTCCAAATCTACAAATTATGTTCTCCCATAAGAAATCCACCACCCCGCATTCGCCGATCTTCTGATAAGGACCTGCTTCAATCCACTTAGAAAAATAGTCAGTTAAAATTAAAAGAAATCTTACCTTACCAGAGGCCGGCGGCACTGGTCCGATGATATTCATTCCCCACTTCATGAATGGCCATGGAGATAGAACTGAGTGTAATGGTTCTGCTGGTTGATGTACCAGTGGTGCGTAGCGTTGACACTTACCACATTTTTGCACGAAAGCTTTGGCGTCTTGTTCCATTCGGGGCCAATAGTATCCTACCCTTATCAGTTTTAGTACTAAGGAGTCTGCGCCAAATGATTTCCACATATCCCTTCGTGGACTTCTCGCATAACATAATTAGCTTTGGAGGCTCCCAAGAATAGGGCCAGCAGGCCTTGAAATGATTTCCTGTACAGTTGGCCTCCTTTGAAGCTATATCACGTTGCTTTGGCGTACAACGCTCGGGATGCCTTGGAGTCTTCGGGCAACTTTTCGTGTTCGAGATAATCAATGATCTCATTCCTCCAGTCCCATATCAAATTAGTTGTATTCACCTCATAGTAGCTATCTACGTCCAGAATCGAGTGCATGAGCTGCACTACCGTCCCTGAATCCGATCCCTTCATTTCCATTGATGAACCGAGGTTAGCTAGTGCATCCGCTTATGAATTTTCTTCCCTTAAGATATGCGTAATTGACCACTCCCGGAATCGAGCAAGTAGAGCCTGAACCTTCGCCACGTATTGTTGCATGCGCTCCTATTTGGTTTCGAAGATCCCATAGACTTGATTTACCACCAGATGGGAGTCGCATTTGACTTCTATGACCTCGTAATCTAGACCCCGGGCCAATTTGAGTCCTGTAATCAAAGTTTCATACTCTGCTTCGTTATTAGTCAAAGGGACCATTCTTATGGCCTACCTTAGGGTTTCTCCCGGAGGCATGGTTAATATTATGCCAAGCTCAGGATCATTTACGTTTGAAGCTCCATCCGTAAATAAGGTCCAAACTCTCGATGTCGATTCTGACACTATCATTGCTTCTTTGGTTGCTAGAGGAAACAATCCTGGACTGAAATCTGCCACAAAGTCAGCCAAAACTTGTGGATTAATCGCAATCCTAGATTTGTACTCTATGTCGAATTTACTCATTCCGACGGCCCACTTGGCTAATCTACCCGAGAGTTCGGGTTTGTGAAGGATATTCCGTAGGGGAAAGGTGGTCACCACAGCCATTGGGTGACATTGGATGTAAGGCCTCAGCTTCCGAGCGATGACTACGAGAGCTAAGACCAACTTCTCCAAGTGCGGGTAGCGAGTTTCTACTCCCGTTAAAATTCTACTAACATAATAAATGAGAGATTGTGTACCTTTGTCCTCACGGACTAAAATGGCACTTACCGCTACCTCTAAGACTGCTAGGTAGATTAACAGTGTTTCATATTCCATCGACTTTGATAGTAACAGAGGGCTTGAAAAGTACCTTTTCAAATCTCTCAAAGCATGTGGCATTCCAGGGTCCATTCGAAGTTGATTTTATGTTTGAGTAGCACGAAGAAACGGTGGCATTTCTATGATGACCTGGAAATGAACATGCTCAAAGCAGCCAATCTCCATGTGAGCCTTTGAACTTCTTTCATGCTTGATAGCTGGTCCGGGATGTCTTCGATGGCTTTGATCTTATCGGGGTTTACCTCAATCCCCCTTTGTGATACCAAAAATCCTATGAACTTGTCGGAGCTGATCCCGAACGTGCACTTCTCTGGGTTAAGCTTCATTTTATGCTTCCTTAGGATGTCAAAAGTTTCTTGTAAATGCTTAAGGTGTTCACATGCATTCAAAGATTAACAAACATATCGTCTATATAAACTTCCATGGCTCCGGCATTCTTTAGCCCGAAGGGTATCACATTATAACAATATGTGCCAAAATTTATTATGAACGAAGTTTTTTCCTGATCGTCCGGGTTCATCTTAATTTGGATGTACCCGAAATAAGAATCGATGAAACTCATTAACTCGTGCCCGACTGTTGCATCAATCATTTGATTGATGTTTGGCAGTGGGAACGAGTCCTTTGGGCACGCATTATTCAAGTCCTTATAGTCTACGCACATACAAAATTTATTATTCTTCTTAGGAACTACTACTACATTAGTTAGCCAGTCTGGATACTTTAACTTTCGGATTGAACCGATATCAAGTAGGAGAGTTACCTCTTCTTTGACGAATTAATTCCTGGCCTCCGTAATATGGCATTTCTTTTGTCTTACCGGAGGGATGCTGAGATCCAAGCTTAACTTGTGTACGGCCACTTCCGTTGGGATACCTGTCATATCCGCATGCGACCATACAAAACAATCAACATTATACTTAAGATATTTAATAAATCTAGACTAGAGCTCGGGGTGCAGTCCTGTCCGTGGAATTTCCTCTCCAAAAAGGTTTCAAATAATTGAACTTTCTCGAGCTCTTCCGTTGTGGACTTCGTTGTGTCTGTCTCTTCTGGTACCTGGAAACATCTTGGCACGTGATAAGATTCTGATGCTTCTTCTCCCTGGTTAACTTCACTTGATTCGGGAGCATGCACTGGTTCTTGTAATCGCTATGCCGCATGCTCCTTCCCTTTGCTACTGGAGACCAAAATCGCATTCATCTCCCTTACTGTCGGTTGGTCGCCTTCTATCTGTTTGATCCCTTAGGGAGTTGGGAATTTCAGCAACTGATGATATGTTGATGGTACGACTCTTATCTCGTGCAACCACGGTCTTCCCAAAATAATGTTATAACCCATATCACTATCCACAACCTCAAAAAGGGTTGTCTTTATCACCCCCTTGGTATTTGTGGGCAACAAGATCTCTCCTCGGGTCGTTATGCTTGCGAGGTTGAACCCGACGAGGATTTTTGTGGCCAGAATGATGCTTCCAGTAAGTTTGGCTTGCTCCAATACCCTCCATTGTATGATATTTTCCGAACTTCCTGGATCCACCAGAACACGTTTGATTTTAAAATCCAGTACATTTAAAGAAATTACCAATGCGTTGTTGTGCGGTAGCAACAGTGAGTCTGCGTCCTCCTCTGTGAAACTGATGTCATCTTCAGCGATTTCTCGGAGTCTCTTGCTATGTGTTACTGATACCTTCATCTTCTTTGCTGCCGAGAAGGTAACCCCGTTGATCTCGTTCCCTCCCTCCGAAGATCATGTTGATCATCTGGCACGGGGGATCTTCTCCTGTTTTTGAGGGCTTCGCGTTATCACAGTTGCGACTGTAATTGTTCTTGGTCTGATCACTTAAGAATTCCCTGAGATGGCTATTTTTCAGTAGTGTCGCCACCTCTTCACGCAAATGTCGGCAATCCCCAGTCCAGTGGCCATTCGTTCTGTGGTATTTACACCATAAATTAGGGTCCCTCTGGCTGGGATCGGACCTCATCGGCTTCAGGAACCGTGCTTCTTTAATGTTCCTCATAGCCGATACCAACTCTACTATACTGACGTTGAAGTTTTATTCTGATAGCTTGGGATAGGAAAGATCCCGAGAACCTGACGTTTCTTTGTCCTACAATGATTTGTTGTTCCGACAACGATCAGTTCTTCTGTAGGTCACGAACCTGTATGCCAACCGAAAACCTCTGCCACGTCCTTCGGCCCGTTCATAGGGCAAAAATCGGCCCCTCAAAGACCGTATATCTGTGTCAAAATCGTCTTTTGATTTTTCTTTATTCTTCTCTCGACCTTTTGCCGACACCGGGAAGCCAATCTGATCATCTTCAATCCTTATCTTAGACTTGTACCGGTTGTGAACATCCACCCAAGTTTGTCACTTGGAACTCAAGCAAGCTTTTCTTCAATATCCGGGAAGCATCAGAACTTCTCGGATTCAGACCCTTGGTGAATGCTTCAACCTGCCATTCATCCAAAACAGCCGGGAGCAATATTCTTTCCTTTTGGAACCGGGTGACAAATTCCTATAGCAACTATGACTCTCTTTGTGCAATTCTAAATATGTCGGTCTTTCGGGCCTGCACTTTTTTGGCCCCGGCATGGGCTTTAATAAAATAATCCACGAGCATCTCAAAGGAATCTATGGAATGCTCGGGCAACAGCGAATACCACGTCAAGGCTCCCCTCGTGAGAGTCTCTCCGAATTTCTTCAGCAAAATAGATTCAATCTCGTGGGGAGCTAAATCGTTCCCCTTCACCGCCGTTATATAGGTGGTAATATGCTCCTGAGGGTCCGAAGTCCCATCATATTTCGGCACATCGGGCATTTTAAACCGCTTCGGGATTAATTCTGGTGTCGCTCATGGTTTGTACGGCAACTGAGTATACTTCTTTGAGTCCGACCCTTTTAGCACTGGTGTGCAACCGGGATTTGGTCCATGCGGGCATTCACTTCCCTCATAAACTGTAAGAGTTCATTTTTGAAGGGATCGCTATCGTTGTTGTGACTGAACCCGCTCCCCCTGCTCCATCGAAGCCGACCTCGGCCCTCGGGTTATTTTTGTCAATCCTCTGCGTTGTTTGATTTGTAGGAGCACCGGGAGGAACTGGACCTCGTCCATTTGTGTTATTGGAAGCACCCGATAATGCCTGTTTTAGTTCTGTCATAACTTTATTAACCAAACGAATTTTCTGGAGCATGTTATTGGAGCTCTGTAGTTCGTGCCCTTTACAATGATAACAGAGCTCACTATTTATAGGTGTACCTAGGGAACAAAGTCGTAGGATCATGCCTTTCTTTAATGTCAATTATGAGGGCCATTGAAGAATGTATAACGGTGAGCATGAATGACAAATTCTTTATAACGGGCAGTGTATTAAATGTTATAGAATATTCTTCATTAAATGCTACCGGGTGGCAGGCATTTATTGCACCTTTATGAGCACCATCCTTTCCGGTAGCAAATGGAACAGTTGTCTTCGATCTTTGCTATCTTCTGCCTTCGGCTCCACGAGTTACCCTCTTATGCAATTACTTAATATAACATATTTTACCCTATACTCTACTCTTGACAAAATTAGATTTGCAGTTGGTTATATCTTTCGCTCTCAAATACCTTCTAGAGGTAGAGAATTTAAAATGCCTTGTGAATCTTGTGAATTACGCTTCAGAAAAATTCCTAAAGAAGTTGCAACTAGATGGAATTCAATATATGATATGTTGTCTCTTGCTTATGAATCTCGATTGCATGTTTCCAACATGTTTAATTCTCATGTTTAATATGGTCACGATATGATAATAGATGATGATTGGGATACCGCTTTTTATCTTATTCATTTTTAGAAAATATTTTCTATGCTACTAAAGAATTTTCTAGGGTATATTATCCAACTATTTCTAGGATGTTAATTTATATAGCTGAAATTTTGATGTTATTTTTTGAGTATAAACAAAAGAAGATTATAAAGATGCTATTAAAATAATGGTAGAAAAATTTTATAAATATTTTTTTCCTATTCCTATGATTTACATTACTGCTACTGTTTTAAATCCTCAAATAAAAGTTATTGGTGCAAAGACACTTATTAAAATAATTTACCTTAATTTAGAAATAGAACCAATTCAAAGACCAACTCTTTCTACTTGTTTGGCTAGTATTCAAGATAATGCTAAAGTTGTGTATGACTGTTACCAAAGACTGGTGCCTCTACTTCTTCATCATCTCAACCTCTTAAAAAGACTATTGCAAATAGACCTTTTGGTTATATTTGGCAAATGATTAGTCAATCGCAATCTTCACAAATTAATGATTTTGATGTTTACTTACTTGTAGGAATTATTGATATTTGCGATGATGAGGGGAATGAAGTGTAACGACCCCATCGGTCATTTTGTGTAATTGCGCCATGTTACCCTCTCCCTCTTATTGCTTCACACATGTATGTGTTTATGATTTTATGACTTGCGGGGTTGGTTAGTTTCGTTCCGGAAAAGTTTTCGGGTTAATTTAAACCCTTGATTCTTGATTAGAAGTTTAAATTAGAAAATATTAACCAAACTTTGACTTTTGTAAAAATGACCCCGAAACTGTATTTTTATGGCTCTGATAGCTTCGTATTATGATTTCGGACTTAGGGGTATGCCCAGAATTGATTTTTGGAAGTCCGTAAGTTGATTTATGTTGATTTGTCAAAATTTGACAATTTGAAGTTGAAAGGTTTAACCGTAGGTTGACTTTTATCTATCGAGCTCGGAAATTGATTTTGGGACTTGGAATAGGTCTGTTATGGTATTTAGAACTTGTCTGCAAATTTTGGTGTCGTTTGAAGTTGATTTGATAGGATTCAGACGTTTAGTTGTAATTCTAGAAGTTCTTAAAAATTTATTTGAAATTCATGCGTTTTAGTATTCGATTAGTAGTTTTAGACGTTATTTTTTATTTTGATCGCGTGAGCGAGTTCGTACGATATTTTAAAATTTGTGTGGATATTTGGTTTAGAGCCCCGATGGCTCGGATGAGTTTCAGACATGTTCTAGAGTGGTTTGAACTGAAAAATGACAAAACCTGTGTCTGGTGCTCGGGTGTCGCAAATACGAACACCAAGGTCGCATTTGCGAAGGTGGCATAAGAGGGGCAGTTGTCACAAATGCGACTCCCCTTCGTATTTGCGAAGCCAGCAGAAATTGGACAGTGTTTGCTTTTGCGATGACCCTCCAGTTCGCAATTGCGAAGACTCTATTGCAATTGCGATGAATGTTGAGTCTGTCAGGGTTCGCAAATGCAAGCCCTGGTCCGCAATTGCGAGGGTTAGCAAATGCGAACCTTATGTTGCAAATGCGACATCTGCAACTGGTTAAAGGGATGGGAGACGGGATTTTTGAAATCATTCTCTGATTTTTGAATCCTAGACTCGGTAGGAGGCGATTTGGAGAGAGGATGTTCACCTACAAACCTTGGGTAAGTGATTCTAATCCATTTCTAATAATATTCCATCAACATATGTTAGATTTTAACATTAACAAACCTTGGGTAAGTCGATTTGGACTCGTATTTTGAAACTAATCACATATATGAACTCATGGGGTCATGGTAGACGGAATCTACCTTTAGACCCGAGTTTTGACCAAGCGAGCCCTGGGTTGACTTTTTAAGAAAAGTGTAAAGATCTTAGCTTTATCTATTGAAATTAAATTCCCTAGCATTATTTGATGATATTAAGTACATTTTGGTTAGATTTGAGCCGTGTGAAGGCGAATTTTAAGGGAAAAGTTATTTCCGAGTATTGAATTGGCCTAGTTAAGGTAAGTGTCTTGCCTAACTCCATGTGAGAAAACTATCCCTTAGGATTGGTATTGTTTGATTCAATTGTGCTAAGTGAAATTCGTGTACGCAAGGTGACGAGTGAGTACACGAGTTGTACGTGGAATTTGACATGTTTAGGCTACTTAGGCTATTTTCACGCTTTAAATTGAAATATCATATCATATTCTAAATTCTCCTAGTCAATATATTCTTACTTGTGTTAGTCTATCCTTACATTTCTTAAATGATTTCGTTAACACCTGCTCTACCTCCTAATTGATTAATTGCTCTCATGCTTTAGTTGAACTTGTTGCCTCTTTTATTGTTACATACTATCTCTTCATTGTTGATTATCATTATTTGAAGTCATTATACATGTTATCCCCTTTATTGTTGATTATCATTAATTGAAGTTATTGTCCATGTTACCTCTTTCATTGTTGATTACCATTGTTTGAAATATTGTTCACGTTATCTCTTTCATTGTTGATTTCTATTATCTAAAGTCATTGCTACACGTTATCTTTTCTATTGTGAGTTATTGCTATTTAACACCGTGGCTGTACATTGTATCTCATTGTTGAATTATTGGTGTTGAAGTTGTGAAAGTCGTTACCATATTGAGGCGAAATTGTTATTGATGAATATCTCCTTTTTGAGCATTTTACATTCATTGTTGTTGTTGATATTTGTGTACCCGTTGTGGTGGAGCCGTGGGCTATTATTGTGAAAATATTGATATTATGGACTGTTGGCAAATTGTGATATATGAACACATATGGTGCGAGTTGTTATTGTAATGTGATATTGATGCGCATGTGGCGATATAAGGCTTGGGGTTGATATGCATGTGGCGGTATAAGGTGGGACTTATATGCGTGTTGCTTGTAGGGGATCTACGCGAAGCCACATGGTATCATAAGATGGGCTAAAGTGCATGTAGCTATTTCGGATATGGTGGGAACATTTTTTGTTGTTTCATTCTTTATTGTTCTAGCAGTTATTGTCCGTATATGATCATTGTAGCCCCTTTAGTTGCTTCTGTTATGCTATTTCCATTATTGATTTCCGATACTAGTTCATGCTATTATCTTATTTCATATCAGTTATTTCTTCACTTGCCATTACATATCCGCATTACATTTTCATATTGTTATTTATATCCTAGTAGGTGTCTTGACCTAGCCGCATCACTACTCTACTGAGGTTAGACTTAATACTTACTGGGTATTGTTGTGGTATACTCATACTACACTTCTGCACATTTTGTGCAGATTCAGGTACGTCTGCTCGTGCCGGTCATTAGAGATTACCTGTTAGCTGCCTTTATCGGAGACGTCAAGGTATGCCTGCTCGGCGTCCGCAGGCCTCGGAGTCACCTTCCCCATTTTTTTCATTTACTGTTGTATTTTTTTCGGACAGTGATGTAGTAGTTATTCTAGTTATACTTTGTAGAGCTTATGACTCAGTTCCACCAGTTTTGAGGAACGTATTGTTGAGATTATGTTTTGCATCGGAAGGTTATATCAGTTATTCAGCTTGTTTTTAGCATTTTGATAATTGTTTCTGTTAAGTTATTATTATTATTTGTTAGGCTTACGTAGTCGTAGAGATTATGTGCCATCACGACATCCTACGGAGGGAAATTGGGGTCGTGACATGAAGACTTGCTAAAATATTGGAGAATGAGCGAACAATCATTTCCGATTCTTTCAAGAATATCCCGAGATGTGCTAACTATTCAAACTTCATCGGTAGCTTCTGAAAGCGCTTTCAGTGCATCACGATTTCAACTTGGAGACCACAGACACTCATTGGCAGAAGACACCTTGGAGACTACCGTTTTATTCAGAGATTGGATTAAAGTGGAGAGAAGAAACTTTGTCCTTCCAAAAATAATTTAAGAAGACGACGATACATATAATCAAATACTATCAACCGGAGATCGCGGGGATGCAGACGAACAAGTGCTACCAATTCCAACCGAAGAGCCACATTAAGTTATTGAAAAATTGCGTAAATCGTTCAAAAGAAATATGTAATTTTATTTTTATAAATGTTGAAATACAAATAAATACTTATAACTTGTATTAGAAATCTAATGTTTACATTGAATAAAATAAAATAAAAGGCACTTCATAGCCTTGAATTTTTTTTATCCATTAAAGCTTGTTTGTATTTAAATATACTTTTTTTTAATTTTTAATTTAAAAAACTCCTAAAATATCGGTACCGCACCCTTAAGTATCGGTACCCTTAGGACCAATAGGGTTACTAGTAGGGTACCCAAAAAAATATCCTTAATTCTCAACCTTAAATACCGTTAAGAAAAGTACGCTTAAGAAACCCTCCACTTACCCTTACCCTCCCCGTACCCTTAACCTTTAATGTCCGTGTACCCTCCCCTTAAACAGCCCTACTATAAACCAAGAGTACAAATGATTAATATGTACCAATAAAATTTTAAAAATATTATATATATCTATCTATCTATCTATATATATATATATATATATATATATATATATATATATATATATATATATATATATATATATATATATATATGTGTGTGTGTGTGTGTGTGTGTGTGTGTGTGTGTGTGTGTGTGTGTGTAATAATAAGTTTTAAATATATATCGTTATAGTCGGTTTGGTTTGATTTTTTGATCAGTTTTTGCTTAAACCAACACCAAATCAAATTTGCCAGTTTTTAAAATTCAAAACCAAAACGAAATCAATCAAAATATTATCGGGTTATTAATTTGATTCAATTCTCAATTTAGAATTTTTTTTTAACATTCCGTAAACATCCTTAGGGGTCGTTTGATAGGATGCATTAGAGAAAAATAATGCATACATTAATTTTTGGTATTACTAATCCCTTGGTTGATACATTTTTTCAACCTATATATTACTAATGCAAATATTAGTTATATAATCTATTTGGTATTATCCTATGTATAACTAATACATAGCAAACCATGATATTAATAATACCAAGGTTATTAATGCATGCACTAGCATGGTTAAAGATAAAATTATTTTTAAAGTCCCTTAAAACTAAAGAATATGAAGGGCGTTTTGTAAGCATTTTAATTTTTAATACACCATACCAAACGATATAAAAAATAATTTATGCATAAATAACCTCTGCATTACTAATCTCTGCATTATTCTAATACACCCTATCAAACGACCTCATAATGGTAGATGTTGCAGAAGAGAATATTTAATCGAAAATGGAAGTTATTATTAATTAGAGAAATATGAAATAGATGAAAGTTGCTACGTACCTTACACTTCAGGATGTCAAGTTCAAAGAATTACTCTTATCATTCACTCATTTTCCTCATGATGGGACGGACTGATTGCGCGACAGCACGCGCACAATACACACGCAGAGTAACATTCACGCACAAATGTCAAAATCTCAAAGACTAATACATAAATATCCTTTAATTCCTCAAATCTTTACAGTTAGCAACTTTGCATCAAACTCTTTTCTCACATAAACTTTGATAATTCGTAAGCAATGGAATCGGAAGCTTCATCGTAAGTAAACACCAATCTTTAATTTTCCACTAACCCATAACTATAGTAATTGGACTTATAGAATTGTTTTTTTAATAAATTCAGTCAACAAAAGAAAACTTATTATGATGGCTGCAGGTTCGAGTCAAGCGAGACGTTGGCAGCTTTTGTGGCGTCGACGCCGTTGCTGGAGGAGTCTTGGAAGGCTTGCGGCGTCGCCGATGCCTCGATGGATAGCCACTTCGCCGTGATTAAAGTTGGTGGGACAGCATACGTCGCGTTCTCCGGCATCAAATTGGCCGCCGGAGTCGACCAAAGTTGCCGGAATTTGGTGCCGCTGCCGGATGAACTATTTTCTGGCTTGTGCATGGATGGGCCGGATAATCTGCCCATGGTCCATGCCGGATTATTGCATCTTTTCCTATCTGTTTACACAGACAATTTCTTCCGTAATCAGGTCAGTTTATTTATGTAAGTATTTCCATATATATATATATATCTTTTACTTAATTGGGATATCATCTTCTAATAAAGAACTCTCCTGTGGTTTTAATTAATCCTAAATTGTAACTAATGTATCTCCATACTATAGGTTTCCATAATGGTCATGAACAATTGCGCAGACGGCCAAATACTTAGTTAATCGTATCAATACGTAGTCAACTGAACAAATATAACTTGACCCCATTTGAGGGTGGTTCATTTTTTGGTATACATATTGAGAATATACCGATTCAATTTTAATGGATTAAAAATAATGTTATGACATGGATTGGATTTTTCCATTTTCATATATTAATATTTTATTATTTTTTTTTTGGTAACTAACTTTTGTATTAATCACCTTTGAAATCTTTACAAACCTATAGCTAGACTAATAACACAGTCAGCTATCTAACAAGTACAAGAAAAAACAATCAGACCTATACACTTCTAGAAAATATAATCTATCTCTAGAACATAAAGTTTTGTAACATGGTCTTGACCCTCAGACCTGCTCTAATATTACAAATATTGGTTTTTTCCCTTGCAATGACTTCCCAGTTTCGACTCTTCTTTTCAGAAATCATTTAATTCCTCTCCATCCATATAATCTTGAAGATTTGTGCTTGTTGTGATCTACCTTTAGCACTCTGGATAGCACTTTAAATTTCTTTTTCATTTTTTAAGGGAAAAAAAGTGCAATAACGGATATCTGTAATAATTAAAAATTCCGTAGAATAATGCTTACAAAAAGTTACGAAATACTCCTGGTAACAACAACAACAATAACAACATACCCAGTATAATCCCGCAAATGAAGTATGTGGAGGATATTGTGTACTGTTTCCGAAGACCTGTTTTTTTATTCTTAAAAAGGAAGCTAAAAAATACTAACATATGATTCTGCCACATTTTCCTTCGACAAAATAAAGTAACTCAAAATTTCGACATTTCTTATATTGTATCTACAAAATTAAGCAAAAGAACTTTAATGTGAAATAGAAGGAACAATTATCAAGCAGACATACTGCTACTGAAGGTAGAAATTCAATTTGGGTGAAAAGAGGAAGATTAATTTTTTAGTTCCATGTCCCTCGTAACAAGAAAAGCTTTTACCAGAATGAGTAAGTTCCAGAACTAAAAAAATTATAAAAATCTCCATGTGCATCATAATCGAATCTTGACTCTTGACTTTTGATTAGGATGTGGAACCGTAGAAGTTTGAAGATTTAAAAAATATAAAAATTTTTATTTAATGCTAAAACAAAGAGTATTTTTCCTGGGAAAAAAACAAAAATTATTCTCTTCTAGATTTTTTAGAACTTTCACACACTCTATACTGTTCCTTTCATCATTTGATTCAATGCACCACAATATAAGTCAACATCACATTCTTGTATTTTAATACTAATTTGTTTATTTATTTATTTTCTTTCAGAATTCTGAAATTGACAAAGCAAAGACCGAGCTTTTCAACAACCATTTTATGTCGTCCAAAGTAGATTCCATGTGCATTATTTGATTAAATGAACCATTCAAGTCACATCAAACCCTACAATCCTTTGTTAGTCGTTCTGCATAAAGTTTTTCTCGAATTTAACGTTTATATTGTTAAGGGGTGAGTTTCTTTTTTCCGGAAAAAATGGACAAATAGCAATTTTTCAGACAACTAATCAGTATTTAGCTACCATTTCAAAACTATTCAAACTTTAAGAGTAATTTTCCTGGGTGTTCATAACACAAAAGTTATTTTTCTTCAAATCATTCAACTTTGTGTTCATTACTCAAAAGTCATTTTTCTTTTTTTTGTTATACAAAAATCATTTTACTTTGCTCTATTTATCCCAAAAGTCACATTGGCCAGATTTTATAATACTTTTACTTGAAAAGTCTATTATGCCCTTGACATTATAAATTCTCTCATTTATGTAACACATTTGTTTACCCGAAAAATTGGATAACGTTAAATTTAGATATGGTTCTAAGGGTATGTAAATGCCTTTGATACAAAATGACAATTGTTTACCCGAAAAAATCGGATAACGTTAAATTTAGATATGGTTCTAAGGGTATGTAAATTCCTTTGATACAAAATGACAATACAAGTATTTTTGCTATAAAATGGGAATGATGGACGGGAAGACTGAAAATGAATTCGAAAAACAAGCACAATTAAATCTTAATATATCCCTGGAGGACCTGTGTCTATTGCAGTCTATCTCCCTTTTTATAGTAGAGGGTCACTGCTTCATCTATAACAACATAATAAAATAATACATATAGTGGAGGACCCATGATGGTTTGTCTCTTCCTTGATTCTCGCCAAGATTCTCTCCCTTGGTGCGGTTGTAACGGCTCTTGTCTGCGAGCTTAGCACTGACTCGAGCTCGGTGTTAGATCGAATCCCCAGTCTTGGTTCGAGCTCGGTTCTGCCTTGGGGCATCGATATTCGGGGCTTGTGTTGATCGATGTTGCCCCGTAGTCCGATTCGGACACGGGCTCGATAATGATATTGAGTTTTGCCGTTGATTGGTCTTATAGCTCGAAGCTCGACGTCTCTACTTCGGAATTCGTCCGAGTTTGTCATGTGGATACCCTTCGATTGAAACGTCATTGTCTCGACCGGTCTTTATGACTGAGAATCGGTTTTGACCGTACACAGATAGTCCCCTCGTTTCTCGGAAAGGATGCGGCGAGGAACGATATGATTTCCCTGCGGCTCGATCAAATTTATGTGACGTTTCTATCGAACCCGATCTTGACGTATGTGATAGCTGTCCTATCGGCTCGGTTTTACCGAGGCATTTAATGTGTGTCAGACGGTGGTCGGCCACCGCTGATACCGAACCGTCATGCCTTAGTCTATAAATAGTCTTTCCATACAACCTTTACCACTTTTGCGCCTTCTCTTCTTCCAAACTTTCTTATTTATCCTCTCTACTCCGTTGCTACGGGGCCGTCCATACCAGAATTTTGGTGCTGTCTATTTCTTCACCTTCCTTTGCACTCTTTCCTTTCATATCAATGGCGAAAACTTCCAAAATCGTACCTCAGAAGGAAAAAGCTTCTTCCTCACTGCCGTCTGATGATAAGGCGACGGTGGAACCGTCAGTTCATGACTATGTTCCTGGCCCGTGCATTTTGAAGACCGATTTTAAGGTGGAGAACCCTTCCTCCGTTCCGGGTCGATGTGAACACGTATCGATGTATACGTGCTCTATAATGGAGGATCACCTCGAGGCCGTCAGAAAAGACTGCAACTGGGGTTCCGAGGTCGTGTTGCAAATTCCGTCTTCCGATGAGAGTGTTACCACTTACGTGGAGGGGTTTTTAAGTGTTTATACTTATCCCTTCACACTGGGACTCGTCGACCCGGTGGTTATTGATTTATGCAAAAGGTATCAAGTCACCCTTGGCCAAATTCATCCCTCTTTATGGCGTATAGTGATCTTATTGCGCTTCTTCTCTATCAAAGCCGGGGGGTTGGATTTTTCTCTGAACCACCTTATACGACTGTATCGGCCTCAGATCTTTCGAGGACTAATCAGACTTCATCGTCGGGCATCGAAGGCATTGATGTCGAGCATCAATGAAGACAAGGATCGGGGTTGGATGGGTCGTTATATTCGAGTGAGGACCCGTGATCTCATTCCGGAGGAGAAGATGCCGTTCCCTGAAGAATGGAATTTTGACTGTAAGTGATTTTTGTTCACTTTTCAGGTCCTTTACCGATTTTTTCTGATGTCCTTCCCTGATGTTCAGCTGCCCCTTAGATGCCACAAGCGGTGCCTGACCTCGAGGGCTGGGTTCGGAAGTTGGCCTCGACCTCCTCTTACGCCGAGCGCGCTTGGCGTGATTTGGCAAAAGGCAGATGGGAGGCCAAGAACCATGGTGAGGTTTGCTTCTTGTTTCCTTCGAAGTATTCTTTGCGTTCTATTCGTTACCGATTTCCTCTTGTGCAGGCATAACCAGGGATGCCGCTATGAGGCCTTCGAGCGGTGAAGAAGGAAACAAGTCCCTGGTCCCTAAACAGGGGGAAGATAAGAAGCGAAAAGCTTCCTCTCGGTCAGAGGACCCCAAGCCCAAAACTCGAAGGGTGAGGAGAAAAGCAATTGCCCTTTCGATTGACTCGGTCCAACGACTGAGAGAAGAAGAAGAAAATAGCTCCTCGGCTTTGGTAGTCCGATCTACGGAGGCCATCGAGGTTGCCAGAGCTCCCGAGCCGATGGCGGCTGTGCCTGTCGGGGTTGTTTCCGAAGACCTGAGTCTCGACCGGAGTACTCCGAGCGATTTGCTCGGGGCTATGACAATGGGTAATTCGCCTTCTCTTCCATCTTTTTTCTGAGGAGGCGCTGAAGGAAGCTCGAGAGTTGAAGACTCCCGATATCGGCGCAGGCTCTTGTGTAGAGGATCCTTTTAGGGATTGTTTTACTGGAGTCGACGATGGTTCCGATATCGGTGACGTTTCTCTTTTATTAGAGGAGGCTCAGCGTTTCATTACTCGGGTAATGATTCTTCCATACTTGGTTTCTTTGTTCTTTTCCATACTTGACTCGTGTTTCTTACTGTGCAGGCCATTAGTAGGTTTTGAGTCGATCTTAGCCAGTGTGAGGCCGAGCTCCGGAAGGTCTCAGGTGAGAGAGATGCCCTGCGGCTTCTTTGCAGCCAAAAGGACGAGGCTATAAATGACCTCCAAGTGGATTTGGCTAAGGTCCGTGAAGAAGGGGTCGAGCTCGATAAGCAGGTGAGCCTCGTTCTATTAAAGTATGGGTCTGATTCAACCGTGGAAGTTAACCCTTCGTTGTCTCAGTTGCAGCAAAAGAAGTCGATCAAATCCGAGCTGAATACAATCGGTGGAAGGAGACCCTCGATCGCCTGGCAGCGGAAAAAGATACCATCTTAACAAAATTATTATCGGCCGACGTTCAACTTCGAAGTGTCAAGCAAAAGGGGTCGGTTCAAGATAAGAAGATCGAGGAGCTTGAAACATGACTTGCTGAGGCTAAGGCGGAGGTTGAGTCGTCGAAAGTCTTGGCGGATAAGTCCATTGCTGTATATCGGGCTGATGCTGAGGCTGCTCAGATGGAGGCCCGGGAAGCGGCGAAGAACGCCGATACTCGAGCTCATTGGATTGCCGAACTTGCTAAGTGTAGGTCTCGGAGGGAGACCCTCGAGGAGATACACGCTCAAGGTTTCGACCTTACCGAAGAGGTAAAAAAAGGCAAAAGAGCTCGAAGCGGAAGCTGAAGCCTTGGCTTCTGATGATGATGATGATGATGGTGATGGTAGCGAAAGTGGATCCGAGGACGGGGAAGAGCTCGACCAGGAAGCTTAGTTTCTAATTCTTCATGTTTGTACATTAATCTCGTAGGCAATTTTTGTATATATATATGTATAAACAGGTCGACTTGTTTTTGTTTTGTGAAGACTTTTAATCGAATGTTGACCTTCTAGTCTCTCTGATCAATCAGATTTGTAGCCCCTGGGTTTGCTTGTTGAGTCGATGATTCAAACTTTGAAGGAACATAATCCGTAGGTGTAATGTAATGGTTGAGTTAATGTAAACTCAGAGTAAAAGTAGCTTATTAGCCGTCGAGTGAATGTTTTGAACTTGAAATATTGTAGCCCGTAGGCGTAATGGTCGAGTGAGTGTTTGCTCGAACTCGAGATAAAGGTAGCCCGTAGGCTTAATATTCGAGTGATTATTTCGAACTCGGAATGTAAGTAGCCCGTAGGCTTAATGGTCGAGTGAGTGCTTGCTCGAACTCGGAATAACAGTAGCCCGTATGCTTAATATTCAAGTGATTATTTCGAACTCGGAATGTAAGTAGCCCGTAGGCTTAATGGTCGAGTGAGTGCTTGCTCGAACTCGGAATAACAGTAGCCCGTAGGCTTAATATTCGAGTGATTATTTCGAACTCGGAATGTAAGTAGCCCGTAGGCTTAATGGTCGAGTGAGTGCTTGCTCGAACTCGGAATAACACTAGCCCGTAAGCTTAATAGTCGAGTGAATGTTTCGAACTCGAGATAATGTGGCCCGTAGGCTTAATGGTCGAGTGAGTGCTTACTCGAACTCGGAATAACAATAGCCCGTAGGCTTAATAGTCGAGTGATTATTTCGAACTCGGAATGTAAGTAGCCCATAGGCTTAATAGTTGAGTGAATCTTAATTCTGGTCGCATAATAAATCTCAAGTCATTGCACATGTGTTTATGTTTGGGCCAATCTATATGAGCATGGTTCATTTTGACCATTTGGCTCTTACAATTTTTCCTGTTGGAACCCTATTGTTGTGAGATGACTTTCTTGCATCTGAACTCGATGTATTTGAGGGCCTTGATGCCCCCCCGGTATTCGAGGTCCGAGGTCGGTCGGAAAGAGGCCTCTGATATTGTTTAAAGTGCAGCACGATCGATGGTTGCCTCATTAAAAACTTTGCCGAAAAATCCATTTGGGAGAAAAACCGGTCTAAGGGAAAAAGAGTGCAACGCGTGCTTTTAATCGAAAGATCTTCTTCAGCTCTTGTTCGGACTTCTGCATGGGTCAGTTAGATGAATATGTAAAGGTCGTATCTTAGCAGTAGTACCGTTTTAGATGTGATACATTCCAACTGCTTGATAGCTGTTTGCCGTTTATGATGCCGAGCCTGTATGATCCTTTTCCAACGTTCTCGAGCACCTGGTATGGTCCTTCCTAATTTTCCTTCGTTTGGATTCCGAGTATTGATGGTGACTTTTCTTAACACTAAGTCCCTGGGCTTGAAATGGCGAAGTTTAGTTCTTCGATTATAATATCTTTCGATGTGTTGCTTTTGGGCGGCCAATCGGATGAGGGCAGCTTCTCGTCCTTCGTCCGATAATTGAAGGCTGGTGTTCATAGCCTCATTATTTGGTTCTTCCTTCATGAATCGAAATCTGGGACTAGGTTCACCGACTTCGACTGGTATCAATGCTTCGGAACCATATACTAAGGAGAATTGGGTCGCCCCCGTACTGGATTTTGACGTTGTTCGGTATGCCCAAAGGACTTCGGGCAGGATTTCTCTCCATTTTCCCTTCGCGTCGTTCAATCTCTTCTTCAGGTTTTGAAGAATAGTCTTGTTCGTTGATTCGGCCTGACCGTTCCCACTAGGGTGGTATGGTGTTGATAATATCCTTCTTATTTTGTGATCTTCGAAGAATTTTGTGATTTTGCTGCCAACGAATTGCTTCCCATTATCGCATACTATTTCGGCGGGTATCCCGAATCGGCATATGATATGATCCCAAATAAAGTCTATAACTTCTTTCTCTCTTATTTTCTCGAACGCCTGCGCTTCAACCCACTTAGAAAAATAGTCAGTCATAAATAAAATAAATTTGGCTTTACTTGGGGTCGATGGCAGAGGGCCGACGATGTCCATCCCCTATTTCATGAATGGCCATGGGGATAGAACCGAGTGAAGTTGCTCTCCGGGTTGATGGATCATTGGCGCAAACCTTTGACATTTATCACATTTACGAACAAATTCTTTCGCATCTTTGCCCATATCGATCCAATAATACCCCGCTCTGATCACTTTTCGAACTAATGTGTCGGCACCGGAGTGATTGCCACAAGTGCCCTCGTGTACTTCCAGGAGGATGTAATTGGTATCTCCCGGACCCACGCATACCGCCATCGGTCCATTGAATGTTCTTCGATATAGTGTTCCGTCCGTAGCCAACGTTAATCGAGCAGCTTTAGTCCGTAGGGCCCTGGAATCTTTAGGATCTGAAGGGAACTTTCCGTTTTTTAAGTATTCAATATACTTGTTTCTCCAATCCCAGGTTAAGCTAGTAGAATTTATTTCGGCGTGCCCATCTTCGATTACCGATCTTGAAAGTTGAATGACAGTCCCCGAGCTCAAATCATCTACCTCGACCGACGATCCCAAATTTGCAATAGCATCGGCCTCATTATTTCGTTCTCGTGGAACATGCCGTAGGGTCCATTGTTTGAAATGGTGTAAAGTGATAAGCAGTTTGTCCAAATACCTTTGCATCCTACCTTCTCGGACTTCGAAGGTTTTTTTTACTTGACTCACCACCAGCAAAGAGTCACAATGCGCCTCAATGACTTCTGCTCCCAAGTTTCTAGCTAGTTCGAGACCTGTAATCATGGCTTCATACTCGGCCTCGTTGTTAGTTAACCTGATAGTTTTAATAGCTTGCCTAATAATGTTACCCGTGGGGGGTTTCAAAACTATGCCTAACCCGGACCCCTTTATATTCGAAGTTCCATCCGTAAAAAGGATCCATACCCCGGACGATATACCTGATTTCAAAAGGAATTCCCTTTCGACTTCGGGTATGAGGGTTGGCGTGAAGTCGGCCACGAAGTCTGCCAAATTTTGAGACTTGATGGCCGTACGGGGTTGATATTCGATATCGTACCCACTGAGTTCGATGGCCCATTTGGCCAACGGCCTGATAGTTCGGGCCTATGTAAAATATTACGGAGTGGGCAGGTGGTTAATACGCTTATGGAGTGGCATTGAAAGTACGGCCTTAACTTTCTAGATGCGCTTACCAGCGCAAGTGCCAATTTTTCTAAGTGCGGATACCCAGTTTCTGCTTCTCTTAAGGTCCGACTTACGTAATAAACGGGAAATTGCGTACCTTGCTCTTCTCGAACTAGGACACTGCTTACGGCGACTTCCGATACCGCCAAGTACAAGTATAGTTTTTCGTCAGTTTTTGGAGTGTGAAGCAGTGGTGGGCTCGATATATATCGTTTCAATTCCTGTAACGCTTGTTGGCATTCCGGTGTCCAGGCGAAGTCGTTCTTCTTTTTGAGTAGTTAGCAAAAATTGTGACTTCGATCTGATGATCTTGAAATGAACCGGCCTAAGGCTGCAATTCTTCCCGTTAACCTTTGTACAGCTTTTACGCTGTCCACGATGGTGATGTCTTCGATGGCCTTGATTTTGTCGGGGTTGATCTCAATTCCCCGATTTGACACCATGACACCATGATGTCTTCCATTGTTTTACCTATTTGTTCTTCGAACATTCTGTTTACTAGGCGTTGATAAGTAGCTCCTGCATTTTTTAGCCCGAAGGGCATTACGTTATAACAATATGTTCCATATCGGGTCACAAATGAAGTCTTTTCCCGGTCGTCTGGGTTCATCTGAATTTGATTATACCCGAAATAGGCGTCGAGAAAGGTGAGGATCTCGTGGCCGGCCGTGGCATCGATCATGCGATCGATGTTGGGCAGTGGAAAGGAATCTTTGGGGCATGCTTTGTTCAAATCCTTATATTCCACACACATTCTAAGTTTGTTCCCATTTTTAGGTATAACAACCACATTGGCTAACCATTCGGGGTATTTTACCTCCCGAATGGACCCTATCTTGAGAAATTTGGTTACCTCGTCCTTTATGAATATGCGTGCTTTTCCTCGGACTGGGGCCTTCTTTTTTGCTTCACCGGTCTGAACCTAGGGTTCAAGCTTAGTTGGTGCGCCGTTATGTCCGGCGGGATCCCTGTTATATCTAGATGGGACCAGGCAAAACAGTCGATGTTATTGATAAGAAATTGAATGAGTTTCTTCCTGAGTTCGGGGCTCAAACCCGTTCTCAGGTATACCTTTCGTTCGGGCCAGTGTTCGATCAGTATGATTTGCTCCAGTTCCTCGATTGTTGATTTGGTGGTATCGAAATCATCGGGGGTTACGAAGGATCGAGGGATCCATCGATCATCATCATCTTCTTCAACGTTCTGCTTACCTGGCTGGGTCGAAGCCGATGTCTGTGATTGCTATTTGGCGCTCTGCTCTGAACCTGATCCTTTTATCGGCGAAGACGAGGATATTGATTTTGCTTTTTCGACGGAGAACATTTCCTTTGCGGCCGGTTGTTTTCCGTACACTATTTTGACACCTTCTGATGTTGGGAATTTGAGGACCTGGTGTAGGGTCGAGGGTACGGCTCTCATGCTGTGGATCCACGGCCTTCCGAAAAGGGCGTTATATCTCATATCACCTTCGATCACGTGAAACTTTGTTTCCTGGATGGTTCCGGCCACGTTTATCGGCAGGGTAATCTTGCCTTTGGTGGTTTCACATGCCATATTGAATCCGTTTAGAACCAGAGTTGCTGGTACGACCTGATCTTGCAGGCCGAGCTGTTCTACGACCCTCGATCTGATGATATTGGTCGAGCTACCTGGATAAATTAACACACGCTTAATCTTAGTTTTATTCATGAGTACAGATATTACCAGTGCATCGTTATGGGGTTGGATGATTCCCTCTTTATCTTCATCACTGAAGGACAAAGTCCCTATGGGTGTATAATCTTGAGTTCAAGATCGCTTTTCCCTCACAATCGATGTTTTAGTGCTTTTAAGCATCGGTCCCTGAGGGGCATCGACGCCGCCGATGATCATGTGAATGACGTGTTGCGGTTCTTCTGGCTCGTTTTGCTTGCCGAATTCCTTGTCCCTAAAATGGTTCTTCGCCCTATCACTAAGAAATTCCCGAAGGTGTCCTTTGTTAAATAAGCGGGCCACTTCCTCTCTTAGTTGCCTACAATCTTCCGTTCTGTGGCCATGGGTGCCATGATATTCGCACATTTGATTGGGATTCCTTTTGGGCAGGATCGGTTTGCATGGGTCGAGGCCATCTGGTGCCTTTGATGCGTCCGATGGCCGATACGATGGCGGATGTACCAATGTTGAAGTTATACTCCGATAATCGAGGGACTTCTATAGAATCGGCATATTTATCAAAGCCTCTCTTGCTCATAAGTCCCCGAGAATTTTGCCCCCGATTAATCCTTCAGTTGTTCCGAACCGTATCACGTGCTAAACCGTTGTTCATCCGATCTGTATCGTACGGTTGGTATCGGTCTCTGTTCGACCTTTGTTCTCTGTTAATTTCCCTCTGATTTTTAGTGGTTGTGTGGTTCTGACGTACGGGCCCATACGGAGCTCCCAATTGATCATCTTCGACCCTGATTTTTGATTGGTATCGGTTGTGTACTTCTGCCCAAGTTATTGCTAGGTACTCGATCAAATTTTGTTTCAGCCGATGTGATGATGTCGAACTTAGCCCGTTCAGTCCTTGGGTGAAAGCTTGTACGGCCCAATCGTCTGTGACCGGTGGCAAGTCCATACGTTCCATTTGAAATCGGGATACGAATTCCCTCAGCATTTCATTACCCCTTTGTTTTACTTTAAAGAGGTCTGATTTTCTTGTTGCGACCTTTATGGCACCAGCATGTGCTTTTACGAACGAATCTGCTAACATGGCAAAGGAATCAATGGAATTTGGTGGTAAGTTGTGATACCAGATCATTGCTCCCTTTGCGAGGGTCTCTCCGAACTTTTTCAACAACACGGATTTGATCTCATCATCCTCCAAATCGTTGCCTTTGATGGCACATGTGTAGGAGGTGACATGTTCGTTAGGATCGGTCGTACCGTTATATTTGAAAATTTTGGGCATACGGAATTTTTTTGGGATTGGTTTTGGGGCCGCGTTCGAGGGAAAAGGCTTTTGTATGAATTTTTTCGAATCGAGCCCTTTTATCATTGGCGGAGCCCCCGAAATTTGATCGACCCTAGCGTTATACGTTTTTACTTTTTTGTCGTTGGCTTCAACTCATTTTGTGAGTTCCTCGAGCAATTTAACAATTTCAGGAGCGGTCCCCGATTCCTGCTCGTTTGATTTCACTACGGCGGGCTCCGTTCTGGGGGTGACTTCTCGAAGAAGCGGATTGGAGTTCGGCTCACTTTGCATATGAGTTCGACTCTTCAACTGAGCTATCGCTGCTTGTTGGGCTTGTAACATTTCGAAAATCATACGCAAGCTGACCCCGATTTCCCCGGTGTTGTAGGTGTCTCGGGCTATGGGTCGAGCACCGCCCTGAACGCTTATTTCCGGTTCAGAATGCTGATTCGCTTCTAGAACTATTTGTGAATTGACATCCAATGGTACTTCGGCTCGAATTTCGGGTTCTTCGATTCGAGCCTCGTTGCCGTCGTCAGGTAGCCTTCCGACCCCGGGCGCCAAGTTGTTGGTTTCATCTTGAAAGCCGGCTTCGAGGTCTATAGGTAGAGCCATTGGTGATTTGAAGTTGTAAGCTGGAGTATACTGTAGATTTATATCAAACAATCACTGTTACCCTTAGCCCCACGGTGGGCGTCAAACTGTTTACCCGAAAAAATCGGATAACGTTAAATTTAGATATGGTTCTAAGGGTATGTAAATTCCTTTGATACAAAATGACAATACAAGTATTTTTGCTATAAAATGGGAATGTTGGACGGGAAGACTGAAAATGAATTCGAAAAACAAGCACAATGAAATCTTAATATATCCCTGGAGGACCTGTGTCTATTGCAGTCTATCTCCCTTTTTATAGTAGATGGTCACTGCTTCATCTATAACAACATAATAAAAAAATACATATAGTGGAGGACCCATGATGGTTTGTCTCTTTCTTGATTCTCGCCAAGATTCTCTCCCTTGGTGCGGTTGTAACGGCTCTTGTGTGCGAGCTTGGCACTGACTCGAGCTCAGTTCTGCCTTGGGGCATCGATATTCGGGGCTTGTGTTGATCGGTGTTGCCCCGTAGTCCGATTCGGACACGGGCTCGATAATGATATCGAGTTTTGCCGTTGATTGGTTTTATGGTTCGAAGCCCGACGTTTCTACTTCGGAATTCGTCCGAGCTTGTCATGTGGATACCCTTCGATTGAAACGTCATTGTCTCGACCGGTCTTTATGACTGAGAATCGGTCAAATCGGTTTTGACCGTACACAAAGTAATTGTTTATTTAATTTGCAAATGCGAAAATAGCGCACTAGTAATAAAAAGAAAAAAGTTACCGTGAACAAGACTATCATAGGTTGAGTTAGTCTCATTCATCACTCCAAATACATAATTTTTCGCCAGGAGTAAAATGTGGGTAAAAGCATACGTACACTTGGTAATATTTGCACCAAACGAATCTGCATGACATGGTTGGACATAAATTTCTATCATTTAACTATGGGCAATTATCATGTGTTCCACCACTTTTGATCACTTAATCATGGTAAGTTGGTAAGTTGAGAGAGATTATTTTAAATGGTACTAAAACTTAAAGCTCTTTCGTAAAGTATCTCTTAAAACTTAATGATCAACTGGAAATTGAAAAAAATAAAAGGGAAGGATAATCATTTGAAAAAAGTTGATATGACGAAATTAATGAATTTCTCGAAATGTTTAAGAAATCTGAAAACAATACAAGATCTAATAATTTCTAAGATTGTTTCTCTTCATAAAATTACCTACAAATTAAAAGCTTTTTCTCGGTTTTTATTTTCTTGAATTTTCCCTCAAAGAAATTCTGTCACATTTCTTCTCTTGAAAATATGCAGATGGTAGAAATAATGAACACGACCAAGTCACTAGTCATAACAGGACACTCGGTTGGAGGAGCAATTGCTTCCCTCTTAGCTCTTTGGCTTCTCTCCCACCTGCAAACTGTTTGTTCAGTAATTTGCATTACCTTTGGCTCCCCAATGCTTGGCAATGAGTCCTTTTCCCAAGCCATTCTTCAAGAAAGATGGGCTGGACATTTTTGCCATGTGGTTTCACAGCATGATATAGTGCCAAGACTGCTCTTTGCCCCTTCTCCTACTCCACTCATTCCACTGGCTTCATCTTCATGTTCTTTCCAGTTTATTTTTCACTTATCTGAGGAAAACAAGACTCTGCTATTCCGCATTGTGCTGGCTTCTCTTGAAGTTATATCGAAAGGTGAATGTAAGAGTTCATTTTGGCCCTTTGGGAGCTACTTGTTCTGCACCAACATGGGTGCAGTTTGTGTCGATAATGGGATGCTTATCGTAAAGTTGCTTTACTTGACGTTACTGAATGGTTCACCAAGTTCTAGCCTCGACGATCATCTTGGTTACGCGCATTTTATTCAGAAAGTTCATTGGCAATTTATAGAGAGTAGATGCTTCGTGGGAGGCAATCTACCTGAGGCAAGCTATGAAGCAGGGATAACATTGGCGCTGGAGTCATTAGGAATAGCTTCTCATGTAATGTCAGACATTTATATTGACTAATTTCATATGCTAGTAATGTTGCAGAGCAATTTTCATCACACGAGAGCAATGTATGCTGTATTGGTACTATATCACATGTATTGATACTCGTACCTTGCTCTAAAGGGATGAAAATTGCTCTCATATTGTTGATTCTAGTTTTCACATGGTTCATCTCTATGTTGGTTCTCATTCTCTGATTTTGCTTCTACTTGACAAACAGGAATTGAATTCAGAAGATGCTAAGAAGGCCCTGAAAGAGGCAAAAAAGTCAGGTCGAACTCGCAACCATAATAGTGCCAACCTTGCAATTGATTTATCCAAGATCAATCCACTAAGAGCACAGATAGAGTGGTATAAAGAATCATGTGATAAATCTAGTGATCAAATGGGATATTACGATTCGTACAAGCAACGAGGTGCCTCGAAAAGGGACTTTAAGGTCAATATGAACAGGATCAGACTTGCTAAGTTTTGGGATTCTGTGATTGACAAGTGGGAAAAGAATCAACTGCCCTATGATTTTCATAAGCGTGCAAAGTGGGTAAATGCTTCTCAATTCTACAAACTCCTCGTAGAGCCACTCGATATTGCAGAGTACTACAGGAGTGGGATGCATCGTGTGAAAGGCCACTATATGCAGCACGGTCGGGAGAGAAGGTACAAGATTTTCGATACGTGGTGGAATGACGGAGAGGTTGAGAATGGCACAGATCATACTACTGCTGCAAGGAGCAGATTCGCGAGTTCGACACAAGATTCATGCTTTTGGGCTAAGGTTGAGGAGGCAAGAGACAAGCTGATTAAAGTCAGAGCTGAGGCTGATGCTAGAAAGTTTGTCAAGATGTTGGAAGATATCACTAAGTTTGATCAATATGCTAGGAGATTGATTGAAAATAAGGAGGTTTCAATAGATGTTTTGGCCAAAAACTCAAGCTACACATTGTTTATAGAGGAATGGAAGGAATTCCAATCTCAGTTACAGCTGGTGCAAGCTCACTTTCCTGGAATTCCTGAGGGTGAAATGGTTCCTTAGATAAATATTGCTTGAAGTTTGTGGATCCAGTTAGGGCATCAGATCCACCTTATCTCTACATAGTAGTAATAAAGAAGCTCAACTGAAATATCTATTCTAAGTCTTACCTCCAATCTTAATGTAAACACATCAGTATCAAAAGTGGGCCTGAATTATATAAAGAGGATCTATCTTTGCAAGGAAAACAGATATGAATTATAACCAGATGATCTATTTTAAGGAACTGTCAATAATCACTGGATGAAAAAGTTGAAAGAAATTTTAGAGGTTAGAAAGTGCACATATTACGAAAACAAAAGGCATATAAGCTACTAACACTAGTGATAAACTGGTAATGAATGTATACATGTCCCAAAGTGAACTTAGATAATCTTTAGATAGCATTATCTTTGCTAAAATAGGAGGAACTAAACTACTCAAGGAACTATAATCACCAAATACAATTGCCTAGGTCTTTGATCAAATGTTAAGATTACAACTCATGATGTGTGGATAAGAACGTCACGAGTTCGAATTCATAACTATCAAAGACAATCGTGTTTAGGCTTTTAATTTAGTGGTAAGAGCGCAGCTCATGATGCAGTCACGAGTTCAAACTCAGTTATGAGCGAATGCATCGTATTTAATTGGAGAAGGGTTGAGAACAATCCCATCATTCATTGAGTTTCGAACTGTACGCCAATTGCACTTCATAAGTTTCTCGATTATTTAAAAAGAAAACTCTTGCTAGAATCGTGGCATTGCCAAATTTTTTCGGACAAATATATGCAAATATCTATTATCCTAACACTATTTAAGACCTTTCTTTAATTGATTTGAATTTAACTAAATGGACATGTGTTATTTATCCAAGTAAGAATTTGGAAAAATGGTGAAAAGGAAAAATGAGGAGGAGCAAGTTCTTATAAATGTGGGGATTAGCAGGAATTATGTCGCATGTACTAATATTTCAGGAACTTTAATGCAATAGATATTTCCTTTGCATTAAATTTGGAGGGAGGCATCTGATATTTCCCTTTATTTGAAGCTCCATCGTTAAAAATAAATTTCAAAGGTTTTAAGAACACATAACAAAAATAGGCTTCAAGGAATTTTGCCTCAGTAAACCTTAAATGTTAAGAAACGAAAGATTTAAGGACACTGTGCGTCAAATTCAAACAGTGTGAGTTCCTACAAACGTCCATTCTGATTGTTGTTGTGAAGAAGGAGAAACAATGTGAATTAAACAGAAGAATTGAGTAGTGAAGATTATAGAATCTGTGGGAAAATATATAAATTGAACAAGGAGAATTTGGTAAGGCAAAATGAAATTTTATATAAAATAAGAATGGAAGCAGCGGAATAAAGAAAGTTTTGGAATTTTGGCCCGAAAAGAAGTGCTAGAGTTTGTATTATTGTAGTAAATTTTTTGGGGTATGATTTGTTTCCAAGAACGAAGAAGATAGGAGAGCAAAGATTGGTAAAGTTGTAGTGAACGGGATAAATTGGAAGAAGAGGAAAGAATGCAAGAAAAATTTGGATTTTGGCCACTAGGGAGGGCGGGGCAGCACAAATATGCTGGTTAACATATTTTATTTATTTTTGGCTACAAGTTATAATGTGCAATTGTGGGCTAGGCGACTGTTCATAGTTTTTGTCGAGCAGCTAACTTTGTCAAAAGCCCAATTTTAAATCTAATTAAATGTTAAGGAATAAATTTGAACCTTTATTGCTCGAAGAATTTGGATGGGTAAACCTCTGCTACTAATAATTGCAAATCTATATCTATATTTATGTTATTATAGAAGAATGAATACTAAATGTTTATCATGAACAAGTTCTTTAAATATTAACCAACTTTATATCCTTCAAAAACTAAAGCATTCGCTCAAAATATAGATTAGCGCTGGATTAATTTGTAATATCTAGACTTTTACCCTCACAAACTCACAGGCAACACTCAACAGAATACTCTCCGCAAAGCCATTCATAAGTTATTACACTTTCTCATACTTATGGCCTTACAATTAGATTTATGCGTCTAACATTTTGCCTCTAAACTTACTCCAAATAATTTTTTTATGAACTAATTCATTGATTCGACAAGTGTTTTGATGGCTTATTTGGTTGCTAAGGAGTGGTACTTATGTTTTTGATATCTTTGTTGAAATTATAAGTTCTATGGTTCGAATAAGATATTTGATTTCTTAATTGTAATGAAAATCGAAATGTTTTTTTTTTGGTTTAGTGTACTATTGAATGAATACGCGGTAAACTAAACGCATTAGATAGCGTCTAAATCATAAAACGAGAACTAACTTGTTCGCGTAGCGGAAGCGGAAGGAATGGATAAACCGCGACTGGAATTGCTGGTCGGTGGTGGTTGTCACGTTGTGACGGATCAACCCCCTAATTATATTTAATTATACACTTTAGGTGTACTTATATGGAAAATAATTAGGGTTAAACTAATTACCCTAATGGGCCTTAGTGCACCCCTTCTGGGTGGACCCAAAATTTTCTACATCTCTCACTCACACATAATGGAATTGCTCATCTAATTTTGAGAAACTTATTCTCATCTCATCTCCGCAATCATTCATAAGGGATAGTAGACCGTGCGACCAGCATATTATGAGAGCTAAGTGTTATATATATGTAGGAGTATATAGCCTCTTGTCGAGTGCAAACCTGCAAGTAGATCATAAAATATGCAGTACCCTAGATCATAGAAATCACATTTGATATAATCTCAACATCTCATAAATTATTATTTCTTGTATTCACAATCATAACTCATAAGTTATAACGGGTGCACCAATGAATACAATTAAATGAGATTCCATCAATGATCTTCCTCTTCTCACGATCCCTCTAATATTAGTTTGACTATTTTTCTAGATATGACCGAATCTGTGTTCATGGTCCTTTGGAAATACACTAAGATAACTAACATCACACTAAGCCTCAAGCATCTGATCGGAGTCCTTGAGGGTACAAAATCTTGAGCTTCCATAAAAGCTCTAGGTCTTACACAACAATAAGTTAAGAATGGACTTATATTAACCCAATTGGTTGACATTAGCACATATGGTATGAAACACGTGCTACAATATTTTTTCCTTTTTCTCAAGGAGAGTATGTCTTTATCTCATAAAGAATGTTGTACAGATGATATTTAGACACTATAAGTATGTAAATTTGAGTTTCTTGATCTACAATATCATATTTAACTCACATCTGGCTTACAGAGAAGACTAGGTGAACATTTTTCACTTTAATGACCATGTGTCATTGTTTAAGTGACATTCTGATTTTAAGCGAATAGCTCTCTAATTATTCTTATGATAATTTTGCTTAAAATCATGTCTCATCTCCGCACATCACTAAGATAAGGAGGCGGTTGCCTGTGTGAGAAGGTCAACCTCTTGTCTATCTGACATACTTATAAAAAAAAAATGAACAAAAAATACACGTAACATTCAGTAATATAAATATGTATGTATGTAAATTAACTTTATTGATAATTAAAGAATATCACTTTTGTGAACACGGGAAAATAATAACAAAATGAAGAATATCAAAGTCTACGCAAGCCTTGAGACCTAGTGTGTCTCACAAATGCATCTCTAGACGAAGGCTTGGTTGATGGATCTACTAACATATCTTTTATAGACACATACTTCACATTCACTACCTTGCGTTTAACCATGTCTCTCGCATAGTTATACTTGATATCTATGTGTTTGGTTTTACAATAAAACTTAGAGTCCTTGGTGGAGGATATTGCAGCCTCACTGTCACTGTAGACTAACACTGATTCAGTATTTTTAGCGATATCCAACAAGCGTTCCAAGAACTTTTTCAACCAAACAACTTCGTGTGCTACTGATGCGAGAGCCACGTATTTGGCTTTCATTGTAGATAGTGATACACATGATTGTTTCTTACTACTACATGATATGGCGTCATCACTGAGTAAGAAAACATATCATGAGGTTGACTTCCTTTTGTCTAGACCTCTTCCATGATCAGCATCACTATATCCAACTAATCGCAGATCATTGCCGCCTTGGTAACAAAAGGCATAATCAGCAGTTTCCTTCAGATATCTCATGATCCTCTTTATTGCTTTCCAATATACTAAACTTGGATCGATTTGATATCTACTTACCAAGCCAACTGCTTAACAGATATCAGATTTAATGCACACCATATCATACATTAGACTTCTGATTGCGCTCCTATAAGGAACTCGTCTCATTCTTTCTGTTTCTTCAGGAGTTTTAGGACACATCTACTTTTCGAGGCATGGCCTTTACTGATAGGAGTGTCAACTGGGCTACTATTTTACATATTGAATCATTCAAGAACCTTTCTAACATAATTCTCTTGTGAGAGATACAATAGTTTCCTCGGACGATCTCTTGAAATCTAAACTCCAAGAATATATACAGCTTCACCCATATCTTTCATCTCAAATTGAGATGACAACCATGACTTTATCTCGGTGATAAACTCCTTATCATTTCCAGCTATAAGTATGGCATCTACATACAATGTTAAAATGACAAGCTTGTTCATTGATCTTTTGGTATAAACGCAATGGTCTTCAACCATCATGGTAAAACCATTGGATACAACATCATTCTGAAAGCGCATATACCACTGTCTTGAAGATTGTTTGAGGCCATAAATAGACTTCAAAAGTCTACAAAACTTTTGTCCGTGGCCCTTTTCAATGAAACACTCAAGTTGTTCCATATATATTTTTTCATCTAGTTCTCCATTAAGAAAGACAGTCTTTACATTAATCTGATGTAATTCAAGATCCAAGCTTGCAACAATAGCTAGAACTAGGCGAACAGAGGTAAATCATATATCAGGCGAGAAAGTCTCTTCGTAGTCTATTCCTTTCTGTTGTGTATACCCTTTCTCCACCAGTCGAGCCTTATCTCTCTCAATTGTGCCATCAGCCTTAAGTTTAATTTTGAGAACCCATTTGCTCCCAATTTCTTTGTGTCCTTCATGGAGGTCAACTAGTTCCCAAACTTTGTTGACTCTCATAGACTCCAATTTATCTTCTATTGCTTTTGTCCATTTATCTTTAGAAGGGCATGAAAAAGCCTCTTTTACATTTTTAGGCTCGTTTTGTTCTTGCAGGAGTATCATAAATAGTTCACCGCCTTCAACATCAAATCAACGACGGGGAATCTTTTTACGAGAACCACGTCTTATATGTGATTCATCATTATTCCTATTTGGATCGTTGTTGCTCCCACTCAGATCAGGAACATCCATCATACTCCCACTTGGAACAAGATCTGTGACCATCTCGCTCCCACTTGGAACAAGATTCATTTGGTCACTTTCATTAAATATAGAAGGATTACTTTCATTTGCATCTGATGATGAAGAATGTCGTTGATGAGAAACTAATTCATCATCTGCTAAAATTCTCCTGCTCAAATGAAGTGATCCTTGTACTTTTTGATCCATTATCTCAAATAAGGTTAGGTCTTGACCTACATCTCCCTTGTTAGGGAACTCACCCTCTAAGAATGTGATATCTCGTGATTCAAATTTAGTTACACTCCCACTGTCTTGCTGACCTATAAATACATAACCTTTTGAGGTTTCAGAGCATCTTATAAAGATATTTTTCTTTCCCCTCGGGCCCAATTTTCCATATTTGTGAGACGAATCATGTGTATGGGTAGCACAACCCCAAGGTCATAATACACTCAGGTCGGGTTGTCTTCCAGTCCATAACTCATACGGAGTAATAGTAACTGATTTATAGGCACTCGGTTAAGTACATAGGGGGCAGTAAGCAATACATCACCCTAGTAAATAATTGGGAGGTTAGCTTATGCCATCATTGACCTAACAATTTTTAGGAGTGTTCTATTTCTTCTCTCTGTAACACCATTTTGTTATGGAGTATTTGGGATAGTTAACGGATGAACTATTCTCTTTTCATCACATAACCCATTAAACTAGGTTGATAAGTATTCACGACAATGGTATGTTCAAAGAGCTTTTATATTCTTGTCTAATTGATTTTCCTCTAAGCTCATATAGCGTTTGAACCAACTTATTTCTTCTGATTTGTGGGAAATTAAATAGACATAACTGAAACGGGTAAATTCATCGATAAGTGTGATGAAATAACTTTCTCCATGCCTATCCCTAACATTCATAGGCCCACAGATGTCCGAATGGACTAATTGCAAAGGATATTCAGCTCTAGTCGCATGACCAAAAGGTTTTCTTATAGATTTTCTAGCTAGACATAGGAATGGCAGGAGATGTGGGGCGGGGTAAGTTCTGTCTTAACCCGCATAATTTCTACATACCCCGTCCCGCCCCGCATAGGATTTAAACCTGCATTCACCCGCCCCACACTCCACCCGTGTTCACCTGCCCCACAAATATTTTTAATAAAAATTCTCTTTTTTGTGATTTTTTTGCCAATAAGGCAATCACATAGATAAACTCCCACCCTAATCACATCAGGTGACTTGAAAATAACACAGATTTCGACCATTATGTAGGACTTATTTTCTGCTCACATTCGTGTCAAATCTAAATGCGTTTAAGGATGTTTCATATACAATGATTTACAAATAATTACTAATGCTTCTCCTGTTAAATGCATACAATTTCATATTCAAAGAAGAAGAAAAAATAGTTATGAAAACAGCACTTTAACGAACCTTCAACAGGACACAACACTAGTTAGTTCAAAAAATTAAATCCCCGCCTCGCCCCGCGTGATTTTTTTTATTTTAAATTTGAACCCTCCCCGCCCCGCAATCGCAAACTCCCAAACCCGCACTGTCCCGTACCCGCACCGCCCCATTACCATCCCTAGCTAGACAATTTTTACAAGTGGACAATTCCACATGTTCAATATTGGAAAGCAAACCTTATTTTGCGAAGCTTTGCATTCTTTGTTGGCTAAATAAATTATAGAAAAACTTAGAAAACCTTATTCTTGCATGCCATATGTTTACATCACTATCATATTTATGTGAAAAAAGAAACATAGAAAAACTGCATTGTTATTAAATGAATCATAATCCAAATCCATAATAATTAAGCCTCCGGTCACATGACCAAAACCAAATATAGTTGAACCAAAAATCAACTTGGCAGAATTACCATGACAAAATAAGTCAAATCCTAGGTTAAGCAAAACTGAAACTGAAATAACATTCCGGCGAATTGTTGGTGCAAACAGAACATCATATAGTATTAGGTCTCGACCGCCACGCAAGACTAACTTGCATGTACCGATCCCTTCAACAGTAACTTTATTGTTATTGCCCATATATATCCACTTTTCTTCACATGAAACTCGCCGAAATTCAACAAAGGCACTGCATTCCCAGGCTATGTGGTCCATTGCTCCAAAATCTATAATCCACAAAGGATTAGATTCAGTTACAAAAATAGAACTAGAAACACAAAATTCACTAATTCGAGCATCGTGAAATACCTTTCTAGGAGGCTTAGAGCAATCTCTGGCATAGTGACCCTTTTTGTCACAATTATAGCATTTCACTTTAGCAACTTTGACACGTTTGGGACGTCTGTTCTTGCCTTTTTCAGTCTTTGTCCTTGTAGCATGCTGAGCTGGCTGAGCTTGAGGTGGACCTCTCTTCTTTCCACAATTCCTTTTCTTTGAATCACTCTTGGTTTTGGAGTTTGTTGCCATGTGCAACTCAGCTATTGGCTTTGCAGCCTCAAGTCATTCCTCCTCTAACTCAAGATGACTCCAGACATCTTCTAGAGTTGTGATTCGCTCACTATGGGTCAAATGCATTTTTATATGATCCCAAGAATTAGGTGAAGAGTGTATGACAACTTGGATTTGCTATTCATTAGTCAACATATGACCATCTTTTAACTCCCCAATCATATTTATCCTTTGCCTTAGATGTATTTTCATTGAATGTTCTGGGCGTTTCTTATATGAATCAAATTTGATCCTTAAGGATAGCAGCCTTGCAGTGGAACAGGTACCAAACCTTTTCCTCAAAGCATTCCAAGATCTATAGCTCTTTGGTAATCCTTAAACTGCCTTAGGATGTCATCATCCAAGGTGCTCAATAGCGTAATGCGAGCAATGAAGTTCTTTTTCTTCCAACTGTCATTGGCTTCACGCTCACGCATATGTTGAGCAGTGTTGCCTTCCTCGGGCTCATTCATGACATTGTTAATGGCCTCCAGAGCCTCTTGCTCCTTTAACACATACTGGACATTTAAGCCGGATTTCATAGTTATCTCCATTGAGTTTCTACTCTTTGTTGAGCTCAACAACAATATTTTTCGAAGCAGTAGTCATTCTTTAATAAAATAAAAAATCATGAGGATCATTATAAAAATAAAAAATAATGCATGTTCAACATACATACATATTATAACACTAAGCATCAATTGATTAAGTTAATAAGTATATATATTAATCATGGAGTCGAGAGTTCACTATATTCCCAATCATCATCCAAAAATTTAAATTTTATGAAAACTAACCTATTCAATTATCTAGCTAAGCGTCTCAATCATGTTTAAGATAACATAATTATCTATCATGATTTTACAATCTCATATGGATAATAAGTTAACAAATAACTTATATTAGCATGCAAATAAAATTAATGTCAAACTAATTAACATTTATTACATGCTATACAAATTCTCATAAAATTTACTTTAATGTTAAACTAATTAACATATCATACATGTTAAACAAATTAACAAGTAATATTAATATTAAACTAATTAATATTTATATCATGCTCAACAATTAACATAATACGTGTGTTAAACTAATTAACAAATAAATTTAATGTTTTACAAATCAACATTTCAAGCATGTTAAATAAATAAATAAATAAATAAATATAATGTTAAACAAATTAATATTTCAAGCATGTTAAATAAATTAACAAATAAATATAATGTTAAACAAATTAACATTTTAATAATGTTAAACTAATTAACAAATAAATTTAATGTTAAACAAATTAATCTTTCAAGCAATTGGGATAATAAAATAATGTCACGGCCTAAAATTTCTATCCATCGTGATGGCGCCTAACACACCGGTTGGGCAAGCCGAAACATGATAACGAAGGCAACATAATAACGAAATTTATAGAAATATCATAAGTGTGAGGTCTCAATACAATAAAACTGCTAATACAAAATAAATCCCCAGAAACTGGTAAGTACGGAGTCATGAGCTTCTACAACGGAACACAAGTCTGAAACTGAACAATAAATACACTGTCTGAACTGTAACAACAGTATGAAAAGAAAAGACAAGTCAAACTGCGACGGATGCAACTCTACCTCACCTCTAGCAGATAGTCCAATAAGCAAGCCTATTACTGATAACTGGTCCCCACACCTAGATCTGCACAATTAAGTGTAGAGTGTAATATGGGTACAACCGACTGTCGCGCCCCGTTTTTCTTGTGAAAGAGGGTTTCGACATGTGAAAACTCTTTTAAATGGGTATTAAAAGAAAAGAGTCACTACCTAACGGTTTTTAAGGTGCGTTAGGGCACCTATTTACCAATAACTCTGTTTGACTAGTCAACGCTACCAAAGATCGGGTGAAGGCTCAAATTACCTCAAAGAGAAGGCTTTAGGCACTATTCGAGGTCCACAACTGTGGGTCCCGGCCGAAGTTTACAGTATGTGAATTAAATAATTAAGTTAGGTGATCAAATAAGCAAAAAAAGATGTAGAAGTTGGAAACTCTATTATAACATAAGAATTAACTATATGACTAATTGATACAAGTCTTAAAAAATCACGAGTACATTTGCGTCGATCTATGACTAAGTGTGGACAGCCAGTATATAAAAGGATGGGGGGTCATAAGTTTATTAGCCTAAAGGATCACCGCGTGCAACATAAATAATACTTCGCAACTCCCTTAGGGTAAGGGTTGCTCATATTATTCAGCGGGCACATACTATCATCTCCTGCTACTCGATTACTATGTTGAAGTTAGTACTTAAAGGTGCTCTAATTCAATTCTAAAACATATCATATGTGTGCACTACCCGTCCCATGTCTATGGTCCAGGAGGCTTTGGACCTGTTATTAGGTGGTTCTAGACTTTACTTAGGTCGCTCAAAATGATAAAACTAGGCGATATTCAAAATAGATAGGACTGCACACAATTGCAATGAAAGGCTCAAGTTGACCTCCACACAAAAGCACGCGATTAGATTCTTATATTAGGCAATAGACAAATTCAGAATTAAGACTTAGAGTCATTAAGTCTTATAGGCATGGCCTCTAGGTGATTCTGAATTCCAGTATCGTACAAGCACCGTTGTTGTTTTAGACTAATGAATTCACATATTATAGGTATTACAAACCCTATAGGCATGATCTCTAAATTGTTTGTGCAATGAGGCAGTAAAACTATTCGAAAGCTCAGAATTAATAGCGCTTGATTTATAGACAGGCTTTCTAGGCATATAATCGTATTCTATAGGCAGGATTTCTAACAATTGACAATTAGACTTAGTTTTATAACACTTTATCTCTATATGCATGCTATCTAAGTGAGGCAGTGCAAAATCAGCATGAAGCAGTTGATCAATTATTAAACCTTATAGTCATGATTTCTAGATTGGCGAAAGTATTGCATTATTGTATCCTATAGACATGAAACCAGTGTAGTAATTATTTGAGTCGACATATTTTGACAAGTTAAGTGAAGTGTCTGTGCGTGATTCCTATAGGCAGGGTTCCTATTAGTGCAACATACGCTAAACAAAACAGCAAGTAAGGTATGATAGACGTAATAGCAAATAGAACACATAGACCCTATAAGAATGTTTTCTACCCTTTCATGCTAGCATTAGAATACCTCAGCCCCCATTTACTAATCCTCCCATTATTTGTTATTACAAGTTATTAAAGGCCAAATAAATAATGTAAACATAAAAAAACAATCATAAGCCCATTAGGATAGCTAAAAGCCCAACACAAAGGAATCCTTTGACTTTCTGGGCCTTCAACAGTCTTGCTCTCCGGACCACCAACAAGCCCAAATCCCAAGCTCACAAGGACAACTAGAATGCACCTGAATCCAGTACCCAAGTCTAAAAACACATATGGCCCATCCAACCAGGCCCAAACGCGAAGACAATTGTCTTGCTTACTCAATAACCACAACAAATGCCACAAGTAATAACCCACACAAACTAACTACTCAAATAAGTTCAGATTTAGACTTATACATAGGGGGATACTTAGGTATTATATCTAATGAAGAAACTGGACTTGTTAAACATGATATCCCAGAGGCAAATAAGCACATGAATAAGAATAGAACAAAAACTCTCAAAGAGATTTCAACAGACAAACATGGTATAGAACTGATTCAATAGGAGTTCACAAATAAAAAGTTTACCAGGAGGATCTAAAGTAAGACATGCCTGAAACTAGTCTTACAAAACAATCATATAGACACATTTCCATGGGGTGACAGAGTAACTAGCATGTATTCATTTAATTCTAAAGAAACCAGAGATTCAGCAGGTTGATCATATATGACAAGTTTAGTTATGCGTCCGGGATTACCCAAAGGCATTAGACTCTAGTAAATTTAACACTAGCATTACAGGATTTCATCATGATAACAGAATTATAGTAACATAGAATAATTAAAACTTTGTTGGGGTTCACTAAAGGTATAAACATAAGTCATGCTTGGTCTGAAAGCCTTAAATAGTATTGGTATGCAAGAACTCATACTATTATGGATTAGTTCTAAGGAAAGTTATCAGGTTGTTCATGATTGCACCAAGTGTGAAATATAAAAAAGGCATGGTCACAGCTAATTGGCAATCAAACAAGACTTCTTAAAAGCAGGAAAACTAGTAGGCATAGTCAAAATCGACTTACAAACACCCACTTAGTTCAAATATGAGAGACTTAACACATTCGACTTCTAGGCAGACATCAATCATCTTAAGAAGGTTATACTTGGACTCATGATAGATGAAACTATGCAAAATTCAAGGTTAATATGAAAGTCAAGTAATACTTAAGAGGGCTAGAACTTTATTCCAACCGGCTGCACCTAGAAAAGAACAAGCTACCCCTTTAGAAGCTTTGGACTTAGGTAATATCAGAACACACAGAATTGTAGAAGAAACATCATCGAGACTAACAATCAGTAGAACACGTGATACTCTTAAAACATTAGGAATTCATAAACAGCAGGGAAACTGAGTCAAACAATAGTGGCACATATAATTCACATAGACACCATCATATAAGAGGGAAGTGATTTGAATTGTAAAGGTAGAGAACACTAACCAGTTGCAAAGATAAATGAGCAAAAGAGTGAGGATCTTAGAATATCATAAGTGATTCAGTAGCAGCAATTGAAGGAAGACAGTGAAATCCCAAATCCCCAATGCTTCAGAGTTCACAAGAGCCTCAAGAAGGGCTCCGAGCAGTGCTTGCACCGGAGGAGGTCGTTTAATGGTATTATGGCCTTGGATTTCAGCCGGCCAAGAATCCAATAGTTTCAGAAAATATTCGAGTGTAACAGAGTAAGTAAATGAGTGAAAGAGGAGAACAGTGAGAAGAGTAAGAGAGAATAGTTCCTCCGGTCTGTTAAAGGGGATTAGGGGAGGGGTTTATATAGTAGTAAAGATCAACACACGAAATAAGGAAATACAGTCAATCGAACACAAATAAGGAAAGAGAAGCATGCAAAATCACTCAGAATCAATTTAGGAGAAAATTGAGTAAACCCTAGTTTAAAAGGAGAGCACAAATGGTCGAAATACCACTGAATCGGACCCCTATAGCCTGGTAGTGAGTATATCCAGACAAAATATCGCCTATATATCGAAAGTTGAAGGCGATGACACTTGATTTGGGAGATCGGTACTTTCCAAAAATGGGGCAAGTACTATGTAACACCATAGTCTCGTAACAAACAACGAGATATTGCATAGAAGGTAAGGGAATCAAGGATTGATTCCATTTTGGGACCGTATTTGGAGAAGATTTTGAGATACGATGACTAGGGTTTCTCAGAGAAGAGGAGAGTAGAGAGGTTTTAAGGGTGGATGTTACGCGAAAATGTCTCTAGGGTTTGGGTGAGGAAGATATAAGGAAAGGGGAAGGGCTATTGTGGGCCGTTGATCATCTAAGATCATCGGCCATGATTAAAGGGGAAGTGGGATGGGTCATGAGATGGGTATAGGGTAATGGGATGTTGATATAGTGTTAAGGGGTATATGGCCAAGGTTTTGGTCCGAACATTAGCCCTATATTGGGCTAAGAATTAAATACACCAAAATTATTTAAAATAATTTATAAACATTAATTAATAAATAATAAAATATTACTTATAAAATAAAATAATTTAAAATAATAGCTTAATATTATAAAATATAAAAAATGCTATTTTAGCATGAATAATGTAAAAAATGTAATTAAGCGCAAAATATAGGCTATTACTGCAAAATTATGTAAATTGCTCAAAAATGCAAATATAATTATATGAAATGAAGTAAAAATATTATAAAATATAAAATATATATGTGGATGAAAATAATGAATTTGGATGATTGAGTCATCATAAAATAGTTTGATAGGATAATTAGTAATTACCTTAACAATTTAAATGCAAGAAAAATCAATTTTAAAGCTTTAAAAATTATGAAAAATTATAGAAAATACTTATATAAACCTTATAAATTGGTGATGATGCATAAATGTTATTTTAAAATTATATATGACATTTATAAAATATAAGGGCAAAATTGGGTATCAACAGCTGCCCCTCTTTATCTGGGAATGATGAAAGAGTTGTCAGGTAAAGAAAATGATGACAAATTTTATCCGAAATAAGTGGGGGATGATGTATTTTGAAAAATGGGGGTCGAACCCTGGTTCTTGAGTTGCCTACATATCCCTGGTGTTACGGGAATCAGGCCGTGTGTAGTTTTGGATCCAACGATGAACGAAACCGATAGAGTTGTTAGAAGAGTAGTTGTGTGTTTCGAAAAGGATCTTTTGGATGTGATAGTGTCGTGAATAACAGATAATTTCAAGTGAATCTATGAACATGAATTTGAACGTTACAGATGTATACGGCGAATGTGTGAGTGGTTACGCACAAAGGGTAATTAATTGCTGATCATCGGTTATGTTAAGGTGATCGAAGGATGTGAATGTTGTGAACGGAAACCGGAGCGAGAATTGCTCATATTTGTAGAACGGTTACCTCCCGAGTTACCTGCAAAACTTAAAACACGATGCACGCGAATATATATATATATGGGGTTATTGCGAAAATTTAAACATTATGCAAATTCTCTTCGGACCATGAGAGTTATCTTTGGACGATGAGGATGATGTCCTTAGACCATGACGTCCTGGGCCTTGAAGCGTATGATAAGGGATTCGCAGGCCATGGAATGGTGTCCTCGGACCATGAGGATTGTGCCTCTGGACCATGACGCCTTTGAATAATGATATGTAATTTCGAGAGATCCTTCAGCCATGGAATGGTGTCTTCGGGCTGTGAGGATGATACCCTCAGATTATGATGCCTTCGGACAATGTGGCGATGTTTCAGCCCATGAAATGCAAAGATGCAGTTATCTCAATCGTTTGATAAAGGTAACAGGTAATACTTAGTCATATGCGAGAACAAGACAAGACAAGGCTTAGTCTTGTATGAGATGAGAGAAGTGCTTAGCCCTATGCGAAGAAAGGAGACAGTGCTTAGTCTTATGCAGTGTAGCGGAGACAGTGTTTAGTCTCATGCAAGGGAAGGTAATGCTTAGCCTTATGTAATAATGGAGGCAGTGCTTAGCCTCATGCAAGGAATGGAGACAGCGCTTAGTCTCATGCAAGGAAAGGCGGTGTTTAGCCTTATGCAATTATGGAGTCAGTGCTTAGACTTATGCAAGGAGTGGAGACAATGCTTAGTCTCATGCAAAGGAAGGGAGCGTTTAGCCTTATGCAATTATGGAGCTAGACAGTGCTTAGCCTCATGCAATGTAATGGAGACAGTTCTTAGTCTCTTACAAAGGAAGGCATCATTTAGCCTTATGCAATAATGGAGGCAGTGCTTAGCCTCATGCAATGTAATGGAGACAATGTTTAGTCTCATGTAGAAAAAGGTAGCGTTTATCCTTATGCAATGATGAGGGTAGTGCTTAGCCCTATGCAAGAAGAGAAAGGATTAAATGCGAGAGGGAAAAGTATTTCTTAGCTTGACGCGTTTGCGTTTAGTGACTTCTATCGGTGTAAAGATAGTGATCTTGTTGTATGTATATATTTGCGGACATTCTTGTTATGTCCATTGTGCCTGCATCCAAAGAAAAATCGTGAGTTTTTTGGGCGAAGGTTGGTTCGTGCTCTCGATTCTTTCCTTTGCCTTCGCTCCTGTCTTGAGGTCCTATTTGAGTCACCCTGGGTAATGTCTGGCTACTACAGAAAAATGAAATTTTTGAAAAATATGCATTTGTGATAAATCGTTTATATAACAATGCACTTTGTTCAAAATATGTGATGATGCATAAAACAAATAATGTTCGAATCGAAGACAGTGACACGTTTTGAGACATTGCAACCTCCTAAGTCTGGAATTTTTAGGGCCCTCCTCAAAATTCTGCCCCAGTTTATATGCATACTTTTGGTGATACACTTCTTTGGTTACCCTAAACATGATGAGATCTGACAAACTCGAGATCTTGCCCCAGTTTCTGACCATAAGGGGAATGAAGATCTTATTATAAAGTGACAGAATCTATAGGGCTGCCTACGTATCCCCTCTTAAATGGGAATCAGATCAAGCGTAGTTCAGGTTACATCAAATAAAAAGTGCAAACATAACCTTAAACATAATATCTCTTGATTGCGTCGGGGTTGATAGGTTTTGTCCATATCTCTTCATCCATCTTTGCAAGTATAAGTGCTCCTCCTGTCAGTACTCAGTGAACCATGTAAGGGCCTTGCCAATTGGGTGAGAATTTCCCCTTTGCTTCATCTTGATGTGGGAAGATTCGTTTCAGCACAAATTGCCCCAATGTGAATTGCCTTGACCTGCCCTTTTTATTGAAAGCCCTTGCCATTCTGTTCTGGTAGAGTTGACTGTGACACACTGAGTTTATTTTTTTACCATTAATGAGAGCTAGTTGTTCATACCGGTTTTGTACCCATTCTGAATCGATGAGCTCGGCTTCTTATATGAATCTTAAGGAAGGAATCTCCACTTCGGTAGGGATAACAACTTCGGTACCAAAGACTAGTAGATAGGGGGTTGCCCCAGTTGATATATGATATGTGGTTCGGTACTCGAGTAAAGAAAACGGTAACTTCTCGTGCAATTGTTTGTAGTTGTCCACCATTTTCCTCAATATCTTCTTGATGTTCTTGTTGGCAACTTCTACGGCTCCATTCATTTGCGGCATGTATACTGTGAAATTCTGATGATTGATCTTGAATGTTTCACACATAGTTTTCACCAGGTCACTGTTGAGATTGGTGGCATTGTCAGTAATGATTGACTCAGGTACTCCAAATCGATAAACAATGCGATCCCAGACAAAATTTGTACGATCTTCTTAGTCACAGCCTTATAGGAAGCGGCCTCAACCCATTTTGTGAAGTAGTCTATGGACACCAAAATGAACCTGTGTCCGTTTGCAGCAGCGGGTTCAATTGGTCCGATAACATCCATGCCCTAAGTAGAGAAAGTCCAGGGTGAACTCGTTGCATTGAGTTTGTTGGGCAGCACTCGTATCATATCAGCATGTATCTGGCATTGGTGACACTTTTGAATATATTTGATACAGTCTGTCTCCATAGTCATCCAGAAATAACCTACTCTTAATATCTTCTTGGCCAAAACGAAACTGTTCATGTGAGGTCCGCAAGCTCTGGCATGTATTTCTTCGAGCAATCTAGATGCTTCTTTGGCATCGACACTTCGTAACAATCCCAAATCAGAAGTCCTTCTATATAGAATTCCTCCACTCTAAAAGAAATGGTTGGCCAACCTTCGAAGCATGTATTTCTGAGTGTGTGTAGCATTCTCTGGGTATTCTCCCTTTTCCAAGTATTTCTTGATATCGTGGAACCATGGATTTCCGTCAAACTCTTCTTCAACATAAGCATAATAAGCTGGCTGCTTATGAATTCCTATTGGGATAGGATCGATGAAATTATTTTTTGGATGTTGTATCATGGAAGAAAAGGTAGATAATGCATCTGCGAACTCATTCTGAATCCTTAGAACATATTTGAATTCTATCTTTGTGAACCTCTTGATCAATTTTTGTATACAGTGCAAGTATGACAATATTTTAGTTTTTTTAGTAGCCCATTCTCCTAGTACCTGGTGTACTAACATATCAGAATCTTCGATTACCAACAACTCTTGAGCGTTCATGTCGATGGAAAACCTGAGTCCCAAGATGCATGCCTCATATTCCGCCATATTATTGATGCACAGGAACTTGAGTTTTGCGGATACGGGGTAATGTTGACCTATTCCTAACACTAAAATAACTCTGATACCCAATCCCTTGAAGTTTGCTGCTCCGTCGAAGAACATCCTCTAACCGTCGTATGCTTCAGTGATATTTTCTCCTACAAATGACATTTCCTCATCGGGAAAATACGTCTTCAATGATTCGTATTCTCCGTCCACGGGATTCTGTGCCAAGTGCTCAGCCAATACTTGCCCCTTGACTGCCTTTTGAGTCGCATTGATGATGTCAAATTCACTTAGCAATATCTGCCTCTTTGCTAACTTACCCATATGCATGGGTTTCTGAAAAATGTATTTTGGTGGATCCATACTTGATATAAGATATGTAGTGTACGCACAGAAATAATGTCTCAACTTCTGGGCTATCTATGTCAAAGCACAGCAGGTGCGTTCCAACAGAGAATATCGGGCCCCATAAGGTGTGAACTTCTTGCTCAGATAATATATCGCTTGCTTTTTCCTCCCAGTTTAGTCATGTTGTCTTAAAATGCAACCAAAGGCTCCATCCAACACGGACAGATAAAGCAGCAGAGGTCTTTATGGTTCTAGCGGGACCAACACGAGCGGTTTAGATAGATACTCCTTGATTTTATCGAAGGCTTTCTGGCATTCTTCAGTCCAGCTTGTTGCAGCATCTTTCCTCAGCATTTTGAAGATCGTCTCACATATCACCGTTGATTGTGCTATAAAACAGCTGATATAATTGAGGCATCCTAGAAAACTCATCACATCCTTCTTATTCTTTAGTCGTGGCAAGTCCTGGATAGATTTGAATTTTGACGTGTCTAACTCAATACCTCGACGACTGAAGATGAAACCTAGCAACTTTCCAGCAGGGACTCCGAAGCACATTTTGCGGGGTTCAACTTCAAGTTGTATTTTTGGAGTCGGTCAAAAAACTTTTTCAGGTCCGCTATGTGGTCTGAACTCCTTTTGGATTTGATGATAACATCATCCACGTACACCTCTATTTCCTTGTATATCATATCGTAGAAGAAAGTCATCATGGACCTCATGTAGGTGGCCCCAACATTATTCAAACCAAACAGTATTATTTTATAACAATATATTCACCATGGTATGATAAAGGCGGTTTTTTCGGCATCCTCTTCGTCCATCTAAATTTGATGATATCATGCGAAGCGATCTACAAAGGATTAGAGTTCATGCTTGGCGCAATTGTAGATCAGTATGTGTATGTTAGGCAGCATGAAATCATCCTTAGGACTTGCTCTGTTCAAACCTCGATAATCGACACATACTCTAACTTTTCTATCTTTCTTCCGAACTGGCACAATGTTGGCTAACCAGGTCGGGTATTCGACTACTCGAAGAACCTTCGCTTTGATTTTCTTGGTGACCTCCTCTTTTATCTTCAGACTCATGTCTGGCTTGAACTTTCTGAGCTTCTGCTTTACCGGTAGACACATGGGATTGGTAGGTAGCTTGTGAGCTACTATGGATATGTTTAATCTAGTCATATCGTTGTAGGACCATGCGAAAATATCTTCATATTCCTTTAGAAACTTGATATAATCTTCCTTATCTGACGGTGATAGATGAATGCTTATACGAGTTTCCTTGACTATTTCATAATCCCCTAAGTTAACGGCCTCAGTTTCCTCCAAATTGGACTTTGGTTTGTTTTCAAAATTTTCTACTTCATTGACAATTTCCTCAGGTATTATATCATCTTCCAGATCTTCTGAATCACTGTCCTTATGTTGCATTGTCTCATTACATATCGCAGTCATAGGTTCATTAGGATATGTAATAATTATGCTGAACAGAATGCAAAAAGATAATAATAAATATGAAAAGCGATAATGCATTAATAAAGCTTAAAACTGTCAACAAGTACGACTCGATGGCTTGAGTAATTATTTCAAAGAAAAATACTGAAAATGTCTTAAATGCTCAAAATAATTTAAAAACAAGTCATGCTAATTTTGCTGGGCGATCCCGGGATGGTGTAGCGGTCCAATTATTTAGAACAACTCCTTCTCCCACTGTCTGAATGTTAAGGTCTTCCTCCTCCTCCTCCTCCTCCTCCTCCTCCTCCTCCACAATTGCACTGCAGTCCATGTCTTCCTCGTCCAGAAACAACTTCCTCATACCGGCCAAAATTTCATCTTCCTCGGATCCCCACATTATTTCAGCTTGACGGAATGTCTGATACAAAGGTGGTATGGGTTGTTCCAACAGGTAGTAATTGGCATTCCATGGTGGTATCCAATCCTGATACTCTTGCATGGTGTATTCATACCTGAGTCCAAAGGTTGTGCCATGATACTGTGCTTGTATGGGTTTTGTGATCCCTTGAAGCTTTCGGCCAAGACCCTTGTCTGGTTCATATCCCGTCCACAACAATATGCTTTCTATCTTGTTGCTCCACCATCGATCCTTTTTAATTGCATTAACCCGCTCAATGCGATGATATGTTTCTCCGCCCAACTTTCTCCTATTTTCGATGACTGGAACGGTCTGGTTGGTGTAGATAGGGTTGCTTCTATCTCCCTGAATGATCACCTCCTGATGATTCCATTCGAACTTCACAGCCTGGTGCAGAGTATATATATCTAGAACTTAGAACTCAACATTAAACCAAGTCGGGCCCATCTGTAGATCAAGGTTGATTTCTCCGATAGTGGCTCTCTGAGATCCGTCGAATGCCTTCACATTCATGCTTCCAATTCGTATCTCGTGCAGGCCTTTACCTAATCTTTTCAGAGTGGTCAGCGGGCATATGTTCAAGCTCGAACCTCCATCTATCAGGACCCTAGCAATGAACTTGTCCTCAAATTACACTGTGATGTGCAATGCCTTGTTGTGACTTAACCCTTCTAACGGTAACTCATCTTTGTGGAAAGTAATTTTGTGACTCTCCAGTACCTATCAGACCATGTTAGCCATCTCTCCACTAGTGATGTTGGCAGGTACATAAGCTTCACTTAATACATTCATCAAGGCATTCTTGTGTGCGTCTGAATTTTGTAACAGTGATAAAATGGATATCTGAGCGGGAATCTTGTTCATGTGTTCAACAACAGAGTATTCCCTTGCTTGTATATTCCTCCAAAGATTGCTAATGCCTGTCTCAACAACAGGCGGCTTAGGTGCAGCTTCTTCGCTCGTTCCTCCCGGATTCGCAGGTGTGTAAACTCTGCCATTTCTAGTCATACCTTGCGCGACACTTATTTCTTCCATCTTGGATTTTTCCTTTCTTCTTACTTCTGCAACATAATCCCATGGGGTGGCATCATACTTGTAAGATGGTGTGGGAGCTACCATTGCAGTGAAGGGTGCAACTACCTCGACCTCAAATGGTGTTTGGGTTTGTACCACAACTGGCGTGAGGGTGACTGGATATGTTTTAGGAGTGTCTCCCTCTCCAATGAGTCAAATGGACCCTTCCTGATCCCATTCCTCATCAGTTTCTATCACGTTCACCCCCTCACCCCTATGATCCGAGAGAGGATTATTGCGGATATTTGGTGCGGCTTCCTTTGCTTGTATAACCTTAGTGTCAATCAGTGTCTGAATCTTGTCTTTTAACATGCGGCATTCCTCAAAGGTATGGCCCTTCATGCCTGAATGATAGGCATAAGTTTTGCTGGGATTGATCCACTGGAAGGGTTCTCAACAACAACAACAGGAATAGGGGTGACGTAACCAGCGACCTTCAGTCTCTCATACAGTTGGGCTATGGGTTCAGCAATTGGGGTGTATTGTCTAGGAGTTATGCGGTCAAAATTTGGGCGTGGCTTTGGGTAGTTTTGGCGGGCGGGTGGAGGTGAATGGTAATATGCAGGTTGAGTGTTATAGGTATGGTAGGTGGTGGCAGAGTATTGATATTTTGGGGGTGAGGGTTGATAAGTGGGTGGAGGTACATGGTATGTGAGGGGAGACTTAGGGTCGTGGCTTACCATCACAGCACCCACTTTTTTCTTCTTTGAGATACCTCCTGATTGCAAGGCTTTATTTGTGGCTTGCAGCGCCTCGAAATTAGTCACCATCCCACTCTTAATTCCTTCTTCTATCCTCTCTCCTAACTTAATAATGTCTGAGAACTTGTGATTCTCGATGACCATCAACCTTTCATAATACAGCGGATCTTGATCTCTAACAAAGAACTTGTTCACTTATTCTTCTTCAAGTGTTGGCCTTACCTTTGCGGCCTCTGATCTCCAACGAGTAGCATACTCATGGAAAGTTTCTGTCTTCTTCTTCTTGAGGTTTTGGATATAGAAAATGTCTGGCGCGTTCTCTGTGTTGAACCTGAATCTGTCCATGAAATCTAATGCCATACCTACCTAATTTGCCCACTTCTTCGGGTTTTGACTGATATACCAAGATAAGGCATCTCCTGTAACACTTCATGAATAGTTTCATGCAGATTTGTTCATTCTTTCCCACTCCTACAAGCTTGTCACAGTAGTTTCTTAGATGTATCTTTGAATCACCGGTTCCATCGAACATTTTGAACTTGGGAGGTTTGTAACCCTCCGGCAGTTCTACATCTGGCTGAATGCACAAATCTTCATAGTTTAAACCTTCAACGCCTTTCCCATCTTCAACACTTTAGACTCTCCCTGTAAGTTTCTTGAGTTCCTCTACCATGTTTCGAATGAGCAGGTCCTTCTCAGTCGGCTCAGGTATGGTTTGTTATGATGGTATGGGGTAAGGTTTTCACATTTATCGGATTGCTTTGATGAGTTCCTGGAACTTGGGTATATGGGTGATCATTGATTAAGGTTTGAGGGGTATCGGGGGTAGGTTGAGGTGCATTTTGGGGAGTGTGATAAGTAGTGATTTGCGGGTATTGAGTTGGGTGATGGTGGTATTGTTGAGGGGTTTGCACTGGCGGTGGGTTAAGATTTAGAGGAGGTGCGGAATTATGATACTAGTGCGGTGCGGGAGGATTCGAAGCTATGGGTGGTGGATTATGGTTTTTGCAGGTTGATGTCGGGAACACTGAGAGTAAGGGAAAGGTTTGCCAGATTTTGGACTTGTTCAAGCTCACCCTATAGTTCTAGGATTTTCTGCTCCAAACGTAAGACCAACTCATTCTGCCATGGGGTGCTTCTACCATCTGAAGTTTCAACATTTTCATCCACAATAGCATTATCTTTCGGGATACCACTTAAATCGTGCATCTTCCATTTGCCCTTGCCTTTGTTTCTCGGGTCGCTAGGTAAAGGAGGAGGTAGAAGACCTCTGGATCTAGTGTAGTATGTTGATGATGCCAGTATGCACGAACCAACCTTTGGGAATAGGAATAAATAAAGGAAAAAACAAAAGGTAACCAAGTCAGTAATGTGAAATAAAAGAGTGTTTGCAATATTTAAACATATTTCAAAAAAGTCATGCAATAATTCGCATCCTAATTTAGGGGACCTCATTGTGCCTGAGGTAGGCCTAAGCGACACATAGACTTGGAGAAAATTGATTCTAGCGTTTGCCTCATCTCATTAATGTGAAAATAAGCCAAAACAATCTTTCACTAAATCGACAATAAAGTCACTAATGGCATTAAGCCGTATTACATCGAAATCTAATCTAAGCTAAAAAGCAGTAAAGAACATCATCTCCTAATCTATTTGGTCCCTACAGGACCTTCTCCATGCTTGGCTCTCTTGAACCCATCAATCATGTTTCCCAGATCGCGCATGCCTAGCAATAAGTAAGCCTTTTCCAGCTTTCCTCCTTCATCGCCGTCCATGCCTTGACAATCCCAAAGTCTCTTTCTCATCTTCCCTTCTAGCTCCATCAGTCATTGCTCCAAGTATTCTAATCTCTCCGTCGACTTAGTGGCAATCTCTTTCCATTCACTTATCGCCTCCATGTTTACTTTATGTTGCTCCAGATGCTTAGCTTCAGATTCGAACACCTTTTTGCATAGCCTCGTGTACTTCAGTTGTGCCTCCGCCACTTCATCTATGATCATATCCTTCAGATTGATTCCTTGTTTGATGTCCCCAACTATATCGTCTTCTAACCAGGATAGATAGTAGTACATATGGCCGGCGTGATACCTGTCTGGCTCAATAGTTTCTCCTTCCATGATGATCTTTTGGTACCATATGTGTTGCGCTTCGAACTTAAATGGGATGACATCTCCCTTGAAATTTGCCTTGTATTGAACCATGTTGGAAACCCGAGGTATGATTTATTTTCTTCCAACTTGCCTCATTACCCTTATAGGAGCGTAAGGGTAGATGCCTCGCAGCCCAATCAGTACCAAGTGAGTAGTTCCTTTTGATCTGATGATGAACTCACTACTAGGAAACCATTGAAACATCCAATGCACTTGCTTGTCTATCAGATTGCTGAAGAAATACACCCAGCCTACAGCATTTCCAGGCTTTGCAAATTTGTCTACAATGAATGTCATTTTCTTTGGGTGATGGTTGCTATGTAGTCATTCAGTGGCCTTCCCAAAAGCTCTTGACAATACTCTCCCTTCTGAAAGTGTTCCAGCAGCCAAACTTATAGAAATAGATTACAACCCTCAAAGTGTCTGAACCCCTGCTTGCACCGATCCAGAGCATGGTACATCTCAGCTAAGATCATGGGGATGATAGTGTAAGTCTGTCCTTCAATGTCATCCATTAAGGTCCCGGCGACCATGGCTAAGCGGGCATGAATCCTTCTTCCTTGTATTGGAAAGATCAACAATCCCAAGAAGCAGACAATGAAAATATAAACCTAGTGGTGCACCCATCCCAAAGAGGTAATGGCTAATTAGTCATGATGAAGGCGATATGATTTGTTATGTCCATAACGCTCGTAGAGAAACTCAAAAGGGATGTATAATTTCTTTAGACAGAGCAGTTCATCATTCTTCTTAAAGCCCAACATTTTTAGAAAACCACGGGGAGTGTGATTTTCTGGCACCAGTAGTCCCGGACTATCCCATGGTAACTTGGAGAAACCCCTATTTCTTCTAGGAGAGGAGTCATTTCTATATTGCCAAATCGATAAACAGCTTTTTTTATCGTCCCAGAACATAGTAGCGGCCTCGATCAGTTTTCTATTTGGTCGAATATTCAGCAAAGATGGAAAGTCACCAAGTACTCTCCTCACATGATTTTTATCACAAGGTGCAAGGTCTTTCCACCAGTCAATTAGCAAAGGCGGGATATTTTGGACCATGCCGAACCTGGGGATTTCATGCTTCATTATCTGCAAACAAACAAAGGTTAGCCTTTCCCCCTCCATATTCAACTACTTACGTAATAATGATCAACATGTTGGCATATTTTCTCCAAATAATGTACATAACATGATAGTGTCCTTTGGGATTATGAAATCTCGTCGGACTTTGGACAAGGTTTATCTAAGTGGGTTGTTACGTCAATGATGCCTCAATCCGTACTAGGTTTAGCATGATGCATGTAGATTTCAAGTTAGAGTGGGATTCTAGAAGGGTCTAGACCGGTACTCTCAAGTGGGCAACTTGAGAGGGAAAGGCACGGGACCGTCGACTGCACTGCTGATCAACTAGTCTACCGCAAATAAGCCTTTTCGATTTAAAATGGTGATTTCATGAAAGCGCGGACACTCATCAAGCGCCGCTATGTTGATAATGAGCACGAGTGGAGTATGATGTGGAGCATGCTTTATGCAAAAATAGTAATACGTTGGCAAGTATTTGCATGATAAAAGTGCATAAAAATAGTAAATAACACGGTAAAGATGAAAAAGAAGAGAAAAGAAAAGAAAGAAAAAAGAGAGAAGTCAGTTTAACTCATGAAAATGTGCGAGAACATAATGAAGAAAATAGGAAAATAGGGACGGGAGAGTCATGATATAGCAGTCTTAGACAAGATGAAAGAAGCGGGAGAGGGCATACATGTCATAGCAATAAAGGAAAATAAGGGAAGGGATGTGCATGTCATAGCAATTTAGAGAAATAAAGAAAAATAAGGGAAGGGATGTGCATGTCATAGAAATTTAGACAAATAAAGGGAAATAAGAGAAATAATCCACATAAGTCAAATTCGTTACGGTAAGAGCCTAAGTATGTCCCCAGCAGAATCGCCATGCTGTCGCGCCTCATTTTCTCGCGAAAGTGGGTTTCGACATGTGACAACTCTTTGAGGGTATTAAAAGAGAAGAGTCACCACCTAACAATTTTTAAGGTGCGTTAGGAAACCTATTTGCAAATAACTTTGTTTGACTAGTCAACACCACCAAAGATCGGGTAAGGACTCAAATTATCTCAAAGAGAAGGTGTTAGGTACTCTTCGAGGTCCACAACTGTGGGTCCCCGCCGAAGTTTACACTATGTGGATTAGATAATTAAGCTAGGTGATCAAATAAGCAAAGAAAGATGTAGAAGCTGGAAACTCTATTATAACATAAGAATTAACTATATGACTAATTGATACAAGTCTTAAAAAACCACGAGTACACTTGCGTCGATCTATGACTAAGTGTGAGCAGCCAGTATATAAAAGGATAGGAGGTCCTAAGTTTTTTAGCCTAAAGGATCACCCCGTGCAACATAAATAATACTTTCCAAATACGTGCACTACCTATGGTCCAGGATGCTTTGGACCTACTATTAGGTGGTTCTAGACTTTACTTAGGTCGGTCAAAACGATAAAACTAGGCGACATTCCAAACAGATAGGACTGCACACAATTGCAATGAAAGGCTCAAGTTGACCTCCACACATAAGCACAAAAGCACGCGATCATATTCTTATATTAGGCAATAAACAATTTCAGAATTAAGACTTAGAGTCATTAAGTCCTATAGGCATGGCCTCTAGGTGATTCTGAATTCCAGTATCGTACAAGCAGCTTTGTTGTTTCAGACTAATGAATTCACAGATTATAGGTATTACAAACCCTATAGGCATGATCTCTAAATTTTTTTTGTAATGAGCCAGTAAAACTGTTCGAAAGCTCAGAATTAATAGCGCTTGATTTATAGACAGGCTTTCTAGGCGTATAATCGTATCTTATAGGCAGGATTTATAACAATTGACAATTAGACTTGGTCGTATAACACTTTATCCCTATAGGCATGCTATCCAAATGAGGTAGTACAAAAGCAGCATGAAGCAGTTGATCAATTATTAAACCTTATAGTCATGATATCTAGATTGGCGAAAGCATTGCATTATTGTATCCTTTAGGCATATTATCTAAAGCGTTCCATAGTAAACATGGAAACAGCGTAGCAATTATTTGAGTCGACATATTTTGACAAGTTAAGTAAAGTGTTTGTGCGTGATTCCTATAGGCAGGGTTCCTATTAGTGCAACATACGCTAAACAAAATAGCAAGTAAGGCATGATAGACGTAATAGCAAATAGAACACATAGACCCTATAGGCATGTTTTCTACCCTTTCATGCTAGCATTAGAATACCTCAACCCCCATTTACCAATCCCCCCATTATTTATTATTACAAGTTATTAAAGGCCAAATAAATAATGTAAACATAAAAAAACAGTCATAAGCCCATTAGGATAGCTAAAAGCCCAACACAAAGGAATCCTCTGACTTTCTGGGCCTTCAACAGTCTTGCTCTCCGGACCACCAACTGGACCAAATCCCAAGCTCACAAGGACAACTAGAATGCACCTGAATCCAGTACCCAGGTCCAACAACACATATGGCCCATCCAACCAGGCCCAAACGCGAAGACAATTGTCTTGCTTACTCAGTAACCATAACAAATGCCACAAGTAACAGGACACGCAAACTAATTACTCAAATAACGTCAGATATAGATACACAGGGGGATACTTAGGTGTTATAGCTAATGAAGAAACTGGACTTGTTAAACATGATATCCCAGAGGTAAAGAAGCATATGAATAAGAATAGATTAAAAACTCTCAAAGAGATTTCAACAGACAAACATGCTACGGAACGCATTCAATAGGAGTTCACATATAGAAGGTTTACCATGAGGGTCTAAAGACATGCTTGAAACTAGTCCTACAAAACAATCATATAGACACAGTTCCATGGGGGTGACATAGTAACTAGCAGGTATTCATTTAATTCTAAAGAAACTAGAGATTCTGCAGGTTGATCATGTATGACAAGTTTAGTTATGCGTCGGGGATTACCCAAAGGCATTAGACTCTAGAAAATTTAACACTAGCATGATAGGATTTCATCATGATAACAGAATTACAGTAACATAGAACAATTAAAACTTTGTTGGGGTTCACTAAAAGTATAAACATAAGTCATGCTTGGTCTGAAAGCTTTAAACAGTATTGGCATGCAAGAACTCATACGATCATGGATTAATTCTAAGGAAAGTTATCAACTTGTTCATGATTGCACCAAGTGTGAGATGTAAAGAAGGCATGGTCACAGCTAATTGGTAATCAAATAAGACTTCTTAAAAGCAGGCAGACTAGTAGGCATAGTCCAAATCGACTTACAAACACCCACTTAGTTCAAATATGAGAGACTTAACACATTCGAATTCTAGGCAAACATCAATCATCTCAAGAAGGTTTAAGAAATCTAAGGTGATACTGGGACTCATGATAGATGAAAGTCAAGTAATACTTAAGAGGGCCAGAACTTTATTCCAACCAGCTGCACCTAGAAAAGAACAAGCTACCCCTCTAGAAGCTTTGGACTTAGGTAATATCAGAAAACACATAATTGTAAAAGAAACATCATCGAGACTAACAATCAGTAGAACACGTGATAATCATACAACATTAGGAATTCATAAACAACGGGAAACTGTGTCAAACAATAGTGGCACACACAATTCACATAGACACCATCATATAGGAGGGAAGTGATTTGAGTTGTAAAGGTAGAGAATGATAAGTGGGGATTTTGACTACTTATTAGCGCCTTTTAACTTTTGTTTTAGTCTAAAAGCATTGAATTGTGCTCCCGGAATTAATGTAATTGTACAAAATTGCAGGAATGCAGGAAGTTGGGCTCCCGAGATGAAATCTGACTCAATAAAGAATAGTCTAAGCACAAGGTAATAAAGGGGCACAGAAGCACAAAATGTGTGGTCCGCAAAAGGAATTCTGCGGCCGCAGAAGAAATTGCGAACCGCAGAATTCCATCTGCGGCCGCAACCAAAGAGGGAAAAATCTGGAGACAATTATGCAAATTGCGGACCACACATGAATTGTGCGGCCGCAAAAACTGGGCTAGCATTCAAGATCAGAGAGTATGCAAATTTCCAAGTCCAGGACCTCAGTGAATTGTAGACCGCATAATATTTGTGCGGCCGCAGAAGATAGCCTTGCAGCCACAACCCTAACATTGCGTACCGCAGAAGATTGTCTTGCGGCCGCAGTTCTAAATCTACGTATCGTAGAAAAGCTACTTTATGGCCACAGTCCAGAATTGTGCGGCCGCAGAACTCCTGCTCCTGTCAGATGAAGAAATCTGCGGACCGCACATGGAATTGTGCGGCCGCAGAACCTCCCGAGAGGTATTTTGTTCGAGATTTTCAGCCATGTATAAATAGACAAGTTTCACAAAATTAGGTCAAATTTGAACATCAGCAATTACTGTAGCCGTTTTTATTTGCCATTTTTAGAAGCTTACTTTGCTTTGGTGTATTTTACAATAGTTTTAGTCATTTTAATCTTTCATTATGAGTTTAATTAGTCTTTCTTCTTCATTTTCTTCAAACCCAAGTATGAGTAACTAGATTTTTACTAGGGTTGTGACCCAACCCTGCTATGTAAACCTTATGTGTATTTAATTTAGTGCTTATTTATGATTGAATGTTTATTATTTAGCTTAGTTCATGCTTTAATTTGAGGAATTAATGGTTGCAAATATTAGTTCATGCCCATTTGACTTAGTTTCTCCTTGAGAAAGAGAGACCTAGTCTAAGATAACTTGGCTAACAAGGAATTGGATCAATTAAGAGAATGATTTACCCAATTAAATGGTTCAACCTATATATAGTAATAACCCGACTTGAGCTTTCATCAATTGTTTTATGTGATACCCATTTGGTCTTAAGAAAGCCAAATTAGGCAAAACCACTCTCTGACCAAAAGGTATTGAGTGGGTAATTTAGAGTTGATAGCTATAATACACCCCAGTCAACAGAACAAGCATTAATGTCTTTATCCCATTAGGCAAATACCTAGGTAATGGTCACAGCCCTAGGCTTTTTATCAATTTAGAAAACCCCCAAAAACAATTATCTCTAGTCTTCGTTCTTTATTTTGTAATCAATAGAGTAAAATTAGAAGTAGAAAATCAATCTTTTTGTGGAAGTGTAATCTCTATAATTCAATCACGCACATTGAAATATATACCTCTAACTCCCATCTTAGCTCCATATGAATTTGACCCCGACTCTTAGTTGGGTTTCTATAATTGCAAACGACCGTTTCATACCTCTTCTGAGGTGTGCATTTGGACATGATCAATTTTTGGCGTCGTTGCTGGGGAGATAAAAACGGTGTTAGCTATATATTTGGGTGTGTTTTTGGAGTATCTTCTTTTCCTTTCGTGTTACTAACGTGTTTGAGAAATCGTAGGTACAACCATGGCGAACAATGAGCTCGGAAATATTACTTTGGGGGATGTGGACGTTGAGGATGACCAAGTGGACGAGATATGGGAACGCTATCAAACAATGGTTAAGGAATGTCCCAACAATGATATAACGGAGAACATGATTCAACAAACTTTCTATCGTGGGGTCAACACAACCAACCAATGTGTGGTGAATCAACTTATCGGTTGGAACTTTATGACTATGCCTTATGCAGAGGCATGTGATATTTTAGATGTAATGGTGGAAACATCATCGGCATGGCAATCCCGGGCTAATGTTCCACAAGGTGATCCCAGCATGATCCACCTTTACAAAGAGTTGCATGACCATGGGCAAGCCATAGACGAATTGACTACCATCATGAATCAACTAGCAAAGGCTCAACTTTAACAAGTTCAAAATCCTAAGCAAGTCAATGCCATGGAGGGAGTGAACATGATGATGAACAAAAGAAGAACAAAGGGTCCACAAGTGAAACATCGAGTGGAGAATTTTGTGCACGATGATAGTGGTTTTGATCAAGATGATTCTTACAATGACCAAGAAGAGGAGGTGCAATATGTGAACAACTTTCAAGGGCAACGAAATAATTTCCAAGGCACAAACCAACAACAATGGCGACCTCAAAACAATCAAGACAATTGAAATTCTAACAACCAAGGAAATTAAAATGGTGGAAACAATCAAGGGAATTAGAATAACAACAATCAAGGAAATTGGGGGGGGGGGGGTAACAATCAAGGCGAATGGAACAATAATCAAGGCAATCGGGGTCAGGTTTTCAAAGGCCCCCGATGTATCAACAACCGAACAACTCACCTCCTTATCCTTCCCATGGTCCTAGTTCTTCAACCAATGAGATGGGGCATATTGATAACATGTTCAAGCAAATGATGGAAAAGAATACCGATTCAGACGCCCAACTTGCCTCACACAACACATCGATCCGCAACTTAGAATTTCAAATGGGCCAAATCTCTCAAGCTCTAAATTCTCGTCCTAAGGGGGCACTACCAAGTGACACGGTGGTGAACCAAAAGGGTGGGAACAACATGGGGCATGCCATGGACATTTCTACAAGAAGACGAAGAGGTGGGAATGCACCCACCTCAAGTCAAAGGCAACTTGTGGATGATGAGCAAGTGGTACAAAAAGAAGAAGTCCTGAACAATGTGATGCAATCAAATGATGAAGTTCGTATTAATATTGATGATAATGTAGAAGAGACTCAAGAGGATGTGAACCCGTCTAGGGATCACATTATTGACATACCGGAGCCGGTAGTGCAAAAGTCTAAGGCACCATTGCCTAAGCCTCCACCTCCATACCCTCAAAGGCTTGCCAAACAAAATGGCGAGAATCAATTCAAAAAGTTCATTCAAATGATGAAGAGTCTTTCAATCAATGTGCCATTAGTTGAAGCTTTGAAAAAAATGCCCAGTTATGCAAAGTTTATGGAGGATCTTATGACAAAAAAACGGTCAATGAACTTTGAAACTATCAAAGTCACTCATCAAGTGAGTGCAATTGTGCATTCAATGGCTCCGAAATTGGAAGATCCTGGTGCTTTCATAATTGGAAGTGCCGAGTTTGCTAAAGTTGTTTGTGATCTTGGGGAAAGTATCAATTTGATGATCTATTCGGTTTTCAAGACTTTGGGAATTCGGCAATCGAGACCCACATCTATGAGATTGCAAATGGACGATCGTACCATGAAGACACCTTTGGGAGTGATTGAAGATGTCTTGGTTCGTGTTGATAAATTTATTCTTCCGGTGGATTTTGTCATTCTAGATTGTGAAGTTGATTACGAGGTGTCGATTATTCTTGGAAGATCTTTCTTTGCTATGGGGAAGGCTCTTTATGATGTTGAAGCCGGAGAACTCACCTTCCGAGTGGGTGATCAAAAAATGGTTTTCCATGTGTGTAAATCCATGCGGCAACCAAATAGCAATGAGGTGTGTTCTTTTGTGGACTTGGTGACTGATGTTGTTGTTGATGATACAAGTGCCACAATCGATGTTGGTGATATGTTGGAGGCCGTCTTGCTCAACTTTGATGATGACGAGATGGATGGCTTCATGGAATATGTGAATTCTTTGCAAGGAATGGGGTCGTACAATTATGCATCCAGGATACTATCCTTGGATATTGAAAATAGGAAAACTCCTCTTACAAAGCCTTCCATTGAAGAGCCTCCTACCTTGGAGTTGAAGACATTGCGTCCACATCTTCGGTATGAATTTCTTGGCCCTTTTTCTACTTTACCGGTTATTCTTTCCTCTTGTTTGACTAACGTGCAGGTAGATTCTATATTGGCGGTGCTACATAAGAGAAAGAAGGCTATTGGGTAGACATTGACGGATATTCGAGGGATAAGCCCCGCAATTTACATGCATAAGATCAACTTGAAGGAAGGCACCAAATCATATATTGAACATCAAAGGAGACTCAATGAGGCTATGCAAGAAGTTATCAAAAAGGATATTATCAAGTGGTTGGATGCCGGGGTTATTTACCCCATTTCTGATAGTTCGTGGATTTCTCCAGTTCAATGTGTCCCAAAGATGGGAGGCATGATGGTGATCAGCAATGACAAGAATGAGTTGATTCCTACAAGAACGGTGACTGGTTGAAGAGTGTGTATGGACTATCACAATCTCAATAAAGTCACAAGGAAGGATCATTTTACACTTCCCTTCCTAGACCAAATGTTTGATATGTTGGCCGTCCGTGCTTTCTATTGCTTTCTTGATGGGTATTTGTGCTACAACCAAATCCTTATTGCTCCGGGGGATCAAGAGAAAACAACATTTACATGTCCCTATGGTACTTTCACCTTCAAGCGAATGCCATTTGGTATGTGTAATGCACCGGCGACTTTTCAAAGGTGTATGATGGCTATCTTCATGGACATGGTGGAGGATTATCTTGAAGTTTTCATGGATGACTTCTTGGTGGTAAGGGATTCCTTTGATGATTGTCTTGCAAATCTAGATAAAGTGTTGGCAAGATGTAAAGAAACGAATTTGGTGCTCAATTGGGAGAAGTGTCATTTCATGGTCGAGGAAGGCATTGTCCTTGGCCACAAGATTTCAAATAATGGAATTGAAGTTGACAAGGCAAAGATTGAGGTGATTTCTAAACTTCTACCTCCAACTTCGGTGAAAGGTGTGCTGAGTTTCTTAGGCCACGCGGGGTTTTACTGGCATTTCATCAAAGATTTCTCTAAGATGGTGAACCCCTTGTGCAAGCTTATTGAGAAAGATGCTAAGTTTAACTTCAATGATGATTGCATGAGAGCCTTTGTATTGTTAATGTTCAAGTTGACAACCACTTCCATTATCACCGCTCCAAATTGGAGTGTCCCTTTTGGGCTCATGTGTGATGCTAGAGACGTAGTGGTTGGGTATGTTTTGGGGCAACGCATCAACAAGATTTTTTATCCAGTTTACTATGCTAGTAAGACCATGAATGGTGCCCAAGTTAATTATACTGTTACGGAGAAAGAGCTTCTTGCCATTGTGTTTGCAATTGAGAAGTTTCGTCCGTACTTGATGGGTGCAAAAGTTATTGTCCAAATGGATCATACGACACTTAGTTATCTTATGGGAAAGAAAGATTCCAAAGCTCGGTTGATGAGATGGGTATTGTTGTTGTAAGAGTTTGATATTGACATCCAAGATAGAAAAGGAAGTGAAAACCAAGTGGCGGACTACTTGTCTCATTTGGAGGAGGAGGGGAGGCTGTATGATGACCTTGAAATCAATGACTCCTTCCCCGATGAGCAACTCTTGGCTCTTTCAATGAAGGATGTGTCATGGTTCGCGGATCTAGCAAATTTTCTTGTGTGTGAAATCATTCCGGATGAGTTCTCTTCAAACCAAAGAAAGAATCTCAAACGGGATTGTCAAGATTATTAATGGGATGAACCATACCTTTTCCGAATTTGCACGGATGGGGTAATTAGAAGATGCGTACCGGAAAAAGAACAAGGTGAAATTCTTGGGGCTTGTTATTCTTCGCTATATGGTGGTCAACATGGTGGAGCAAGAACGGCAACCAAAGTGATAAGTTATGGTTTCTATTGGCCCACTCTTTACAAGGATGCAAGTGATGTAGTGAAAAGATGTGATGAATGTCAACTAGCTGGTGGAATCTCGAAGAAAAATGAAATGCCTCTCACTATCATTTTGGAGATTGATATCTTTGATGTGTGGGGTATTGACTTCATGGGTAAACACCTACATCTTGGTCGTGGTTGATTATGTGTCTAAATAGTTGAGGCCGTTGCTCTACACAATAATGAGGCGAGAAGTGTGGTGGCATTCTTGAAGAATAATATCTTCACAAGGTTTGGTACTCCGCGGGCTATCATAAGCGACGGGGGGTCGCATTTTTGCAACAAAGCTTTCGACACTTTACTTAGAAAGTACAGTGTTACTCATAAATCACGACTCCCTATCATCCACAAGCTAGCGGTCAAGTGAAAGTCTCCAACCGGGAGATAAAGAGTATTTTGTCCAAAGCAGTGAATGCTAACCGGACGGATTGGTCCAAGAAGCTTGATGAAACATTATGGGCTTATCAGACGGCTTACAAAACACCTATCGGAATGTCGCCATACCGGTTAGTGTTCGGCAAATCTTGTCATCTTTCGGTGGAACTTGAGCACAAAGCCATTTGGGCTCTAAAGAAGGTGAATCTTGATTGGGATGTAGTCGCTAACTTGAGGGTTGCACATTCGAATGAATTGGATGAGTTCTGGTATCATGCTTATACAAGTTCATCCTTGTACAAAGAAAAGATGAAATATCTTCATGACAAATACATTTGGAACAAAGCGTTCAAGGTGGGCGATCTCGTATTGTTGTTCAACTCGAGGTTGAGGATGTTTCCCTGAAAGTTAAAGTCTAAATGGAGTGGTCCGTTTGAAATTGTGGGTGTGACGCCTTTTAGTGCATTGGACTTGAAGAACAAAAATAATGACGTATTCCGAGTCAATGGTTACCGGGTGAAGCACTATTTGGGAAAAGTTTGAGATGGCCACGTCATGGAGATGATTCATTTCAACTGATGGTATTCTGCGTCGTGCCGCGACGTTAAATCAGGCGCTTCTTGGGATGCAACCCATATTTCTCTCTCTTTTATTTTCTTCTTTTGTAGTTAGGTGCTATTTTTCTGCTAACTTGATTTGAAGTGTGCTACAGGGATGAGTATGCCTTACAGGAATTCTAGACAAAAATCAGGTGAAGTGTTGAAAGAATTGCGGACCGCAGTTGCATTGTGCGGACCGCACAATTTTGGTTGCCCCAGCAAAAAGGTGCTATGCGGCCGCACAATTAACTTGCGGACTGCACAAATGGAAGATGGAAAATAACAGCTCTCTGAAGTTGGTCTGTCAGAAAAATGGTCGATCTACGGCCGCAACACAAAATCTATGGCCCGCAACAAGGGATCTACGGTCGCACACAAAAAATTGCAGACCGCAGACAAAATGATGTTTAAGATTACCAGGTAACAAAGTGCAGTCCGCAATTGAAATTCTGCGGTCGCACTCGCTCTTCTTTCCCTTAGAGAATCGATAAGTATAAATAGAGAGCAAGGGCTATTGTTACTCATTTCCCTCTTTGAGCAAAATCACAGTAATCTTCTAAAGTTCTTGCTGAGTCTACCTGTGCATTCATATAACATCTTTGATCAATCACTCATCACACTCATTCATTTGGTATGTTTCACAATCTTGTTAACTTTTTCTTTTAATTTTTAGTCAAATTTTAGGCCATTTATCTGTAGAATTCAATTGTACAACCATGTGGGGGTAAATCTGTAGTGGGTTATCTAATACTTGCTTATTGGGGACTAGGCAAACGTGTTTTCATGTCAAAAATTTCTCAAAACCATTGCAAAACCTAGTTAGTCATACTGGCATATTCGTAATTATCTGAAATCTGCGCCCGCAAGAAAATTGTGCGGTCCGCAGAAGTTGAGTCTAGGGCAACCTTAGTAACGAATGGGTCTGCGGCCACAAGGAAAATTGTGCGGGCCGTAGAATTTCCATTGCGACTGCAAAATAGCTATTTCACTATCTTTAGAGAAGTGTGCATATTTGTGATTCAATGTGCGATCCGCAAAAAAATGTTGCGGCCGCACATCAGCCAATTCTCTATCATCAGAGAGTTGGAATATCTTTGGTTTATGAGTTGCGGACGCAATGAAAAATGTGCGGACTGTACTTCGTATCTACGGCCGCAAGAGAGAATTGTGCGGTCCGCAAGGCCCAATATGCGGCCTTAAGAAAAAATGTGCGGACCGCAGATCCCTATCCTGCAAGCATGTTTCAACTGTGTTCCTCACTGTGCCTTCTGGTGTGTCCTTACATATCTCATTGTATGTATAAACTTGAATTGCAACAACGATCGCCTTTGCTTGGTACAGAAAATGGTTCGATCTAGAGGTAGAGGCGACACTTCGAAAGAAAGGGGTGAACCTTCTCGGGGATGAGGCAAGAGACCCTTACCTAGTGCCAACAACATGAAATCAGAAAAAAGACAGCAACCAGGAGAGGGAGCGGTGCAGATCACTCTGAGACAAGTTCATATGGGCATCTAGGGATGTATCAGAGGGTAACTCAGCATCCATTCAAGAACAGCCAGCAGTACAGTTCATGCCGTCAGGGATACCAACTGAGGGACGAGCCATCATCATCCCACAGCACTTTCGAGGATTCAGAAAGTGCTAGTCAGGCTTCTGAGCCATCTACTACACCTGCCCCTGAGGTACCAGAGACATCAGTTCAGGACACCCCCGATGATGGTAGAGGGGGAGATGTTACAATTACCGGCCTTGAAAGGACGAAGAAGAAAGAGGTTTGGGAGGACCGGTTTGTAAGCTTAGCCACCTTCACTAGCTTCCGTCAATGGTGTCCAGTAAGGTCACTCACTCTTGAGAGGCAGTTTCAGTTGAAGGATCTAGAGAAGTATAACCCGGTAGTGCTGAGACAGATCAAGGAACACAAGGGGTGGATGTGGTTCACCCAGAGTGTGGTGGCTGCCAAGGAGTATCTTGTTCGGGAATTCAATGCCAATATGGCACATATCAAGAAGGGGACAAAGGTAACCAAAGTGCGTAACCTGAAAGTGAGATTTGATCAAGCTACTCTCAACATGTACTTGGGTTTCGAAGATGTTGAGCCGACGGAATATTTAGAGATGTGTGTAATGGGAGATGAGGCCCGACCTTGGTTAGCAGAGATTCTAGCAGCTCCTGGGCCACTACTGTCATAGATCACAATAGGGGTTCCTATTCAAAGGAGCACGTTGAGCTTTGAGGCAAAGGGGTGGAAAACCTTTGTCTGCAGCAGACTGGACTCGAGCCAGAATGAGACCTATCTCTCGATTCCTCAGGCGGTTCTAGTTGCTTCTATCATGGTCGGGTACCCCATCAATGTGGGTGCTGTGATGTCGGCCAACATCTCTGTGATCGCCCGACAGGATGATTCTTTCTACCCGTATCCCAACACCATCATAGAGTATCTCAGGGATACGCGGGTGGAGCCAAGGGATTATGATACAAAGGTATGGCTGAAGAAACCTTTCTCGTGGTACTCACTGATGGATGCAAACAACCCCAAGAGAAAGGGTCAGCCGTCTACCACCACAGGCCAGTCTGATGAGCCAACGACGGTAATTACGGAGGGAGTTGATGTCCCATCTACTTCGGTCGAGCCTTTTTCTAGTGCCGCAGTTATGCCTCTACTATCATCCATATCCCCTTCTGCAGCTCCTGCCACAATCTCCACTTTGGCTTTGAAGCCGGTGCCCATGCCTACTGCTCCACTTTCTGTGCTGCGAGTCTCCCAGACATTGGCAAATCTCAACAACTGGATGAAGACAGCCACTGTAAAGCTGCTTGACCTATTCAGTACTGTTGTAGCATAGTATTCAGTTCAGGCACCTCAGATTCCCCCGACAGTTGAGGAGACATTGAAGAAGCTCCTAGAGAACCAGAACACCATCATGGCTAGCTTGGTACAGCACGAGTCAGTGATCGAAGAGCTGGACAAAGAAGTAAAGAAGATGAGAAAGTCCCAGGCCAGTGAGAAGTCAGTGGACAAGCTCCGGAGGCAGGTGACCAAGCTTGCTGCAGCCGGAGATATCCCTTTTGACATGTTGATTGACCCACACCCTTCAGACCCAGTTCTTGCAGCACCATCAGCACCGGTGGCACCAGCTAGCTAGTCTGAGGAGCCAGACTCTACTGCCGAGGCAGTGCGCCAGATGTTCACCAACCCAGTCACTCCCAGAGTTGAGAATGATGAGATCCAGATGAATAAGACTGAGGGCGGTGATATTGATGTGGACACAGAGATGTCCAAGGAGCCATGGGGAGTTTTCTTTACTCTTTCCCCTCTTTTACTCTTATTTTGTTTAGCATTGGGGACAATGCTTATTTTTATTCAGGGGTGGAATTTATTTTGATGATATTTGGTACATTCTGAGATAATTGGCCTGTAATAACTTGATATTATTTTCTTTCTCTTTCTAATTATGTATATATTCTCGTTTTTTCTCTCATTATGTATATTCAGTAGTTTTTGCTTAATTAGCTTCTTTATTTTTTGGTTCCACTATTAGTTCGTAGTTTGAGTTAGTAGTTTCTTTGTTTGTTTTAGTAGCTTCTTTCTATGTTTTAATAAACAATAAGCCTTTGGTTTTCTTAATGCCACGGTTCTTTCCAAAGGTAGTTGTTGTGTGAACCGGATGACTCGTCCCAACGATGGATGACGTGACAACCTTCTTAAGGGAATGAGTCTGTTTTTGGTGTTTAGGTAATAATAGTAGTAGTAATGAACAAAAAGACCTAATTAAGTCATGCTCGAAGAGTCAAACATGTTTTATTTGGTACCAACACACTTAACTACGTGCTTATGGTTAGAAACAAGGTTTTTGAAAGAAATAGCTCTAGTTAGTGACTTTGTACTCTTGTGTTGACTTTTGACAACCATCGAGTGGTTTAATTGAACCATAGTGATTTTCAATCTTGAATGTGGTCGTTGTGGGCCCTCGACTCTATCTTTTTTAACAATCCAGTTGTGTGAGGGGTGAGATAGCTTGTTGCTAGTCCAAGTACTCGTGCAAAAGGTCTATAACTTGCCCCGAATGTGTTTCAAGGCGAAATCCTAAGTTTTCCTTGGCTTGAGAAGTGATTGTAGGCTTTCCTTGGCCCGTTTGAAAATTAGCCCTATATAGGGATAAGAATTAAATACACCAAAATTGTTTAAAATAATTTATAAAAAATAATCAATGAATAATAAAATATTACGTATGCAATAAAATAATTAAAAATAATAGCTTAACATTATAAAAATATAAAAAATGCTATTTTAGCATGAATAATGTAATGAATGTATTATGTGTAGAATATAGGATATTACTCCAAAATTATGTAAATAGCTCAAAAATACAAATATAATTACATGAAATGAAGTAAAAATATTATAAAACATATATGTGAATGTAAATAATAAATTTGGATGATTGAGTCATCGTAAAATAGTTTGATAGGATAATTAGTAAATATCTGAATAATTTAAATACAAGAAAAATTAATTTTAAAGCTTTGAAAATTATGAAAAATTATAGAAAATACTTATATGACCCTTGTAAATTGGTGATGATGCAGGAATGCTATTTTAAAAGTATATACTCCCTCTGTTCCAGTTTATGTGAATTTATTTTCTTTTTGGTCCGCTCCAAAAAGAATGACCTCTTTCTAAATTTGGAAACAATTTAACTTAAATACTCTGGGCCCCTTTTTGATTTGTTTAGGACCACAAATTTCAAAAGTCTTCATTTTTTCTTAAACTTTGTGCCCAGTCAAACAGGTTCACATAAATTAGAACGGAGGGAGTATGACATATAAAACATGAGGGTAAAATTGGGTATCAACACCGACCCAATGTACTTAATAAGTACCGTAAATAAACATAGCAAGATAAGAGAAGCATAAATTAATAATGATACTAGTTATTACTGTGTAGTTTCATCCTTTAAACCGGTGCAGAGCAATATTGGAATAAAATCATAAAGTTCAGTAAGAAAATATATGTGTGTGTATGTGTACAAGTTCTCAAATACCCTGCTCAGACAATATCTTGGCATATAGAGATGATATGCAGTTAAATCAGATAATGATCAAAGAAATTGCAAGTAAAGATGGAATGCAAAATCCAACAAAACACTGGTCAGATTTTCTCAACTTTTCCATATCCGTACCAAACAACTAATCAGTTCCTCAATAACCGCGTGTGCACCATCATGAGATAAACAAGAGAGGGTGACCCTAGGGGGATGGATCCGTATCCACACACTGCACGAACAACTCACGTGCTAATAATAGAATCCGTACGGACAATTCACGTACTGCACAGAGAACTCACTTGCTAATAACATCAATATCTGGATCCGCACGGACAACTCACGTGCCAACAAGCATAATCTGCCTAGTATGGTCACATGCACAACAATACAATCCACCCGGCGTGGTCACAGACACCCATTCTGATCGTATCATATATGAGCAAATAAACAAGTATACATGTATGAAATGAGTGAATAACAAATCTCATGCTCCTGGACTGGTATAAACGACATGCTAAAGTGTAGGCATGTGCAAGTGTACTATTATAACTCAAACCGGCAATTTCATCAAAGAATTATATTTATCAATTCATTCAGGGATTAAGCCCTTATGTAGCCTCAAATTTGGCTCAAATAGTTCACAACAATATCACAAACGTGCAAAGCATCATAGCTTAAGGTTTAACAGTCAAATTCTAGGCTTATAAGAGCCTGAGCACAACCCGAACATGAATAAATGACCCCGGTGTCCACACATGGATTCAACCCCATGCATGTGCGCACCCAATAGCACGTATCTATCACAATAATTTAGGCAACTAGTGCCTCAATCGATTTTAGATAAGATACTTACCTTAAGCAAATCAAATCACTCCGCTAGCAAGCCCTTCCCACCCGTATCAATCTCCGAAAGGCTCGAATCTAACCAAAAATAACGTAATACTATCAATAAAAGCTATAGGAATTGATTCCAAATGATAAAGCTAAGATCTTTAACCAAAGTCAAAAAGTCAACCCAAAAAGTCAACTCGGGGCCCACGTCTCGAAAGTCGGCAAAATTTATAAAATACGAATACTCATTCGATAACGAGTCCAACCATACTAAAATTATTCAAATCCTCAAAATATGGTCTATGAAGTTTTAATAATTTTCCAACTTTTCTAACCCAAAACACCAATTAAATGGTAAAAACAATGATAGGTTCATGTAAAATAATCAAATTCGAGTTAGAATTACTTATTCCAATCGATTCCTTGAAAATCCCTCTTAAAATCGCCACAAACCGAGCTCTCTAAGTCCAAAATATGAAAAATAAAATAAAACCCTCATTTTTTAAATTTAACATTACTGCCCAGTTATTGGCTTTCGCGATCGCGAACAAACAATAGTGATCGCGGAGAACAAACTCTCCCCTGCTCACAAAACCTCCTCCGCGATCGCGAGAGCTCAGTCGTGAATGCAGAGAACAACCTTCCCAAGTTTATGCGATCGGGTTCCACGACGCGCGACGCGAAGAACATTGCGTGCTTCCTTAGCTGCCTCACTTTCCTTATACGCGAACGTGATCCACTGTACGCGTTCGCGAAGCACAAGTTCATCAACTTTCACAATCGCACCCCTTACTTCGCGAATGCGAAGAGTAAAATCCCAGTTGTCCTCAAAGACCCTTCGCGATCGCGGACCTTTCCTCGCGATCGCGATGAAGGAAACCAGAACACAGAAACCAGCAATCCTATTTCAAGAATAATTTGTCCGAACTCAATCCGAAACACACCCGAGGCCCCCAGGACCCCATCCGAACATACTAACAAGTCCCAAAATATGATACGAACTCGCTCGAAGCCTCAAATCACATCAAACAATACTAAAACCATGAATCACACCTCGATTCAAGTCAAAGGAATTCATGAACTTCCAGTTTCTAAAACTAATGCCGAAACATACCAAACCAACTTCAATTGACCTCAAATTTTGCACACAAGTCTTAATTGACACAACAGACCTATTTCAACTTTCAGAACTAAAATCCGGACCCGATATCAATAAAGTCAACTCTCGGTCAAACATTTTAAATTTTCCCAATTCAAGCCAAAATGACCTACGGACCTCCAAATCAATATTTGGACACACTCCTAAGTCCAAAATTACTATATTGAGCTATCAGAACCATCAAAACTCTATTCCAGAGTCATCTACACATAAGTCAATATCTGGTCAACTCTTTCAACTTAAGCTTTCAGCCTTGGGACTAATAACCTGGTTGGCCAAGCTTTTATTTAGGTCAAAAGTACTTTTTTGGGCCAAAAGCACCCAAAAATCGAGGTGTTTGGACAAGCTTTTAGAAGGAAAAAAGTGCTTTTGAGGAGAAGCAGAAGCAGTTTTTGAGAACCAGAAAAATGTAGCTTCTCTCCAAAAGTAATTTTGAGAAAAATACACTAAGAAGCAGTTTTCAAAAGCTTGGCCAAATACTAATTACTGCTCAAAAATGTTTTTCAAATTAATTAGCCAAACACAAATCGATTCTCATTAAAAGTACTTTTTTGAAAAAAGCACTTCTCAAAATAAGCAGATTTTAGAAGCTTGACCAAATAGGCTATAAGTGTCCCAATTCATTTCGAAACATCTCCGGAACCAAACCAACCACCCCGGCAAGTCACATAACAATAAACGAACATCAAGTAGGCAATAAAGCCGGGGATGGAGCTACAATACTCAAAACGACCGGCCGTGTCATCACAAATAATTATAATTTTCATAAAAGAATATAAATACTAAATTTATATTCAGAAAATTAAGTCCATATGGCTAATTTTTGAAATCTGGAATTTATAAAAAAAAAATAGAACTTAATTTAATTTGATTAGCCCAAAATAAAATTAAACAAGATATATGAAAGTGGGCCTTTAGCCCATTGTTTTAGTCTTCCATCCAAAAACAAAAAATCCAGAACCCTTAGCCTATGACCTATAAACTACTAAAGCATTTTCTTTTTTAAAAACAAAATGGGCCTTCAACCCAATTTGTTAATGCTGCCAGCAACTTCTTAGCCCATCCTCTTTATTTTTAAAGACTTTTCATAACAGATTTTGACCACACACAAGTGATTCAAGAAAGTCAAATATCAGTTTGGAGTTAAAAAGAGAAGAACTTCATTCTTCTTTCCAATTCTTGCACCGTCAGCAATTTGGAGTACCAAACTCCATACTTCCTTCTTCATTTCTTTTTTTTTTTTTAATTAACAAAAAATATTCTAACAATCTGTTTCTTGGAAGAAAAAAAAAATTAATTTCATCATGTTCTTTCCTTAAGTTCTTACAGCCGCCAACCATGGAACACAAAGCTCCAAACTTTCTCTCTCTTTTTCTTGGCAGTGGCCAAACAAAATTGAAGCCTCTACTTCTATTTTGGGAGAGAGAACCTTGGTCTCTTCTTTTTCTTCTCCCCTTCACAATGGCCGGCCACCATTGTTGGAGCACCAATCTTCATTTTTTCTTAATTAATCAATTTTGAAAAGTTGATTTTCTAAAAAACATTACCACACCAACCAATAAACGTAAATACTGATCCAAAACCTATTTTAGATTAGTGTTTATGAAACTTATTTTGCACTTCTAGAATGGCTGCAGTTAATTATGGCAATTAAATTAAAAAAATTAATCATACTAAGATTAGACATATTGATCAGTCCAATTGCACATAAAAATTATAGTAGATAAACATAGTTTTATTTCACGCAGAAAAGCTAGAACTACTCAACTCTAATTTAATTCAGACCAGAAAAACTAGCCTATGGCTCTGATACCAATGAAGGAGTGCGATAAACTAAATACATTAGATAGCGTGTAAATCGTAAAATGAGAACTTACTTGTTCGCATAGCGAAAGAGAAAGGAATGGATGAACCGCAACTGGAATCAGTGGTGAAAAATCGAAGAACATAATTACCAATGCTATATTATTCCTTTTGGGTGAGGTCAAGCATAAAGTTGTAGAACTTTGGATAGTACTTTGGACCGTCAATACTATACTCTAATTTTTGTGATTTGTATGCTATCTTCACAAATTATTTTTTATAATATACATGCTATCTTCTTTCGGTTAATAATTGAAGTGACGGTACAGAAAAACTTTTTAAGAATGGATGGAGTCGCTTAAACTTATGCATGAACGATATATAATTTCTAAAACATACAATATAACAAAAATAGAATATAAGGTTTAATAGTTTATCATCTAAGAGCTTATGAGTGACATTATACCAATGAAAGAGTAACTACAAATATACACAAAGAATAAAAAAATATTAATAAGATACGTTTAAATAACATATTTGCACCTTATAAACTAAGTTAATGCAATCACAAATTATATGTAGCTGTTGTGATCCTTTGGAGGGACAAGCAATGGCCAATTACATGTTGAATTCAAATATTAGTTTACTAACAATACTAATTTATTATATACATTAATTAGTTATAGTTGTTACCTTGACAAATGTTAGTGTTAGAACAAAAATGCGATTAAAGTTTTACTATTTTTTATGTAAATTCGTGATATTTAACTTGAGATATTTGTGTAATGCACAAGTATAAAAATTAATATTAGAGCCGACTCTAAAGGCTTGGCAAGTAAGCCATATGCCTTACGCCCCCAAATTCGAGGGGCCCCAATTTTAGAAGGAATATGTTATGTGTTAATTTTCCTTTAAAATGTTTAAGCATTTTGTAGTGAAAATTTGTCGTTGTGAAGTTGATGTGACTGTTGAGGAATAGAAAAATCCTATGATAAAGTAAACATATCTTTAGAATTTTCTTAAACTTTGATGTAACATTTATTTTGCTTTTGTTACATTTTGACCACTAAAACCTATAAGTATTTTAAAAAAAAATTGAGATTGCTAAATGATGAGAATTTGAAAGGGAAAAAATATTGTATTAACCTTTGATGATCTTTAAAGCATAATAACCACTCTAATGTTGATGGCTTAGACTTATATTTTGAGTTAAAATTATTAAAAGAATTAGTACAACTAGAAGATAATACTCTAATCGATATATTTAATTACATAAGAAGATTTGATTCAATTTTAAATGTCTAATAGTTGCCTCAACAAAAATAAGTTTTTCAAAATAAAAATACATAAGATCAACGTTTCAAGAGTGATTAAATCGATTAGCTATATTATCAATTGAAAAATAATTACTAAAAATCGATTATAAAATTTGGGCCTCTAATAGGAACTACGCTTTAGCCCCCAATTATGTCAAGCCCTCCTCACTAATATAAGATGATTTGCTGATGACTAAGGTATAAAATTGTGGAAGCAAAGTATAATAGAATACAAAATTGAGCAATTTCTATTACGTAATATATTATCAAATTTGGAACTGTTTGGAAAATTATAAAATGCATTTCGTCCTCTTTCTTATCCTCCACCCCACCCCCTCCGAACTAGCTGCATGACGGAAGCGCTGATGGACACATCACACGCTGACCATAAACTAATGCCACATCAGACTTTGCATTCGAATTCCAAAACACGTCCAGGTTCAATGAACCTAAGACCTCGCCCTTTGTTCTGGTCCCTTTATAATCCTCACCCAATGTTCTCTCCCTGTAAATCTTGAAATACCCTGCCAAAAGTACAGCAATTTCATTGTAACTCAGAGAATTCTGCAACGAATTAAGCTTTCGTTGCTGAAAGATTACTCTCTTCCATTTGGAAAAATCTTTGTTTTATAAGATCTGTTCGAGAAATGGCTCTGGCTTTCACTTCTTCAACTGCAATTCATACCTCTCTTTCTTCATCTTCTTATGAACAACCGAAAGGTACCCATTTCTGTATCCTTTCCAAGTTTCAATTTTTACCCTTAAAATGATAATTTTATCATCTGGGGTTCAATTATTTTTCCGTTCTTCTATTTCTTTTCCTTACATTATCCGGTTTATTTTATCTTTGCAGTATCCCAATTGGGCAACTTTCAGCTATTGGATCAGCCACAAATCCCTTTGAAAGCATTGAATTTTTCTCAGAGGCGTTGTTTGGTGAAGCCATTAAACGCTGAGCCTAAAAGGAATGAGTCGATAGTTCCATCAGCAACAACAATTGCTGCTCCTCTACCTGGTATGTTGAATTTTCATGACTTTGTGGTTGTAATTGAGAGGATTTATAATTCTCTTGTTAAGAAACTGATCGACTTGTTTTTGTTTTTGTTTTGTGGTGAATATGGCAGAGGTGGAAGAGAAAGTAGAGGCAGCGGACTATGAGAAACTGGCTAAGGAGCTTGAAAATGCTTCACCTCTTGAAATTATGGATAAGGCCCTTGAGAAATTTGGAAATGATATTGCCATTGCTTTCAGGTATATCTTGTTCCTTGCCTGTACTAGTGATGCTCTGTTCTTGGTTGCATTTGGTCCAAATAGTTGTCATATATAATGCTTAATTGTGCTTATGCTTCCAGTTAATGTGCATGCTAAGTTGAAAATTAGGAATAGATGAGAACCCCATGAAAGTAAAATACAAGAAGTTTAAGATTGAAAAGGGATTATAGCAATTTGAAGGAGCTAAAAACACTAGGTTATTTCTTCCCATCTATCTATGCCTTTGTGGACAGAGTTACCCGATACTTGTGCTGGTGGGAGGTAGTAGGTACCCGGTGAATTTAGTTGAGGTGCATGTAAGATGGTTTAGACACGACCCTTATAAAAAAGTAAAAGAAAGAGCTAACTTCATGATTCATGTAAATGGATAGGTTATTCGTGTAAATTGTTTTAGCTTTTGTGTGTTTAAAAATTTCTATTCGGAATACCATGGGTAAGGAATGTTCTTGAATGAAATGCATTCTTGTATGCTGGATTATTAAATCTGTGTATGTGAAGCTAGTGCAAAGTTTTCTTGTTGTATGTTATTTCACATGTGAATTATCTGCAGAAGTTGATCATAGTTCCAACATGAAAGTTTCCAATCAATGTGATTGATTTTGTATTGATTTCTTATGCCCAGTGTTTTAAAAGGCGTGGGCGTAAGGCGATACGTTTTACATATGCCTCAGCGAGGCGTAAGCCCCGAGGCACGGGGCGGGGCGTAAGCCCAATAGGTATTTAATTTTTAATATTTTATAAAATAATATAATTACAGTAAATATTTATAAACAGGTAAAATTGCATAAAAAATGAAAAAAACTATAAATATGTGAAATATATATATATATATATATGTGTGTGTGCGCGCGCGCGCTTCATCCCCACAAAAAACTAGTCAAAACAATATATTATACGCTACTTAGAAGCTCAAGTAACTTCAGTTGAAAAGAATAAAGTTTCTACATGCAAGAACAAAAAGGATGACTAAACTTAAATTTGAACTTTGAACTTGCTGCTATGAAGGAGAATGGAGTTCTCTTTGTATTTGTAAGAAAAAAATTAAATATTCGTTGTTTTTGGGAGATATTAGCAGACTAGCGAACAAGATAAAGAATTGGGAAAGACCATGAATTGGGACTTCAATCAATAAAAAAGGAATTGGCTTTTAAAATTAATACATTTCAGTTCCCTTTTAAAACTTTTGAGTAATTACCAAGCTGAATTTTGAAAATTTGGGTATTATATGAAGGATTTATTCAACAAATTTTGTTTTAATTTGAAAAAACTTTGGGGCTTACGCCTCACTAAAAAAACTCGCCTCGAACGTCCGGGCGTACGACTCTTGAGACTTTCGCCCCACACCATCGCCCGGGGGTATTTTTGGTGAGCCTCGCCCCAAGGCTTGCCCCGAAAACGCCTTTCAAATCACTGCTTCTGCCTAAAGGGTCTCGTTTTGCTCTACAATTTGCTGGTTTTATCTATATACCAGTCTGCGTTCCCTCTAAAATTTTGCTATAGAGGTCCTTTCTGCCAATTGATTTTTTGGCCATATACCAGATATGGAATTAAGTTCAGAGTCGTGAATCGTGATATATGAGCAGTTTTAACTAAATACCAGAATCTTATCTGATATTTATTTTATGGTGATTTCCAGTAAGGTGCATCTCATAACATTACATTTTCTTGCAGTGGTGCTGAAGATGTCGCTTTGATTGAGTATGCTCATATAACCGGTCGACCATTTAGAGTGTTCAGCCTTGATACCGGGAGGTTGAATCCAGAGACCTACCAACTCTTTGATGCTGTCGAGAAGCACTATGGCATTCGCATTGAATACATGTTTCCTGATGCTGTAGAAGTTCAGACCTTAGTGAGGAGCAAAGGTCTTTTCTCATTCTATGAAGATGGCCACCAAGAATGCTGCCGTGTTAGGAAAGTTAGGCCCCTGAGAAGAGCCCTCAAAGGCTTGCGTGCCTGGATCACGGGGCAACGAAAAGATCAGTCCCCTGGAACTCGATCTGAAATTCCGGTTGTCCAAGTAGACCCCGTTTTCGAGGGGTTGGATGGTGGAATTGGAAGCTTAGTGAAGTGGAACCCGGTGGCTAATGTGGACGGCAAGGATGTATGGAACTTCTTACGTGCGATGAATGTGCCTGTGAATTCTTTGCATTCAAAAGGTTATGTCTCCATTGGATGCGAACCTTGCACAAGGCCAGTCCTGCCCGGACAACACGAGAGAGAAGGAAGGTGGTGGTGGGAGGACGCCAAGGCCAAGGAATGTGGATTGCACAAAGGAAACATTAAAGACGAAAGTGTAAATGGTAATGGTAACAGTGTTGTGCAAGCAAATGGTAGTGCCAATGTTGCTGATATTTTTGACACCAAGGACATTGTTACCTTGAGTAGACCTGGAATTGAGAACCTATTGAAATTGGAAGACCGGAGAGAGCCTTGGCTTGTTGTTCTTTATGCTCCTTGGTGCCGCTTCTGCCAGGTAATTCATCATCTAATTTTATCGTGTATATCTGCTAACTCCCACTAGCACTGTTTCTGCACAACTTTGTTGACTAAAGTTTAGGCAAACGGAAATCTTTTCAAGAATGCTTTGTGGAATTAGCTTGATGATGTTTCTTTTTCATATTCTGCAGGCAATGGAAGGATCATATGTGGAATTGGCAGAGAAGTTGGGGGGTTCTGGTGTGAAGGTGGGGAAGTTCAGGGCAGATGGTGAGCAGAAAACATTTGCACAACAAGAGTTGCAGCTTGGCAGCTTCCCCACAATACTATTCTTTCCTAAGCACTCTTCACAGCCTATTAAGTACCCATCAGAAAAGAGGGATGTAGATTCCTTACTGGCTTTTGTGAATGCTCTTAGGTGAAGGCAAAATGGTGCTTCACATGTCATAATTCTTTACACAGAGTAGTAAAATAGAAGAGGGACTTGAGTTGTGGAATATAGTGCTTGTATATTTATGGTAATATGGTGGCCCTTACCCCCCCCCCCCCCCCTGTTTTTATTTCTATATTTTAAATTGTTTTTTCTATGCTTTCCTCAGTCAAAGGGTCGATTTCTCCGCCCTCAATTTTGTGGATCTTTCTTGTTCCAATTGCTTTGTCAATATACAAGTCTTTCTCCTCATTTCTCTCCCTCTTTCTCTATTTCTTTTATGATAAAATGACTATGAATCATGTGAAGAAATACAACTTTTTCTCCATGTTAATCTGGTTGGCTCACTTGATTCATTGGATCAATTTGAAAATGTGACAAACCAATTATATTAAGCATGTCACTTACACACTCTCGGTGCTTCGATTAGCCTTTTGAAAAATCTTAGCACGGAGCGCAATGGGCCAAGAGCAAATTAGTCACCGGTTGAAAATCAAAAGATGATGATACACAAGACAAGAACAATGAAACGACTAAAAATTTGATATTAATATTTCAAGTATTGCTATTTGGAGGTCTGTTGAAAGGATTTACAGTAAATCAAAGAACCGAAACCTCCTATACAGATATGAAAGAGATGAGGCTGTGGCCTTAATGTGGAGAAAGTTTCTTATAAGCAGTAGTAAATCCAGGATGTGAAGAACGGCTAAATCTGGGACATAAGGAACATTGGTTAAGGAAACAACGGAACATAATAAAAGTTCCACATTGCCTGTCGCAGTCTGCATCTGTCTCGCATGGAAAGCAACACTGTTTTTGGGCTTCAGCCTTCCTCAACATACCTGTCAAAATCAATGTAAAGGTTAGATGAAAATTTTGACAATTAAAACGGGGTTATATTAATAAATAGATAATGATATAAAGAATAAGACGGAATTAATGTGTAATATGTGTATAACTATATATAATCAATTTATAATTTATGTATAGCGACTAGAAAAAATAAATAATGAAACTGACCGGCTATTTGTATGAAGATCCCTGATATAATTCGTTCAATGTTTTCTAGGATCTATGACTGATTTAACTCAGTGGGAGTGTGGGACTAAACAAGTAGTCTAGATCTAATCCGTTACCAATTCGTGTAGATTTACGGAAATGTCCTTGTTTTAAGCCACTGTTTAAAACTTTTCTTATTTAAAAAAGTTGTGTAAATATAGCCCTTCAAAAATTATTTCTTCCGGACGACATTAGACTTGTGTATAATGTTTGTTCATATATGTTTTAGTTTGATCACAAAATATTACATTGTAATCTAAAATTTGCAATAACTTACAAAATTTTAAACAGTGGACTTTAACGTTTTCTCATAAAAAATTTAACTTATTCAAGGATCTTTAGACCGTGATCAAAGGTTCAACTTTTTGCAAAAGCTTCATTTCTCCATAAAATTTCTACGAGACATACCTTATTTGGTCAACGCCATTTAACATTTAATTTTTTCAAAAAGTTTAACTGATACCCAATTTAAGTATAACTTCAGACAACAATGCTTCTTCTCCGCTTTTTCTTCTTCTTCTCCCGGTTCGCTCGGTGTTAGTGAAATATGATTCTATGACTTATTGTAATGTAAATCCCTGTAGATTTCTATTTATTTTTGGACTAATCTCAAACTAGAAAGGAACAAATTAAATTGAGGTACCATGAGTAAAACGAATGAAGAAACAAGCCAAACTTAGACAAAAATATCTGAAGTTACAAGCCAAACTTCAGAAAAAAAAGTATGTGAAGTTTGCTTCTGTCAAGTCAAACTTTAGACACAGCTTTTCTCAAGCCAAAACTTAGGGCATTTATTTTATGGAGTGAAACTTTGGTAAGGCTAAGTTCATACCCGTTTTATGTTTGAATTTTGTAACTTCATATGTGGATTTTTCCAACTTCAGACCAGTTTGTCAAAGTTGATCTTAAAGCAGGTAAGCTTACAAATTTTTATACCCTATAGGTATCATTTCAATGTCGCCCCCAAAATCGATTTATATTTGCACTTCCCCTTTCTCCTTTAAAGAGATGCTAATTATTTTCAAGCAGCCCATTCGGAAATTAGAAGAAAACGTTTATAGGACGAAGACTTACCAATCACCACGATAATGAGAAGAAAAGGAAACAATTTTGAAGCCATAATTCCCACAGTTTCTATTTTAAGGTAGAATAGACAGTGATCCGAATGAGTCTATTTTGTTTATGGGGTGTACCATATTTATAAGATTGATCCATGCCAAACTTAACAAACAATATTAATAGATTCCTCATGGACTGGATTACTTTGTGATTGTTTCATATTTAGATATAAGTAATAACTATGGTTAGTTATTAATTTACACCATTATCACCATCTAATGTATATTATGCATGACTGTTGCGTATTACCTATTCGCCATACTTATGGATAGTTATTAATTTACTTCAACATTATCTTCTCTCTCTTTTTAGCATCAATGTTCACTCAACCGCTTAAACGAAAATAGTCATATACATGCTTGTATACGGTCAAAATCGGGCTTGCCGGATTTTGTATGGTTAATCGAGACCGGGGTGGCAGACTGAGGTTCAATCCCAAGTTATATTAGATCGTTACATAAATAAATATTGCCTAGCTCGTGATTCAGGGATCGATCGAGATCGAGACCAGCTAAGGTCGAGACCGAGAAGGATAGGGATCTGGCGAGATCAAAGGAAGCCTGCTAAGTCGAATAACAGAAAGCCGAGGAATCCGTGACCGGGCGAGGATTGTGGCAGCGATCGCGGCATGTATCAAGTCAAGACCGGTTGATTAGCCAGTCAGGAGATTTTCTTCTGTATTTAAAATTGTACCATATGTAGAACTCATCTACTATATAAAGGGGGTTCCAATCATTTTGTAGGGACACATTCACGCATAACAAAGCAATATATCATGTTTTCTCTCTTAAGCTCTATTATTGAGTTGTTCAGTTCTTACTTTTCAATAATATACTCAGTTGGTTCGAGGGCGACCTAGCTCGAGGATCAAAGTTGTGCGTTACATTGATTTGCTTCATTTTACAGTTAATTTCTAACTTCAATTCTCATATTTCTCAGCTTATGCTAAGTGAAATCACATATCCTTAAAATCACTTACAAATTTAATTGTTATCCGATTTTAAGGGTAAATAATGCTAAAAAAAGGTAAACAATGAATCGACTAACTATTTGTGTAAAGATTACTTTTTTTGTTTCTTTCCACTGTATCCGATGATCAGCGTTGAAGCCCGAATAAGCCGGATTTGCGGCGTGTAAGGGCTATTACACAGGAAGGGTTCCTTACCGGCATAATTTCTTGCATTGGGCAACTTTCATAATTAGACAAGATTTTAAAATATAATACATATTTGTAGCAGCATCACCCAAATAAGAAAAGTGGCAGCTGCAATTTATATTCTATTAACAGTAACTTATCCAAGAAACATGATCCCATTAAAATAGGAATTAGTTAATCCATAAATCCTCCCAATCTCTCCATTCAGTTATGCTTATTTTTAGGAGAGGAGGATAACTTCCAACCAAAAATATCTCCCTCTTATTAACACTAAACTTACCCATAATTATAATAATATATATACTGTATAAATTATGTATATCTTACAACAAATGTACACATTATAAAAGATAATTATAAACGACACAACCTATATATAAATTACACCAAATAATATAACAAGTATAAACCATGTATGTATTAGTGTTATATTTTATCATAAATTCTTCGGCCACTGTATATAGGTTGTGTATTAATGTTAATAATAGGGAATAATAAAATATATACGTGGAATAAATATATATAAAATAGTATGTAATTATATATATATAATATAATGATGATATTTAATAATGTATAAATTATAATGGTATTCTAGTATATTAGATTGACATATTTATTTTACTATATCTTGGGTATGAGTAGAGCTAGGGGTGTACATGGACCGGGTTGGTTCGATTTTTATCAAAACCAAACCAAACCAACTATATCGGTTTGGATTGGTTCAGTTTTGTCGGATTTTTCGGGTTATTTTGTTACATGAATATTATTTCAATCTTACTTTGTTAAATTTTTATAAGTAAATATATGATTAGTAAAAATTAAAAAGAATGACAAATACATGATATATTAACATATTCTTATGGGAGAATTTTCTTAATAACATATGATACTTATTTTTTTAGTCGCGTAACATTCGTTAATGTACACTTTCAAGGTTAACTGAATTTAATAATTAAACATAAAAATGCATATGATATCTATATAATGATATCTTCTATTTAATTTTAAATTATCGAAATACCACGTCAAATTCGATAAATGATATAAGAATTTAATAGATCCTGACATATGAATATAGAAGAACAAAGAAATTGACGCATTTCACTAACACTTGATAAGAAAGTAATCATACAACCCATTATTTAAAGTTAATAAAAATAGAGCATTTCATATTTAACTAAATATTACATTTCATAAGAGAATCGCAAATATTTCTAGACTTTTTAAAAAAATTATATGAAAAGTTTTAAAAGTATATATAAAAGTTATATATTTATATGTCGGTTTGGTTCGAAATTTTTTTACTCAATACCAAACCTAATCGGGGGTTTTAATTGGTTTGATTTGACTTTTTGATTTGGTGTCGTTTTCCGATTCCGTTTGTACACCCCTAAGTAGAGCTTTGGAGTAGAGGATATGAGTAAAACTTTGGAGTGATTTAATGTGAAGAAAATTATATACGGACAAAACAGAAAAGAGGGGTTAAAACTTATCATGAAAGAAAGGGAGGACTAAGAATTTAAAGATAAAAAAACTAGTTAGTAAGATGATGAGAGATTATAGGATAGATTGATAAGTATTACCCTTGATTTGTGCATTTTTATTTATTATAAAAATCTTCTATTATATGACCGTATATTAATACTATTCGAAATCTGCTAGTTATGTAAACGAATATGCTATTTTTTTGAATAAAACAACGCTAATATGATTTTTGAAAATAATTATACTATATTGACCCATAATGTTAATTTCTCTCTTTTCTATTTTTTTTTTTTTTTTGTCTTCCTAAGGCTCGAATTCGAAACCTCTCGTTAAGCGTATGAAAATATCACATCCATCGCATCACAAAGGTCACCATTATTATTATTTTATCTTTTATTTTTTATATAGTCACCATTTCCACCTACTAAAATAAGTTACTACGACTATTGTAATATGATATTACATATTCAAAATACATCTGGATAGTTGTTATGTAGTAATTTATTACACTATTATCACCTACTAAAATACATTAAAAACTATTATGATGTGTTTCTGTTTACCCGAAAAACGGATAGAATTGAATTTATACGTAGTTCTAAGAATACGTGGTACAACTTGGCACAAATCAAAAAGTAAGTAGAAATATACTGGGTATTGACTGTATGAAGAATAAAATACCAATCAAATTGAAATAGAAAGCTATTTTATGAACAAACAAGATGAATCAATGTATATAACTCACAAGAGGATAATCTCAATATAAATATCAGAATATTTTTCTCTGTGAATATCAATAATATGAAAGTGTATCAATGCCTTCATGTTCCATCCCCTACAGAAATAATAACTATCTCTCTTATAGTGGGGGATCTTACTTTAGATATAATTAAAAATACATAGTGGGGATCCTATGATAGATGTAACGACATGACTTGTCGTTTCAAGAATGTAAGTCCCGTTCGGCGGCATAAGGCCTTGAGCAGCTTCGTATTATGTGTATTGACTTGCGTGCGTGGTTGAATTCAGTTACCGGATGATTCAGAGTGATTTGGGACACTTAGTCCCTAAAACGAAAGTTTAAGTCTTAGGATTTTAACCGTAGTCGAAACTGTGTGAAAACGACTCCGGAATGGAGTTCTGTCGGTTCTGTTAGCTCCGTTGGGTGATTTTAGACTTAGGAGTGTGTCCGAAAAATTATTCGGAGGACTGTAAAGGAATTTGGCTTGAAATGGCGAAAGATGAATTTTTAGGAAGTTTGACCGGTGGTTGACTTTTTGATATAGGGGCCGGAATCCAATTCTGGAAATTTGAATAGTTTAGTTATGTCATTTATGACTTGTGCGCAAAATTTGAAGTCATTCCGGATTGATTGATGTGTTTCGGCACAAGATATAAAATTTAAAAGTTCAAAGTTCATAGATTTTGATTTGAGGTGTGATTCATCGTTTTAAGCATTGTTTGAGGTGATTTGAAGGTTCGACTAAGTTCGCATGATGTTTTAGGACTTGTTGGTACATTTGGTTAAGGTCCCGGAGGCCTCAGGTGAGTTCCGGGATGGTTTCGGATCATTTTTTCTTGTTTTGCAATTGCTGGAACTGATATCTGGTATTGTTCTTCGCGAACGCGAAGGGTCTCTCGCGTTCGCGAAGAAGGAATTTGGACGGCTGGAATTTACCCATCGCGAACGCAAGCAAGGAGACGCGAACGCAAAAAATAGACTGGGGAAGCCTACGCGAACGCGAGTGGGCTGACGCGAACGCGAAGAGGAAAGGGAGTTGGGGCCTGCCTAGCGTTAAGCCTTCGCGAACGCGGCTCATGTCTCGCGAATGCGAAGGGCAGAAGTCGAAAGGCATCGCGAATGGGATGTGGATATCGCGAACGCGAAGAAGGAAGCTAGGCAGCACATTTTTGTGCTTCGCGAACGCGAAGGTATGGTCACGAACGCGAAGAAAACCTATCTGGGCAGAATTAAAAGTTCCAAAAATGGGGGTTTGAGTTCATAACACAAAATCAAATTGGGAGCTCGATAGAAGGCGATTTTTGGAGAGATTCTTGTGTGGGTGTTTGGGGTAAGTGATTCTTATCGTGTTTAGATTAATTTTCATGATTATGTCTTTGAATCCATCATTTAATTAGGATTTTTATGGAGCAAAATCAAAGTTTTTGTAAAATCTTTCAAAAACGAAAATTTAAGATTTGGAGGTCGAGTCGTTATTGGAATTAGATAAAATTGGTATGATTGAACTCGTATCGGAATGGGTATTCGGATTTTATAAAAATTATGTCGGGTTCCGAGAGGCGAGTCCCGCGTTGACTTTTGTTGACTTTTTGGAATAAATTTTTAAGTCGATGTATTATTATCCGGAATTGTTTCCGATGAATTTTAATGAAGTTATATAATTAATTTGGATAGATTTGAGCTATCCGGAGGTCAATTCAAGCAAGAAGGCTATTTTGGAATATCAGCCTAACTTTAAAAAGATAAGTGTCTTACTTAACCTCGAGTGAAAAAATTACCCCTTAGGCATTGAGTCTTATATGCCATTTGTGAAATGTAAAAAGCCGTGTACGCGAGGTGACGAGTACGTACTCGGGATTATATGTACAAAATTCACTGATTTAAAGTCTTGGGCAAATCGTGTAGTAATTTGGATAATTGTTAGTATTTATTAAATCATCTACTTACCATGTCTAAATTCTTGTTGTTGAATTTATTTTTTTATGACAATTTGATGTGATTGTTACTTGAAAATTTATGTAAATTCGTGAGTATTGTTAGATTAATATTTCTTGAAAAATTAATTTCAATATGGATGTTCCCTATGCAAATAATTAATTAAGCAAGTTTAAAAAGAAGTGTTAATATAATTATTTAAATTTGGATTAATGAAGGCTTTGCTTTATGCCGAGTAATTTCTATCTATGTTGATTGTTTTTGGGGTGTTATACACATTGTGTGGAGCCTTAGGCTATTTATTGTGAAATTAATTGACTTGGTTGTATCTTTAAAATTTTGATTATGGCCATTGGGCAAATTGTGATATGAATTAATTTTGTTATGTTGCCGTGATAATTTTTCGTGTAAATTGCTGTATTGTATGAGTTATTATTTTGAGGAGATAAGGGTGAAATTTCACCGTTGATATTATGTGGGTATAAGGGTAGTATTTCACTGTTGTTGTGTTTGTTGGAATATTGTTTGGACGGAGCGATAAGGGCGGCTATAGGAGCAATAAGGGTGGCAATAGGAGCGATAAGGGTGGTTATTGGTATTGTCAAGGCGGAGAGATAAGGGTGGCTATTGTCAGGGATGGTATGTGATGATGAAGAGTGGTTGCATTTGTGATTTTTATGTGATGATGTGATTTTTTTTGTGTTTATTTTTATAACTTGTGCAATTTGTCTTGTTGTTGATAAATTGATAATAATCTAATTTATGTTGAAATTGAAAGCATGTGGCTATTGCCAGACGGATTGTAAAATAAAATGTGGGCACGAGGTGCCGTGAGTAGATGATGAGGAGATTGGCACGTGAATTATTCGTGCAGTTGTGATATGAAATTAGGGCACGAGATGCCGGGAAAATATAATGATTTAATTATAGGCACGAAGTGCCGTGGAAATATGAAAAAATGAGCTGAGACCCGTTCGGATGATTATGAAATGAAATGTCACATGGTGACTTTTTAATTGAAAGAATAATATTCAAAATATTAAATTGGAAGGATTTTTATGCAAAAAAGATTTATTGGAAAGGTTTACATTCGAAAGATATTTATTTAAAGAAATTATATTTGAGAGAAATTTATTTAAAGGACGTATATTTGAAAAATATTTATTTGAAGAAATTATATTTGAAAGAGAGTTATTTGGAAGAATTTTATGTGAAAGACAATTATTTGAAGAATTTGATTTAATTGGGTGTAATTGTAATTATTAATTATTGAGCGATATTAATGGTGTTCTTATTGTCTGTTGTGCATATAATTGGTTGTTTTATGTTGCCCTTATTGTTATTTATTTCCTATTATTTTGTATATTATGTTGCACATGCTATTAGACTAGTGAGTGTCTTGATTGTACCTCGTCTCTACTCCACTGAGATTAGTCCTAATACTTACTGGGTACCGACCGTGGTGTACTCATACTACACTTCTTCACATTTTTTTGTAGAGCCAGATATTGGAGATATCAGACTTGAGCAGAGTTAAAGCAGGATCGTAAGGATTCAAGGTAGAGTTGCTTGGTCGTCGCAGTCCCTTGGAGTCTTTTTATTTCATTGTACTGTTAATTTTTAATCAAACAGTATTGTATATCCGGTCCTCGTGATCATTTCATGTATTCAGTTAGAGTTCGTGACTCAGTACTACCAGTCTTGGGAGGTTGTATATTCATATTTGCTCCGATGTTGGTTATGATTTCCTATTTATCTCTTATTCAAAAAAAATGGCTTCAAAATGTAATTAAAATCGGCTTACCTAGTCTTAGAGACTAGGTGCCATCACGACGCCTGTGGTGGAATTTTGGGTCGTGACAAGTTGGTATTAGAGCTCTAGGTTCATAGGTTCTACAAGTCATAAACGAATCTAGTAGAGTCTTGCGGATCGGTACGGAGACGTTTGTACTTATCTTCGAGAGGCTACAAAACTATTAGGAAATTTTCACTTCTTTCATTTTTGTCATGCGGAATTTGTTAAATTTGGAATTTGAGCTTTTGTATCTCTATTCTCTCACAGATGGTGAGGACACGTGCTACCGGGTTAGCTGAACAGGCATCCGCACATACTGCTAGGGCTGCAAGAGGCCAGGGCCGAGGTAGAGGCCGAGGTAGAGGTCAAGGAAGGGCACGTACCGCGACTAAAGAACCTGTTAGAACAGCAGTTGAGGAGCCACCAGTAGCTCCAGTTGGGGGACAGGTACCAGAAGCACCTGTTGTTATCCCCGGATTTCAGGAGACTTTAGCACAGTTCCTGAGTATGTTTGGCATATTAACTCGGGCGGGATTAATCTCTGTTGCACTGAATATTTCGCAGATTGGGGGAGTAGCTCAAACTCCTACCACAACTCTAGAGCAGCAGATTCACGTTGGTCAGGTTCCGGGTGCAATACCGGTACAATCTGTTATTCCGGTTCGGCCTGAGGTCAGGCCAGAGGCATCAGAAGAAGAACAAAAGAGACTTGAAAGGTTTAAGAGGTATAGTCCACCTACTTTCAGTGGCACAGCTACAGAGGATGCCCAAGAATTTCTAGAAAATTGTCACTGTATTTTCCACACCATGGGAATTGCAAAAGTGAGCGGAGTTGCCTTTACTACATTTCAACTGTCAGGCGCAACATATCGGCGGTGGCAAATCTATGAAGAAGGCAGACCAGCCGATGCAACACCACCAAATTGAGCTCAATTTTCGGAAATGTTCTTGAAGGAGTTTGTTCCCAGACTCTCCGAGATGCGTGGCACACAGAGTTTGAACGGTTGCATCAGGATACTATGATAGTGTCAGAATATGCTATCAGGTTCAGTGAGTTAGCCCGCATGCACCTATCTTGGTCCCTACAGTTAGAGAACGGGTCCGCAGATTCATTGAGGGGCTCGAATATGATATTAAAATATGCATGGCTCGAGAATTGCAGACCGATACTCCATTTCAACAAGTCGTGGAGATTGCGAGAAAGATTGAGGGTGTTTTAGGCGAGGAAAGGGAGTCTAAAGAGGCCAAAAGGTCTCGAAGATCTGGAGGGTTCAGTGGATTTTACTCTTCAGCTAGGACCCATTATAGCGGAGGCTCGAGCAGTCGGCCAGCTCAGTCCGCACATCAGGTTACTCGGAGTGCTCGAGTAAGTTCTTACAATGCACCACCGGCACGAGATTTCTATAATGATTATTTCAGTTATCCGGTACAGACCCAGTTCGAGCAACCGCGACCTAAGAGGGGTTGTTATGAGTGTGGTGATACTAGGCACATCATGAGAGATTGTCCCAGACTTGGGAGGGGTGGATTTCATCAAAGCACTCCAGCTACAAGCTTTATTCCAGTTAATACTCCACGTGCACAGTCAGTTAGAGGTGGAGAACATGCGGGTAGTGGGCGCCTAAGAGGTGAAGGCCCGACCCGTTGATATAATCAATATGATTTGGCTGAGGCCGATATACCAGATGGTGTCGTTACATATACGATCTTGATTCTGTTATAAAAGGATATTTTCCTTTAATTTGATTCGGTTCTGAATATTGAGGTGAGTCCTCCTATTATGCTCCTCTTATGGGTGAGCTTCGTAATTTTTGTGACCCACTTATATGTTAATCCCTGTTGGGAGATTTGAAGATGTGAGCCCGTGTCTGTAATTTTATTTTTGTACACCATTGAGGGCTATAAGTTCAAAAGTAATTTTTTTTAATTATTCATTGCAGTGGGTTTAATGTGTTTTGAAATAATTGATTCCAATTTTTATGAATTATATGCCCTACCGGTATGAGGGTTCATTATGTGTTGTGAAAACTATTTATGAAATATATTGAAAAGAAGAAAGAAAGAAAATTGAAATTTCAGTTGGCACAATGTGCAAAATACTTGTGATTCGGAGTTGAGGACGAGATCCTCGCATTTTAGTATAAGATAAAATATTAAAACTGGGCTACGAGCCGTGGTGGAAGTTATATAAAGACGAGGTCCTTGTGGTGAAATATTTATGAGTTTAAAATTCTCACTGTGTGAAATTTAATTTGTACAATAATATTAATAGGAAGTCATGCCTGTTAGGCTTATTTGATAATTCTTGTATATTTTTTGTTCATATTCAACCATTTTCGTGCTGTAAACATTGAGTTTTAGCCTACGAGGCCAGTGCCCAAGTGGCGTTAAATGTGACTCGTTAAGTCGGGTAAATAGTTATGAGGTCTTCATGCCTCACATTCTGTCGTCAGTGTTGTGAAAATTTGAAACGAGGTGTTGGTTAATATGAGATTAATTGATGATGCTGGAATTAATTATGAACAACTTATAAGGCCAGAGATGTGGTGATTGGCATACATATGATGTGTTTCATGTCCTGATATCATTATGATAATGCAGTGCTCGTAATACTGAGATTAGTGTTATTGATATATACCTTGTGGTATTTTGTTGGATTGTGAATGTGTTGTTAAGAGTTATTTTGGTGTTACTCTGGCAGGTGGATAGGCCCAATTACAGGGGAGACCCTGCCAAAAGTTTTGAAAAAATTGGGAGCTAGAAAAATTCGGGAGATTGATATGTGCGAAAGAAGAGATAAATTATGTTATGTATTTGAGGGCGAATGATCCTAAGCGGGGAAGAATGTAACACCCAAGAAAATAATTTTGAAGTACTTCCACACTATCAAGAAATTTTATGTGTGCGCAGGAACGAGTTGCTATAGCCAGTTGAGACTAATATCGTGCGTTGTTGTGGAAATCAGGCCTTTTGAAAATGTTTGGAGTGTAAGAAATTGGTCTTGAAGTTTACAAATATGGATAAAAGAAATAATCTTAAATGAGATGGTATTGTTGGACTTATCTCCAATGCAGTAACGTGGGATCAACCGTGAGTATATGTGTAAAAGTAAAAATCATCAATTTGGTAACCTCAGAATAATTCTTAGCACGTTCGAGGACGAACGTTTGTTTAAGAGGTGGAGAATGTAACAACCCAACTTGTCATTTCAAGATTTTAAGTCTCGTTTGGTAGCATAAGGCCCTATGCAGCTTCGTATTACGTGTATTGACTTGCGTGTATGGTTGAATTCAGTTACCGGATGATTCTGAGTAATTTGGGACACTTGGTCCCTAAAACGAAAACTTAAGTCTTAGGATTTTAACCGTAGTCGGAACTGTGTGAAGACGACTCCGGAATGGAGTTTCGTCGGTTCTGTTAGCTCCGTTGGGTGATATTAGACTTAGGAGCGTGTCCGAAAAATTATCCGGAGGACTGTAGAGGAATTTAGCTTGAAATGGTGAAAGATGAATTTTTGGAAAGTTTGATCGGGGGGTTGACTTTTTGATATCGGGGTCGGAATCCGATTCTGAAAATTTGAATAGCATCGTTATGTCATTTATGACTTGTGTGCAAATTTTGAAGTCATTCCGGATTGATTGATGTGTTTCGGCACAAGATATAGAATTTGAAAGTTCAAAGTTCATAGATTTTAATTTGAGGTGCGATTCGTCGTTTTAGCATTGTTTGAGGTGATTTGAAGGTTCGACTAAGTTCGCATGATGTTTTAGGACTTGTTGGTACATTTGGTTGAGGTCCCGGGGGCCTCGGGTGAGTTCCGGGATAATTTCGGATCATTTTTCCTTATTTTGCAACTGCTGGAACTGATATCTGGTATTGTTCTTCGCGAACGCAAAGGGTCTCTCCCGTTCGCGAAGAAGGAATTTGGACTGCTAGAATTTACCCATCGCGAACGCGAGTAAGGAGACGCGGACGCGAACGCGAAGAATAGACTGGGGAAGCCTACGCGAACGCAGTTCGTGTCTCGCGAACGCGAAGGGCAGAGGTCGGAAGGCATCGCGAACGCGATGTGGATATCACAAACGCAAAGAAGGAAGCTGGGCAGCACATTTTTGCTTCGCGAACGCGAAGGCATGGTCGCGAATTCGAAGAAGGCTTATCTGGGCAGAATTAAAAGTCCCAAAAATGGGGGTTTGAGTTCATAACACAAAATCAAATTTTGAGCTCGGTAGAAGTCGATTGTTGGAGAGATTCTTGTGTGGGTGTTTGGGGTATGTTATTCTTATCCAGTTTTGATTAATTTTCATGATTATGCCTTTGAATCCGTCATTTAATTCGGATTTTTATGGAGGAAAATCAAGATTTTTGTAAAATCTTTCAAAAATAAAAAATTAAGATTTGGAGGTCGAGTTGTTATTAGAATTAGATAAAATTGCTATGGTTTACTCGTATCGGAACGAGTGTTCGGATTTTATAAAAATTATGTCGGGTTCCGAGAGGCGAGTCCCGCGTTGACTTTTGTTGACTTTTTAGAATAAATTTTTAAGTCGACGTATTATTATCCGGAATTGTTTCCGATGAATTTTAATGAAGATATATAATAAATTTGGATAGATTTGAGCTATCTGGAGGTCAATTCAAGCAAGAAGGCTATTTTGGAATATCGGCCTAACTTCAAAAAGGTAAGTGTCTTACTTAACCTCGAGTGGGGGAATTACCCATTAGGCATTGAGTTTTATGTGTCATTTGTGAAATGTAAAAAGCCGTGTACGCGAGGTGACGAGTACGTACTCAGGATTATATGTGTAAAATTCATTGATTTAAAGTCTTGGGCAAATCGTGTAGTAATTTGGATAATTGTTAGTATTTATTAAATCATCTACTTACCATGTATAAATCCTTATTGTTGAATTTATTTTTATATGACAATTTGATGTGATTGTTACTTAAAATTTTATGTAATTTCGTGAGTATTATTGGTTAAATATTTCTTGAAAATTTAATTTCAATATGGATGTTCCCTATGCAAATAATTAATTAAGCAAGTTTAAAAAGAAGTGTTAATATAACTATCTAAATTTGGATTAATGAAGGCTTTGCTTTATGCCGAGTAATTTCTATCTCTGTTGATTGTTTTTGGGGTGTTATAAATATTGTGTGGAGCCTTAGGCTATTTGTTGTGAAATTAATTGACTTGGTTGCATCTTTGGAATTTTGATTATGGCCATTGGGCAAATTGTGATATGAATTAATTTTGTTATGTTGCCGTAATAATTTCCCGTGTAAATTATTGTGTTGTGTGAGTTATTATTTTGAGGAGATAAGGGTGGCATTTCACCGTTGATATTATGTGGGTATAAGGGTGGCATTTCACTGTTGTTGTGTTTGTTAGAATATTATCTGGACGGAGCGATAAGGGCGGCTATAGGAGCGATAAGGGTGGCAATAGGAGTGATAAGGGTGGCTATTGGTATTGTCAGGGCGGAGGGATAAGGGTGCCTATAGGAGAGATAAGGGTGGATATTGTCAGGGATGATATGTGATGATGAAGAGTGGTTGCATTGGTGATTTTTATGTGATGTTGTGATTTTTCTTGTGTTTATTTTTATAACTTGTGCAATTTGTCTTGTTGTTGATAAATTGATAATAATCTGATTTATGTTGAAATTGGGAGCCTGTGGCTATTGCCAGGTGGATTATAAAATGAAATGTGGGCACGAGGTGCCGTGAATAGATGATGAGGAGATTGGCACGTGAATTATACGTACAGTTGTGATATGAAATGAGGGAACAAGGTGCCGGGAAAATATAATGATTTAATTATGGGCACGAAGTGCCGTGGAAATATAAAAAAATGGGATGAGACCCGTTCGAATAATTATGAAATGAAATGTCACATGGTGACTTTTTAATTGAAAGAATTATATTCAAAATATTTAATTGAAAGGATTTTTATGCAAAAAGGTTTATTGGAAAGGATTACATTCGAAAGATATCTATTTAAAGAAGTTATATTTGAGAGAAATCTATTTAAAGGAAGTTATTTGATTTGAAGAAATTATATTTGAAAGAGAGTTATTTGGAAGAATTTTATGTGAAAGACAATTATTTGAAGGATTTGATTTAATTGGGTGTAATTGTAATTATTAATTATTGAGCGATATTAATGGTGTTCTTATTGTCTGCTGTGTATATCACTGGTTGTTTTATGTTGCCCTTATAGTTATTTGTTCCATATTATTTTGTGTATTATGTTGCACGGGCTATTAGACTAATGAGTGTCTTGACTATACCTCGTTTCTACTCCACTGAGGTTTGTCCTGATACTTACTGGCTACCAACCTTGGTGTACTCATACTACACTTCTGCACATTTTTATGCAGAGCTAGGTATTGGAGATATCGGACTTGAGCAGAGTTAAAGCGGGATCGTAAGGATTCAAGGTAGAGCTGTGTAACGACACAGCCGGTCGTTTTGAGAGTAATAGCCCTGATCCCCTATTTACTGCTTCTCCCATATCTATATTCTGCTATTGTGACTTGCCGGGAGGTTTCGTTTTGGTTTTTGGAGTGTTTTGGAACACTTAGTCCCTAAATGGAGGTTTAAGCCTTAGGATTTGGACCATAGTCAGAACTATGTGAAAACGACTTCGGAATGGAGTTCCGTCGATTTCGTTAGCTCCGTTGGGTGATTTGGACTTAGGAGCATGTCCGGATTGTGCTTTGGAGGTCTGTAGCTCATTTAGGCTTGAAATGACGAAAGTCGAATTTTTTGAGATTTTGACCGGTAGTGGACTTTTTGATATCGGGGTCAGATTCTGATTCCGGAAGTTAAAGCAGGTCCGTAAGGTTGAATATGACTTGTGTGCAAAATTTGGGGTCAATCGGACGTGGTTTGGTTGGTTTCGGCATCGGTTGTCGAATTTAGAAATTTTAAAGTTCATTAGGCTTGAATACATGCATAATCCATGTTTTTAATGTTGTTTGACGTGATTTGAAGACTCGACTAAGTTTGTATGGTGTTTTAGGATTGGTTGGTATGCTTGGTTGAGGTCCCAGGGGTCTCGGGCGTGTTTCGGATGCTCAACGGGTCATTTTTGGACTTAGGGAGTTGGCAGATTTTCTAGTGTTATTGTAGACATTTTTCTTCATCGCATTCGAGAGGGAGATCTCGCGATCGCGTAGGTCATCTAAGAGGTGAGCTAAAATTTCTCTTCGCGTTCGCGAAGATGAAGACGTGATCGCGTAAGGTTATCAGGCAGTGCACCGCGAACGCGTGGGCTGGGCTACGTTCGCGAAGAAGAAGTGAGGCGGCAGTGGAGTTTGAGTGTTACTCTTCGCGATCGCGTAAGGACTATTACAATCGTGTAGGTGTGAGCAGCTAGTGCATCGCGTTCGCGTAGAGTAAATTTCTGAGGGAGCGAAGTTGTTCTTCGCGATCGCGAGGCCTTTTCCGCTATCGCGATTAAGGAACCACTGGGCAGAATTTAAAGTTCAAAAACGAGGGTTTTGAGTTCATATCACAAAATTGAATTGGGAGCTCGGTAGAAGACGAAATTTCGAGAGATTTTCAGAGGGAGTCATTGGGTAATGATTTCTAACTCCTTTATGTTTATAACCCACTAATCTATAATTAATTTTATCATTTAATTTCGGATTTGGGGTGAAAAATTGGAAAATATTGAGAAAAGTTCTTAGGCCAAATTTTGGGGTGTTAATCGAGATTTTGGTATCGGATTTGAGTGAATTTGGTATGGTTAGACTCGTGAATGAATGTGTGTTCATATTTTGTAACTTTTACCCAATTCCGAGACGTGGGCCCGGGGAGGTTTTTTGGGCATTTTTCTAATTTCTTGCCTTAACTTTGATTTCGTTAGATATATTAGTTTCTTGTAGCTATATTTATGTTATGTAATTGGTTTTGGCTAGATTTGAGCCATTCGGAGTCGGATATTCATGGAAAGAGCATTTTAACGGATTGATTTGAGCTTGGTTCGAGGTAAGTGGCTTGCCTAACCTTGTGTGGGGGAACTCCCCTTAGGATTTGGTGCTGTTGATATGTGAGCGTCGTGTACGTGAGGTGACGAGTACGTACACGAGTTATTTGTTGTAAAACTCCATTTTTCACTAAGTCATAACTTGTTTTCTCCTTATTTGAACCACACTAGCATATGTAACTATCATGTTTAAACTAGAATAGCATGCCTACTTGTTTAACTGCCTATTTGAACTCTGTGCAGCATGTTTAGTGAAATTTCCTGCTTTCCTTGACTTGAACTTAGTCTAAACTGTAGGATTTCTTGATGTAATTGTTATTTCGGTTGGTTGCGCTGCATATTTACTTTGGGACTACAGAACGGTATTTTGGGAGATCCCCCTGTATTGCATATTTACTTTGGGACTACGGAACGGTATTTCGGGAGATCCCCATGTTTTGCATATTTATTTTGGGACTACGGAACGGTATTTCTGGGGGATCCCCCTGCACATTTACGTTTGGGACTACGAGACGGTATCTCGGGAGATCCCCTGTTGTTATCACTGTGTTCTGAGCTGTTGTCTTTCATTGATTTTATTCCTGTTAGATTTCCGTATTTATTTTTACTGTTATATTTTATTCTGTCCTATTTCATTATATTTATACCTGTAGGGCCCTAACCTGATCTCGTCACTACTCGACCGAGGTTAGGCTTGGCACTTACTGGGTACCATTGTGGTGTACTCACGCCCTTTCCTGGATATGTTTTTCGTGTATAGATCCAGATTCATCTTACCAGCCTCATCACTAGTTGCAGTCGCTGCTGCTTATTGGAGACTTCAAGGTACATCTGCTCGCACCCGCAGATCCTCGGAGTCCCCCTCTATCCTCTATGTTCATTTTGCTTTCTTTCTGTAGAAATGATGTATAGAACGGTTAAGACTTCTTCGCTTGTGACTTACGGTATTCCAGGTTTTGGGAATTGTTTTGTACATTTTCAGAGGTGATAATTGTATATGTCGAGTGGCATTCAGTTGCTTATTAGATACTTATTACTGTTAGTAGTTAATGTTCGTATTTTGTTTCATTTCCGCAAAGTGTTAGGCTTACCTAGTCGTAGAGACTAGGTGCCATCATGACGGTTCACGGTGGGAGAAATTGGGTCGTGACAAGTTGCTTGGTCGTCGCAGTCCCTTGGAGTCTTTTTATTTCATTGTACTGTTAATTTTTAATCAAACAATATTGTATATCCGGTCCTCGTAATCATTCCATGTATTCAGTTAGAGTTCGCGACTCAGTACTACCAGTTCTGAGAGGTTGTATATTCATATTTGTTCTGCTGTTGTTTATGATTACCTGTTTATCTCTTATTCAAAAAAAAAAACAATGGCTTCAAAATGTAATTGAAATCAGTTTACCTATTCTTAGAGACTAGGTGCCATCATGACTCCTGTGGTGGGATTTTAGGTCGTGACAATAGATTAGCTTTTCCCTAATTTCCGCCGAGATTCTCTCCCTTAGTGCGGCTGTAACGGCTCTTGTCTCCTGGCTCGATCTTGATCGGACTTGGTATTGATCGATTTTTAGGTTTAGAGCTCGATATTGGCTCGAGCTCGATATTATCTCGGGGGCCGATATTGACTTTGGCTTGGCATTGGTCGGTCTCTGGATTTTAAGCTCGATAACACCGCCTCACATCATAGTTTGATTTGGAATCGAGCTCGGTACTTAATTGGTCCGTGAAACTTGAGTTTGGTAACCTGGCTTCAGATCTTATTTCGATATTATGAATACGACCTTCGGTCTATTACATTCCAATCTTGACTAATCATTTGAAGGTCGAAAACCGATTTTGACCGTATACTGTTTCATAATTATATTCTACAAATTTGTTCCTATTCTCTGAATAATGTCAGTGCAATTAAACTTTCTTTTGGAGTTTGAAGTATAGTTTTTTTCCTTGAATACTTAACATGCTGCGTGTATGACTGTATTTTCAATACAACTACTGAATTTGAGCCAAGGATATTGGGTTATGCTAAACCCCTATGTCGAAGGCTAGCTCTGTCCCTGAGTAGAAAATGTCTACTTGGGTATAGTATTAAGAATGTCACTAAGATCGATAACACCTCGGTTTGAAGTATACCCACCATAGGAACTAAATTGCAAGTGTTATTTAGCTTTATTTTTTTTTTTTGGTTAAGGGGAAATACACCTTAGATAGGTGACCAGTGACAGTATGGTTACTAGAATTGATAACAGTAGTAGAGTGACCCTCACTAGTGGTGTCACTTAACACTTAGATTGCCTAGACTTGCTAAACTATTACAAACAGTAGTAGATATTTTGTTAGTAGTACTAGATACTGCTTTATCTGCCTGAATCAGATGTGTGGCATCGTTCGGAGGGATGCTTAATATGGACTGATAATTAGGAATAACTCCTTGGATTTCTAGTTGTGCCAAAAAGTGTGTTGCCTTATTACTTTCACGGAAGAAATGTCGCATTAATAGATTCCCAAACGTTTTAATAGGTAGGTACCTGCATTCAAATAAGGAGATGTAAGTAGAATAATTTTTTTTTTACGTAAGTATATGACTTCCGTGGAATCAGTTTCGATTTCTATTGGGAGCAGCTCGTGGTCCATTGCTATAGCCCATGCTTGAGAGTCATGAGTTCCATGTAAGTATGAGTGTAGCCATAAAGTTGTGTGGAAAAGCCTATGATGCAATCGCCCTGTGAGTTTCTAAACAGCTGGCCTATGTGTACCTAGGGATGTCTAAAAGGAGGGTTCTGGGTAGTGGTACTTAAGGGGAATGAGTATGAGGGTAGCACCGGTAAGAGGGGGTTCCTTAGGGACACTGAGATTAAGGGTAATTAAGGATACAGGGTAAACATATTTTTTTTATGGTACCTTACCGGTACCACTACTAGTCATATGGGGAGGGGTACTTAAGAGTGTGGTAAGTGTACTTTGGGGTATTTTATTATTTAAATGTGATTTTAAAAAAAACTATATTTAAGTACACACAAACTATAAGGGATGAAAATAATTTAAGGTAATGAAGTGCCTTTTATTTTATTTAATGCAATATTCGATACTTGTAAAAATAAAATTACATATTTCTTTTTAATTATTTATGTAATCTTTTAATAACTTTTCGAGGTTCTTCGCTTTGAATTGGTAATACTTGTTCATCTGTGTCACTGCCATCTCTAGTAGATACTATTGTATATGCATAAAACGGTACAGTTGAATTTGTAACGTGGTTTATATACACGTAAATTATTTTGATCCAAAAGTATGAGATAAATAAAGATAAAGTCAAGATTATAAAAGAAATACAAGTTAGATTGTATGATGAGCCTCCCCAGAAGCAATAATATGAACAATCTTGAGAACAAAAGAAAGCAAGTAATTTTATATATGAGAAAAAAATATAGTCTTTGAGTACATATGATTTTTTTATGTCCTACTATGGACACTAATTCTCCTATTTATATCTCTATTTAGGGAGATAAGGTCCCTAAATCAAACTCCTCTTGAATGAGAATAAAACTGCCATTGAAGTTTGTATAACGGTTGGCTATAAATACAGAGATTCTTTGTAACGGCAGCTCATTGAATGCTGTCTTTCCCAACCGACGTCTTCCTTTCAAATCTTTGTTCTCGGTTTAAATGCCTTCGGAATTCACTCAACACTGATCACATGCTTGTATCCAATGCCAACTATTTACTAATTCACATCTTACCTATCTTCAGTTTCATGTGTCATCTCGTCATTCGTCCACTTGTTGCTAACCAATTTTACCCTATACAGATAGTCCCCCTACTTTCCGATGACAAAACTTTGTGTTACCGGAAAGTAGATAAGATCCCTTTTCTTGGCGGAAAAGTTTCTGAACGATTTCTGACACTTGAAAGGACGTATATCTTCTCGCATTTAATGACCCGAACACGTGTTACCCCGAGATTTGGCTAATAGTTTTGCCAGTTTCCAAGGTAATCATGACCACGAATTATGCCGCTTATAAAATTCTCTCCTTCTCTTCAATTTTACTTTTCACTTTTACAAACTCTTCTTCTTCTTCGAATTCTCTTAGAACCCTACTGCAAAATTTATCTTTCTTAGTAAAATCTCCCTTCTCATGTTTCTTACCATCATGTATTCTAACACTGTTGTCCTCGGAAATACCGACTTTCTCTTCGTAGGTGGCCCTAAAAAGAACAAATCAAAAGAAGTTGATGTCAAATATGAACCTCCTACCTTGAACTCTATCATACTCCTTCAACTTAACACTCAATCTGACCTTCAAGTCCAAAAAGAACCTATTAACCCCAAAAATGACAGACACTGGCCTATTTGCAGGTACCCCTCTTCCATTCGTCTTGCTAATCTTCCCGTCATGAAGGAAGATTGCGATTGCACACATTCTAGGACATGCCTTATTTAAATCTTTATAATTTACACACATTCTAAATTTATTATTATTCTTTGGTACTACCACTATGTTAGCTAACCAATCGGGGTAATTTACCTCTCGAATTGAACCTATATTTACTAACCAGGTTACCTATTCGTTGACAAACTTGTTTTTGACCTCTGCTTTTGGTCGTTTCTTGTCTTACCAGAGTGAAGTTAGGATCCAAACTCAACTTGTGGATAGCCACTTTTAATAAAATACCTGTCATATCTGAATGCGGCCATGCAAAACAATGACGTTAGCTTCTAGAAAATCAATAACTTTTAATCTGAGTTCGGGATTCAACCCCGTTCCTAAGTGAAATTTTCTTTCTAAGAACTCCATGAACAAGGCCACTTGTTCAAGCTCTTCAGCGATCGATTTGGTCGCATCTGTTTCCTCTGGTACCTCAAAAGACCTCGGTACCTGATAAGAATCAAATGACTCCTCTTCTTCATTATCTTCAACTGGGGTGGAAGAGGGCACCAGCTCTTGTAGTTGCTATTTGCTTATCTCTTTCTCTTGCTACTAGACAAGGTAACTACGTTCATCTCTCTTGCAGCCGGTTGACCTCCTCAGATTTGCTTGATTCCCTCCAGTGTGGGAAATTTCAGTAATTGACAATAAGTTGAAGGCACAACCTTCATTTCATATATACATGTCCTTTCAAGGATCACATTGTATCCCATGTCACTATCTACAACTTCGAATAGAGTGGTCTTCGTTACGCCTTCGGAATGTGTTGGCAGTAAGATCTCTCCCGGGGTCGTTACACTCGTTAAGTTAAACCCGGCCAGAAGCTTTATTGTTGGAACTATGTTTTCGGTTAACTTTGTTTGCACTAAAACTTTCCATTGTATGATATTGGCTGAACTTCTTGGATCAACCAACACACGTTTAATTATAAAATCTAAAACATTACGAGAAATTACTAGAGCATCATTGTGCGGTAGAAGAAGTCCATCATTATCCTCTTCTGTAAAGGTGATGTCATCCTCTTTGATATCTTCGTCTTCTTTGTTGCTGAAAATGTCACCCTATTTACCTCGTCACCACCAAAAATCATGTTTCTTGTCATACGACGTGATTCTGCAGCGGGTTTGGCTGGCTCCCCAGCGTTACGATTTTTCCCATAATTATTCGTGGCCTGATCACTTAGAAATTCTCTGAGGTGACTATTCATCAACAATGCTGCCACCTCTTTACGAAGGTGTCAGCAGTCTCCAATCCTGTGAGCATGTGTTCTATGGAACTCACACCATAAATTAGGATCTCTCTGACTAGGATCTTATTGAATTAGTTTTGGAAACCTAGACTCCCTTAATGTTTCTCAAAGTCGACACCAACTACACTAAACTCATGTTAAAGTTGTAGTCTGATAACCGGGAATACATTGAATTTTTGGACCCCGATGCTTCTTTCTCATGTAAAGTTCTGCTACTCCGACCACGATCCATTCTTCTATCGGAAGTAAACCTATCTGATGACTGAACCTTTATTTCCTCGCCCATCGACCCTTTCGTAAGGCTGAACGCGACCTTTAGAAGATCTCCGATCTGTATCAACATCACCTTTAAACCTTTCCTGATTTCGATCACAATTACACCCTTTGGACGACACCGAGGAGCTCAGTTGATCATATTCTATTCTAATCTTTGACTCGTAACGATTATGGATATTTGCCTAAGTGGTTGTATGAACCTCTAACAAGATTTCTTTCAGTTTCCTGGAGGCATCAGAGCTCAATGGGCTGAGACCCTTTTTGAAAGCTTCCGCTGCCCACTCATCCGGTACTGCCGGCAACAACATTCTTTCCTTCTGAAACCTGATTATGAACTCTCATAATAGTTTAGATTCTCCTTGGGATATTTTGAATATATCCGGCTTTCTTGGTTGGACCTTTCTTGCTCCAACATGAGCTTTAATTAAAAAAAATCAGCAAGCATTTCAAAGAATCAATGGAATGCTTGTTGACATCCAATTTTGTCCCTCTTTTCTTCTAAACTGTTTGTTTAAGCTTCTAATATTACTAATAATTTAAGAATAATTATTTTTCAATTCTTATCCCAAAATAGACATAATAAGTATCATTATTTTTATTATTGTTATTATCTCTATTATTAGCATTAGATACTACTACTACTATTGTTGTTGTTGTTGTTGTTGTTGTTGTTGTTGTTGTTATTACTATTATTATTATTATTATTATTATTATTATTATTATTATTATTATTATTATTATTATTATTATTATTATTATCATCATCATCTTTTGCAAAAAGTGTATTACTTTCGTTCATTTAATCAAATGGTAGTATTTATTTTAATTTTGTACTTTACAATATTTACTCTTTATTTCACAATTAATGTAATAGTTATTTTAAAAAATTAATGCTAGCAAATTATATAAGTTTTGATAAGAAGAGTCGAACAATTTTAGTGATTAATTAAGAGATTATAATAAGAAGTAGAAGCCCAAAGAAATACCCAAGAAGAAATAGAAAACTACCCTCTATAGCCCCTCAAAATTTTAATAGCCCATATTTTTTCTCACTTACACGAAATGGCTCTTCGGCCCAAACATATTACATCTAATATCCCGAAATGTCTATTTTGTATAGTAACAGTCTATTTTGCATATGTTTTGTATAATGATAGTCTATTTTGTATATATTTTATATATTGACAGTCTATTTAATATATTTTTTATATAGTAAAAGTCTATTGTATATAAATTGTAAAGTGACAGTCCTTTTTGTATATATTTTATATTGTGACATCTATTTTGTATATTGCTTGTATATATTTTGTATAGTGACATCTGTTTTGTATATTTTTTGTATAATGACAGTCTATTTAGTATATAAATTGTATAGTGATAGTCTATTTTGTATATGTTTTTGTATAGTGGCAGTTTATTTGTATATTTTTGTATATAGTGACAGTCTTTTTTGTATATTGAATGACTACACATTTGTAAAACCATTCATTATATAATTGATGTGATACATCTTATAGTGATTTTTAATTATTATGCCATTATATGATTAAAACATGTCCAGATGGTGCTTCTTTGAATTTCTTTTGTTCATATCATGTGGCGGCTATGAAGGTAATTAACGACATGTTTTGATTGACAAAGGAAAAAACCTTACACTTATTCTGTTTAACATCTCTCAGCAAACAAAAGTAGCAAGAAGCGATACCACTTGCAAATTGGATCTTGAGTGGTTAAAAGAAAGATTTAGCTTTGTGTTTATCAACATATATGGCAAAATTGATTTCTACATCTTCGTTGCAAACCGAGTTAATAATTCATGCAGGTTCTGTATTTGGTGTTGAACTCGGGAATGTTAACACTATCTTAGTTAATTTCTGCCACTAACTTATTAGTTAAGTACTCAACGTCGTTCTCGATTTTGGGAAGGGCTAGACTTCCAGATATAAGCGATGAATGGTAAAGATGCCGACCTTTAAGATTTTGGCTTCAAATTGCATAATAGATTTTTGGGCTAGAGTTTGTCAAAAGTTTCAGCAGAACGGCTAAAAGCGAAATTGTCTCAAGAAGAAAGGAGTCTAAAAGTCCAAATATTACCTTCTCAAATCAGTTGTCCCCAAACCCAAGGTCGGCCCAAATCCACCCAACCAGTAGCCCAAAATCCTCAAACGACCCGCTAGCCCAACTCTAGGAACCCTCTAGAACAGCGGCAAAACAACAAACGGCATCGTTTTGATAATTCTATTCAATCCAACGGCACCTATCTATTCAAATCTAAAAAAGAATTAAAGTTTTCTTCTGATTTTCGCTCCTCTTTTTCCCGTTTACCCTTTCTCTCCATCGTCTCTTTCATTCTCTGCCATGGCAGAGCTTTCTCTTGGAATTTTCCTCCAATTTTGGCTAAGTCTTGACCTTCACTCTTTCCATAACAGAGCATATCTTACCATTTGGGTAAAAGATCTGAAGCAAATCCCTGAAAGCTTAGGATTTTGACCAAGGAATCTCATGTTTTCTTTTGATTTCTGCTGAGCTCTTCAAAAATGGTAACGTTCGGATCTCAACGTTCAATTTTTGAACCATAACCCCACTCAAAAGTTGCTCGCCCAAACTAACCTAGAAGAACCTTAACTTCTATCTTTAAATATCTGCTTTGGAACTCATTTTCGATCCACCGGGGAGCCGCCGCCTCCTTCTCTGAAACTCACTAATTTTCTAAAATCCTAGCTCGACCAACTCTTTCTCTTTTTGGTTTTCAATTTCAAAACAGAGGGGCTTTTTCTTTTGCTCAGCCGAGGTAGCGAGTCTGAGGTCGAAGTGCGATAGTTGATCGACGACGCTCCTAGTTCACTGCCCGCAAAAAGGTCAGTGATCTTCCTTTATCTGCTCCAAGTAATATTTGAGTTCTTTAGTAAAAATAAGTGTGAGTTCTCTTTTCTGATCTTTGATTAGAAACTAGGAAATAAAGATTTATCATGCTTCCATTCAATGTTTCATGTTGTTTGTGAACAAGTGAACGCGGACTAAGATTTCTTTATAATATTATTCTGGATTAAGTTATTAGACTATGTGAAGCATTGTATGCTGTAGAAATCTTATTTTTTTCTAAAATATAAGTTGTTAACCAGAAGTCATGACTTATGGATTTGTTGCCATAGAAAGTATGGTCATTATCCATTAGCATAGTAATACTTCAGTTTGAGACAATCTGTTGATGACAAAGAACCTGAATTCTTTAAAAAAAAAATCTATTTGTGCTCCTTCACTGTAATGAAATCAAATTCATAAACAAAATAGGAACCTACTAGTATACCTTAAGAAATATTATTGTTTCTTCATTATAACATGGTTCACATGACATCCCTAATAACTAGTTAAAGTTAAGTGTGAGTGCAGGGCTATGTGCTAAACACCCCCTTCAGGAATTGATATCAATTCTGCCTGCACTTAAGGATCATATGATTGTTAAATAATAAGTTAGTAATCATGATAGCATGTATATATGATATCTTAAGTATTAATGGTAAAAGTGAAACCTGTTAGCATGTGTTTGTTGAACAAAGTACGGTTTTTGCTGCTGTCATCTCCTATGTACCTTTAAGAGTCAAGTTTAACTGTTGTTAATGGCCTTAAGGAAGTGTAAATCCCACTTTGTTTGTTAGGTTGATCTAAAAGGAAAAACTTCAAAAAGGCACTTAGAGTGCTGTTTTAAAGTAGAATTGCTTGTATGTAGTATACTACTGTTTCGTTCTAGTTCGTGGAATATTTCAGATTTAAGGAGATAATTGTCATTCTTGACTTGTATGTTTCATCGTCACATGTATTAAGAATTAAGTTTTCTTCTCTAATTTTCTTTTCTTTGCATATGCACTTGGAGCAAAACCGGAGTCTCACTCGAGACTCAACAGTGCCCGAGCATGGAGTCATCGCATCCCATATCGTCTTCCATAGAGTGCACCAGATAGCAAGAAAACAAGCGAAACGCTCGGGGCGTCTAGCCGTCTATGGCGTCCTTCTTTTATTTCTTTTCCCATTTCATTGTATCTTACTTTTTATTTTTGTGTTTTGAGGTTTATCCCTATTTTGAGATTTTTGTTGGAGCTTATATTAACATAGAATTAAATAGCTATGCCTTATTAAATCACATAGTATCTCCAGACTAATTATTAGTAAAATACTTATTTTTATACAACTTCTACTTTAAAGATTTTAAAGTCAAGAGATTTAAAATAATTTGCTATACTAATTTTTTATACAAGACATTAGATTTAGGAGGCATCAATTTGTAAATCAGTCTTAAACCAAGTTCCTTTATCACTTAACAGTCAGATTTCTTAATACAAAATTTGAGTCAAATATTATTTAAAAGAAACAAAACCTTTTTTTCATAAAACTTTTCTTTGAAAACAAGTTCTCACCGCTTCGTAAAACGATAAGTTTTCTTTAATCAGATTTTGATAGCTTTCTATTTTTACTTATTAATTAACAACCTAAAGTTTGACCGGTTAACCGTAATTAGTGGATCATATAGGGTGCCTTAATAACCTTCCCTATAGGATTAATTAGAACCCTTATCTAGAATTTTTAAGTTTAAGCAAACCATAAAATTGAGTTAACTTTAAGCATTATTTAGCTAAAATTGGTGTCCTAATTCACCGTTAAAATAATTAGGTGACGACTCTATTAATTAATTAAACCTTGGATATGCCAATATGTTATACTTAGTTTTGACACGTGTTAAAATGGGGTATAACAATGCTCAGGTAAAAGGGAATACCAAGTTAAAGCAACCTTCGTCAGGGTTTCGCCAAATTTCTTCAACAAGACAGATTTTATCTCGTGCTGGGACAAGTCATTTCCCTTTATAGCCATAAAGTAGGTCGTGTTATGTTCCTGTGAATCCGAAGTCCCATCATACTTCGGAATATCCGGCATCTTAAACCTTTTTGGAATCAACTCTAAGGTTGCACTTGGTTTGAACGGCAATTGTGTATACTTCTTGGAATCCGGTCCCTTTAGCACCGACGACGCTCAAGAGATATGATCCATCAGAGCATGGATTTTTTTTTAGCATTTTGGTCCATTCGTTCATTCATTTTTCTCATGAATCTCATAAGCTCGGTTTTAAAAGGGCCATTAGCATTGTTGTCGTTCCAAAATCCACTACCGGTACCTACTGCCTCGTTAAAATCGAACTCCTCCCTTGGAGCGTCATTACCGGTTCTTTGAACTTTTTGATTTGCAGGGACGCTGTGAGGAATTCAAACTCCTCCATTAGAATTATTGGAAACAACCGAGAGCGCATGCTTCAACTCCGTCATCATGTGGTCTTACCTTGAGAGGTGATTCATAATTTCCCTTTGTTGATCTCTCAAGATTTTGACCGTTTTCACAATGTGTTCATCATCCGCATCATCAGGAGTTGGGTTCCTCACGTCCCAAGGATTTTGACCCTTCACGAACTGGAGTTATTTCATCTCCTTCATTGCGGGTTTCGCTAGCTGAATCATTACGTTGGAACACATACTCACGTTCGTTGTGTACTCCAACATTATAGGAATTGTTCACAGTCACATCTGAATTTTTTCTTTTGCTAAGAAACGGATCAAAATTTATTAGTAACAGATGAATGGATCAAAGCAATTACAATTGTCTAGGCCCAATGGTGGGTGCCAAACTGTTTACCCATAAAACGATACAGTTAAATTTGTAACGTGGTTTATAGGTAAGTGAATAATTTTGATCCAAAAATATGAGATAAATAAAGATAAAGTAAAGATTATAAAAGAAATACAAGCCTGATTATATGATGAGCCTCCCCGGAAGCAATAATATGAACAATTTTGAGAACAAAAGAAAGCAAATAATTTTATAATATGAGAGCAAAATATAGCCTTTGAGTACAAATGATTTTTTTGTGTCTTACAATGGATTATAATTCTCCTATTTATAGCTCTATTTAGGGAGACAAGGCCCGCAAATCAAGCTCCTCTTGAATGAGAATAAAACCGCTATTGAAAGACTGCATAATTGTTGGTCATTAATATAAGATTCTTTGTAACAGACGTTCATTGAATGCTGTCTTTCCCAACAGACATCTTCCTTTTAAATCTTTGTTCTCGATTTTAATTCCTTTGGAATTCACTCAGCACCGGTCACATGCTTGTATGCGGTGCCAACTATTATTTGATTCACTTCTTAACTGTCTTCAGTTTTACGTGTCATCTCGGTATTCGTCCAACTATCGATCGCTAACCAATTTTACCCTATACAACTATTTCATTATAAGCAGCATCATCTTCTTGAATTTTTTTTTGGAAGGCCAAAGTTTCTTCTCTCTGCCTTAATCTGATCTTTAAATAAGGCGTTATTCTCTAAGGTATCTTCTGCCATCGAATATCTGTGGTCTCCAATTTAAAATCGTGTTGCACTGAAAGTGCTTTCAGAAGCTATTGATGAAGCTGGAATAGTTAACACATCTCTTGTCATTCTTGAAATAATCAAAAATGTTTGTTCGTCGATTCTCCAATATTTTAGTAAGTTTTTATTTTCTTCATCATCACAAATATCAATAATTTCTTGCATTATATAAACATCAAGCTCGTTAATTTGTGAAGATTGAGATTGACTAATCATTTGTCGAATAACACTAAAAGATCTCTGTGCTGCATTTTTTTCAAGAGGTTGCGATGATGATGAATAGGTAGAAGTAGTTGGCGCTACAGTGATAATTAATATTTGGTAATATTTTTACACAACTCTAGTGTTTTGGTTACCTACAGTCACATGGTTAATTTGCGATTGCACAGTATGAGAACCATGTCTGGACTGGGTGGGAATTGATTCGCAACGCGGACGCCCTTCCCAACAAGCCAAACCTCTTTATGATGAATTTTCATATTCTTTTTTAAACCACCAGCCCGCCATGACCTACTTTATCTTTAAAAGATAACAGTTATTTATAAAAGCACAAATAGCCTTTTCATTAGCTTTATCCTGAATAAACCATTTTCAATTTTTTTTATGCTCAACTGGTTGTCTAGTAGGAGGTAAAGGACCACCAACTCCAAAATGGAATTGACTCTAAGTTGAAGTTGGCCGACTAGTGGGTGTTTCATCTAAGTTATCATTCTTTCTCCTTCATCCTCACTCAAATTCTCAAAATCGCAATATTGTGTTTCTAGCGCTTCGTATACAAGTGATTGATAATTAATACTAATATAAAGGTGTTCCATCTACGTGAGTGAAGTCAACAATAGGATTAGGATTACTAGAACTAGCATTACCCTTAGTCAATTTACTAAATATTTTTCTTACATCTCTAGGAGCCATTTTTCTTAGAACAAATAGCAATACCGGTATAACAAAAATAAATGCGATAGCGAATTAAAATTGGAAAAAGTGTATCAGATGCTGACGTATAATTGATGTTGATGGAAGAAATAGTGGTGTAGTGTCAAGGAAAAAATATTACAGAATTAGAGCAAAATAATAGAGTGATAGAATGTAAATTGCATTTAGAACAAGAGAGAGATAGAGATATATAAGAGAGTTTTGTGTGAAAAATGAATGAATGAAAAGAGGCATTTATAGTTTTAAAATAGGACCAATGTGTAATTTAATAAATTTATGGTTTAAAAATAAATTTAAGGGTTGGGGGTGTTAGAGGGCACGAAGGTAAAAATAGCCTTTTTTTTGTTGTTGCCAATGGCTATCTTTTAATAAATAGATGTTTACTAATGGTACAAAACGGCCAGCTATTTCTTAAAAATTAAATAGTTCTAAGGGTACCGGTTCAGATCGGTTCTAAGGGTACTTTTTTAGGTACACTATGAGTACCCTTTACCCTACCCCTCAAATCGGACTGGTCTGGAACTCTAAGGATCGCATGATGACAAGTCCCAGATTGAGTGTGTTGGCTAAATTATTGAAGATATATTCCTATTAAGCTATAGGTGCCATAATACAAAGGGGAAGAAAACGTCCCAACGTAAGACGGTAAGAGGGGATTGGTTAGAGGACTCCGGAGATCCTTCAGTATGAGTAGCCAGTGATTATGGTATGATTGTGGAGGAATAGTGACTTTAATATCTGCCCAAAAATGCTTTGCAATGATGCACTCTAGGAAGATGTGGTGGATGGATTTATCTCTACGATTACAGACAAAGCATGTGGTACAAATTATTAGTAAGAAGGCACCCACGGAAGCATTGCCAAAGGAAAACTTTAATTTTGTTTAGCGTATAAAGGTCCCAAATCCATTGATAATTGGTGTCACTAGGGACAATGAGTTTGTAGACAGAACTAGTGGAGAAGAGGCCATTTGAAGTGTGGGCCAGATAGGAAGGTCTCTACTAGCTCCGCCCCTGTGTGGCTATATAACCAATCAAAGAAAGCCATATCAATAAAAAGAATACTCCTCCTTTACTCTTTAGATTAGACCCACTGTGGTAGAATTTAAGGGTCCACCAAACTATATAGAGAACCAGGTTCTCTATAAGTTCCCACAGAAACCACGCACACTGCAGTGAGTAAATGACAGGAGGAATTTTACGTGGAAAATTCCCAACTCAACGGGATTAAAAACCACGACCTACCCTTGTAGGATTTCAACTTCACTACTAAGCAACTTTCAGATACAACCTATGTAACCTAGGAATTAACCTCTTAATCCCTCACTAACTTGTAACACTCGATTACAAGCCACTTTGTAATAACTCTATTACAAAGACTTTAAAACTCGACTAACTCTAGCCAAGATACAAACACAAGGGTTTAGGATTTACAAAGGGTTTCCTACGCAATGCTTCTAAACAAGCTAAGTAGGAATTACAATTGAAGAACTATTACAAAGTTACAACTCAACTAAGGACATACAATAACTTGATATGGGGAACTGGTCCGTAGTAGTGTTGTTCTTTGTTCTTGATGCACTTGAGAATCGTTTTCTTGATGATCAATCACAGTGAGTGTGCTTGAATAAATTCTCTAAGTGTTCAAGTCATTTGTTTTTACCTTCCTTGATGTTAATAATGCATTTGTGACATCACTAGGATGATGTAAGCAAGGTAGGTAAAAAATACTCCCCATAAAGTTGACTGTTGCACTGTAGCATGTGTAGGCAGCAACTTTACAGCTGTGGCAGTTGACTTGTGCAGTTTCCTCGGGAAACGGTAGCTATTTGTTCCCTATGTTGTTCCTTTGACTCTGAAGAGTTGAACCATATCCCAAGCTGGAACCTTTTGATCTTAAGGTCTTGAGAATGTGTAACAGATTCCTTATCTCGTTCTTAACAGTAAGTTTTTTAGATCATCAAAACATAAAAGGGATATACATATAGCCTATCACACTACCTCATCACCCCCCTCTTACCTCCCTTGGCCACACTGTCGCCACCTTTGTCTTCCCTACCTCCCTTCTCACCTCCACATTATTGAGATAGGAGGAAAGGAGGAGGGAGATGGAGGAACAAGAAGGTGTTAGAGATAAAGGATGATGGTATTTTCTTTAGCCATGAAAGTATAGTAGAAAGTGCTCGCGCGCCCAAATATAAGTTAGTCATTCTTTGTGCCATATCAATGTTTTGTGTTCAATAGGCAAGCTTTAATAATAAATTAAGTGTTCAATAAGTACAAATGTAAATTGATGTGTTAAAGTAAAAATTAGCATCAACTTTAAAGGGTTGTCTATGTAATTGGCTAGAAAAAACGATGGGGCTTGAGTTATGGTCGTCTAGATGGTAAAACTAGATTAAAGCATGCAAAGTGAGTCATGAAATCGCAAAGTATATCAGTTTTGAAAGTATTATTAATCTGCGTATTACTAATTCCTGCATTATTAATCCATGTATTAGTATAACTTGTTTTTACCCCAAACGACCCTTTAGAATTATATTTCAGCATTTGGGGGCGAAAGGAATAATTATAAGCTGGATCGACGCTTAAACATACATTATGCACAATACTACCAATTCAGCTAAAAGTACCATTTGATAATTAAAAGCAACAAAAGAAATTAGAAAGATAAAGAGCGAGAGGAGTAATTAGGCTATGGGCAGGAGACTCTTTATATAAGGGAATACCCTCTGTCAGACAAGTAAAATATCAGTTTATTTCCACAAACATTTCCCTTTATCCATTTGGCTGTAAGGCAATCAACAAGGGAATATTAATTGTTCTCATCCAATTAAGAGATTAACCCTGCAGCTTTTGCTCCTTTTTCCGCTTTTCATAGTCCTCCAAAATCCATATATCCACTGCATGCATACATAAAAACATGCCTTTCAGTAAGAGAGTCATAGTTCGATGCTCTCTCTTTGAGTTCTTCCTTTTCAATTCCCATATGCAAGAAATTAAACCACAAACACATGGAACCTCTACTCTAACTGACATTGACATAACCGTGTTACATGTATTTATGTGCCTCGAAACACAAATTTGGATGGGTTGGAACAAGACTGAACCAAACTGAAAGCACCTTACTTTATCACAAAGTATAATGTATAGGCGAGTTTAGAGAAAAGTCTAGTCAATTTGACAATCAAAATCCTTTAAGATAATCATGCATGCATGCCCCACCAGCTTGTTTATTTAGGTCATAAGATTTGCCATCTCCTCTAGAGTAGTATTTCAGCGTTTGAGGCAAATGGAATAAGCTGCATCCCACCTCTAAAATATGCACAATACTACCAAGTGTACCAACTATGTTAAAAACACCATTTGATAATTGAAAACAACATCACAATGATTAGAAATGAAATTAATGCATAAGATTAAAAGAGCGCAAAGTCAGGCAATAGTGAGGAGGCTCTTTATATAAGGCCTACTACAATTGAGTCTCTGTGAAAACATTTCCCCTTGCGGCCCTTCGATACTCTTTATGGTATTATAATCTAAATTATACAAAAAGTTACCCCTTGCCGTATATGTAAAGTAGGAGTTCACCATCTTGGATGCTCAAAAGATTTATCCACAAATACAGCTCCCTAAGCCATCGTATTTCGTTGAAAGGGAAACGAAACGGGAAAATTGTCTCATGAATGAGATTAACCTTGTATCTTTTTCTCCATCTCCTCATTTCATAGTCCTCCAAGATCCATATATCCACTGCATACCGATAAATATGCAAGTGACACAAAGCCAAACGATCCTCCTTCGCTAAGACAGTCATACTATGATGGCCTAATTGCTCTGAGTTGCACACACTTCCAGGATGAGGCATAGAAGAGAGTTCCTCCTTATCCATTCTAAACACCATGATTGCATTTGCACAAAGAGGACTACCTTTTTCCTCTGAATCAAGGTGCGTGATCCAATGCAATGCTCCATTAACATCTACTGGAAAGTAATGTGGCAACAAGTTGAAAGTGGATGAAGGAATTTTTCTCCAAGTCCTCGTCTTGAATATGTATACTAAATATTGAAAGCAACTGCCTCGCTCTTGTGCATAAAGAAGCTTGAATTGTCTTGTTAATGGACAAAAATAAAGAGCACATAAGCAGCCTGGGTGAAGTGTATGTCGTACTGTTACTTCCTCTTGTGTTAGCGGGTTCAAAACATAATAAGTAGAGTCCCACTTAAAATCTATAAATAGGACAACTCCTTGACAAGAGTATCGAAGAGAAGGGATGTGTTCCGAGCGCTTATTGATCGTAAGTCGAGTTCTGAGATAAACTTTCCTGAACACACAAGGATTTTCAATACCAAACACGCAAAGATCCAGCTTTTCGGGGTAACTAAAATAACACTACATGAGATGCATGGGTTTAGCTCTTGTTTACCCGAAAAATCAGATAATGTTAAATTTAGATATGGTTTTAAGGGTAAGCGAATCCCTTTGATACAAAATGACAATACAGGTATTTTTGCCTCTATTGCAGTCTATCCCCCTTTTTATAGTAGAGGATAACTGCTTTATCTATAACAACATAATAAAATAATACATATAGTGGAGGACCCATGATGGTTTGTCTCTTCCTTGATTCTCTTCAAGATTCTCTCCCTCGGTGCGGTTGTAACAGCTCTTGTCTGCGAGCTTGGCACTGGCTCGAGCTCGGTGTTAGGTCGAACCCCCAGTCTTGGTTCGAGCTTGGTTCTACCTTGGGGCATCGATATTCGGGGCCCGTATCGATCGGCGTTGCCCCGTAGTTTGATTCGAACACGGGCTCGATAATGATATCGAGTTTTGCCGTTTATAGCGCGAAGCTCGACGTCCCTACTTCGGAATTCGTCCGAGCTTGTCATGTGGATACCCTTCGATTGAAACGTCATTGTCTCGACCGGCCATTATGACTGAGAATCGGTTTTGACCGTATACAGATAGTCCCCTCATTTCTCGAAAAGGATGTGGCGAGGAACGATATGAGTTCCCTGTGGCTCGATCAAATTTATGCTGACGTTTCTATAGAACCCGATCTTGACGTATGTGATAGTTGTCCCATCGACTCGATTTTACCGAAGCATTTAATGTGTGCCAGATGGTGGTCGGCCACCGCTGATACAGAACCGTCATGCCTTAGTCTATAAATAGTCTTTCCATATAACCTTTACCACTTTTGCGCCTTCTCTTCTTCCAAACGTTCTTATCTATCCTCTCTATTTCGCTATTACGGGGCCGTCCATACCAGAATTTTGGTGCTGTCTATTTCTTCACCTTCCTTTGCACTCTTTCCTTTCATATCAATGGCGAAAACTTCCAAAACCGTACCTCAGAAGGAGAAAGCTTCTTCCTCACGGCCGTCTGATGATAAAGCGCCGGTGGAGCCGTTAGTTCATGACTATGTTCCTGGCCCGTGCACTTTGAAGACTGATTTTAAGGTGGAGAATCCTTCCTCCGTTCCGGGTCGATGTGAACACGTATCGATGTATACGTGCTCCATAACGGAGGATCACCTCGAGGCCGTCCGAAAAGACTGCAACTGGGGTTCTGAGGTCGTGCTGCAAATTCCATCTTCCGAAGAGAGTGTTACCACTTACGTGGAGGGGTTTTTAAGTGTTTATACTTATCCATTCACATTGGGACCCGTTGACCCGGTGATTATTGATTTTTGCAAAAGGTATCAAGTCACCCTTGGCCAAATTCATCCCCCTCTATGGCGTATAGTGATCTTGTTGCGTTTCTTCTCTATCAAAGCCGGGGGGTTGGATTTTTTTCTGAACCACCTCATACGACTGTATCGGCCTCAGATCTTTCGAGGACTAATCAGACTCCATCGTCGGGTATCGAAGGCTTTGATGTCGAGCATCGATGAAGACAAGGATCGGGGTTGGATGGGTCATTATATTCGAGTGAGGTCCCGTGATATCATTCCGGAGGAGCAGATGTCGTTCCCTGAAGAATGGAATTTTGACCGTAAGTGATTTTTGTTCACTTTTCATGTCCCTTTCTGATTTTTTCTGATGTCCTTCCCTGATGTTCATCTACCCCTTGGATTCCACAAGCGGTGCCTGACCTCGAGGACTGGGTTCGAAAGTTAGCCTCGACCTCCTCTTACGCTGAGCGCGCTTGGCGCGATTTGGCAAAAGGCAGATGGGAGGCCAAGAACCATGGTGAGGTTTGCTTTTTGTTTCCTTCGAAGTATTCTTTGCGTTACTGATTTCCTTTTGTGCAGGCGTAACAGGGATGCCGCCTTGAGGCCTTCGAGCGGTGAAGAAGGAAACAAGTCCCAAGTCCCTAAACAGGGGGAAGATAAGAAGCGAAGAGCTTCCTCCTGGTCAGAGGACCCCAAGCCCAAAACTCGAAGGGTGAGGAGAAAAGTAATTGCCCTTTCGATTGACTCGGTCCATCGACTGAGATAAGAAGAAGAAGAAGAAAATAGCTCCGCGGCTTTGGTAGTCCGATCTACGGAGGCCATCGAGGTTGCCAGAGCTCCCGAGCCGATGGCGGCTGTGGCTGCCGGGGTTGTTTCCGAAAACCTGAGTCTCGACCGGAGTACTCCGAGTGATTTTCTCGGGGCTATGACAATGGGTCATTCGCCTTCTCTTCCATCTTTTTCTGAGGAGGCGTTGAAGGAAGCTCGAGAGTTGAAGGCTCCTGATATCGGCGAAGGCTCTGGTGCAGGGGATCCTTTTAGGGATTGTTTTACTGGAGTCGACGGTGGTTCCGATATTGGTGACGCTTCTCTTTTATTAGAGGAGGCTCATCGTTTCATTACTCGGGTAATGATTCTTCCATACTTGGTTTCTTTGTTCTTTTCCATACTTGACTCAGGTTTCTTACTGTGCAGGCCATTAGTAGGTTTCGAGCCGATCTTAGCCAGTGTGAGGCCGAGCTACGGAAGGTCTCAGGTGAGAGAGATGCCCTGCGGCTTCTTTGTAGCCAAAAGGACGAGGCCATAAAGGACCTCCAAGTGGATTTGGCTAAGGTCCGTGAAGAAGGGGTCGAGCTCGATAAGCAGGTGAGCCTCGTTCTGTTAAAGTATGGGTCTGACTCAACCGTGGGAGTTAGCCCTTCGTTGTCTCAGTTGCAGCAAAAGATCGAAAAGATCGGGTTACTTCGAGAAGAAGTCGATCAAATCTGAGCTAAATGCAATCGGTGGAAGGAGACCCTCGACCGCCTGGCAGCGGAAAAAGAAACCATCTTAACAAAATTATTATCGGCCGACGTTCAACTTCGAAGTGCCAAGCAAAAGGGGTCGGTTCAAGCTAAGAAGATCGAGGAGCTTGAAACACGACTTGCTGAGGCTAAGGCGGAGGTTGAGTCATCGAAAGTCTTGGCGGATAAATCCATTGCTGTATATCGGGCTGATGCTGAGGCTACTCAGATGGAGGCCCGGGAAGCGGCGAAGACCGCCGATACTCGAGCTCATTGGGTTGCCGAACTTGAGAAGTGTAGGTCTCGGAGGGAGACCCTCGAAGAGATACACGCTCGAGGTTTCGACCTTACCGAAGATGTAAAAAAGGCAAAAGAGCTCGAAGCGGAAGTCGAATCCTTGGCCTCTAATGATGATGATGATGATGGTAGCAAAAGCGGATCTGAGGACGGGGAAGAGCTCGACCAGGAAGCTTAATTTCTAATTCTTCATGTTTGCAATTTAATCACGTAGGCAATTTTTGTATATATATGTATAACGAGGTCGACTTGTTTTTGTTTTGTGAAGACTTTTGATCGAATGTTGACCTTGTAATCTCTCTGATCGATCAGATTTGTATCCCCGGGGTTTTCTTGTTGAGTCGATGATTCAAACTTTGAAGGAACATAATCTGTAGGTGTAATGCACAGGTTGAGTTAATGTAAACTCTGAGTAAGAGTAGCTTATTAGCCGTTGAGTGAATGTTTTGAACTTGAAATATTGTAGCCCGTAGGCGTAATGGTCGGGTGGGTGCTTGTTCGAACTCAGAATGACAGTAGCCCATAGGCTTAATAGTCGAGTGAATATTTCGAACTCGAGATAGTGTGGCCCGTAGGCGCAATGGTCGAGTGAGTGTTTGCTCGAACTCGAAATAAAGATAGCCTGTAGGCTTAGTCGAGTGAATGATTCGAACTCGAAGTAATGTGGCCCGTAGGCGCAACGGTCGAGTGAGTGTTTGCTCGAACTAGAAATAACAGTATCCCGTAGGCTTAATAGTCGAGTGAATGATTCAAACTCGAAGTAATGTAAGTAGCCCGTAGGCGTAATGGTCGAGTGAATGTTTCGAACTCGAGATAATGTAAGTAGCCCGTAGGCGTAATGGTCGAGTGAATGTTTCGAACTCGAGATAATGTGGCCCGTAGGCGCAATGGTCAAGTGAGTGTTTGCTCGAATTCGAAATAAAGATAGCCCATAGGCTTAATAGTCGAGTGAATGATTCGAACTCGAAGTAATGTAAGTAGCCCGTAGGCTTAATATTCGAGTGATTATTTAGAACTCGGAATGAAAGTAGCCCGTAGGCTCAATTCTGGTTGCACAATAAATCTCAAGTCATTGCACATCTATTTATGTTTGGGCCAATCTATATGAGCATGGTTCATTTTGACCATTTGGCTCTTACAATTTTTCCTGTTGGAACCCTATTGTTGTGAGATGACTTTCTTGCATCTGAACTCGATGTATTTGAGGGCCCTGATGCCCCCCCCGGTATTCGAGGTCGGTTGGAAAGAGGCCTCGGATATTGTCAAAAGTGCAGCACGATCGATGGTTGCCTCATTAAAAACCTTGACGAAAAACCCATTTGGGAGAAAACCGGTCTAAGGGAAAAAGAGTGCAACGCGTGCTTTTAAGCGAAAGATCTTCTTCAGCTCTTGTTCGGACTTCTGCATGGGTCAGTTAGATAAATATGGAAAGGTCGTACCTTAGCAGTAGTACCGTTTTAGATGTGATACATTCCAACTGCTTGATAGTTATTTGCCGTTTATGATGCCGAGCCTGTATGATCCTTTTCCCACGCTCTCGAGCACCTGGTATGGTCCTTCCCAATTTGGTCCTAATTTTCCTTCGTTTGGATTACGAGTATTGACAGTGACTTTTCTTAATACTAGGTCCCCGGGCTTGAAATGGCGAAGTTTAGTTCTTCGATTATAATACCTTCAATTCGTTTCTTTTGGGCGGCCAATCAGATGAGGGCAGCTTCTCGTCCTTTGTCCGATAATTCAAGGCTGGTGTTCATAGCCTCGTTATTTGATTCTTCCATCATGAATCAAAATCTGGGACTAGGTTCACCGACTTCGACTGGTATTAATGCTTCAGAACCATATACTAAGGAGAATGGGGTCGCCCCCGTACTGGATTTTGACATTGTTCGGTACGCCCAAAGGACTTTGGGCAGGATTTCTTTCCATTTTCCCTTTGCGTCGTTCAATCTCTTCTTCAGGTTTTGAAGAATAGTCTTATTCGTTGATTCGGCCTGACCGTTCCCATTGGGGTGGTATGGTGTTGATAATATCCTCCTTATTTTGTGATCTTCGAAGAATTTTGTGATTTTGCTGCCAACGAATTGCTTCCCATTGTCGCACACTATTTCGGTGGGTATCCCGAATCGGCATATGATATGATCCCAAATAAAGTCTATAACGTCTTTCTCTCTTATTTTCTCAAACATTTGCGCTTCAACCCATTTAGAAAAATAGTCAGTCATAAATAAAATAAATTTGGCTTTACTTGGGGTCGATGGCAGAGGGCCGACGATGTCCATTCCCCATTTCATGAATGGCCATGGGGATAGGACCAAGTGAAGTTGCTCTCCGGGTTGATGGATCATTGGCGCAAACCTTTGACATTTGTCACATTTACGAACAAATTCTTTCGCATCCTTGCCCATATCGATCCAATAATACCCCCGCTCTGATCACTTTTCGAACTAATGTGTCGGTACCGGAGTGATTGCCACAAGTGCCCTCGTGTACTTCCCGAAGGATGTAATTGGTATCTCCCGGACCCACGCATACCTCCATCGGTCCATCGAATGTTCTTCGATATAGTGTTCCGTCCGCAGCCAACGTGAATCGAGCAGCTTTAGTCCGTAGGGCCCTGGAATCTTTAGGGTCTGAAGGGAGCTATTTGTTTCTTAAGTATTCAATATACTTGTTTCTCCAATCCCAGGTTAAGCTAGTAGAATTTATTTCGGCGTGCCCATCTTCAATTACCTATCTTGAAAGTTGAACGACAGTCCCCGAGCTCAAATCATCTACCTCGACTGACGATCCCAAATTTTCAAGAGCATCGGCCTCATTATTCCGTTCTCGTAGAACATGCCGTAGGGTCCATTGTTTGAAATGCTGTAAAGTGATAAGCAGTTTGTCCAAATACCTTTGCATCCTACCTTCTCGGACTTCGAAGGTTTTGTTTACTTGACTCACCACCAGCAAAGAGTAACAATGCGCCTCAATGATTTCTGCTCCCAAGTTTCTAGCTAGTTCGAGACCTGCAATCATGGCTTCATACTCGACCTTGTTGTTAGTCAATCTGATAGTTTTAATAGCTTTCCTAATAGTGTTACCCGTTGGGGGTTTCAAAACTATTCCTAACCCGAACCCCTTTATATTCGAAGCACCGTCCGTAAAAAAGGATCCATACCCCGGACGATATACCTGATTTCAAAAGGAGTTCCTTTTCGACTTCGGGTATGAGGGTTGGCGTGAAGTCGGCCACGAAGTCTGCCAAAATTTGAGACTTGATGGCCGTACGGGGTTGATATTCGATATCGTACCCACTGAGTTCGATGGCCCATTTGGCCAATCGGCCCGATAGTTCGGGCCTATGTAAAATATTATGGAGTGGACAGGTGGTTAATACACTTATGGGGTGACATTGAAAGTACGACCTTAACTTTCTAGATGCGCTTACCAGCGCAAGTGCCAATTTTTCTAAGTACGGATACCTAGTTTTCGCTTCTCCTAAGGTCCGACTTACGTAATAAACGGGAAATTGTGTAGCTTGATCTTCTCGAACTAGGACACTGCTTACGATGACTTCCGATACCGCCAAGTACAAGTATAGTTTTTCGTCGATTTTTGGAGTGTGAAGCAGTGGTGGGCTCGATAGATATCGTTTCAAATCCTATAACGCTTGTTGGCATTTCGGTGTCCAGGCGAAGTCGGTCTTCTTTTTGAGCAGGGAGAAAAATTTGTGACTTCGATCTGATGATCTTGAAATGAACCGGCCTAAGGCTGCAATTCTTCCCGTTAACCTTTGTACAGCTTTCACGCTGTCCACGATGGTGATGGCTTTGATTTTGTCGGGGTTGATCTCAATTCCCCGATTTGACACTATGAAGCCAAGGAACTTGCCCGAACTGACCCCGAAAGCACATTTTTCGGGGTTGAGCTTCATGTTGTATTTCCGCAGAATCTCGAACGTTTCCTGCAAATGGGCCAAATGGCCCTCTGCGCACAGGGACTTAACTAGCATGTCATCAATATAGACTTCCATTGTTTTACCTATTTGTTCTTCGAACATTCTGTTTACTAGGCGTTGATAAGTAGCTCCTGCATTTTTTAGCCCGAAGGGCATTACGTTATAACAATATGTTCCATGTCGGGTCACAAATGAAGTCTTTTCCCGGTCGTCCGGGTTCATCTGAATTTGATTATACCCGGAATAGGCGTCGAGAAAGGTGAGGATCTCGTGGCCGGCCGTGGCATCGATCATGCGATCGATGTTGGGCAGTGGAAAGGAATCTTTGGGGCATGTTTTGTTCAAATCCTTATAGTCCACACACATTCTAAGTTTGTTTCCTTTTTTAGGTACTACAACTACATTGGCTAACCATTCGGGGTATTTTACCTCCCGAATGGACCCTATCTTGAGAAGTTTGGTTACCTCGTCCTTTATGAATGCGTGCTTTTCCTCGGACTGGGGCCTTCTTTTTTGCTTCACCGGTCTGAACCTAGGGTTCAAGCTTAGCTGGTGCGCTGTTATGTCCGGCGGGATCCCTGTTATATCTAAATGGGACCAGGCAAAACAGTCGATGTTATTGATAAGAAATTGAATGAGTTTCTTCCTGAGTTCGGGACTCAAACCTGTTCCCAGGTATACCTTTCGTTCGGGCCAGTGTTCGATCAGTATGATTTGCTCCAGTTCCTCAATTGTTGATTTGGTGGCATCGAAATCATCGGGGGTTACGAAGGATCGAGGGATCCATCGGTCGTCATCATCTTCTTTAATGTTCTGCTTACCTGGCTGGGTCGAAGCCGATGTCTGTGATTGCTATTTGGCGCTCTGCTCTCCGATTGTGTCTCCTTATGAACCCGATCCTTTTATCGGCGAAGACGATGATATTGATTTTGCTTCTTCGACGGTGAACATTTCCTTTGCGGCCGGTTGTTCTCCGTACACTATTTTGATACCTCCCGATGTTGGGAATTTGAGGACCTGGTGTAGGGTCGAGGGTACGGCTCTCATGCTGTGGATCCACGGCCTTCCAAAAAGGGCGTTATATCTCATATCACCTTCGATCACGTGAAAATTTGTTTCCTGGATGGTTCCGGCCACATTTATTGGTAGGGTAATCTCGCCTTTGGTGGTTTCACATGCCAATATTGAATCCGTTCAGAACCAGAGTTGCGGGTACGACCTGATCTTGCAGGCCGAGCTGTTCTACGACCCTCGATTTGATGATGGCCGAGCTACCTGGATCAATTAACACACGCTTAATCTTAGTTTTATTCATGAATACGGATATTACCAGTGCATCATTATGGGGTTGGATGATTCCCTCTGTATCTTCATCACTGAAGGACAAAGTCCCTATGGGTGTATAATCTTGAGTTCGAGATCGTTTTTCCCTCACAATCGATGTTTTAGTGCGTTTAAGCATCGGTCCCTGAGGGGCATCGACGCCTCCGATGATCATGTGAATGACGTGTTGCGGTTCTTCTGGCTCGTTTTGCTTGCCGAATTCCTTGTTCCTAAAATGGATTTTCGCCCTATCACTCAGAAATTCCCAAAGGTGTCCTTTGTTAAATAAGCGGGCCACTTCCTCTCTTAGTTGCCTGCAATCTTCCGTTCTGTGGCCATGGGTGCCGTGATATTCGCACATTTGATTAGGATTCCTTTGGGCAGGATCAGTCTGCATGGGTCGAGGCCATCTGGTGTCTTTGATGAGTCCGATGGCCGATACGATGGCGGATGTACCAATGTTAAAGTTATACTCCGATAATCGAGGGACTTCTATAGGATCGACATATTTATCAAAGCCGCTCTTGCTCATAAGTTCCCAAGAATTTTGTCCCCGATCAGTCCTTCGGTTGTTCCGAACCGCATCACGTGCTGAACCGTTGTTCATCCGATCTGTGTCGTACGGTTGGTATCGATCTCTGTTCGACCTTTGTTCTCTGTTGATTTCCCTCTGATTTTTAGTGGTTGTGTGGTTCTGACGTACGGGCCCATACGGAGCTCCCAATTGATCATCTTCAACCCTGATTTTTGATTGGTACCGGTTGTGTACATCTGCCCAAGTTATTGCTGGGTACTCGATCAAATTTTGTTTCAGCCGACGTGATGCTGTCGAACTTAGCTCGTTCAGTCCTTGGGTGAAAGCTTGTACGGCCCAATCGTCTGCGACCGGTGGCAAGTCCATACGTTCCATTTGAAATCGGGATACGAATTCCCTCAGCATTTCGTTACCCCTTTGTTTCACTTTGAAGAGATCTGATTTCCTTGTTGCAACCTTTATGGCACCAGCATGTGCTTTTACGAATGAATCTGCTAACATGGCAAAATAATCGATGGAATTTGGTGGTAAGTTGTGATACCAGATCATTTCTCCCTTTGCGAGGGTCTCTCCGAACTTTTTCAACAATACGGATTCGATCTCATCATCCTCTAAATCGTTGCCTTTGATGGCACATGTGTAGGAGGTGACGTGTTCATTAGGATCAGACGTACCGTTATATTTGGGAATTTCGGGCATACGAAATTTTTTGGGGATTGGTTTTGGGGCCGCGCTCGAGGGAAAAGGCTTCTGTATGAATTTTTTTGAATCGAGCCCCTTTATCATTGGCGAAGCCCCTGGGATTTGATCGACCCTAGCGTTATACGTTTCCATTTTTTTGTCGTTGGCTTCGACTCGTTTTGTGAGTTCCTCGAGCAATTTAGCAATTTCAGGAGCGGTCCCCGATTCCTGCTTGTTTGATTTCACTATGGCGGGCTCTATTTTGGGGGTGACTTCTCGAGAAAGCGGATTGGAGTTCGGCCCGCTTTGCATATGCGTTCGGCTCTGCAACTGAGCTATCGCTGTTTGTTGGGCTTGTAACATTTTGAAAATCATACGCAAGCTGACCCCGATTTCCCCCGTGCTGTAGGTGTCTCGGGCTATGGGTCGAGCACCGCCCTGAACGCTTCTTTCCGGTTCAGAACGCTGATTTGCTTCTAGAACTATTTGTGAATTGATATCCAATGGTACTTCGGTTCGAATTTCGGGTTCTTCGATTCGAGCCTCGTTGCCGTCGTCAGGTAGCCTTCCGGCCCCGGGCGCCAAGTTGTTGGTTTCATCTTGAAGGCCGGCTTCGAGGTCAATAGGTAGAGCCATTTTGAAGTTGTAAGCTGGAGTGTACTGTAGATTTATATCAAACAATCACTGTCACCCTTAGCCCCACGGTGGACGCCAAACTGTTTACCCGAAAAATCAGATAATGTTAAATTTAGATATGGTTCTAAGGGTAAGCGAATCCCTTTGATACGAAATGACAATACAGGTATTTTTGCTATAAAATGGGAATGATGGACGGGAAGGCTGAAATGAATTAGAAAAACAAACACAATGAAATCTTAATGTATCTTGGAGAACTTGCCTCTATTGCAGTCTATCCCCCTTTTTATAGTAGAGGATAGCTGCTTTATCTATAACAACATAATAAAATAATACATATAGTGGAGGACCCATGATGGTTTGTCTCTTCCTTGATTCTCGCCAAGATTCTCTCCCTCGGTGCGGTTATAACGGCTCTTGTCTGCGAGCTTGGCACTGGCTCGAGCTCGGTGTTAGGTCGAACCCCCAGTCTTGGTTCGAGCTTGGTTCTGCCTTGGGGCATCGATATTCGGGACCCGTATCGATCGGCGTTGCCCCGTAGTTCGATTCGAACACGGGCTCGATAATGATATCGAGTTTTGCCGTTTATAGCGCGAAGCTCGACGTCCCCACTTCGGAATTCATCCGAGCTTGTCATGTGGATACCCTTCGATTGAAACGTCATTGTCTCGATCGGCCATTATGACTGAGAATCGGTTTTGACCGTACACAGCTCTATTGAGATGTAAGTTGGTAAAATAGTGTGATGAGATCAAAGCTCTCAAGTCACTACAATCCCTTCGATATCTAAGAAGAGAATCTGCTGGAAGTCTACTCAGGATATCTATGATGAGACAATCAGGCAAACGTTCTGAAAATTTCAGCAGAATCTTCACCTTTACATATTGCATGAATTAGTGAACCCAAGATTTTTATAGTCCGTGTGAAATATTGAAGTGTCATGTCCTATATATATAAAGCAGAAAATAAGAAAACTAAGGTTTGATATGACAGCAAATATGTACTGATTGATCATAAAGAAAAGAACCGAGCAAACACAGCCATGACAAACTGGGATTTTTTTCTTTTATAGTATAATGTCATTCAGAAATGTGAAAGAGGGGTATAATAATGGAAAAAAGAAAATCAAATCACATAATATGGACATGAGTAAAACTCAAATCACGCGAAAGCTCCAATATATAGGAAGTAACCAAAAACATACCGTATCTATGTGGCGCAACATGGTGCACATGAACACATGCTCATCTTTCTATATTATGTATAACAATGTTATATTCTTAAAATCTACTTTTTTTTTTTATATATATATATATTGTAATAATTATTAGGTGCATCTTTACAAGTGAACTTAGGTATTCAAATCCCATGTTTGTAGGCACATGTAGTGTCCCATCTTGTGTTTTAGTTAAGTATTTTTTCTTTTTCTTCTTTTTTATTTAGTTTATTGATTCAAAATCTCCAAATGTAACAATCATTATTTTCCTTTTATCATCGTAAAATTTTATATAGTTAAAATAATTATTTGTATTAAAATTAATAGCACTGGAAGATATACCATAAGTTGGGGTTCAATGATCCCAACATTTCTGATATGAAGTATAAGTATGTATATTAAAAATCACTAAAATTATTAGGATAAAGTTAATTTTAACCTATAATTTTTAAATGGTAATGAATTTATGGTAAGAACCTAAGGTTGGACCCATCAAATTAAATTTTAGATTCACCTCTTCGTAATAGTGCAATCATGTTCTTAAAATCCTGGATACAATATATATTATTAATCAATAGGAAGAGGAACTTACAAATTGTCGAACCAAAAACCAGAGCGAGAGCGAAGGGAGGACCGAAGGAGGTAAAATTGAGGGAATTCTGGATTATATGTTGCTCAAGTACTATAGGAGACAAAATAAGGCTAAGAGCTTATTTAAATCGTTTAGGAATCAATGATACGTGGATTAAAAATCGATTTGGCTTTGGTTCTGGTTGTAGAATAATAGAATTATTGTTGTTTTGGACGACAATATTATCACTGGAACCCTAAATTATATTTTTTCAAACTTTCTAATGGGATCTTACATACTAGTAGTAATCTTTCTGTAAGCAAATATGAAATTATCTTATCTTGACTTATGAATGAGGGGTCGAATAGGAAATTCAGGAATTGGATTAATCCAAACGGGAACAAAGCGATAAGGACGTTATTTTGGGAGCTATGACCGAGTTTTCAGCCAAAAGCCCTGAGCACAAGCCTTATAAAAATAGCTATTTTCCTAAAACAAAAGGAGGAAAAATAGTTTCAAGCCATCAAATTACAAAATATGCATATTTTTTGCCTATGATACAATTAAAATTTTGCCAAAAGAATTGAGAACATATGGTCATAGACTCATAGTTATACTGGGAAAGGTGATGTTAAAAAAAAAAATTAAATAAAGCACCAAGGAGCAAAAGTAAATATAAGCAAATTCATCTTCTTTTTAAAAGTATTCAAGTTAACAAAAATAATACATATACATCTCGCTATCTAAGAACTTGAGTTTTGCGACTGTTTCACTTGTTCCTTTAGGTCCATGCATGGAAATTTACACATTTCGTTTCCTTCGTATTTGATTTTTGTCTAAGATCTTTATCAAAAGATGGTGATTTTCAAACAAACAATTTGGAGATTTTGATTAAATATTTACAGTACGAAGACATACCTATCAACGCGGAACAAGAAGAAAAGAGAACATTTTTGAAGCCGTATCCTAGTGCGTCTATTTTATGGTCGAACAGCTTAATAATTGAAATTAGTTCTTTTTTATTTTTCTTTTTGTTAAAATGGCATAACATAGGCGCTGTCAAAATAATAGCCAAAAAATATATTTTTTGCTATATTGTTTATATATATATATATATATATATATATATATATATATACACACACACTTCTTTTTATAGTTATATACAAGAAAATAAATAAACTTTAGTATTTTTGTGGCTATCAAATATAAATAGTTTTAGCTGCGAGGGTTAAAAGTTATCTTTCCTCATTTTTGTTAACCAATTTTCCAGCCCAGCTTATTAAACAAAATTAAGCTTATTTGAGTTAATTCTTCCAAAACTATAGTTCCCTCATGGGCTTGGATTATTTTTGCAATAGCTTTGCAATAGTGATGGATACTTATGGATTATTAATGAATTTCCATTATCTCCATTAACAGCTTATTTAGAAGTCAAAATAGCACGGGCTAGCCATGTTTCAGACTGGTAATTGAAAAATAGTCAGCATTTGCAAAGTCATTGAAAAATAGTCACTATTTTGCTGCAACTAACACGGAAAGTTTCAGCATATTATGTTGGAACTCCAGCACACAGAAAGTTCCAGCATAATATACTGGAGATTTGAGCACCTGTATATGGACTTCCACCATATTATGTTGGAACTCCAACACATTATGAAATTCCAGCATAAAGTTCACATGTAAAAAATTCGAACTCCAGCATATTCTGCTGGAATATATTCCCGATTTTGAATAGTATTTTTGTTCAGATTTATCTTTTACATGAAAAGTGGCTAATTTACAATTACCACTTGTAAATCTGGCTATTTTTCAATTTCTCCCCAATTAAAATGCTATGAATTATGATATTTCATTACTAGATTTCATAAAAGCGTTACGGGTGCTCTTTGTGCAATGTATTTGCTGTTTTCACTTTGCTAAAATAAAAAATTCTTAAACAACATACTCAACATGCACATTTGATTTGTTACTTGGAAAGAAAAACCAAAAGTTTTTACCTCAATTTATTATTTTGAGGAAATCGTGTGGACACTAGATAGTTACTAAATATATGTCCAAAAGTGTCAAAATGTTGTCTCTGTTCCAGTAATTTAAGTCAGTTTATGATATTCGAAATGCCATTTTTAGTACATCAGTTACTACTCAGTTCTTCGTCCTCTCGTGATACATATGATCTTTAGTCAAGTGAATGGCACTTTGACTATCACAGAAAATGGTAAGACCACCTTGGTGTGAATTGAGGTGCGCAAATAGACCCTTCAATCATAAGGCTTCTTTGATTGCCTCGATCACTGCCATATATTCTGTTAGTAGATAAAGCTACTACATGTTGTAATGTAGCTTTCCAAGTAATAGCGCAACCACCAATGCAAAATACATAGCCTGTCAGTGATCTTCTTTTGTCAAGATCACCTGCATAATCTGAGTCTACAAAACCAACCAAAGTGTTAGTATTTATCCCAAATTCTAAACGTGTGTTTGAAGTACCTCGCAAGTATTTGAGAATTCATTTCACAGCTCGCCAATGTGCTTTACCAGGGCAAGTCATATACCGACTTACCACGCTTACTACTTGTGAAATGTCTGGACGTGTACAAACCATTGCATACATAATACTGCCGACTGCACTGGAATAAGGAACATGTTCCATGTACCTCTCTTCTTCCTCTGACTGCGGGGACTGAACATCCGATAACTTAAAATGAGCAGCAAGAGGGGTACTAACTGGTTTAGCATCTTTCATGCCAAACCTCTCCAAGACTTTCTCCAAGTACTTCTTCTGGGTCAGGAATAATCTATTGGCTTTTCGATCTCTTTTTGATCTCCATGCCAATGATTTTCTTAGCTGCTCCCAAGTCTTTCATCTCAAATTCACTTTTCAACTGACTTTTCAAATTGTAAATTTCTGTTAAATCTTTAGCAGCAATGAGCATGTCATCAACATAAAGTAATAAGTACACAAATGCACCATCATTTAACTTCCGGAAGTAAACGCAACTATCATATATGCTCCTCGAATAACCATGACCCAACATAAAAGAATCAAAACTTTTGTACCATTGTCTTGGAAACTGCTTTAATCCGTACAAGGATTTCTTCAACAAGCAAACATGATCTTCTTTTCTTTCAACTTCAAATCCTTCGGGTTGATGCATGTATATTTGTTCCTCAAGTTCGCCATGTAAGAAAGCTGTCTTAAGATCAAGTTGTTCTAATTCCAAATCATACATGGCAATGAAGGCAAGCAAGACACGAATAGAGCTATGTTTAACAATAGGTGAGAATATATCATTAAAATCAACTCCTTGTACCTGACTATATCCCTTTGTAACTAATCGTGCCTTATACCTCGCATCTTCAACCCATGGAATACCATCCTTTTTCTTGGAGACCCATTTGCAACTAACAATTCTTTTTCCTGATGGCGGCTTCACAAGAGACCAAGTACCATTCTTGTGGAGAGACTCAATTTCTTCATTCATTGCAATCAGCCACTTGGCTGAGTCAGCATCAGAAACTGCTTCTGAATATTTTGATGGTTCTCCAATTTCTTCAGTTTTTTGTGCAACTGAAAAAGCAAATGCAACATAATCTCCAAACCTTAATGGTTGTTTACCTTCTCTTCTTGGTCTATGTTTGGCTATAAAATACTCTTCTTCTTCTGGTTCAACTTCAGGGGTCTCAACTTTAGGAATTTCAGCTTCTGTCTCAACTTCAGGAGTTTCAACTGTATTTTGCTCCAAAGTTGATGAGCTTGGCTCAGAAGGAATGCCAATCTCAATCTCCACCTAATTTTGTGTACTCTTTCCTTTATCTGTATTACAAGAACTAGAAGACTCTTTTCTAGAATGTAACATAGAGGATTCATCAAAGGTTACATCTCTGCTAATTATAAATTTTCGTGTCGTGGGATCAGGATACCATAGTCGGTATCCTTTCACCCCAGATGCATATCCAAGAAAAATGCACTTTTTAGCCCTTGGCTCTAATTTTCCATCATTTACATGCATGTATGCAGGGCAACCAAATATCTTTAAATCAGAATAATTAGCAGGAGTACCTGACCACATTTCCTCTGGAGTCTTAAAGTTCAAAGGTGCAGAAGGAGCTCGGTTAACAATATAACAAGCTGTAGAGATAGCTTCTGCCCAAAAGTCTTTTGTCAACCCAGCATTTGAAATCATGCAGCGAGCCATTTCCAAAAGAGTTCTATTCATCCTTTCTGCCACACCATTTAGTTGATGTGTCATTCTCAGAGTACGATGTCGAGCAATTCCTTCATTCTTGCCCATCTGTTTAATATTCAGGTCTTTACCCATTCGTCATGTCATATGACAACATTACTTGGAATAAACCAAAATCTGTTCTAAGCCGCTTAACCTGTTTTCCTGTTTGCTTCTCAATTAAAACTTTCCATTGTTTGAAATTTAAGAAAATAATACTTTTATTTTTCAGAAAATAAACCCAAACTTTTCTTGAATAATCATCAATGAAAGTTAACATATACTTGGCACCACCTTTTGATGGGGTACGTGAAGAACCCCAAAGATCTGAATGAATGAAATCCAAAGTACCTTTTGTTCTATGAATCGCTGGAGATTTGAAGCTGACTCTTTTCTGCTTCCCGAACATACAATGTTTACAGAACTCCATATTTTCGGTACTTTGGCCACATAAGAGACCTCTTTTGCTGAGGATGGAAAGACCTTTTTTACTCATATGCCCCAATCGCATATGCCACAATTTGGTGATGTGAGAATCTGATTTATCTGATATTGAAACTGCAGTAGCACCTGTAACAGTAGATCCCAAAAGAGTATACAACGTACCAGATCTGCGTACTTTCATGATCACAAGAGCACCATGAGAAATTTTCAGAACTCCACCTTCACCTATGTACTTGCACCCAAGAGATTCTAGAGTGCCCAAAGAGATGAGATTTTTCTTCAAGTCAGGAACATGTCTAACATCGGTGAGAGTTCTCACCACGCCATCGTGCATTTTGATTCGAACTGTACCTTTTCCAATAACTTTGCAGGCAGCATTGTTGCCCATCAAGACATCTCCACCTCCAATAGATTCATATGTGGTAAATAAATTTCGATTGGGACACATATGATAAGAACAACCCGAATCTAAAATTCACTCATTGTTAGATTTGAAACTATTATTAATTGCTAAAAAAATAGTTCCCTCAGTCTCATCAGCAACTACACTTGCTTCGGCAGTGTCAGTATTGATTTTGCTCATTTTTCTTTTCTGTATGCTTTTCTTTGTTTTTCAATTTAAAGCATTTATAAATAATGTGACCTTTCTTATGACAATATTTGCACATGACATTTTTGTATCTGGATTTTGACCTTGATTTAGGTTTCTCACTACTTGAATCTTTCTTATTGGATTTACCTCTTATGAATAAGCCTTCCCCTTAGTTCCCACTAGTTTTTCCAGTAATATCTCTATCTATTTGTTCTTTTGATTTCAAAATATATTTGATATCTTTATAAGAGATATCATCCTTTCCATAAAGCATAATATCTCTTATATGTTTAAACGACTGGGGTAAGGAAACAAGCAATAACACAGCTTGATCCTCATCTTTGATTTCAGCATCTATGTTACTTAAATCCATAAGAAGAGAATCGAATGTATCAAGATGTGTAAGTATAGAGGTACCTTCAGCCATACGAAAATTGTAGAGTTTTTGTTGTAGGTAAAGCCTACTTTCTACTGTTCTTTTCATATATAGGGTTTTAAGCTTTTCCCATATAACTTTGGCTGAGCTTTCTGCTGCAACTTCACGCAAAACCTCATTTGAAAAATTTAAAATAATACATGCTTTTGCTTTTTTGTATATGACGGCAAACTTCTCGTCCGTCATTTTATCCGGCATCTTTTTCTTTCCTTGCAGTGCCAAATCTAAGACATCCTGAATTAGGATAACTTCCATCTTTAATTGCCACATTTCGAAGTTTGCACTTAGGTCAAATTTCTCAACATAAGAATTTGTTAGAGTCATTTTGGCTATTTAAACTAACCCGGTTGGATCTGGCTCTGATACCAATTTGTTAGGATCGGGTTACCGGGTAGTGCAGAATTTAGCCAAACAACGTTATAATGACAATAATAAAGACAATGCAAGTTGATAATAACGACAATTAAAGAAGATAAAGAAGACACAAATTTAACGTGGTTCGGTCAAGGTGACCTACGTCCACAAGCGGAGAGGAGCAATTTTACTATACCAACAAGAGTACAAAAGAGAGTACAAAATTAGAGTAAATACTCTAATTAGTCCCAAATACCCCAAGAGAATAACCTCACAAGATCACTTCAAAGAAAGGGTTCACACAAGTGTTTCCCAACACCCACTCTCTTACAAATTATTGTATAATGAAATAAAGGAGGAGAAAGAAATACAAGAGTGAAAAACTCTTGAATTGATGTGTTTACAAATGAGGAGAAGCTCCTCTATTTATAGCAAGAAATCCTTGGCCTAATAATGGATATTATATCATAACAAATGTCATGATCCACAAATTTTGTTATAGTGGATATTATGTCATGATAAATGTCATGAAAATTTACCCCCCACTTAAGAAGAAGCCAAATTAATGACCATATTACATATATGATCTGCTGAAATTGTCCATTAGCGCAGGTAAATATAACAAAGCAAATAACCTATTATTATATTTATAGCAATCACAAGACTTGACACTTCAAAAGTATTCATATAGTCAATGTATATAGGTAAGATTTATATACCAGCCACTATTCTAACTAACCTTCTATGAGGATCTCAAGAGGTTAATAAACTTAATTAGTTGGCATCTTAGAAGTTTAATTTGAATATTAAAAGTGCATGAAGGATCAGTTTTTCTCATGACTTTTGGGCTTAATTTCTCATGGAAGACAAACGGACATTTTTCATTATTCCATCTAGTAGAGACTTTGAGGATATATTAACTGACTATAGTCTATGGAACAGAAGAGGAATGCTATGAACATGCCTTTTACTAATTATACTATTGGGCTGGTATTTGGACCAGTTGTTAAAATGAGGAAATACCAATATGTGAGGTGGGATCCGAGTTGAGAAAATTCATTAAAATATTATAGTGCTGAAGGAAATAGAGGAAATATAAATAGCAGGAGTGTACAGTTGTTAGGCTAAGCTAGAACTTGTCTTTTCTTTGCATTAGCTATTTTGTTATAGCAATCTGGAACCTCCCTTTTCTTATTTTCTATTTTTTTTTCATAAATCAGTTATAATTCCTCAATTTGGTTTAATATTGGATTATCCTTACATTTAGTAAATATGGATCCATTATATTAGTGCTCTCGTTGTCCCTCCTCTACCAACTTGGTGACTTCTTTTCCACCTCCTCGATACCCATTCCAACAACCATTTTTTCCGACTCCACTTCCATCCCCGTGCCCCACTTTTCCACCTCCAACTCCAGATCAATCACTACTGCAGAACATGAGTTGCGACTCTATTATATTTGCTGAAATAATCGATGAGGAGACTAATATGGCTGTTCCAATTTCAGTACATATCTATTCAGACATGACCGCAACCCTGGTGTTCGACCAAATGCCTCATTGCTTCTCCAAGGTGTTTGTTGATCCACAAACCAAATAAAATCCCAGCCTATTAGAGTTTGAGCACTCTAGTGCTGCTGTCATTTTGTCTGTTGAATCTGCAAATATTTCTGATGCAGTCGTCATTTACTCTGAGTTGAACTCTGGTTTGGACGATAATACCACAAAGGAAGAAGATTTCGTGACGACAAATCTTAATTCGCAGCTACTTGTGATTGTTACTAGAAACACAAAGTCAGAAATTAAGCGGCATGAATCTCTGTCCATTGCCCCTAATTTCACAGACCTTGAGAAATCTGGTGTTGCTTCCTCACTGTTCGATGAAATGCCTGACTATAGTGGAGCGTTTCGGTATAGTCTAATCTCTGAGAAGGTGGTTGCTCAATATATGTTACTTCATTTTCCATTTTATCCCGGTTCAGTAACTGGACGTGTGTTTGACAGTATAGAAATTGTGTTTGATAATAGTCTTCAGTTGAATCTTCCATGTATTACACCACTATCAACAATGGCATTGGGAGAAAAATCCATGGTGTCTACTGCAGGCCAGCTGTTACACACAATGTCCCAACCGTGCGACCATTCCAGGATGTTCCTCCATGAGTTATCCGTTGCCAATATCTTTACCCCTATGGTTAAATCTGAGTGGAAAAATGGAAACTCAAGCCCTACGGACAAGTTATTTGTTGAAAGCTTACAACGAATTGACACCAAGTCGCCCTGGGGTGGTATTGAGACTATCGCGAACAGTGCAATAAGAGCTTGTGCTAGTCATACTGCTATTTGCATGAGCAAAGTTGAAGGAAAATTATGGGTCAGCGAATTTATACAGGAGCTTGACATGGAATTTGGCTGTATGGTTTTCTATACACTATCGGATTGGGTAACATCAATAATATTTTATGGTTGTAATAGAGCTACTGCTTCATTTCCACCTGATTTTAGACTACCCAATTGCAAGTGGGTAGATACTGGTCAAGTAAGTGATTCCTTTGATATCCGACAATGCAACCAAATTGAGTTCCCCAGTAAGAAGTTTCGCATTGCTCGAATACTTGTTGGGCATACTGCTATCTGCTTAAACCATTACTATATGTTTGCTATTTGTTGCTGTGTGGACAATTGATTCGATAATGGGCAAGGATATAAGGCTAATTCAAGGGGAATTGACATGGGTGGTAAAAAGAGTGATAGTTTTACAAATTCTTGTGCATCTTACGGAATACTGGATAGTTTTGTTTGGATGTTACTAGATGGTGGTCCTTCATGTGCACTTTCTGATTTTGATCATGACGACGACCACAACATATTAAACAACTTGTTTGTTGCTGATGGCAGAGGGCTTCCCAGATTGCTAGTTGAAGACAAAGCAAGATTCACTTCTCAAATCCTCAGTTTATTTTTTCTTCAATCTGAATCTGAGATCCATCTGTTGATAACTCATACAGACCACATTTCACGAGGACTCGAGGCACCAAAAGCTGTGCTCCAACATCTGCGAGATGCACACCCCTTAATACATGTTTTATGTCATAGGAAGCACAGAGAAGTTTCAAGTCGATCTTGGTCTGATATAGAATCTGGCCTGCTAGGAAACCTTTACCACCCTACTTTATTTGTCGTGAGATTGTTATTGCACCTTGGTGCTTTACCTCATGTCATGCTGACATAATTGTGGTCGCTGAACTTTTTGAAGAGTTTTGTTCATTACTGACGTATGTAGAACCCTTGAGGACATTGCCTGCTAGAAAGCTTGCTTTGGGCATCGCTAACTTGTCTATTGTGGCTGAACAATTGCAGAAGGTTATGACAGTGATCAATATTTTTATGCAGGATTTTGTGCAACTTATTTGAAACTGGTGCAGCTCAATGGCCTCTTTCCCATTTGTGGTGGTGCATATTTGTTTAAATTGTTGGCACATAAGGTTAAGGGTGCTACTACTTCTTTTGAAGATGGTGTCTATGGAAATTTACCATGTCCTGAATCTATGTCTGCTACAAGGAATATAACCTATGTGACCACAAAGGTGACAATATCTTATGTGATGTCCTTATATACCATAGCTATGAGTTGTGATATATGTCTCCTCATGTGCCTATTGATATATCCAAACTCATCAAGCAATGACCTCTTTCACTTAATTACAGCTAAGTTTGGAGTTACTGATTCATCTGCATTGCTTGAACTGAAATCCAAATGGGATACTGAACCGTCCAACAAGAAGGCTAAAAATATTCTGCAACCTACATTGAGCATGCTTGCCATATCTAGCCCTGCATTTTCAGACGCTTTATCGTTTGCTGCTTTGCTCTTGGAAACAATGTCAACGCTTGATATTGTTATTGAGGTGGACTACATTCTAGGAGATATCCCAAGAGCCACAAGTTACGTGATGGGATATGGCAGTACTTACCAAAGACAAGTTGGCCATAGTGCTTACTTTTTTGTCTTTGTCATGAATGATCCTATTTTTGTCAATTGTTGTGGAGTCTATACCACCTGCTTTAGCAGAAAGTTGAGTCTTCCTAATTTCCTCATTGGTGTCATTTTCTGTGTGTTGCTACCTACAAGCTCAACAGGTTGAGGTTACTGCGTTTTGTGTAAATTGAGTGAAGATCAACAATATCTTGATGATTGGATGAGTTGCTGCTGTGGTGCAACTAATAAGGAAAATATGCAGAGTTATGGACAAGAGCTAAATTTCTTTGACACTTCTACATCACCTTGGAAATGGGCTTTCTTGCAAGGTTTTACAATGCTCCTTCAGAACAGATATCAAAGGCAAACAATTTATATTCATATTACATTACGCAAGGCCAAGGGAATGAATGTTGTGTGGGAAGAGCCTGTTGAAGTAAATGCCCAATTATTGATGTTCTTCCTTGTACTATTTCTCTTACATGGATTAAAAGCATATGTTGGAGTCTTGTTGCTTCAAACTATATTTACTGGTTTTACAAATGGCAGACAGAAGCTTGCTTTGAATCTGGAAGACACGGGAGATATGTATTTCACTATAAAAGGCTTAATCTTGCCTTATAGTCAAATTATTGCAGATGGTGCTTTGAGGCATCCTTGGAGTGAATTGAATTCTAATGATATATTGCCTATGCACAATGAAGCAAAGACAATTCTTGAGAGCAAATTCCGTAACTCGAACCTTGAGGACAAGGTTCTTATTGAGGGTGGGAGTATTGTTATGAACATGCCTTTTACCAATTATACTATTGGGCTGGTATTTGGGCCAGTTGTTAAACTGAGTAAATACCAATATGTGATGTGGGATCCGGGTTGAGAAAATTCATTAAAATATTACAGTGCTGAAGGAAATAGAGGAAATATAAATAACAGGAGTGTGTAGTTGTTAGGCTAAGCTAGAACTTGTCTTTTCTTTTCATTAGCTATTTTGTTATAGCAATCCGGAACCTCCCTTTTCTTATTTTCCATTTTTTTTGTTCCATAAATCAGTTGTAATTCCTCAGTTTGGTTTAATATTGGATTATCGTTATATTTAGTAAATATGGATCCATTACGAGGAACGTAGGAGGCATAATTAAGATTACTTGTCTTTGGGTACCCACACTTGCACGTGTATCCTATCTCAATAAGTATATAATTTTTAAAATTTACATAAATATTATATTAACAAATTGCTTTTGAATTATAAAATAAAAATTAAAGGTAAGTTTAAGTTCCTTAAGATGATAATTGTTGATCTTATTTAAGCCAACTTAATAGAAGAATAAAATGTGATATATAAAAGTCTTCAACCATCTTAGTCAATATTTTAAAAGTGTGAATCCTTTAGAGAAATATCGATCGCGTTTTTTACTATTTAAGTACATTTTATACTGAATAAAATTATAAATACGGACAAAGTACTTTTTTGGAAAATCATAAAGTTTTGTACTCTATTAAAAAAGGTTAAATAATAAATACAAGAAAATAATAAATTTAGTTCTTTACATAGGATAAATTTCGTATGATTAGGAATAGTTGTTTTAATTAATGTATGTTTTTAACCCAAGTAGAGTTTAGCTGTTTCTCCATAATTAGAAATTGGAGAGACAAATTCATTTGCATGTAGAGCCTCCACTTGTATTTACGCAAATAAATAAAATTTCAAGAGATAAGTTTATGTCAGTTAAAAGAAGAATGAATAATTAACCCAAATAGCCGGTAAAAATAGCCCGTGGAGTATAGGGTATGCATAATTTATGTATTTTATATGTATAATTATATATAATGAATATATAATTTTTGTATATGACTAGAAAAAGTAAACAATGAATATGATTGGTTATTTGTGTAAAGATCCCTTCTAAGGATTTAAACTCAGTACTAATAGCTTTTCACTTGGTTTGTTATTCAAGTGCAGAGCCAGTTGAAGAAAAAGTTATATGCATGGGATGATACGTTTGATTTAGGGTGTGTTCGGTATGACGGTTTTCCCATTTTTCACTGTTTGGTTGCATAAAATAGTTTGAAAAATATTTTCTTAGATATCACATTTTTTTGAAATTGGAGAAAAATACCTTCCACAAAAATAGTTAGGAAAACATTTTCCAAAAACTCCACCTACCCTCACATCTAACCCCAACCTCACCCCCCCCAAACAAAAAATTATTTATTTGTATTTTCAATTTTCTATTTTTTTTTTTCTGAACCACCTCTCCCACCCCGCAAATTTTTTTGTTACTTTTTTTTTTTGTATTTTCGATTTTCTGTTTTTTCTGTACCCCCACACATTTTTTTTTTAAAAAAATATTTTCAGTTCTGATTTTTTTTTATTTTTCAGTTTACAGGTTCGAAATTTTACGAGTTCCAAAGTTATGAGTTCAGAGGTTTATGTATTTGGAAGTTTGCGGGTTTAAAAATTATAGAGTTTACGAGTTCGAAAGTTTAACGGTTTAGAAGTTTATGAAATTTGTGGGTTTGGAAGGTTGTTGGTTCGAAAGTTTATTGGTTCATGTTTATTGTATCTAAATTATCATTTATGAGTATTTTTGAGAAGTTATTTTTCTTAATTTGCGTACCAAATATCGAAAAATGAGTAAGATTACTATTTGTTTTCCAAGAAAACTTTTTCTTGGAAAACGTTTACCATGGAAAATATTTTCCGTTATACCAAACACACCCTTAGTTTTTTCATAATTTTTTCAAATGGATAATATTTTATTTTTAATCTCTTCATTATCTCTTTTTTCTTTTTCTAGTTTTGTTTTCTTTTTATTTTTCTACCTTTTTTTGGCTAAGGATTATTTTTCTACCATCATTTTCTACTATTCTTGGGTAGACGTGCACTGCCGACATCTTGGCTAACGCAACCGCAACTTATTAGCGGCAAACATATGGTTTCAATATTCGAAATGCCCTTTCACTTGTTACCCATAATCAAACCAATTCTTCTCCCCCAAAACCCTATCAAAACCCTAGTTTACACCACAACCATGTCTTCTTGGTCATGTTCAAGATGCACATTCTTGAACCCTCCTCTTTCATCCCAAAAATCATCCTGCCAAATCTGTTCATCTGACCCACCCCCCTCCATCTCATCAGACCCATCAATTTCAGTCACGAAACTCAAATGGGCATGTAAAGCTTGCACCTTTTTGAACCCTTACCACAGTATTAGTTGTGATGTATGTGGCACTAGGGCTTCAGCTTCTGGACTTGCTAATCTTGAAACTGATGATGATGATGATGATGAGTTGGATTCTTCTGTTGGCAGTGTTTTTATGCCTTTATTGAGGCCTTGTAATAACAAGGGGAAAAATAGTATTAGGGTTCCTATTAGGGTTGATGATGATATTAAGGAGTCTGTTAGGGCTAGATGTGTAAATGCTGCAACCAAGAGGAAAAATAGAGAGGACCCAATTGGGGTTGAGGAGGATGAGATTGATTCTGTGGGATATAGGGGTGTTAAGACTGCAACTAAGGCGGTTGACATTTCGGGTATATTGAAGTTCTTTCTGTTTAATTCTGTTTTTTTGTCTATGGAACTTACGTTTTTTTAATAAATATTTTAACATGAATTAGCTGATAAAAGAGACTCCTTTTTTATTGGTTTCTTGCATATAATAGTGTCTTGGAGTAGGTTTGCATTAGCACAAATACTGTTTATGGGGCGATTTCTTGAGAATAGTAACTTTTTTGGATACGTTTTGGACTCCCACGTTGGAATGAATTGGGACCAAATGGAGCAGAATGGAGAATTGTCTTTGAAATTAGCTGATAAAAGATGTCCTGTTTTTGTTGGTTTTTTGTTGGATTTAGCACAAATACTGTTTTAGGGGTGGTTTCTTGAATATGTGGATGTTTTGAACTGTATCGGAATGAAATGGGACGGACTGGAATAGATGTATAGGAGCCACATAGTTGACACCAACTAGTTTGAGTGTGAGGCTTAGTTGACTGATGTGATATCTTGAACTCCTCTTAGAGTTCAGCCCCGTTTCACCACTGATTTCAGATTTTAACCAGCGGCTCTAGTTGTGCTTGCTTCATGATATATTTGTAATAAATCTATTTGTTTAAGTAATAGTCTTTTGATTGAGAAGATATGCAATTCCCATCTTTCCCTTGTGTGCCCCAATTCGAAATTTGCTGATTGATTCTTGATCTTCATGATCTTGTAGACTGGTTGGATCATGTACAGAGATATGATAATCGGAACTTCTCCCAGGAAAAAAAAGAATAAAAGTACTGTATGGGAAAAGGTGGTTTTTCTGGGATTTATGATGTTTAGCATGTTTATCACAATTGAAAAGGATTATTTGTGAACTTTTAAGTTGTTGTATTGCACCTAAAACATTGCATTAATTGTTGGCTTGTGAAACTCTTGATCTCCAAACTTTTCCCAACATCTTTGTTTGGTTTATTGTAATAAGCCATGTGATGCTATTACGCACTTTTTTTATCCAAGGAAATCTAGGTTTTATGTTGGAAGAGTTCACTTTTTGGGATGAATTGGTCTCTTAACTTTGACTTTATGCTGCCTTATTCTTTCCCTACTTATAAGTGCAGTGATTTGTGTTGCAGATTTGGTGGATCAGAAACCAGGCAAAACTTTATCAGCCAATAACTCCAAAGCATTGAAGATCTTGACCTATAATGTATGGTTTGCAGATATAGAGATGCCCAAGAGGATGGAAGCTCTAGGTGACCTTATTGTACTGCATTCCCCAGATGTTATATGTTTTCAGGTTATCATCATTTACATATATGTAACTTTGAAAGAGAAACTATTCCTTGCATGAACGTTATTGACTCTATAATTTGTTGTTTTGTCACCCATTCAGGAGGTTACTCCAGAAAGTTATGACATTTTTCAGCAGTCTAGTTGGTGGAAAATGTATTCTTGTTCAATTTCAAATGTGATGGAACTTACGAGAGGATACTTCTGCATACAGGTGATTAGTTAGTACGCCTTGCATATTTGGTATTTGATGTGTTTTAGGGCTGATAATATGATGATTAGTTTTGTTTTCTTTTTCTTTGTGACCATGGTATATCATCTATTACACCTGCTTTGAGCACTTATGATTGTTCTGGAGTTCTTGCTACAATGAAGATAATTAGTTCTCATATTATACCTAGAGAGGCCTCAGTTTTCACTTAGCATAACAGAGCTTTCATGTTGACCCTAGCCACTAAAAGTCTCTCTTTAGTGTTGTCGTTTACTCTCACTTCTAATCTGGAACATCTCAATAATTGCTCAACATGAATCCTTGCATTTTTTTGTTTTTGAAAATTTAGTCCATTTTATAGTTAAACTTGGTCTTTGACAAAATTTTGCAGTTAAGCAAACTTGGAGTGAAATCCTACAGTTGCAAACCATTTAGCAATTCGATAATGGGAAGGGAACTGTGTATTGCTGAGATCGAAGTTCAGAAAGATAAGACGTTGGTTGTTGCTACCAGCCATCTTGAGAGTCCCTGCCCTGGGCCACCCAAATGGGATCAAATGTTCAGCAAGGAACGTGTGGAGCAAGCTAATGAAGCTGTGAAGTTACTTGAGACAAAGCCAAATGTAATTTTTTGTGGTGATATGAACTGGGATGACAAACTGGATGGTCAATTTCCTCTACCTGATGGGTGGGTTGATGCTTGGGCAAAAATGAAGCCTGAAGAAATTGGTTGGACATACGACACCAAGTCAAACAAAATGTTAAGTGCCAACCGGACACTGCAGAAACGTTTGGACAGGTTCGTTTGCAAACTGCAAGATTTCAGTATAAGTGCTATTAGTATGATTGGGAAGGATGCAATTCCACATCTCACATATGTCAAAGAGAAAAAAGTGAAGAGTGAAGTTAAGAGACTTACACTACCTGTTTTGCCTAGTGATCATTTTGGCCTGCTTTTGGAGATCTCTCCTCAGTAGTCCAAAGTTCAAAGATATATTGCTTATGAGCAGAGTGCTTCTATTGCCTCCCCTTATCCTTCTCTCAGTATATCATCTTTGCTGTGTAGTTTTTGTTTATTTGACCTCTAATCAATGTAAAGGGTCTTAAAAGCTTTGGTGGAGCAATTTTTTGTGTACGTTACTTGTCCTCGTGAATGCACAGAGGATTCCGGAGAGTGGGGATGATATGCAAAGAATGATACGTTCTATGTCTTATAGCTTCTTATAGCATATCAGTTCTACGCTTCATTTTCCATTTGTTGGAACTTGCCTTGTGGCTTTAGTTCGATCAACTATTAACAATTCTCTACTGCTTCTGGTCGTTTATAATCAAACAATTGCATCTCCATCACTAACTTTAGTGAGAAAATGCTGTTATCACCCCTTGATCAACAAAAAAAGGTAGCCCGGTGCTAAGCTCCTGCTATTTTTTTTTGGGGGGGGGGGGGGGTCCGGAAAGGGCCGGATCACATTGGATCTTATGTACGTAGCTTTACCTTGCATTTTTGAAAGAGGCCGTTTCTGCTGCTTGAACATGTGACTCCCAAGGTAAATTTTATACTTTGTCCTTAAATTCATCTCCCCAGAGTGCAACAGCCTTTGGAAGGAAGCTCAAAACTTCCATCATGCTCAAGGATGAGTCCAATGGCTGTAGTGTTTAATGTAATTTGTGAAATGCAAGGTAAAACTACGTACATAGGATCCAATGTGATCCGGCCCTTCTCCGGGAAAGGGGCGGATCACATTGGATCCTATGTACGAGCTTTACCTTGCATTTCTGAAAGATGCCGTTTTCGCTGCTTGAACATGTGACTCTCATGTCATGCGACAACAACTTTTACCACTGTGTCAAGCTCCTATTCACCTTCAATCAACAAAGATGTGGTAAATTTTATACTTCGTCCTTAAATTCATCTCCCCAGAGTGCAACGACCTTTGGAAGGAAGCTCAAAACTTCCATCATGCTCAAGGACGACTCCAATGGCTGCAGTGTTTAAAGTAATTTGTGAAATCTTTAACATTTATTTAGCCGATGTGCCAAATGACAACAGTATATTACAACAACAACATACCAAGTATTATCCCACACCGTGGAGTTTGGGGAGGGTAGTGTGTACGCAGACCTTACCCCTGCCTTGTGAGGATAGAAAGACTGTTTTCAATAGACCCTCGGCTCAAGAAAGTATAAGCACCACATTAATAAAAATATAGACAAGAAGGGACAGTACTAAAAAGCCATATAAAATTAGAATAAAAATAAAAAGACAGTAAGGTCAACAATGAAAGAAAATAACGGTTATTCCTAAAAAAATACTACCAACAAAAAGCGAGACTGCATACCAATGCTACTATTATGAACACTCTAGACTACCTACTCTACTATCCTAATCCTCGACCTCCATACCTTCCTATCAACGGTCATGTCCTCGGTGAGCTGAAGCTGCGCCATATCTTGCCTAATCACCTCTCCCAACTCTTCTTTGGCATACCTCTACCTTTCCGTAGGCCCTCAAATGTCAACCTCTCACACCTCCTCGCCGGGGCGTCTGTGCACCTCCTCCTCACATGACCAAACCACCTAAGCCGTGCTTCCCGCATCTTATCCTCAATAGGGGCCACACCCACCTTATCGCGAATAACCTCATTTCTGATCCTATCTAACCTGATGTGTTCGCACATCCATCTCAACATTCTTATCTCTGCTACCTTCATCTTCTGGACATGAGCGATCTTGACTGGCCAACACTCAGCCCAATACAACATCGTTGGTTTGATCACCACTCTGTAGAACTTACCCTTATTTTTCGATGGCACCTTCTTGACACACAAAATACCGGAAGTGAGTCTCCATTTTATCTATCCCGCCCCAATACGATGTGCGACATCTTCATCAATCTCCCCATCCCCTGAATAATAGACCCAAGGTACTTAAAACTCCCTCTCCTAGGGATGACCTGCGAGTCCAGCCTCACCTCCCCTTCTCGTTCTTGAGTCTCGCCTCTGAACTTACACTCCAAGTATTCTGTCTTGGTCCTGCTCAACTTGAAACCTTTAGATTCTAGGGTCGGACTCCAAACCTCTAATTGCGTGTTCACACCGTCTCACGTCTCGTCAATCAATATAATATTAGAGTATATTCTTCTTTTAAAATTGGAAAACTTGGTCTCAATGGGAAATTTGGAACGAGATCAAATTTAATTTTTCATAATTGTTTTATTTATTACTCTTATATCATAAAATTTGTACTATTCTATGGTTGATAAATTCAATTTAAATCTCATGACTGTTAAGTTGTGATGAAATATTTTGTTAGCATTACATAGAAAAACATGAAATTTATGATTTTGATTTTTGAAAACTAATTCTACAATGACTTATGGGGTATAATTGACCTATTTAAGATTTTTTGTTTTGTTTTTTGTTTTAAAAGAAATTTCGATTGGTGTAATTCCCTTCTTGAAGATGTTCTTTTACTGTGCAATTTTTATTTTTATTTTTTATATATAGAAAAAGATATAATTTTCCTAATAATATATTAATTTTACATGTATTGTTAATAATAGAAGTGTGATTCCTTATTTAAAATACTAATTAAATTTTTTTCTTTTCTTATATTTACAAATAAAAATGTTTATTAAGTCGCCCAATAAACTCAAAAGAGACACACTCTATTAATCATTTGGCCTAAATTAAAGAAAATTGTAATACTTGCTACCTCTAAATTCTGGTTCCGCCTAACAAGCATCTGCCTTCTATTTATACCTCTTTGCTTAACCCTCTTTACCATCATCGATCAGGCGTCGGAAAGTTCACGATTGGCGGCAGGATGAAATAGATAAAACAACGTGGTGTTGGCATTCATCTGTATGAAAATGATGGTAAGCTACTACCCATGAGTACAGTCTATGTATGCCAGTATGCCTAATTCGTTGTTTCTTGTGAGTTTTCTTCTTCTTATCTTGTGTCTCTGTTTAATCTTTGATGGCATGCTAGGGCTTTGCTGCACAGAAAGTTTAATGTGTCCATCACCTTTGTTCTTTAAGTGTTCCTCAATTCTTGAATGAATTAGGCATTTTTCTAGATTTCTACTATTGTTTTAGGTTTAATTACACCTAACAAGAGCTCCCTTTTCTTGTTCCTTGCGTGCACCCAACATCACTAAGCTAAAGAAATTATATCGTTTTTGGATGACAAACAACTAAATGAACGTTGATGTGTTAAAGAAGAAGAAAGAAAGAAAAAGAATAAATTGTGAACAATTTCTGATGGTAGGTGTGCTAAATGGAAGATGACAAAATTTTACCTTGCATTTGAATCATGTGGTTAGTAGTGAATTCTTTTTGGTCTTAATAAAAGAAAAGTGGAGCTCCTACGATATTTGGGGCAGTTCAACAACAAATCAATTCCCCAAATTTCACGACGGCCATGACGTTAGAAGAAAAGCTTCCATGGTAAAGAAGAAAACTAAATTGAAAATTCTATTTCGTCATATGGATCCATGGTAAAGAAGAAAACTAAATTGAAACTTCTATTTCGTCGAATGGATCGAAGGAAGATTATGATGGGTTCAATATGTGTCCATCGCCTTTGTTTTTTAGGTGTTCGAGGCAATTTTTGAATGAATTAGGCTTTATTTTTTTTAGATTTCTACTATTTTTTGGGGTTTAACTGGTTTAACAAAAGGGCTCTCATAAGTGTACGAATTGAACTAAATCATCTATGGCTTGTGTCTTTTTCTCAAAAAGAAGAGAAATTTCAATTTTAAGTTTGCGATAAGCTCTTTAATTGCTTGTTTTTCACACTTGGTCTTCGTGGGTGAGACTTTGAAACTTAAAGTAACATCTGCATGTAAAGTTACCATCTCATTTTCGATGAAATTGTGATATAGATAGAGCTATTTATTTTTGGTTCACATTGATAAGCTACTTCACTTAGGTAGAAGAGGATGTTCAGAATGATGAGAAGAAAATGCTATTTTAGCAGTAGAAGCTACTAAATACCAATTTGTGTTTCGTAGCATCTTGAATTCTTTATATAGGACATAGAAATGGAAAAACTAATTTCTCATGAAACATTATTCTCCCTTTCCTATAGATTACATGCATATACTTATTTTATGTACTGAGATCCTTTCAGTTTTCTTGGCAATTTTTACGAATAAGTAATGCTTAGGCATTGTAACTTGTGTACGAGCTTCTTATAAGACCAACTAAAGGATCGATTACTTATTATGTAATAATACGCTTTTATTTGTCTATGTACCCAACTCTGAACGAAAAAGAGCTAGCATGATTCCAAGAGGATATCCTGATTTGAGAAGCATTTATTCATTTGAAGTAAGTAGTGTGTTGTTGTCTTCGGTTTTCCTGTTCTTATCTTTACACTTTGGAAAATTTTCCAGTTTGGATCGTTGCTTTCTTGTGAGCTTTCTTGTCATCTTCTGTTTCTCCGTTACATCTTTTATGGCATGCTAAAGCTTTGCGCACAGATAGTTTAATATGTTGGCCGGTTTTATTCTTTATGTGTTTGAGGAAATTCTTGAATGAATCAGTCTTTTCATTGGCAGTAATTTTGATTTAGGGTAAACAGTGGGCGGTGACACATTTTTAGGTTATTCCATGTAGTCTTTTTGAATAATTCATTAAAAAATATTTACAGATAAAAAAGAAGTTAAACTTGCCTACCTGATGGATTCCAAAGAAACAGACAAGTGCTCTTATGCAGAAAAAATGAAGGTTGCAATGCAACTCAAACGGCATAATACGCAGAGTCAAATATCCCCATAGAAGGGCAGCGATGTTGCTATCGCGGCGTATGAGAAGACAAGCTTCTGCAAAGCACAACCTTCTTGAAAGTCCGATTTTTGCTGTCCCAGAGCAGTCAACATCATCTTGGGAAGCAAGATTTCTGAAACAATCTGCTCTTACCATACAAGAACCTCCTTCAATTCCTGAAAAAGGTTATATTGTTGCACTCATATTTATATACCATATATTATTAACACAATGGTGCTTATGTTTTGTTTGGCGACTTAGTATGATACCTTATTTGTCTTATATGTGCCTATAAACTAAAACACAAAAATATTACATGTTCTTTTACACTCTATTTTGCACCTATTGAGGCTTCACTGTATGCTTTTAAACATCTTGGCTTTTCTGTTTACCAGCTGCCAGCCATCAAAGATGCATGACTACATCGCGGGATAATTAAGAAAAAGGAAAGGGTATATTGGATACCCCTATCATTCGTGAAACATGTAACCTTTAGATTATACAATTTTGAGAATGACATATTTTTTGGTACATTATTGTAAACTGTGATTATTTGAATATAAGGGGCCACATCGGGTACTTCCTTAAAAGTTTATATTGTTGTATTCATATTTATACACTATATATTATTATTACAACGATGCTTATTTGTTTTGCTTGGAGATTGAGTATGATACCTTATTTATCCTATAATGTGCCTATAAACTAAAATACAAAAATACTACGTGCTTGATTGTACTCTATTTTACACCTACTAAGGCTTTACTGTACACTTTCAAACTTTTTCGCTATTCTGTTTACCAGTTTTGATGGTAGGCTATAATTACATATTTTAGTCGCTTATTGCACTCTAATTCACTGCACTTTATTCATGATTGAGCTTTAATTGATAGTGTTCTTTACTTATTGTGTGTTTTATGCCATGTAGGAGTGATTCTGAGTGATGTAGATGTTATAGAGCTAATTCAAGCTATTTGGAGCTTTGAAATCTGAGTAAAAACTCAAGAGATTAAGCCGGAATCGTGTTCGGGTGCCGAGAACCAAGTCTGGACGTCAAAACGCACGAAAAATCCGTATTCTGAGAAAAGTCCACTGCCGCGGCGCGTGGGGCGCCACGACTGCCCATTTGTCTGCTGTCTGTCAGAACCAACTCTTTGGATTTTCCCACTAATGCCCCGCATGGCGCGTCACCCCATGCGGCACGCCTGTGTAATTTTTACAGAGTGAAAATCCCATTTCGGCTAGGAGAAGGTGATTTTGTTTGGGCCCGACCCTATTTGGTACAAATACATGGAAAAATATTATTTTCTGGACTTTTGACACATATTCGACCTAAGGAGGCTAAAGGGGAGTTGGAAGAACACGAACACAATGATTTCATCATTCTTTCCTCACTCAAGACACGAGTTTGGATTGAATTTATGTTTTCTTATACTTTAATTTTATCTGTGATGAATTTCTCCATATCTATGAATTAATTCTCTTTAGGGTTTGATGGATTTGGTGTATTGATGATTGTTTGTGGATTATAACTCTAGTTTTATGTATTGAAGTGTTTTTGAATGATTTAATTGTTGCATGTATATTCATTTGTTCACGTAATCAAGAGATGCATAACTTGTGATATCTTTGCATTATATTGTTGGTTGAGTTCATTAATTCTTCTTAGTAATCGAAAGAGGCTAGTTGAATTATTGATTAAACCTAGTTAGGAGAATAATCAAAAGAGGTTTTCCTAAAGACCAATCCACTACGCATTCTTGCATATCTTCATGTGCTTAAATTGGTTCATCTCGTGAGGTTAAGACCTAATTGAGAGAGGAATTTTTGCTGAACGTTTGAACTAATGATTGAGTGAATTTAAGAGACACACTTAAACATTAGAAATGAAGTATCTAGAGTTAGATCCAAAATAATTATCTTGCACCTATCCTATCAATCCCTATTTTTTCCCACTGATAATTCTCTTTGTTTCGATCATCATTAGTCAATAGCTTTAGACTCTTAGTTAATTTTAGTTAGACATCATAGAAATCTCAATTGTTGATCATTTTGAATAGCAATCAAGTTAGAAACTACAAGAATACTATTTAAATCCAACCCATGTGGATACGATATTATACTATACTATATTTGATTAGCGAGCAAAATTTAAGTGTATGTTTTGTGCTCGTTAAATTTTGGCGTTGTTGCCGGGGATTGACAATCAATAGTGTTTGAAATAGTTTGTAGTGCTAATTTAGGAATTTTTCTTTTTATTTTATTTTATTTCCCCCTTTTTACATTTGGTGTTCTTTGACTATGCGTAGGTTACAAGTTTATATTGGTGCATAACTCGAGCTTCTGCGAAAGAAGTGCTACCATATGGGCCAGAGATAGAAAAATCACTGCGACAACTAAGGAAGGAAAGAAATTTCACCGAGACATCAGAAAAGGTTGGGCAATCCTAAACCAAAGAACTTATGGCTAGAAACGATGGGGATAATGTGGATTTGACTGCAAGAGAAGCAACCCAACTGTCACGACCCAAAATTCAACTAGTCGTGATGACACCTAACCCAACCCGTTAGGTAAGCCAATTACCAACTATTCAATTGCAATGACAATTATTTAAAAGAAAATATCTAAAACCAATACATTTTCCCAAGAACTGGTAGTACAAATCATGAGCTTCTAAGAATAGAGTATACAAAGAGAAAATGAAATAAATACATAGTCTGTTTGAATAATACATAAACAGAGCTTTTATATATATCTAAAGCTACCCTGAAAGAGAGGCAGCTACAACAGGAACGCAAGTACATCTTCAAATCCGGAAACCATCGAACACAGCCACAACGACAGCCAATATCTGCACAGAATGTGCAGAAGTGCAGTATCAGTACAACCAACCCCATGTACTGAGTAAGTAACAAACCTAACATTAGTTTGAAAGCAGTGACGAGCTTCTACCAAGGTCAGGTCCAAAACCACTAGTCCACAACAGTCCATAACAACATAAAGCAAATAATACCAGAAGAGACACAGAGATAAAATGCTCAGCCAATTCATAATTTCAAAAATAATAGTTCTTCCTTTCAAATACATCAATGAAAACCCAAATCGTTTGCCGAAGTTTCCAAAAATATGAATAATTTGAGAACATTAATTTTTTCCAAAATCCTTTCAATAATAAATAAAATATCTCATTTTCTTTCCCAGATAACCAGTGTAAAACAAATGCATCACTATGCCCATTTGTCAACGTGTGTGAAAAATTATGAATACTGTGATACTGTACAACATGAGGAAAACACATCTCTATGCATATATGTCATGTGTGCATGTCAATGCAATGTATCTCAGAGATTGCACTCATGTACTCACACTCTCTCATAGTACTCAATCTCATTGTCTCGCATTCCCTCTCACTGTGCTTAGCACACTCAATCACTCAGCGCTATACAATACCTATTGCGGTGTGCAGTCCGATCCCTGTTTATAGTCGACTGCGCTCACTGGGGGTGTGTACAGACTTATGAGGGCTCCTACAGCCCAAGCGCTATAAGGACGGACAACTCATGTGCTGCACGGACAACTCACGTGCCATAATATAAGCCAATAAGGCCTGATGCAGGCGGGCAACCCTGATCCATATAATAGTAATAATATATATAAAGCCAACATGGCCTGCTGCGGCGTACAGTCCGTTCCCAAATATATCCTCACAATCAGGACCTCGGCCTCCCTCAGTCATCAATCTCTCCAGTCTCTCTCTCATGGGCTCACAATGTCATGAGAATAGCCCAAAAATGATGATATGATGTATCAATAAATAATAATAGAGACTGAGATATGATATGCAATGAAATGAATATGACTGAGTATGAATTTTCAACATAGCCAATAATTCACAGCAATATGACCTCTGTGGGTCCCAATAATACTGGCACATAGCCTCAACATGATTTTTAATATAATTTTTAGCTCAATTTCTTTAACTCATAAAACCGCATGAAAAATGCCAAGATCATTTAACTACAAAATTTCACAGAAACAATTATGTCACAATTTCTATAGTGCACGCCCACACGCCCGTCACCTAACATGTGCGTCACCTCCCAACAATTCACGAAATACATATATTCAGGGTTCATACCCTCAACTCCAAGATTAGAAGAGTTACTTACTCGAACTAGACAAATCCAATGTCGAGCAAGCTAAGCAATGCTCCAGAAATTCTATTATGCGCGTATCAACTTCCAAACGGCTCGAATCTATTCACCATTAATTTGATTCAGCTTACAAAAATTATAGGAATTAATTCCATATTAAAATACTAATATTTTTCAAAAATCCGAAATTATGCCCCAAAAACCACCTGTGGGGTCTACATCTCGGAATCCAATAAAACTCACAAAATTAGAACCCCCATTCAACCACGAGTCCAACCATACCAAAATTACTCAAATCCGATCACAACTCGGCCTTCAAATCCTCAATTGAAGTCTTTGAAGATTTCTACCATTTTCAACCCAATCTTTACCCATTTGAACTCAACAATCTTTCCATAAACCTTATTGATATGTATAAATAATACTATTACACCCAAGAATCATACTCTTAATCACCCATCTTTATCCAAACTCGAAATTGAAGACTAGGGGTTAGAACCTTACCTCTTGGGTAAAGATCTTGTGATATTTCCTTGTTGGATTTTAAAGCTTGAACAAGATCTTGATGAAAAAAGCACTTGAGCTTCTTTCTCTCTCTAGAACACTCTCCATTCTCTCTAAAAATATCAGATTTTTGCTCCAAAATGAGTCCCCAAGCCTATTTATCAAAATGGGGGCAGGTTATGAAAATAGAAAAATTAACCCTCCGAAAGCAGGTCTGAGGTCGCATAATGGACCGCAGAATGGGTATGTGGGTCGCAAAATGCACCACAAAATCGATGCCTAGAAATGGGCTTCACTGGACAGGTTTGCGACCATTTGGCGGTCGCATAACTACTTCTGCGATCGCATACTGGTTCTGCGATCGCAGAATTGGTCGCAGAATCGTATTTTTCTAGCCTTTAGTAATTTGATCATAACTTCTTGTAGTAATGTCCAAATGACGAACGGCTTGAAGCGTTAGAAACTAGACTCCAAGATCTTTCATTTGATAGGTAATACACCATATAACATTTCGTATAATGAGAGTTATACTTATTTGAAGTTAGGTCTTGTGCGAACTCACTTGAAACTTTAGTCTTATGAAATTTTTAACTTCTACATTCGATGCCGAAACCTATCGAATCAAGTCCGTTTGACCTCAAATTTTGCACACAAGTCATAAATGAAATAATGAAGCTATTCCAATTTCCATAATCGGATTTCGACCTCGATATCAAACAGTCAACTCCCCGGTCAAACTTTCTAAAAATTCAATTTTCGGCATTTCAAGCCTAATTCCACTACGGACCTCCAAATAATTTTTCGGACACGCTCCTAAGTCCAAAATCACTATACGGAGCTATTGGAATCATCAGAATTAAATTCTGAGGTTGTTTACACATAAGTGAATATTCGATCAACTTTTCCAACTTAAGTTTTCAATTATGAGACTAAGTGTCTCATTTCACTCCGAAATTCTTTCGGACCCGAACCAACTAACTCGATAAGTCATAAATCAACCGTGAGGCATAAAATGAGCAGTAAATGGGGGAACGGGGTTGTGATACTCAAAACGACCTATCGAGTCATTACATTCTCCCCCACTTAAACATACGTTCGTCCTCGAACGTGCCAAGAGTTGTTCTTAACCTCCAAATCTCTATTCCACCTTACCACACACATACTCGGGGGTGATCTCACGTCATCCTATTTTATATAGGCATGACCACACAACATAACTGAAAATCATTAACTCAACCTTAGCCCAAAAACCATGGAGCCAAATTTCTAACATCCAGAATTCTTTTCAAGACCCGAATCTCACATCTACACACTGTATAAGCCTGAACAAGTTGTATCCAGCCATAACCATAATCCTCTCCTAAGCCGACTTCCAATATTATCCTCCCGAATATACCATAATCAAGCCTGATAGTACTCATTCTAGGTCCAATGACCTTATATTATTAAACACAACTATCCCACAGACACGTCACATCAATATAACTCACACCACAACTGCGCAATCTGTGTACCCAAATATGGGAGATGTCTCAAGGAAGAGAACCATATTGCAAGTTCAACAAGCACCACCACAACCGCAATGTTACAACCAACTCCTCAAATTTCGTGAAGAGGATAACCGTAGGTGCATGTGCACAATTGTAGAGGAAGGAAATTAATGAATCAGATAAATTTATCATAGAAATAAAATTCCCAAACACGGCACGGACAACTCACGTGCCAATAATATGAATCACCCGGCATGGTCACAGTCCTCCAGTCCCAACATATCATACATGAACAATTAAACAAGTACACTTGTATATATGATAATGAAATAAGATTCTCATGCTCCTGGACTGGTAAAAAGAAAATAACACGCCATAGTGTATGCATGTGCAAAGTCTGCTATCACACTTCAAATCGGCGATTTAACGCAGAAATAGTAACTATCCCGTTTATTCGGGGGAATTAGCCTCTTTGTAACCTCAAATGTAGCCCAGATAGTTTTCAACAAAGGTACGAACATAAGAAACTCTATAACATTACTCTTAACAGTCAAACCTAGGCATATCATAGCCTAAGCATTCTTTCGAGTAAGAATACTTGCCCCGATACCCACACATGGGCTCAACCTCACATATATGTGCACTCATAGCGTGTAGCTATCACAAATAATTAACGCAACTTGTGCTTCCACTGGGCTTTAAATAAAATAGTCACCTCAAATAGGATCCAACCCCGAAACAATATACTTCTGAGAACTCCCAGTCTCCAAATTCATCGAACACATGAATCACCGTAACTGATCCCAACTCCAGCACTAAAATGATTAACACATCTTCCATTTACGATAATCCCATGGGGAATACTTTCATAATTCTTCTGTTCCATATAGCAATAATTTGAATATCAACAGTCTATCAACCAGGTGAGTACTGCAATATCGATGAACAACCGTAAGTCAAAACACAATGCGCTTTCTGACATGCGAACCCTTCTCAGGAATTACTAAGCAGTTATAACATCCATTGAAATATCTGAAACTGACCACGCTGTCCAACATTCGTTACCTTCTCTTCAAGACTGAACTGTCACCCTGTACATGTATATCCTAATCCCGTACAACACACCACATCTATTATGCCATCATGTGAAAAACACAAGAGTCCTATTATCAACTTTTAGTCACCAACAATTTACATACTCTATATGTTTGAAACCGTTCTCTTGCTCCTTTCCAAGAGAAAATCACAATAGACAACACGTTCTCCACACCGGTAGAAAAGTATCCGATTCAAACCATGGTAGAAACCATCATGAACACTTTGAAATCCATTTGCACATAACCAAGCTATTAGAATTAAATTCCTCTAACTCGACCAAACCACGTAGGTCACCAAAACCCAAGGATATTGCCACCAAAACATCTGTAAAGTCTTACCACGTTGTAATTACCTAAAGGATCGATCCTACCATTACCACACCGGTCTAGCCTACTACATAGTTGTCCTATTTCTCCGAGTCCCTTCCGAATTTGCCATCAAATTGATACTTCTCCTTGATAAACACCACGATATTTAACTATAACTCACCCCACAAACCTTAGCATAGAACCACAACGCCCTACGGGCCTTAAGAAACCGTGTTCTTCTTAAGTGCCTCCATAAATACCACAACTGTAACACTCACTCTGAAAATACCTTATGTGAGTCTAAAGCTGTTTCATTCACCTTCCTGATACCTAAATATAAAATCCATAATGATATACAAAAATTCCACAAGTCTTGACTCCATCCAACTTAAATCTCAGATTTTAGCCGCAAACAAATCCGCCAAAAATTTTCAATTGTTACATATAAATCTCGAATCCATTAGAACTTTCTCGAGAATCACCCCCTTTGTTCAAATCCACATTATACCGCCCAAATAGGCCAAAGGACACGTGCCCCATTAGCACAACAACTCTTAAAGAAGTAACTCTACTTTAATACCACCTATCAAATTCATACTCCGTGCGCACTACATCATTCACAAATAACAACTCACTCATCCCATGATTTTCATATACTCATAAGTGCAATATAACCCGTATCCAGGAATTTTCTTACTAGAGTCATTCTTGAACTCCACCTCTGCAAGTCATCACTGATTCCCAAGTAAACCTCAGATCAAATTTTTTTTTGACACATCGCCATGAATTAATTTGCCGATAGCAGACTCCCCCACTTGGCTCAAAGCCATAAATCAAAACATTCGATAACTCACAATAACCATACTCTCTTATTGCCATAATGCTGTAGTCAGTTCAATGGAAATTCTTCTCAAGCTCATGTGACACCAACCATAAAATACCTCGATCATCCTCTAAGATCGCAATAATTCTCTTGTCACTCAAGTCAAGTTTCTCAGCCAGATTCAATTTCAAATCTCCACATATACGCCTTGCTGGCAGAAAAGAAACTCTCCACTCCCATATAAGGAACATTACCGAACATATGAATCCAAAAGCACAATCTATAACTGAAGCTACCCAGCTTAAGCTACGGTCTAAACCTGGCCTCAAGTCCTCAAGACTGGCCCATCACCAAAACACATAATACACATCTCGAACCTCGTTCATAGAATCACAAGCCGGCGATGCACAACTGATACCGAGCGCTCATGTACGCATATGAATACATGAAAGGAATTCAAAGAGTTATGTCTCAAGCTGAATCAATCTCGCATGATAAGGAAAGAAAGATGGGAAGTATATATCCTAAATGCCCTGTAGCCTCTCGAAGATAAGTATGGACGTCATCATACCGATCCGCAAGACTCTACTAGACACTTGCTCATGACTTGTAGAACCTATGAACCTAGAGCTCTGATACCACCTTGTCACGATCCAAAATCCAACTAGTCGTCATGGCACCTAACCCAACCCGTTAGGTAAGCCAATTACCAACTATTCAATTACAATGACAATTATTTAAAAGAAAATATCTAAAACCAATACATTTTCCCAAGAACTGGCAGTACAAATCATGAGCTTCTAAGAATAGAGTATACAAAGCGAAAATGAAATAAATACATAGTCTGTTTGAATAATACATAAACAAAGCTTTTATATATCTAAGGCTACCCTGAATAAGAGGCAGCTACAACAGGAACGCAGGTACATCTTCAAATCCGAAAACCATCAAACACAGCCACAACGGCAGCCAATATCTGCACGGAATGTGCAGAAGTGCAGTATCAGTACAACCGGCCCCATGTACTGAGTAAGTAACAAACCTAGCCTTAGTTTGAAAGCAGTGACGAGCTTCTACCAAGGTCGGGTCCAAAACCACTAGTCCACAATAGTCCATAACAACATAAAGCAAATAATACCAGAAGAAACACAGAGATAAAATGCTCAGCCAATTCATGATTTCAAAAATAATAGTTCTTCCTTTCAAATACATCAATGAAAACCCAAATCGTTTGCCGAAGTTTCCAAAAATATGAATAATTTGAGAACATTAACTTTTTCCAAAATCCTTTCAATAATAAATAAAATATCTCATTTTCTTTCCCAGATAACCAGTGTAAAACAAATGCATCACTATGCCCATTTGTCAACGTGTGTGAAAAATCATGAATAATGTGATACCCTACAACCTGAGGAAAATACATCTCTATGCATATATGTCATGTGTGCATGTCAATGCAATGTATCTTAGAGATTGCACTCATGTACTCACACTCTCTCAGAGTACTCAATCTCATTGTTTCGCATTCCTTCTTACTATGCTCAGCACACTCAATCACTCAGCGCTATACAATACCTGCTGCGGCGTGCAGCCCGATCCCTGTTTATAGTCGACTGCGCTCACTGGGGGTGTGTACAGACTCATGAGGGGCTCCTACAGCCCAAGCGCTATAAGCACGAAAAACTCACGTGCTGCACGGACAACTCACATGCCATAATATAAGCCAATAAGGCCTGCTGCAGGAGGGCAACCCCGATCTATATAATAGTAATAATATATATAAAGCCAACATGGCCTGCTACGGCGTGCAGCCCGATCCTAAAAATATCCTCACAATCAGGCCCTCGGCCTCCCTCAGTCATCAATCTCTCCAGTCTCTCTCTAATGGGCTCACAATGTCATGAGAATAGCCCAAAAATGATGATATGATGTATCAATAAATAACAGCAGAGACTGAGATATGATATGCAACGAAATGAATATGAGTGAGTATGAATTTTCAACACAACCAATAATTACAGCAATATGACCTATGTGGGTCCCAATAATACTGGCACATAGTCTCAACATGATTTTTAATATGATTTTTAGCTCAATTTCTTTAACTCATAAAATCGCATGGAAAAGGCCAAGATCATTTAACTACAAAATTCCACAGAAATAATTATGTCACAATTTCTATAGTGCATGCCCACACGCCCGTCACCTAGCATGTGCGTCACCTCCCAACAATTCATGAAATACATATATTCAGGGTTCATACCCTCAACTCCAAGATTAGAAGAGTTACTTACCTCGAACAAGCCAAATCCAATGTCGAGCAAGCTAAGCAATGCTCCGAAAATCATCAGCGGGGCTCACATCTCGAAATCCAATAAAACTCACAAAATCCGAACCCCCATTCAACCACGAGTCCAACCATACCAAAATTACTCAAATCCGACCACAACTCGGCCTTCAAATCCTAAATTAAATTCTTTGAAGATTTCTACCATTTTCAACCCAATCTTTACCCATTTGAACTCAATGATCTTTCCATAAACCTTATTGATATGTATAAATAATACTATTACACCCAAGAATCATACTCTTAACCACCCATCTTTATCCAAACTCGAAATTGAAGACTAGGGGTTAGAACCTTACCTCTTGGGTGAAGATCTTGTGATATTTTCTTGTTGGATTTCAAAGCTTGAACAAAATCTTGATGAACAAAGCACTTGAGCTTTTTCTTCTCTCTAGAACACTCTCCATTCTCTCTAAAAATATCAGATTTTTGCTCCGAAATGAGTCCCCAAGCCTATTTATCAAAATGGGGTTGGGTTATGAAAATAGAAAAATTAACTTCCGAAAGCAGGTCTGCGGTTGCATAATGGACCGCAGAATGGGTTTGGGGGTCGCAAAATGTATCGCAAAATGATGCCCAGAAATGGGCTTCACTGGACAGGTTTGCGACCATTTTGCGGTCGCATAACTACTTCTACGATCGCATAATGGTTCTGCGATCGCAGAATTAGTCACAGAATCGCATTTTTTCAGCCTTTGGTAATTTGGTCATAACGTCTTGTAGGAATGTCCAAATGACGAACGGTTTGAAGCGTTAGAAATTAGACTCAAAGATATTTTATTTTATAGGTAAGACACCATATAACACTTCGTATCATGAGAGTTATAGGCATTTGAAGTTAGGTCTTGTGCGAACTCACTTGAAACTTAAGACTTATGAATTTTCCAACTTCTATATTCGATGCCGAAACCTATCAAATCAAGTCCGATTGACCTCAAATTTTGCACCCAAGTCATAAATGACATAATGAAGCTATTCCAATTTCCATAATTTGATTCCGACCTCGATATCAAAAAGTCAACCCCCCGGTCAAACTTCCTAAAAATTCAACTTTCGGCATTTCAAGCCTAATTCCACTATGGACCTCCAAATAATTTTTCGGACACGCTCCTAAGTCCAAAATCACCATACGGAGCTATTGGAATCATCAAAATTAAATTCCGAGGTCGTTTACACATAAGTTAATATCTGGTCAACTTTTCTAACTTAAGTTTTCAATTATGAGACTAAGTGTCTCATTTCACTCCGAAATCCTTTCGGACCCGAACCAACTAACCCGATAAGTCATAAATCAACTGTGAGACATAAACTGAGTAGTAAATGGAGGAACGGGGTTGTGATACTCAAAATGACCTGTCGGGTCGTTACACCAACGAAGAGAACAAGTTGCACGGGATGATGAGAAAGCAGCCATTAGAGATGCACAGATTATCTATGAAGAAGAGAGGGGTCGTAGAATTGCTTAAAATCAACCCTTGGGTGCAGACCAGTTCAGAAATATAGCTCCCATGCCTGGGAGACCACTTGGCGATTATGCTAGACCGGTCTACAACCAAAGATTATCAAGTGTTAGACCACCTCCAATTGCAGCAAACAATTTTGAGTTGAAGCAAGGGTTGCTTCAAACCCTTCAGAATTATTGTGTCTTCAGAGGGAAGCCAAACGAAGATCCAAATACACATCTAATGGACTTCAAGAAGATTATGACCACCTTTCAATACAATGGTGTGTCACAGGATGCAGTGTATTTAAGGGCATTCCCTTTTTCTCTTAAAGATGATGCAAAGCAGTGGCTTCGAAGCTTGCCCATGTGATCAATCAGAATATGGGAGGAGATGACCAGAAAATTCCTTGATAAATATTTCTACTTAGCTAAAATGGGCACGTTTAGATGAGAAATCCATAACTTCTGCCAGAAAGATACTGAAACTGGTTTTGAAGCATGGGAGAGGTTTAAGGAGATTGTTCGAAAGTGTCAACATAGCGAACTTAAACGCTGGATGCAACTATAGGACTTTTGGGATGGATTGACACCAGCCTCATGTAGAACATTGAGCAATGCAGCTGGAGGTCCGTTGATGAAGAAGACTCCAGAGGAGATAGTTACAATTCTTGATGAGTTATCTGAAGATGCTAATCAATGGCCCTCTGAGAGTGCTAAAAGAAGAAGATCAACTGATGTTCACCAAGTTGATGCGAACACATCTGCGCAGGTACAAATTGATGCTATGGCTAAAGAAATAAGGAAGCTGACCTTAGCCTCGATACAAAGTGAGCCTCATACAGCCTGTGATATATGCGGGAGAGGACATACTACTCATGAGTGTCAAGCCTAAATTGAGGAAGTAAATATTGTGGGGAACTACAATTTTAATGCAATGGGTTAGAGGCACCCCAGTTTTTCATGGAGTTCACCCAGAGGTACTGCAAATGCTTGGCAACAAAATAACTCCAGACCGCAGGGACAAGGAACTCCAACATACCAAAATTAGCAGAGGCAGCAATTTTAGCCTCAACAGGCCGTTTAGCCTGGTCTAGAGGATCTAATGAAGGCCTTCAATATCAAGATAGATGAGAGGCTGGACGCCCATGGAGCACCTATCAAAGAATTGGGCACTGTTTGAGAAACCTGGAGAGACAAGTGGGACAGATTGCAACAATATTACTAAGAGGATTCCAGGCACTCTCCCTGCTGACACTGAAAAAAATCCCAAAAAAACAGGGAATGTTGTAACCTTGAGAAGTGGGCAAGTGTTGAAATATCCCACCCCGTTCCAAAAGGATGTGATACTTGAAAAAGAAAGTGGGGAGCAGCTGAAGAATATTGTTGATAAAAAGAAGAAAGGCCCGATGAAAACTGGGCATAAAAAGAAGGGAGGAGCATGAGGAGAGCAAGCATATTCTTGTTTTACCCATACCTCAAAAACAAAGTAGAGAAAAGCGGGACAAGCAGTTTGGGAGGTTTCTCGATGTACTGAAACAAGTTCATTTAAATTTGCCAACTCACGACCCGAGTTTGGATTGAATTTATATTTTTCTATACTTTAATTTTATTTGTGATGAATTTCTCCATATCTATGGAGTAAGTTCCTTTAGGGTTTGATAGATTTGGTGTATTGATGATTGTTTGTGGATTGTAACTCTAGTTTTATGTATTGAATCATTTTTGGATGATTTAATTATTGCATCTATATTCACTTGTTCATGTAATCGAGAGAGGCATAACTTGTGATATCTTTGCATTATATTATTAGTTGAGTTCATAGATTCTTCTAAGTAATCGAAAGAGGCTAGTTGAATCATTGATTAAACCTAGTTAGGAGGATAATCGAAAGTGGTTCTCCTAAAGACCAATCTACTACGAATTCTTGCATATCTTCACAAGGCGTAAATTGGTTCATCTTGTGAGGTTGAGACTTAATCGAGAGAGGAGTTTCTACTAAACATTTGAACTAATAATTGAGTGAATTCGAGAGACTCACTTGAATATTAGAAGTGAATTATCTAGAGTTAGATCCCGAACAATTATCTTGCACCTATCCTATAAAAACCATATCTTCTCCCATTGATAACCTTCTTTGCTTATTCCTTGTTTCGATAGTCATTAGTCAATAACTTTAGATTCTTAGTTAATTTTAGTTATTAATCATATAAATCTTGATTGTTGATTCTCCTAGATAGCAATCAAGCTAGAAACTATGAAAATACTATTTAACTCCAATACCTTTGGATACGATATTATACTATACTATCTTTGAATAGGGAGCATAATTTAAGTGAGTTTTGCGCTCGTCAAGTTGTCAGCCATCAAGCTTGCACGACTACATCGGGGGATAATTTAGAAAAAGGAACGGGTATATTGGATCCCCATATCATTCATGAAACATGTAAGCTTCAGATTATACTTTTTTTGAGAATGACTATTTATTTTTGTATATTATTGTAAACTGTGATTATTTGCATATAAGGGTCCACATCAGGTATATCTAACTAGCGTCCTGCTACCTTAAACACAGTTCTAGCCAAAGGTCTGCACAAACTTTGTACTACAATAATGTCCACCGTATGTATGCTTTGGTGATCCCTTTTTTCTAATGATACTTATTACATATTTAGTTCATATATAGCAAAAATGTGTGTTCGGCCACTGGCGAGCAACATAGTGAATATGTTGCTCTTAAAAAGGTTCCGAGCTGCCAATACTATTGTGCAAAAAAGTTTGAATATAAACCTCCAGGGTTTGCTGTAACAACAGTTCAATAAGACTGACATCTCATAAAATGCCGACTGAATTATCAGAGCTATACTTTGAAAAAACTGAAGAATCTTAAAACTTTCGAACTTATATTAAAACGTACAACAACATGTTCGCATTCATTCACTTGGTGTTAAGTATGATAAAGAGCTAGCGAGAAGAAATTGTGGTATTTACACGTTCAGAGTCCAGGGACATATGTATCATTTTAAAGATGATTTATTTCTTCTAATGAAAAACCAAGGAATTTACCGCTTTACTTCTACGATCATGATAATTAACTAGACAATATGATGGCTTGTTCGACAAGAATTAATGAACCTATAGTAAAAATATTGATGGACATATCGAAGGTAAATCTATACACTATTTTCCTAAAATCTCTCTTAAATGTTCCCCAATTATGAGATTTCTATATTGCTCATAAATGTGACTCAACCTTAGATCAACATACATATAACCTACCCAGTATCTCAGAGATTGTGGCATTATGGCTTGAAGAAAATTCTAGAGACACTTCTGCACCACATATTCAAATTTATACCCGCAATAATCAAGCTCGATTAGTACATTATTACTATGGATGTACGATCCATTGCAGTATCCGTTATTGTTTCCCTTCGGTTAAAATCGATGGCATTGTGGAATCAAAAAAATTATTCAGACAAATAATGTGACAAAACGTAGAGCTTACTGTGAACATGAACAGTTGACCAGTATATCAAACATGTGTTCAGTTGATGGATTTCTTGATATGAAAGATGAATCACTACAAAAAGGAAAACAAAAAAGAGATACAATGTCTTGTCGAGAGTATTACTGTTACAAATTTCAAATAAGAGATAATGAAACAAATGAAGTACTACATTGTGGAGGAATATTCCAACAATTTATAGTAGATGTATATATAAAACTTGAAACACAAAGATTAGATATCTTCTCAATTAATCCAGATTTGTTTAGAATTGAAGTTTTGCAAGGACTCCTTAATATTCTAAGACATGGTGAAAGGGAAGCCTCTAAAATTGGAAAGAAAACGTTCCTCCCTGTTATATTTATAGGGGGGCCAAGGGATATGCGTCGATGATACATGGATGCTATCGCATTGGTACAATATTTTGGAAAACCTAATTTATTTATAACAATGACATATAATCCTTCTTGGCCAGAAATAAAAGAACATTTATCGTTGGCTGATGAGGTACAAAACAGACCTAATTTAGTTAGTCGAGTTTTTAAAGCAAAAGTAGAAGAATTAGAGACGGTTATATTAAAAATATAAATCTTTGGAAGAGTTGTCGGATTCATGTATACTATATAATTCCAAAAATGTGGTCTTCCACATGCTCACTTCTTTATTATACTTGCTGATGAACACAAATTATTGACTCCTAAATCTTATGATAAATTTGTCTATGCAGAGTTTGCCTGATTTTAACAAAGACCACGATTTATATTCGTTTATTATTAAACATATGATGCATGGTCCTTGTGGAATGTTAAATACTACAAATGTTTGCATTAAAAATAATAACTGCAAATTCAAGTATCCAAAAGTTTTTGCTGAAGAAACATCAAAGGGAATAATTCATATCCAATATACAGAAGAAGAAAATCTGGTGAAGTTGTAGAAATGCGAGGTTAGTTTGTAGATAATTTTTGGGTAGTTTCATATAATCCTTTTTTGCTATGCAAGTACAATTGTCATATGAATGTGAAGTTTGCTCGGATATCAAAGTAGTGAAATATATTAGCAAAGAACATGACAAAATTACATTTCATATAAGTAATACATATACATACACAAATGAAATAATCACGAAGAATAAAGAGAGACCGTCTATACCCAAATAAAAATTTATTTAAAAGAATATCAATCTGGTAGATGGGTTTCAGCTCCAGAAGCTGCATGACGATTATTTGGTTTCGCAATAAGTGAAATGATTCCAAGTGTTTATCACCTTCAGTTATATTTGGAAGGATAACAATTTATTTCTTTTAAAAGTATTGAGAATGTAGATAAAATACTGTGTTATCCAATGGTTAGAAAAACAATGTTAACTGAATTCTTTGTTATGAACAAAATAGATAAAGATGCTATGCAACTATTATTATTGTATAAAGAATTTCCTGAATACTTTGTATGGTCACCAAAGGACAAAACGTGGACACGTTGTAAGTAATGTACTGTTAGTAGACGTGTTGTAACATGTCATCCAACAGAAGAAGAAAGATATTACCTTAGATTATTGTTGATGAATGTTAGAGGACCCAAATCATATCATGATTTATGTACAGTTGAAGGAAAATGTTGTAATACATTTAGAGAGGCTGCTGAAAAAAGAGGATTATTACACTTTGATAACAACTTGGTTGAATGTATGTCTGAAGCTACCAGTTATCAACTGCCATATAGTTTAAGGCGCTTATTTGCAACATTATTGGTCTATTGTAATCCTGCTAATCCAACAGAACTTTGGAAACAATTTGAAGATTCGATGTCCGAAGATTTTTAGATTTTACACAATATGAATGCAAAAGATATTCGTTTTATGGTTGTAAATCATATCAACGATATTTTTCATTTGATGGGACATGATATTAATGAATATAATCTTATCCCAGAGAAATTTAAACCTTCAGCTGCTATCAGAGAAACCAATGACAGTTAGTTTGAAAGAAACATCATAGTTAGAGAAGAAGATTTGCTTATAGAGAGAAAATTAAATAATGAACAACAAAAAGTGTACAATATGATTCTTAATAGGATATTTTCTAACAAATCAGGAGCATATTTCATTGATGGACCTGGAGGAACTGGAAAAACTTTTCTATATCGTGCTTTATTGGCTGCTGTACGATCAAAATATTTTGTCGCTTTACCAACATCAAGTTCAGGTGTTGTGGCTTCGATCCTCCCATGAGGACGGACTGCTCATTCTCGTTTTAAGTTTCCTATTGATATATATGACAATAGCTTGTAACATTATTAAACAAAGTACACTTGCAACTTTAATACGTGATGCCAAACTGATTGTTTGGGATGGAATATCTATGGCAAAAAATAAAGTGATTGAAACTTTTGATATTCTCTTGAAGGATGATGAGTGGTGATTTTACCACTTATTTTAGTCTCTTTTCTTTAGATTTTGGGTCCTTTAATTATAATATGAGGTCGTTTATGGTATGTATTGCTAGATTTTCAGGTAAATTATGCCATGAAGAGAGTTGAATTCAATTGAAGTGGAATTGAGCAAAAAAGAGTTGAAACAATGCAAAATTCTTCAGTGATTCCGCATCTGCGGAACACTGGTCGCTTTTGCGACCTCGCATCTTCGAGGAAATGGACGCATTTGCGGAAGAAGGCTTGGAAGGCAGAAACCGCTTCTGTGATCGATTCACCACATCTGCGCTCAAAGTTTGCATCTGCGATTGCGCATCTGCGCGTGCTATTCCGCTTCTGCGGAGTCAGTGTTCCCTTCAAAGTTCGCTTTTGCGATAGGCTATCCGCATCTGCGGAGCCGCACCTACGAGGATATTTCCGCAGGTTAGGTCAACGGGCTTCAGACCCGGACATGATTGACAATTCATATTTTCTCAACTCCAAACCCACAAATACACGACCTAGCTTATTGAAAACACATCTTTGACAAATCTTTGGCTTATTTTTCAGTCTCTAGACTAGAGAAGGCAAGTTTTGGAGCTAGTGTTCTTGCACACACACTTGGGTTTTAAAGATTTAAAGCTTTTGGTTGAGAATTTCTTACCCATTTATGTTCATTTCTTCATTTCCTTGCTTTGTATTGTATATTTAAGTGTGTAGTATTTTTTCTAACACTTGAATCATGTTTATGGAAGTATTCATGTTTAAAGTGTGGATTAAATATCTTGTTGTGCTTATGTATTGAATGAATTTTAGTTATATTGAAGTGAGTTATTGTTTCTTTAATTATTCTTGTTCTTTAATATTTCCAAAAGGATTAGCTAGCCCTAGGACTCGCCCATTTACTTCGAATTAATTTTGGAAAAGATAATTTGGGTTTGGGAAAGATTAATTAACAAGAACTTGAGGCTTTAACCCTCACTTTATAGATTCTACCTGTTGATAGGATTGAACTACTTGTAGCCATATTCGGGTGTGCATAATCTCTTAATTGTTTTAGGGATAATTCAATTAGGAAGTCTTGTTAGTCTTCGGAAGAATCTAATGTATAATTATTACCCTAGGCTAATTAACATAAACTCGCTCATATTTGTAAAATCGTGAAATACATTGGATCGTTACTTGAGTGTAATTCCCTATGCATCCACGCTTGTAGCCATTGATCATTTTACTTTCTTTCTATGTTAGTTTATATTTTCGCAATTAGTTATAAATATTTTCTCAAAACTATTCTAAGTGTTTGGCTTAGCATAATAAGTAATAATTCTCTTACACTCCTAATCGCCTACATATTGTTCTCTGTGGGATTCGACCCCGACTCATAGTTGGGTAAATTATATTGCATATGACCGTGCCCATTTACTTTTTAGTAGTGGATTTGGATGTCATCAATATTGGCGCCGTTGTCGGGGAACATTTTGGCGTATTTAGGTTGTTTGAGAAATAAGCGTACGTGCTTTGGTCCAAACTTGTGAATATTTTTGTAATTATTTTCTTACCTTTGTTTATCATCTTGTTTGTATCCTGTTTATTTTCTAGTTTGTGAAAAGACCAAAAAGGCATCATATAATGAAAATTATTCGGATGGTAGTTGTTCATACTTTGATGACCCTTTTGCCTATATTGTGGAGGACCACACTCGTGGCAAAATTATTTAAATTCTCCCCCGGGGGGGGGGGGGGGAAGATTGTGCGCACAATCTCAAATCCATGAGTGGAGTATTTGTGATAAGTGTGGTCGACAAAATGGTCATTGGGATAATTGTGTTTATTTGTCCATCCCTTCCCCAAACCCCCGCTATGATGATTCTACTTTTTGTGATGACAAATATAGGGATATGGAAGTGGAAGAAGTTGAGCATGGTAAAAATGGAGAGTTCAAGCTCATGGTGGAATGCCTACTTGAAAGAGGAAATAAAGAGCAAAGTGCCTTGGAGGAGCTTTTGGAAAATAGTCTCCAAAATGACTTGGCGCTTGAAAGGTTGAACTTACAAATGAGAGAAATGCTTGAAGCTTTAGAGGTCCAAAATGCCTTGGAAGTGAATGATAGCCAAGAACCTTCCTTAGATGTGGAAGCCAAAAATCCTTCCTTGACACTTGATCAAAACCAAGAAGAACTCTCAAATGCTCAAAATAAGAGGATGATGCTCATGTTAGAGGTCATTCTTGAAAATGAGGAGAAGCACAACATGGCACTCGAGGACTTAAAACAAGCACTAACTCAAAATGATGATGATATACGCACCTTGTAAAAGCAAATGAAAATATTGGTTGAGGCTCACTATGCCCACCAACTTGAGAGTGTGGAAAGAGATCAAGAAGAGTCCGACATCGAGGAAGAAAGTGAGCTTTATTTTGAGGTATCAAGAATTGAACATCCGCCAACCGAATCCATGCTTGTTATTGGTGCCAAAAAAAAATATGAAATTAGAGTCAACCGGTATAATTGAAAATATGGTTGAGATTGACTCTAGTCCCAGGGAAAAAAAGGATGTCAAAATCCGGAAAGAATTGCAATTTGGAGGTTTGACATCATATTCCAAGCATTTTTCAACATTGGAATGGTGTGGTGATATGGGAATTGAACTACACGAGTCAATGAGGGATTGCGAGGAGGAAAGTCAAAGGCCATACATCTTACAATTTGAGGGAACAAGAAGGCATAATGACATTCCTCACATGAAAGCCAAGAAATGCAAAATAAAGAAATTAAAGTTTGGCTTGGTCATCTACCTACCACCCCCACCGCTCGTGGTCACAAGCTTGATTCCAAGTTAGGTGCCTAATTTATATCGTCCAAATGGCAAGAAAAGTGGTAAAGTTGATCTGCGTCGTGCCACGACATTAAATGCGGCGCTTTGTGGGAGGCAACCCATCGTTTTCAAAATTTTTGGTCGTTTTTGAAATTTTCTTTTTTTAGAATAGTTTATTATATTATTTTTGACTAATCTGCAAAGTTTCAGATTTTTTGGAGTTGAATTAAGGGGTTTGAAGTGCTGGAACAAGCCAAAACAGTGGCTGCCCAGATCTGTCGAGCTGAAGTCTGGTGCAACTGCACCTGCGGACACAATCACGCAGGTGCGCTTTCGCAGAAGCGAGACACTTGGCGCAGATGCGCCAACCACACATGTGCGATGACTTAACCGCAGAAGCGGCTTCGAAATATCGCCTCTTTTTCCGCAGGTGCAAAAATAAGGCAGGTTTAATGAACCAAGCCCTCATTTCATCAGGTATACTCTAACCTTTTTTCCCTCAAAACTCAAACTTCTCCATCTCTCACATACTCAAATTCTCCATTGCTCTCAATTTCTACTGCTCTTGCACAGATAATCAGATACTCATCACCACTCTCTCTCTCAACTGCCTTATTTTCAGTTTTATTCTTCTTCTTCTTCACAGTCTCTCCCCCACAGTCCCATTTTCTTTTCCCACTCTTGATTAGGGTTGATATTAGGGTGATGAAATTGGTTGGGAGTATGTTAGTGTGTGCTGTTGTTGATTGAATAATAAATTTGGGGGAAATCTGAGTACCCAATTTGTGTAAAGAAGCATAATATCTGACTGCTCGCAATGTGTTCGACGAATTGTCCAAAAGAATTTTTTTTGCTAAGTACCACAAAATCAGCCTTAATAGAGTCGTAGGTTCACGTAGTGTACTAATTTATAATTCTTGAGTATAAATTATGTGCTAAAATCTTGTTTAAGAAGTGAAAAGAGTCGAAAATTCTGGGCTTTTGAACCCACTGATGAACACCGCAGATGCGCGAGAAGTGCCGCAGATACGGCCTTGCACCTGCGTTGAAACTTCTGCAGGTGCGGTTTCTGGTCAACTGGGTAAATCTGCTGATGCGTAAGAAGCGCCGCAGAAGCGAGCCCACACATGCGATGGTGTTTCCGCAGGTGCAGAAACTGGGCAGGTTTGCCAAAACTAGTAGCTTCGCAACTGGGGCTTCCGGGGCCCGTTCGACTTGATTCTTTGGCCTAATTGCATTATTTTGAATTTCTTAACATGATTCTACTGCTTGACTAACATTTCTTTGATTTTTTGAAGGTAATTTAAGCTAAAATGGACTCGAACATGAACAAAAATGATCCACTTGATCATGTTATTGAGGAGGAGCCTGTGGAGGAACAATTTGATAACTCACGCTTAATGTCAGCTGACTGTCATCGACGGTATTATGACAACCTTCTCACAAAAAAGATCGTGCTTGAAAAGGGGATCTCCGAGGAGAAATTGGCCGAGCTATTTCCAGAATTCTATGACCGGCTACAAGACTCCGGCTGGTCGTGCTTCATGCCTACTCCGTGCAAAGCCAATGAGGAATGGGTTCATGAATTTTACGCTAATATTAAGAGTACAAATTTCGCCGACCCACAACTCACCATAAGGGGCAAAACAGTGAGGTTTGGGACTGAGCAGATTAATGATATTCTCGGGCTTCCTGACCATCCACTTGAGCTAGTGCGAGAAAATAATAATTGCAACAACGGAGAATGACTTGTTTCTAAACTCTATCCCGCAAGCATGAGAGCAAAATGGGCCAAAAAGAGAAGGGGTTTGAAGTCGATCGACTTCACAGCTGAAGCCAAAATGTGGCTCTACATCCTCTGCAATAGGGTATCACCCTGTGGAAATGTTTCAGATGTCTCATACACCAGAGCCTTGATCATTGCATGCATTCTAGACGGTATTCCTGTGAATGTTGGTCACTATATCCTATGGGAGCTGAGAGAGTATTTGCTAGACGACAACCCAGGGTTTATGTTTCCTTCACTGATTACAGAGTTGTGCAGGCGGGCAACGGTTGAGGTGCGCAGCACCAATCATTGATTGCCGGCCGACAAAACCTTTCATCCGTTAAGAGGAGCGGGCGAGGGTAGTGCAGTAAAGAGAAAAAAGAGAAAAGTCACCACTGTTGTCGGACCAGAGTCATCCTCACAGGCAGCATTGCCTGAGGGACCATTTGGGATGCTGAACTCGCAGCTTGGCATTATCCGTGATTTAGTGTCACAACTCCCTAGTGGACCCTCACACCACCAGCCTAGGCCTGAGTACTTTACCAGGGAAGACATGAAGACCTACCTAGATTCACAGAAAAATAGGCAGAGTCTCATGAGAAGATGGCAGCATCTGTTGGCAAACTCGAGGCAGCCTATGGCAACTTGGCCAAGGCACATGTAGAACTCCAGTCAGATTTCCGAAAGGAGAAAGCAAAAACAAGAAGAAGGGCAGGTTTATGATCAAGATGTGGAGAGGCATCAAGGCCATCTTCAAATGGGGGCAGCCGAATAGGAAGATACCTGTTGAGGACGAGGATGATATCGAAGAGTACTCCTTCATGTCGAGTACTGCTGGTGATGATGCTGATGATACTGATGATGATGAGGCCGAGAGTTGTTCACGGCAGTGATTAGCCTTTCTCCCGCAGTCTGCTAGTCTGATGAAGACCTCAGGGAGACTCTCAAACTACTCTTATTTCATTTTGATAGTGTGCAGTGAGGATACTGCAATGTTTTTAGTTGGGGTGGCTTTAGGGAGTATACTTTATTCATACATTGATGCTTAATTTGTGCCCTTGCCAGGTTTATGCTATGGTACGGATATTGTGTGCCCTTGCCGGGCTTGTTTTAATATTGCTTATCATGTGCTCTTGCCGAGCATAATTTGTGATTAATGATATATTTTCGGATTAGTCACTTTTGTTATTCTATTTTATTTTTCTTTCTTTATTTATTTTCGGTAGTAGTTTTTTAGTTTATATTATTTTTGTTCCTTTAGTATTAGTTGCTTTTGTTATTTTATTTTCTTTAGTAGTTTTTGTTATTTTATTTTTATGCCTTTATTGTCTATTTTATCTTTTTTAGTAGTTTTAGTTTATATTATTTTTATTTCTTTAGTAGTATTTTTTTGGATTTTCTTTATGCTACGGTTCTTTCCCGAGGAACATTTCTTGTGTTGAACCGGGTGACTTTTCCCTATGATGGATGGTGTGACGACTTTCTTAAGGGAATTAGTCTTGTTTTGTTATGTGGAGACTTTTGGATTATTTGGTACTAATAAAATTAGTTTCTTATATGTGAAGTATGAATTAAGAATACCCCTCCGAATTTTGATTTTAAATTGAATAAGTAAGTTGCATGGGGAAGAATAATTTTTGTGACAACTTTTTAGCTCATTTGGTGACTCTTTGCCCACTAGTTGGCATAATATTGCTCTAAATGCTCTTATTAAGAAGTGAAATTGAGCCGTCTTGATTACTTCATGTGCCATGTGTGTTAGTTCTTATTAAAATTAATATTGTGTTTACTTCTATCAACTAGAACTTGCCTGATTGGTCTTTCAATGCTAATGTTAATTATGTTTGGTTGGAGGGATGACCTTAGACATTCTTTGTGATCTTTGAAAAAGCCTCTTTAGCCTTTCAAGCCTACCATTGCATAAATATTATCACTAGTTTACCCTATTTGAGCTTTTAACCTTTTCTTTGGCCACCTCATTATAAACCTTTACCCTTTTGTGAAATAATTTCCTCTTTTGAACCCGTCCCTCCTTGAATATTGAGAATGAGGCTAAAAGCCTAAGTTGGGGGTGTTGGTGTCAAGTTGGAAATTGGTAAGGTTATACATTGAGTGTAGAAACATATACCTCAAAGTTGTTTATATGAAGATACTCAAGCTCCAAAATAAAGTAGTTATATATATAATAAAAAAATAAAATAAAAATAAAAATATGGAGTCTTGAGAAAATTAGAGAGCTACTTTAAGGTGGTTCTATGTTGGTAACTAGATGTCAATAAGGTCTATTTGGTTTAAAAAAGAAGCAAAGTGCAAAAAAAAGACAAATGTGAGTAGTGTTCAAGGAGGGTGTAGTCACTTGTATCCCAAAATGCTTATCCGACCCTTCCCTAAACCTATATTACAAGCTTAAAAAGTTCTTATGGGATCTCTAACCGAATGTTCTTGAATAGGCAGCGAATTAAAATAAGGGCAAGCTTATGGCATGATATTTTGTAACACTTGAAATTCTTTGTTGAGAGTGAGTGTCTTTGTGCATTTGTCCCTTGTGTTGTTATTGTAAATATGATGATTCTGGGACTTTCTTGTGAGGGCACATGGATTAGGATGGATTGGTGACATTGATGAATTCCGAATTGTGTAAATTGAGCATATGTAGTAGAAAAGTGCTTTTGAGTCACTTCTTGAGGTTTTTTATTGTCACTTGATTATTTTGAAACTCCTTTGCATTTCTTGAAGTTGTTTCTAAATGAGGGAGTTATTTGGTTAAGATTCACATGCTTGAGCCTAATTAATATTACCAACTAAATCCATAAGTATGGTGCTTAATTGGAGAATGTGATTTGTAAATGATAGCAATACCACTTGAGCTTTAAATGGTAGAACCTCATTGAATTGTTAGTTTTGATTTGCTTGAGGACAAGCAAAAGCTTTAAGTTGGGAGTATTGATGAGTGGTGATTTTACCACTTATTTTAGTCTCTTTTCTTTAGATTTTGCATCCTTTAATTATAATATAAGGTTGTTTATGGTGTGTATTGCTAGATTTTTAAGTAAATGATGCCATGAAGAGAGTTGGATTCAATTGAAGTGGAATCGAGCAAAAACGAGTTGAAACAATGCAAAATTCTTTAGTGATTCCGCATCTGCGGAACACTTGTCGCTTTTGCGACCTTGCATCTGCGAGGAAATAGCCGCATTTGCGGAAGAAGGCTTGGAATGCAGAAATCGCTTCTGCGATCGATTCACCGCATCTGCGCTCAAAGTTCGCATCTGCGATTGCGTATCTGCGCGTGCAAGTCCGCTTCTGCGGAGTCAGTGTTCCCTTCAAAGTTCGCTTCTGCGATAGGCTATCCGCATCTGCGGAGCCGCACCTGCGAGGATATTTTTGCAGGTGCGGTCAACGGGCTTCAGACCTGGACAAGATTGACAATTCATATTTTCTCAACTCCAAACCCACAAATACACGACCTAGCTTATTGGAAATACATCTTTGGCAGATCTTTGGCTTATTTTTCAGTCTCTAGACTAGAGAAGACAAGTTTTGGAGCTAGGGTTCTTGCACACACACTTGGGTCTTTAAGATTTGAAGCTTTTCGTTGAAAATTTCTTACCCATTTATGTTCATTTCTTCATTTTCTTACTTTGTATTGTATATTTAAGTGTATAGTATTTTTTCCAACACTTGAATCTTGTTTATGGAAATATTCATGTTTAAAGTGTGGATTAAACATCTTATTGTGCTTATGTATTGAATAATTTTTAGTTATATTGAAGTGAGTTATTATTTCTTTAATTATTCTTGTTCTTTAATGTTTCCAAAGGGATTAGCTAACCCTAGGGCCCATTTACTTCGAATTAATTTTGGGAAAGATAATTTGGGGTTGGAAAAGATTAATTAACAAGAACTTGAGACTTTAACCCTCACTTTATAGATTCTACCTACGGATAGAATTGAACTACTTGTATCCATATTCGGGTGTGCATAATCTCTTAATTGTTTTAGGGATAATTTAATTAGAAAGTCTTGTTAGTCTTCGAAAGAAGCTAATATAGAATTATTACCCGAGGCTAATTAACATAAACTCGCTAATATTTGTAAAATCGTGAAATACATTGGATCGTTACTTGAGTGTAATTCCCTATGCATCCATGCTTGTAGCCATTGATCATTTTACTTGCTTTCTATGTTAGTTTATATTTTCACAATTAGTTATAAATATTTTCTCAAAATCATTTTAAGTGTTTGGCTTAGCATAATAAGTGATAATTCTCTTACACGCCTAATCGCCTACATATTGTTCTTTGTGGGATTCGACCCCGACTCATAGTTGGGTAAATTATATTGCATGCGACCGTGTCCATTTACTTTTTAGTAGTGGATTTGGACGTTATCAAAGGATCTAATGGATACAAATGCTCCATTTGGAGTAAAAGTGATCATTTTTGGTGGCGATTTTAGACAAACTCCCCCGGTTGTTAGGAGTGGAACAAAAGAAGATTTTATTCAAGAAAGCTTATTATATTATGAGATTTTGAATCAACTGAAAAAACTACGATTATCATAGAACATGCGAGTAAAGACAGATCCTACCTTTTGTGAGTATTTGATGAGAATAGGAAATGGAAAAGAAAAAATAGATAGCCATGATAAGATTCAAATCCCTGATTATTTTGTTATTCCTTTCACTTATGAAAATGAATCAATAGATCTCTTGTTTAGAGTTACTTATCCAGACCTACATACATGTTTTTCTGATGTATCTTCTGTGACTTCACGTGTAATTCTGACAACCAAAAATGACTTTGTTGATGAAAGCAATGATTTGCTAATAGCTTAATTTCCCGGCGACCCAAAAACCTACGTTGTTGTGATGACCCAATAGGTCATTTTGAGATTTAGCCTCCATTTTCGTGTTCCGAAACCCCGATTAGCTTTGTTTAGCATTTCTTGATTTGCGTGAGCAGTCCGTACTTTATTCTGGATAGTCTTTATGTGAAAAACAGAAGAAAATATGAATTTTATCTTAAAATAGTTTGAGTTGACTGCGGTCAATATTTTATGTAAACAGACCTGGATCAATATTTTGACGATCCCGGTGGGTCCGTATTGTGATATGGGACTTGGCCGTATGCCCGCAACTGAATTCGGAAGTCCTTAACTTGTTTTGACTCATTTTGCTGAAAACTCGCATTTTTGAAAGTTGAGAAATTACTAGGTTTGACCGTAAGTTGACTTCTTAGCTAACGGGTTAGAATTTTGATGTTGAAACTTGAAATAGTTTCGTATTGCTATTTGAAACTTGCCTACAAAATTTAGTTCAATTCGGAATTGATTGGACATGATTCAGATGCTAAAATGTGATTCTAGTATTCTCGAGTTTCACTTTGAAATTTCATTCATTTTGAGGATTAATTCGTAGATTTAGATGATACTTTGGTAATTTGATTAAGAGAGCAAGTTAGTATGATGTTATTACACTTGTGTGCATGTTTGGTTTGAAACCCGAGGGGTTCGGGTGAGTTTCGGACGTAGTTTGGATGAGTTTGGCTAATGCTAGGATAGCTGGTGTACTCTATTATTGGTGTTATGCTGCAGATCTCGCATTTGCGAGCCTCGCTTTTGCAAAAAAAAATGTTCGCATTTGCGAGCATGGTCTGGACTGGGTGAATCTCATATTTGTAAGAATTTGTTCATATTTGCGAATTGTGGACTTTCGCTTTTGCGAAGGAAGTGGTCGCATTTGCGATCACTGACCACTCGAGTCTGCTTCACATTTGCAAAGTTCCTGACTGCATTTGCGATGGTTGTGTCTTCGCAATTGCGATCTTTTTGTTGCATTTGCAACTTCTGCTCTTATGTGACAGGGTTCGCATTTGCGATCCTTGTCTCGCATTTGCGATATTCGCAATTGCGAACAAGACATCGTCATTGCGACATCTGCAGTTGGGTAAAAGAGGGGGAAATGAGACTTAGCTCATTTCTCATTATTTCTCAACCCTAAATACTCTAGAGGCGATTTTTCAAGAGGCTTGTCTTCCCAATTTCATTGGTAAGTAACTTTAATCCATTTCCTTTCTATTACCTATTACATTTCATGAGATTTCAACATCAAATTTAGGATTTCCATGATAGAAATTAGGGATTTGGATAGAATTGGGGATTTTTGTAAAATTGAGATTTAGATCTCGAATTGAGATCGGATTTTGAAACAAATCAAATAACCGGGCTCGGAGGCGAATAGGTAATCGGGTTTCGGTCCGAATCTTGGGTTTTGACCAAGTGGGCATGGGGTTGAATTTTGTTGACTTTTTAAAAAATGATCAAAATTGAACCTCTTTCATTTGTAGGTTGTTTCTAAAGCTTATTTTGAATCATTTGGTCACTAAATTTGCTAGATTTAGTTGGTTTGGAGGCTTGCTCAAAAGCCAAGGACGTGGCTAATTGATTTCTTGAGTCACAGAGTGAGGTAACTATTGGGTCTAACCTTGATTTGAGGGAAATAGGAAACGTTGAACTACATGTTATGTGAATTATGTGGGAAACGACGTATATGCGAGGTGACGAGTGTTTATACGCCGTTATGTTATTTGTTTATGTGTTTTTGTCACTTCATAATATATCTTGTTTCATGTATTAATTGCTACATGCATATTTGACTTCCATGCCATAAATTTTACTTGTCATTTAGTTATCCTTGTATTAAATTGTCCATCCCTTCCATAATTTCCTGCTTATTTGCTACTTGTTTCTACTTGCTTTACTTGTCTCTATAGTCTTCGAACTAAATAAGCTCCAACACTAGCAACCTCCGTGCCCGGAAGTACCTAGATCTGCACACGAAGTGTAGAGTGTAGTATGAGTACAACCGACCTAATGTACTCAATAAGTAACAAGACTAACCTTGAGCTGAAAGCAGTGACGAGCTTAGCTAATACAATCCAAATACATAATTTAACAGTACATAAATTACAGGAAATATGACAATAATATCTTAGAGAATCTCATAATCTGTTGGTACACAGTACATGAATGTAGACATGCTTCCAGGTTTAACAGTTAAGCGTACAGATAAAATATACCAAGTATGACTAATATGTGGAATATTACATCTCTATATCTACATGTCAATGTGCATGTCATATGTGATGCACCAAAATGAAAACCTAACGTACTCACACTCTCAGAGTACTTAATCTGACTGCCTCCATTCTCGTTCATCACACTCAGTCACTCAGCATTGTACGGTACCTGCGCTCACTGCTGGTATGTCCGATTCCGGAGGGGTAGATCCTGCCCAAGTACTAATAAAACATGCTGTGGCGCAGGTCCCGATCCCATCATGAATCAATAATACCCGCTACGGTGTGCAGTCCGATCCCATTATGAGTCAATAGTACCCGCTGCGGCGTGCAGCCCGATCCCATCAATATAGCTCACAAACAGGTCCTCGACCTCACTCAATCATCAAGCTCTCCAGTCTCTCGGGCTCACAAGACTCATGCCAGTCAGCCCAAAACAATGATATATGACGTGATAATAAATGATACAGAGACTGCGATATGATGTGCAATGATGAATGCGACTGAGTACATAACTGCAAATTAAGCAAATAACTCAACAGCAAAAGAACGACCGCTGTGGGTTCCAATAGTACCAGCACATAGCCTAAACATGATTTCTAATATAAATCATGACTCAATTTCTCTAACACATATAGTAAAGTAATAATATTCAGATAAGATGACTAAACAGTTCCACAGAATCTATTGAGTCACAATTTCTACGGTGCATGCCCACACACCCGTCACATAGCATGTGCGTCACCTCAACACCGATCATACAACATGTAATTCAGGGATTCATACCCTCAGAATAAAGTTTAGAAGTGTTATATACCTCAAGCCGTAGAAATGTCTACTCCAATAAGCCCTTGCCTCGCGAATCGGCCTCTAAACGCCTCGAATCTAGCCACAAACAACTCGATACAATCAACTCAAGGTATAGGAATCAATTCCATATGAAAAAGCTAAGTTCTTTAACAAAAGTCAAAAAGTCAACTCAAAATGTTAACCCCAGGCCCCCACGTCTTGGAATCTGACAAAATTAAAAAAATTCAAACACCCATTCAACCACGAGTCCACCCATACCAAAATTACTCAATTCCAATCACAACTCGACCTTCAAATCTTCAAATTAAAGCCTATGAAGTTTTTACACTTTTTGCCATTTTTCCAACCCAAAACACTAATTAAATGATGAAATGAATGATATATTCATGTATATTAACCAAATACGAGTTAGAATCACTTACCCCAATCAATCCCTTGAAAATCCCTCCAAGAATCGCCTCAATCCGAGCTCCCAAAGTCCAATTATGAAAATTTACGCTAACCCTCTGCACGACCCAAAATCCACCTAGTCGTGATGGCACCTAACCCAACCCGTCAGGTAATCCAATTAATAACTATCCAATTCCATTGATATATAACTGACCCTAATACACTTCCCAAGGACTGGTAGTATAAATCATGAGCTTCTAAGATTAGAATTTACAAAACTAGTATGAAATAAATACATTATCTGTTCGAAATGTTCATAAATAGATTCTTATAAATCTAAGGCTACCATGAACAAGATGCAGCTATGATCGGAATACAGGTACATCTTCAAATCCAGCTCCCGTCGATCATAGAAACATCAACATCCAATATCTGCACGCAAGCTACAAAAGTGTAGTATGAGTACAACCGACCCCATGTACTCAATAAGTAACAAACCTAACCTTAGGTTAAAAGTAGTGACGAGCTTGTACCAAGGTCGGGTTCCAACTTCAATAACCAACAATAGTTTATAACAACTTAAACAAGTAATACCAGAAGTAACTCCACAATCAAATGCTCAGCAAAAACGTGATTTCTGAAAATAGTTCTGCCTTTCAAGTACATCAATGAAAACCCAAATCGTTTACCAAAAATATAAGTAAGTTTGAAAACAGTAATTTTTCCCAAAATTCCTTTCAACAATGATAAGATGTTTTATTTCCTTTCCAGATAACCAGTGGACAATGCATCACTTTGCCTGTATGTCAAATGTGTATGTCAATGCGATGCAACTCAGTGATAAAATCATATGCATACTCTCAGAGTATCATTTCACTCAGTCCTCCCAATCACTCAGTCCTCCCAGTCACTCAGTCCTCAAAGTCACTCAATCCTCCCAAATCACTCGACACTCGCGCTCGATACTCGCACTCGGCACTCACACTCAATAGGACCCTGCGCTCACTGGGGGTGTGTACAGACTCCGGAGGGGCTCCTTCAGCCCAAGCGCTATAATCTGCACGGACAACTCATGTGCAGCACAGACAACTCATGTGCTATAGTATCAATATCTGTATCCGCACGGACAACTCACATGCTATAATAAGCCAATCTCGCCTGCTGCGGCGTGCAACCCGATATCATGATTATCCTCACAATCAGGCCCTCGGCCTCACTCAGTCATCAATCTCTCCAGTCTCTCGGGCTCACAATGTCATGAAAATCAGCCCAAATGATGATATGATGAATCAATAAATAGCAACAGAGACTGAGAGATGATATGAAAAAAATGAACATGACTGAGTTTTAAAATTTTAATTTAAAAAAATTCAACAACAATATGACCTCTGTGGGTCTCAATAATACTGGCATATAACCTCAACATGATTTTAACATGATTCTCAGCTCAATAGCTCTAGTACGTAGAGATCTCCATGATTTCAGATAAGTTCAGGTAACTACACAGTTCCACAGGAATAACGGAATCACAGTTCATACGGTGCATGCCCACTCGCCCGTCACTTAGCATGTGCATCACCTCAACACCAAACACATAACACGTATAATTCAGGGTTTATACCCTCAGCTCCAAGATTAGAAGAGTTACATACCTCGAACAAGCCAAATCCAATACCGAGCAAGCTGTACAATACTCCAAAAATTTCATTCCGCACGTATCAACCTCCATACGCCTTCCTATCTCCTCAATTCAAGCCAAACGACTCGTATCTATTCAAACAACGTGCAAATTAATCACAACTTACTCTAATGCTTACAGTTTAACAATTTACAAAAATTCCCAACTCCGCTCGAAAAATTAACAGTGGGGCCCGCATCTCGGAATCAGGCAAAACTCACAAAATCTGAACACCCGTTCCGATACGAGTCCAACCATACAAAAATTATCAAATTCCGACATCGGATTGACCTTCAAATCTTCATTTTACATTTTGGAAGATTTTATAAAAATCTGATTTTTCTTCCATAAATTCACGGATTCATGATGTAAATGAATATGGAATCATGAAATATAATCCATATAAGATAAGGAACACTTACCCCAATGTTTATCAGTAAAAATCGCCCAAATATCGCCTAAACCGAGCTCCCCAACTTTGTTTTTTGTCAAAAATGGATGAAAATTCCCGTTTATTGGGACTCAGCTATTTCGAGCGGCACATGTAGCGTGGAGCACTGCCTGTGGTGCAGTTTTCAGAATTTCTAAATTTCCCAGCGCTAGGGCTAGCGCCCCATGCTACCCTGAGCGTTCGCGGCGACGTAAAATCTTTCCCGACATGAAAATAGGCATAACTCTCACATACGTTGTCCGAATTCGATGATTCTTTTTGCTATGGCTCCATAATTTCAATACGGATCTAATTCTTCAATCAAAACTGAATTTATAGCTCATTTTCTTAATGTGATACCACTTAAATCTTGAAGAAACGACATCGAAACATTATAGGTTCGATGCCGAAACATAGCAAATCAATCTGGAATGAACTCAAATTTTGCATACAAGTCATAAATGACATAACAACGCTATTCCAATTTACAAAATTTGATTCTGACCTCGATATCAGAAAGTCAACTCCCCGGTCAAACTTCCAAACTTTAAATTTTTATTTTAACCATTTCAAGCCTAATTTAACTACTGACTTCCAAGTAATTTTTTGGACATACTCCTAAGTCTAAAATTACCATACGGAGCTATTGGAACCATCAAAACTCCATTCCGGAGTTGTTAAAAAGTCAAACTCTGGTCAACCCTTTTCATTTAAGCTTCCAACATGAAATTCATTCTTCCGAACTAATCCCGAAACGCCTAAAAATCAAAACTGACGATTCACACACGTCATAATACATCATATGAAGTTATTCAAGACTTCAAATAGTAGAAAGGAGAGTAATTACTCAAAATGACAAGTCGGGTAGTTACACCCTCATTTTTGAAAACCTATATTCTGCCCAAGTGCTCTTCTTCCCGATCGCGAAAAATGCTTCGCGATCGCAAGCACAAATCCAAGCAGCCAAAATTAACCCTACGCGAACGCAGAAACTCAAGCACGGACGCGAAGCACATGGACTAAACTCTACGCGATCGCAATCCTCCTCATGCGACCGCGGTGAGAAAATGTGTGGCTTCCAGCCACCCCTCTTTCCTTCTTCGCGAATGCGGTACAACCCTCGCGTTCACGTAGTACCTCTGACCATAGCTCCGCGATCACAGACCTAAACTCAAGACCACATAGAACAAATTTCCCAGTCACCCAAACAAACCTTCGTGATCGCGGACCTCCACTCGCGATCACGTATAAGGAAACCAGCAACACAGGCATCAACACTTCAACAATTCTTCTAAGTTACGAAATGCGCCGAACATGATTTGAATCACCCCCGAGGCCTCCGGGACCTCAACCAGACATGTCAACAAGTCCTAAAACATCATTCAAACTCGCTCGAAGCTTCAAATCACATCAAACAATAATAAAACACGAATCACACATCGATTCAAGCCTAATGAACTTATGAACTTGTAACTTTCAAAACTAATGCCGAAATATATCAAACCAACTCCGATTAACTTCAAATTTTGCACATAAGTCATAAATGATACAACAGACCTATTCCAACTCTTGAAACCAAAATCCAAGCCCGGTAACCAAAAGTCAACCCTTGGTCAAACTTCTCAACTCTCCAAACTTTTAATTTTTCTATTTTTGCCATTTCAAGCCAAAATCACCTACGGACCTCCAAATCAATATACACACACTCCTAAGTCCAAAATTACCATACGGAGCCATCATAGCCATCAAAAATCCATTCTAGAGCCATTTATCCATAAGTCAACATCCGGTCAACTCTTTTAACTTAGGATTCCAACCTTGGGACTAAGTGTCCCAATTAATTCCGAAACATCCCCGGAACCAAACCAACTACCCGGACAAGTCACATAACAACAATTGAGTACAAAATAAGGAGTAAAGTGGGCAACGAGGCTACAACACTCAAAATAATCGGCCGGGTCGTTACATAGAGATTCTTTGATTATTATGTTATTCTTCGTTGCCTCGTAAATTTACTCTCTTGATGTGGAAATTCTTATAAATTTTGGTTGTTGGATTGCTATTGTTGATTGAAATTGTTGGGGGAGCGGGTTGCACGCCGCAAAAGAAATTGAAAGGTAATGAATTGAAATGGCGGAATGAGGATGGATTGTGATATTGACAGATCATGATGTGGTGGGATCGGTTTGCGCGCCGTAACAAATTGTATAAGTTGTATTTGTTTTTGACTGTTGGATTTGCCTCGGTATTTGAGATTATTTTACAAGACTTGTTATTCTGGGCTCTCTGGTAGCTGGATTCGGAGTTCGTTGTTATGAGTTAACTGCTTTATTTCTATCCCTGTCTTTTCTGTTATTATTATTATTATTATTATTATTGCGTAGAGGTTATTGTAAATGATCTGCCTTAGCCTCCTCACTACTTCGTCAAGGTTAGGCTTGGAACTTACATAGTACATGGGTCAGTTGTACTCATATTATACTCTACACTTCTTGAGAAGATACCAGAGTTGGTCCCAGCGGTGCTGAGTGAGATTTGCTCGGATCTAGCCGTCAGTGGAGACTTGATATGTAGCTGCATGATGTTCGCATCCCTGAAGTCCTCTTCTATATTATCTTAGCTATTTATTTTTATTTAGACAGTTATATTATTTTATTTAAACTATTATTTGTAGTACTCTAGATGCTCATGTATTTGTGATACCAGTTACGAGATTGTATTTGGATTTCATCATTTATTAATTTATCATCTATTTCAGACAATTCAGTTTTATTGTTGTCATTTAATCTGGAATTATTAAAAATGGTTAATAGATATAGCTAATTTTGGTTTGCGTAGCAAGTGAAATATTAGGCGTCATCACGGTCCTGAGGGTGGGAATTTCGGGTCATGACAAGTTCATATCAGAGCACTAGGTTGCCTAGGTCTAAGGAGTCATGAGCAAGCTTGGTAGAGTCTGGAGGATCGGTATGGAGAAGTCTGTACTTATCTTCCAGAGGCTATAAGGCTTTAGGGAAATTTCACTTCTTTCTTTCCCTATCGTACGGGTTATTTCCATTATTGAAGTTTAAACTATTTTACTCTTATTCTCTCGTAGACGGTGAGAACTCGCACAACGGCTACTGCCGGGCAGGAGCCAGAGCCCCCTATTGCAGCCACTACCAGGGGTAGGGGCCGGGGCAGAGGCAGAGGCAGAGGCAGATGCAGATGCAGAGCTCAGCCTAGAGCCCGAGAAGCAACAACACCCATGGTGGAGCCTCATCCTGACAATGAGGAGGAGGTACCAGTTTAGGCTGCACCAGTTGGACCCGCCCAGGTCCTAGAGGTATTCATAGCTACTCCCGTACTTCAGGATGCTCTAGTCCACTTAGTTGGACCATGGAGAATGTGGCTCAGACCGGGGTATTTTCTATGGCACCAGCCGTCTCTCAGGCTGGGGGAGGAGCATAGACTCCTACCACTCACACTCCGGAACAGAAGACTTCCCTATACCAGATTCCAGCGGCTCCAGCAGATGGGGTAGTTCAACCCGTAGTTGCTATACAGCCTGGGGAAAGGCCCGCGATGCCTTCTAAGGGATTGATGAGGTTGGACAAGTTCACCAAGCTCTTTCCAGTTCATTATAGCGGTGCACCCTCTGAGGATCCACATGATTACTTGGACTGTTTTCACGAGGTGTTGCACAACATTGGTATTGTTGAGACCAATATGGTCGACTTTGCCGTGTTCTAGATGACCGGTTCTGCCAAAAGGTGGTGGCAGGATTTTGAGTAGAGTAGACCAGCTGGTTCACCTTCACTTACCTAGGATCAGTTTTCGCAGCTATTTCTGGAGAAGTTTATTCATTTCAGTTTGAGAGAGGAGTACCGTAGGTAGTTTGAGTGCCTCCAACAGGGTGGCATGACTGTCACCCAGTACGAGACCAAATTTGTGGACTTGGCCCGTCATGTAGCTATGTTGATTCCTACAGATAGAGAGAGAGTAAGGAGGTTTATTGATGGTCTTACCTTCGGAATCAAGCTTCAGATGGCCAAGGAGTCGGGGGATGATATTTCTTTCTAGAGGGCCGTAAAGATTGGTAGAAGGATTGAGATGGTTATTTGTCAGTATATAGGGGCGGTAGGGGTTCTTTTGGTAGATGCCATCTTCCAAGGCCGATTCAGTCAGCTCTTCAGGTAGCCCACAATGTTTCAGGCAGTCGTGGTTCTTATGGGTCTCGTCCTGAGCAACCAACATTCAGTGCACCTTCATCTCCTATCAGTTCACCATCGCTTATGAGCTACTACAACGACTATCCGGGCTGTCAGGGTCAGTCTCAACTTCAGCAGCCTCACCAACCAAGGGAGTGCTTTATGTGTGGGGGAATAGGTCATATTAGGAGATATTTCCCTAGATTGTCGAGCAGCAGAGCTCAGCAGGGTTCTCGTGCCATCATGCTGGCATCAGTTGCTCCACTTCTCGCACATCCATCTCGAGGCGGGGGTCAGGTTGTTAGAGGTGGAGGTCCGACCATTAGAGGTGGAGGCCGAACAGCTAGGGGTCACCTAGTGGGAGAATGTCAGAGTGGTAGGGCCCAGCCCCATTTTATGCATTTCCAGCTAGACCTAGCACAGAGTCATCTGACGCCGTCATCACAGTTATTATTCCGTTTTTCCATAGAGATGCTTCAGTTCTTTATGATCCGGGATCTACTTATTCCTACATGTCGTCCTATTTTGCTTCATATCTGATTGTGCCTCGTGATTCTTTGAGTGCTCTTGTATATGTGTCCATGCCTGTGGGAGATTCTGTAATTGTAGATTGTGTTTATCGCTTGTGTGTGATTTCTATCGGGAGCCTTGAGACTAGTGTAGATCTCCTACTTCTTGATATGGTGGACTTTGATGTTATCTTGGGCATGGATTGGCTGTCATGCCAAAATGGTGACCTTAGCCATGCCGGGATTGCCCCGATTAGAGTGGAGGGGGACTCCTTGCCATTCTACTATCAAGGTTATTTCTCATGTGAAGGCTCGGCATATGGTTCGAAAGGGGTGTCTAGAATATTTAGCCTATGTTCGTGATTCTAGAGTGGAGGTTCCTTCCATAGATCCAGTACCTGTTGTGCGTGAGTTTCCAAAGGTGTTTCCTACATATCTGTCGGGGATGCTACCCGACAGGGATATTGATTTTTATATTGACTTGGCTCCACGCACTCAGCTCATTTCTATACCACCATACCGTATATCGCCACCTGAGTTGAAGGAACTGAAGGTTTCAGTTGCAAGATTTGCTTGATAAAGGATTCATTAGGCGTAGTGTCTTGCCCTGGGATATGCCAGTGTTGTTTATGAAGAAAAAGGATGGTTCGATGAGGATATGTATAGACTATCGGCAGGTGAACAAAGTCACCGTTAAGAAAAAGTATCCACTGCCGATGATTGATGACTTATTTGATCACATTCAGGGTGCCAAAGTGATTTCGAAGATTGATTTGCGATCTAGCTACCATCAGTTGAAGATTAGGGCATCAGATATCCCTAAGACAGATTTTTGGATTCGGTACAAGCATTATGAGTTCCTAGTGATGTCATTTGGGTTGACAAATGCCCCAGCAGCATTTATGGATTTGATGAACTGGGTATTTAAGACCTATTTGGATTCTTTTGTGATCGTATTCATTGATTATATCTTGATCTAGTCCCGCAGTCGAGAGGAGCATGAGAAGCATCTTCAGGTAGTGCTTCAGCCCCTGAGAGATAGTCAGTTGTACGCCAAGTTTTCTAAGAATTAGTGTTTGTTGGACTCGGTTGCCTTTCTTGCACATGTTGTATCTACAGAGGGCGTTAAAGTGGGGGATCCTAAGAAGATTGAGGCAGTTCAGAATTGGCCTAGACCTATTTTAGCTATAAAGATTCAGAGTTTCCTGGGTTTATCGGGGTATTATCGCTGGTTTGTAGAGGGCTTTTCATCCACCGCATCGCCATTGACTAGATTGACCCAGAAGGGTGCCCCATTTAGGTGGTCGGATGAGTGTGAGTTGAGATTTCAGAAGCTCAAGACTGCCTTGACTACAACTCCAGTGTTGGTATAACCCATGGTTTCGGGATCCTATACGGTGTATTGTGATGCATCGCGTATTGGGCTCGGTGCAGTATTGATGAAGGATTGCAGGGTGATTGCATACGTGTCACGACAGTTGAAGGTTCATGAGAAGAATTATCCTGTTCATGACTTGGAGTTTGGCAGCCATTGTTCACGCATTGATGATTTGGAGACATTACCTCTACGGCGTGTCATGTGAGATATTCACGGATCATCTAAGTCTACAGTATTTTTTCAAGCAAAAGGATCACAATTTGAGGCAGCGGAGGTGGTTGCAGGTGTTAAAAGACTATGATATCACCATTTTATATCATCCCGGGAAGGCCAATGCCTTGAGTATAAAGGCTATGAGTATGTGTAGCCTTGCATATATTCCAGTTGGTGAGAGACCGCTAGCATCAGATGTTCAGGCCTTGGCCAACCAGTTCATGAGGGTAGATATTTCGGAGCTTAGTCAAGTTCTTGCTTGCACGGTTTCTTGGTCTTCATTGTTTGAGTGCATCAGAGAGTGTTAGTATGATAACCCCTATTTGCTTGTCCTTAAGGACACGGTGCGGCACGGTGATGCCAAGCAGGTTACCATTAGAGATGATAGGGTTTTGCGGATGTAGGGTCAGATTTATATGCCCAATGTGGATGGGCTTCGTGAGTTGATTCTTGAGGAGGCCCACAAGCTTGCATTGCCACCTAGTTTATCATCAGTCTATCCATGTTCTATGTGTGTGTGCTCTGGAAGTATCACAGTGATCTATCCCATGTATTAGATTTCAGCTCAGTCCAATTGGATAAGGATTTGACTTATGAGGAGGATCTGGTGGCCATTCTAGCCCGGCAGGTCCGAAAGTTGAGGTCTAAGCGTTATCCTTTAGTTAGAGTGTAGTGGAGAGGTCAGCCAATTGAGGAAGATACGTGGGAGTCTGATTCTAATATGCGGAGTAGATACCCACACTTTTTCACCAGTTCGAGTACTTTTCTATGTCCGTTCGAGGACAAACGTTTGTTTTAGAAGTGGAGAATGTGATGACCCGATAGGTCATTTTGAGATTTAGACTCTATTTCTTTGTTCTGATACCTCGATTAGCTCCGTTTAGGATTTTTTGATTTGCATGCGCAGTCCGTATTTTATTTTGGATAGTCTTTATGTGAAACATTAAAGAAAATGTGAATTTTTGCCTTAAAATAGTTTGCGTTGATTACGGTCAATATTTTATATAAATGGACCCGGATCGGTATTTTGACAATCCCGGTAAGTCCGTATCGTGATTTGGGACTTGGGCGTATGCCCGGAATTGATTTCGGAAGTCCTTAACTTGTTTTGACTCATTTTACCGAAAACTAGCATTTTTGAAAGTTGAGAAATTACTAGGTTTGGCCGTAAGTTGACTTCTTAGCTAACAGGTTTGGATTCTTATGTTGAAACTTAGAATAGTTCTGTATTACTATTTGAAACTTGCCTACAAAATTTGGTTCAATTCGGAATTAAATTGACATGATTCAGATGCTTAAATGTGATTCTAGTATTCTTGAGTTTCGCTTTGAAATTTCATTCGTTTTGAGGATTGATTTGTAGATTTAGATGTTAGTTTGGTGATTTGATTGCGCGAGCAAGTTTGTATGATGTTATTACACTTCTTTGCATGTTTGGTTTGGAACCTAAGGGGCTCGGGTGAGTTTCAGACGTGTTTCAGATGAGTTTGACTAATGCTAGGATAGCTGGTGCACTCTGTTGCTGTGTTCTGCTGCATATTTTGCATTCGCGAGGTCTGGATCGTAATTGCGAGCCTCGCTTTTGCGAACAAATATCCGCATTTGCAAGCATGGGCTGGGCTGGCTAGGTGAATCTCGCATTTGCGAGAATTTGTTCGCATTTGCGAATTGTGGACTTTCGCTTTTGCGAAGGAAGTGGTCGCATTTGCGATCACTGACCGCTGGAGTCTGCTTCGCATTTGCGAAGTTTCTGACTGTATTTGGGATGGTGGTGTCTTCGCAATTGTAATCTTTTTGTCGCATTTGCGACATCTGCTCTTATGTGACAGGGTTTGCATTTACGACCCTTGTCTCGCTATTTCTCACTATTTCTCAACCCTAAACACTCTAGAGGTGATTTTCCAAGAGGCTTTTCTTCCCAAATTCTTTGGTAAGTGAGCTTACTCCATTTCCTTTCAATACCCATTACATTTCATGATATTTCAACATCAAATTTAGGATTTGCATGGTAGAAATTAGGGATTTGGGTAGAATTGAGGATTTTTATAAAATTGAGATTTAGACCTCGTATTGAGGTCAGATTTTGAAATAAATCACATAACCGGGCTCGGGGGTAAATGGGTAATCGAGTTTTCGTCTGAATCTCGAGTTTTGACCAAGCATGCCAAGGGTTGACTTTTGTTGACTTTTAAAAAAATGATCAAAATTGAACCTCTTTCATTAGTTTCTAAAGCTTATTTTGAATCATTTGGTCAATAATTTGCTAGATTTGGTTGGTTTCGAGGCTTGTACAAAAGGCAAGGCATGTTATGTGAATCTCGGGTTGAGTCGCAGAGTTAGGTAAGTGTTGGGTCAAACCTTGATTTGGGGAAAATAGGAAACCTTGAACTACATGTTATGTGAATTATGTGGGAAATGACGTATATGCGAGGTGACGAGTGTATACAAGGCGTTATGTTACTTGTTTCCGTGTTTTTGTCACTTCATAATATATCTTGTCCCATGCCTTAATTTCTACTCCCTCCGTTCCAGTATATGTGAACCTATTTCCTTTTTGGTCCGTTTAAAAAAGAATGACCCCTTTCTAAATTTAGAAATAATTTAGCTTACCCTTCTAATTCTACCCTTAATGAGAAGCTTTTATAACCACACAAATACTCTGGATCCCTTTTTGATTTGTTTAGGACCACAAATTCCAAATGTCTTCATTTTTTCTTAAACTCCGTGCCCAGTCAAACAAGTTTAGATAAATTGGAATGGAGGGAGTACGTGCTTATTTGACTTCTACGAATTATTACTTGTCATTTAGTTATCCTTGTATTAAATTGTCCATCCCTTCCATAATTCCATGCTTATTTTCTACTTGTCTCTATTTGCTTTACTTACATATCTAAATTGTACTATGTCTTGCTTGTCTTATAGTTTTGTAATATTTGTTGCCTTCTATAACGTAGTTTCTTTTGTATGAGTTGTTAATTGGTAGATACCGATGAGTTGGTAAAGTTGAGATACTCGAGTTGTTAGAGATTCTTTGATTATTATGTTATTCTTCATTGCCTCGTACATTTACTCTCTTGATGTAAAAATTATTGTAAATTATAGTTGTAGGATTGCTATTATTGATTGAAATTGTTTGGGGAACAGGTTGCACGCCGCAACAAAAATTGAAAGGTAATGAATTGAAATAGCGGAATAAGGACGAATTGTGATATTGACAGATGATGATATGGTGGGATCGGGTTGCGCACCGCAACATATTGTATAAGTTGTATTCGTTTGTGACTGTTGGATTTGCCTCGGTATTTGAGATGAGTTTATAAGACTTATTATTCTGGGCTCTCTGGTAGCTAGATTTTGAGTTTGTTGTTATGAGTTAACTGCTTTATTTCCATTCCTGTCTTTCCTGTTATTATTATTATTATTATTATTATTATTATTATTATTATTATTATTATTATTATTATTATTATTATTATTATTATTATTATTATTATTATTATTATTATTATTATTATTATTATTATTATTATTATTATTATTATTATTATTATTATTATTATTATTATTATTATTATTATTATTATTATTATTATTATTATTATTATTATTATTATTATTATTATTATTATTATTATTATTATTATTATTATTATTATTATTATTATTATTATTATTATTATTATTATTATTATTATTATTATTATTATTATTATTATTATTATTATTATTATTATTATTATTATTATTATTATTATTATTATTATTATTATTATTATTATTATTATTATTATTATTATTATTATTATTATTATTATTATTATTATTATTATTATTATTATTATTATTATTATTATTATTATTATTATTATTATTATTATTATTATTATTATTATTATTATTATTATTATTATTATTATTATTATTATTATTATTATTATTATTATTATTATTATTATTATTATTATTATTATTATTATTATTGCTGCGTACATGTTATTGTAAGTGACACACCTTAGCCTCGTCACTACTTCATCGAGGTTAGGTTCGGTACTTACAAAGGAAAATCAATTAATCAAGCCGTTCTAACACAAGTTTCACAATGAAATCACTCCGTGCTACTTCATCTCATAGTCATAAGTCACAGGTCTCAACCCACCATCATATACTCACGGCACCTCGTGTCGACATCTCGCATCACAACCGCACGGACAAATCACGTGCCAAAATCTTAATCCACCCGGCATGATCACATGCTCACATTCACAATCCGCCCGGTATGATCACAGGCTCACAATCATAATCCGTCCGGCATGGTCACATGCTCACAATCACAATCCGCCCAGTATGATCACAGGCTCCCAATCATAATCCACCCGGCATGGTCATGAGCTCAATATCAATATGGAAACAGATAATACAAGAACTCATGGGCAAGACCATTAAATGTCAAGTTTCATACTCCTGAGCTAGTATAAGTGGCATGCTACGGTGTATGCTTGTGCGAGTGTACTACCGCAGCCCAAGTTAACAAGTAATATAAAAGACATGAATAGCTCATCGAAACAATAAGGCAAGTCACGCAAGGTTTATGACAAACACAAGGAAAAACACACCATCACACGAAAGTCATCAACACAATGTTCCTAAGCCATCATACATCATCCCTTACATTGCCACCCTTATTTCTCCAATAGCCACCCGTATCACTTTGCCCTGACATAATCATTAGCCACCTTTGTCTCTCCTATAGCCACCCTTATCACTCCGCCCTGACATTATCATTAGCCACTCTTATCTCTCATATAGCGACCCGTATCACTTAGTATAATAGCCACCCTTATCGCTCCGCCCGAACAATAACACAATAGCCACCCTTATCGCTCCGCCCGAACAATAACACAATAGCCACCCGTATCACTCTGTAGATTCAACAACAGTGAGATGAAACCCTTATGCCTCGCATAACAACAATAGTGAAATGCCACACTTATACTCTGCTTAACAACAACCAAACCACATAACAAACCACATGTGCTATCATCACAACAACATAACATATCAACTCGTATCACAAGTGTCCGTAGGATACAACCTTTCAAAAGATTCAACAATATTAATATTTTCATAACAAATAGCCCACGGCTCAACACAACATATATAGAATCTTAATAACAACAAAATGAACGAAAAAGTAACTCAACAAGGAACAACACCCCCTTTTAAACACAACTTCGATTAGAATAGATTAATGACTCTCGATAACTTCAATTCCAATTAATTGTTTAAGAATAATCGCGATACTGATAGTACTTCCATGGAATGGCAAACTTCGGACTCTAGTGTATAAATTAGGCTAACAATGAAAAAGATGACACAAATTAGTACTACGTCTAAATGCATGAGAGCAACCCGGCAACAAAGGATATCATGTGACGAAAATTTCAACTAAGAGTAGCTCCACAATAAAAGAAATCACACAATGACACAAAGTGATAACAACTCCCAATAAAGCATGTAAGAGCAAACTCGTAAAGAATGTGACATGTAATGATAACTTCAAATAAAGCATGTGATAGTAGACATGACGAATAAAAGATATAACATGTGCTAACAATTCCAAATAAGTACATGAAAGAAGCCTAAGAGTCTAAGCCGGTCAATTTTTCACATATAAGCCCTAGTATGTACTCGTCACCTCGCGTTACACGGCTTTCACATGACATAAATAGCACAAACGACTCAAATCCTAAAGGGTAGTCTCTCACATAAAGTTAGGCAAGATACTTACGTCAAAGAAGCTAGACCGATACTCTAAAATGACCTTCTCGAGTGAAACAACCTACGGATGGCTCAAATCTAGCCAAAATAACATAATATCATAAATAAAAACCATAGGAAACAATTCCAGATAATAAAGCTTTGATCTTTAATAAAAACTAAAAAGTCAACCCAAAAAGTCAACCCCGAGCCCGCATCTCAGAACTTGATAAAATTCATAAAGTCCGAACACCCATCCCGATACGAGTCCAATTATACAAAATTTATCCAATTCCGACATCAATTCAACCTTCAAATCATCATTTTATATTTTTTGAAAGTTTTCACAAAATTTTCATTTTTTCCAACTCAAACCACTAATTTAATGATAAAAACAAAGATGGAATCATGAAATAAAATCAAATTCGGGTGAAGAACACTTACCCCAATACAACACGTGAACGACCCCTCAAAAAAGCGCTCAAATCTGAGGTCTCTAGCTCAAAAGATGATAAATGAAACAAAACCCTCGAGTTGGGAATTAATATTTTGCTGCCCAGACATTTGCACAACACGATCGCGGAAATAAGAATGCGAGCACGAAGAAGAAAACATAACTACCCAAAAAAGGCACTACGCGATCGCGAAAATAGGCATGCGATCGCGAAGAAGAAATAGAACTGCCTCCACAAAAGCACTATGCGAACGCGAAACAAAAGATGCGAACGCGGTTCATCACTTCCTCAACTTACGCGATCGCGAACGTATCTATGCGAACGCGAATAACAAAGTATCGGCCTCCCCAGCATGGTCGCCCGCTACGCAATCGCGAAACAACAACTGCAAATGTGATGAAGCAGAACTCACACGTACTCAATCGCGAACCATTCAGTGCAAACGCAAATAAGGAAAACGGGGTCACCCACCAAACAGCCTACGCGATCGCGGTTGCATCTCGCGATCACGAATAAGGACATCAGGCACTAGCAAATCAGCAGTTCAATAACATGGAGAAATGGCCCGTAGCCCATCCGAAACACATTCGAAACTCCCGGGACGCCGTCGAAATATACCAACAAGTTCCATAACATAACGCGGACCTGCTCGAGGCCTCAAATCACATCAAACAACATCAAAACTATGAATCGCACCTCGAATCGAACTTAATGAACTTTCAACTTCTACAATTCGCACCGAATCATATCGAATCAACCCGTAATGATGTCAAAGTTTGCATGCCAGTTTCAAATGACACAAAGGAGCTATACCAACTCCAAAAATCGAAATCCGAACCCGATATAAATAAAGTAAACTTCCGGTCAAACCTCTCAACCTTCCAAACCTTCAACTTTTCAATTTTTGCCTAAATGCATCAAATTAACCTATGGACCTCCAAATCCGGACACACGCCTAAGTCCAAAATCACCATACGGAGCTATTGGAATCATCAAAACACCATTCCGGAGTCGTCTATACAAAAGTCAAACTCCGGTCAACTCTTTTCACTTAAGCTTCTAAAATAAAAATTATTCTTTCAAATTAATCCCGAATCGTCTGAAATCCGAACTCAGCTACATATGCAAGTCATACTACACCATACGAAGCTACTCGAGACCTTAAGCCACTGAACGAGACGCAAATTCTCAAAATGACCGGTCGGATCGTTACATCCTCCCCCTCTTAAACAAATGTTTGTCCTCGAACGTGTCAAAAACCGTTCCGAAGTCATCAAATCATTGAATGAACTTACCGTACATATACTTGTGGGTGATCCCATGTCACCCCAATCCATATAGGCCCTGACAACACCATCTCAACTGAAAGTTTCTCCTCTAAACCACACTAAAAAGCCTTAGAACCAAATTTTCACTAACCGATCATCTCCCAAAGATTCGATTCCTACATTAATACACGGTATCAAACTCAACCGACTGCAGCAACTCAAGCCTACACCCACAAGGTACAACCACACGACGTAACATATCACACATATGACCATAACCACATCTCTGACCACCATAGCTGCCCATAATCAAATACAGCACCGACAAATAACCTCATCTCAGCTCAAATCTCATTCCAAACCTTCACAACGCTGACAACGATGCAAGAAACATGAGGACCTCATAATCATTCACCCGAATCAACAAGTCACATCTAACACCACCTGGGCACACACCTCGTAAGCTAAAACCCAATAAGCACAACATGAATATGACCAAATATGCAAAGAGAAACACATGAGAGAACTATCAAACAAGCCCGATAGGCATAACTCCTTATCAGTACCATACTACGAGTCAAATCCACAAGGGAGAATCAAAACATATGAACTAATCACAAGGATCTCATCCTAATATAACTCTACCGTAGCACGCAGCCCGGTCCAAACATATCAAACCGCATGAAATGCGAGAATCCCATCTTCAACTCTGAATCAAAAGTACAATACACATCATACCAACCGAAACCATACACGGATTCAATTCTATGAAACAAAATCACAGCATCTATAAATCACATCAATAAAGACTGGATTGGCTGACTGTCCGAGCCTCCGCCATGATGGGTCATAGCTGAAGAGTAGAATCGACTAAACCCTCCAGAACCTCGAGACCTCTTGGTCTCATTATCCTCCTTCTCCTCACCCTGAATACGCCCTAACATCCTGACAATCTCCACCACCTACTGAAATGGAGTATCAGCCAGCAACTCCCGAGCCATGCATAATCTAAGATCATAACTAAGCCCCTCAATGAATCTGCGAGCTCGCTCTCTGACTGTAGGAACCAAAGTATGTGCATGACGGGATAAGTCACTAAACCTGATGGCATACTCTAACACTATCATAGTTCCCTGATGCAGTTGCTCAAACTCTACGTGCCATGCATCCCGAAGGGTCTGAGGAGCACACTCTCTCAAGAACATCTCTGAAAACAGAGCCCAAGTGGGTGGTGCTGCATCGGCTAGTCTACCCTCCTCATAAACCTGCCACCACTGATACGCTGCTCCCGACAGCTAAAATGTTGTAAGAGCAACTCCGCCCACCTCCACAATACCCATGGTGGAGAATACAGTGACACTTCTCTAGGAATCCATGTGCATCCTAGGTAGATGTGCCGCTGAAAGTAGGTGAACTATACCTCTTGAACCTCTTAAGCCTCTTCTGCTCCTCCTTTGATGCCCCTAGCCTGATCTCAGGCTGAACCGAAATAATAGGCTATACCGGCAACACACCCGGAACCTGACCAATGTGAGCCCGCTGCTCTGGAGTACGGGCGGTAAGAGTCTGAGTTCCTCCCCCAATCTGCGAAGTAGCTGCTGCAATAGAGGTCAATCCCGCCTGAGCCAATGTACCAAACATGCTCAAGAACTGCACCAAAGTGTCCTGAAGTTCGGGGGTAACAACAGGTGCCTCCGGTGCCTGTCCCCCAACCGAAGCTGCTAGCGGCTCCTTAACTGTTGCTCTGTCAATTGCTCTAGCTGCGGCGCGTGCCCCTCCTCAGCCTCTACCTCGGCTCTGACCTCTCGCGACTCTAGCAGGGTACGTGGGTGTCTGCTCAGCAGATTTGGTAGCGCGTGTCTTCGCCATCTGTGAGAGAATAGAGATACAAAGGCTCAAACTTCGAAATCAACAAATCCGCACGACAGGAATGAAATAAGTGGAGATTTTTCCTAATAGTTCTGTAGCCTCTCGAAGATAAGTACAGATGTCTCCATACCGATCCGCAAGACTCTACTAAACTCACTTATGACTCCTAGCACCTATGAACCTAGAGCTCTGATACCAACTTGTCACGACCCCAATTTTCCTCCGTAGGATGTCGTGATGGCACCTAGTCATTAAGACTAGGTAAACCTAACAATTACAGAACTAATGGCAAAATTCAACTAACGACTATCAAATATGAAACAAAAATTTCTATACAAAGCCAAAAATACCAAAACCAATAGTACAAGCCACAAGCTCTACTAAGTTTACTAAGAAAATCTCTAAGTACAACTGTTCCGGAATAGAAATATACTGTACAAATATAATTTCTGAAGGTGACTCCGAGGCCTGCGAACACGACGGTAGGTATACCTTGAAGTCTCTACAGCAATATCTGATCCTCTATCTAACAATCCATAGACTCCGAGTACCTAGATCTATATAAAAATGTATAGAAATATAGTATGGGTACACCACAGTCGGTACCCAGTAAGTATCAAGACTAACCTCGGTGGAATAGTGACGAGGTACAAGTGAAGACACTCACTAGACAAGATAACCTATGCAGTATAGGAGTATAAAACTAATAACGGAAAGCAAAAATCAGTAAATAACAACAAGAACCAACAAATGATATAAACAGTAAAGAAATAAGAACACCGTGAGGTATCATTAAAACCAAATAAGGAAACACAAAGGACAATCAATTAATCAAGCCGTTCTAACAAAGGTTTCACAACGAAATCACTCTGTAGTACTTCATCTCATAGTCACAAGTGACGGCTCTCAACCTACCATCATATACTCACGGCACCTCGTGCCCACATCACACATCACAACCGCACGGATAACTCACGTGCCAAAATCTCAATCCTCCCGGATATGCTCTTATTCACAATTCGTCCGGCATGATCACATGCTCACAATCACAATTTGCCCAGCATGGTCACAGGCTCACAATCATAATTCGCCCGGTATGATCACAGGCTCCCAATCATAATCCGCCCGGCATGGTCGCATGTTCAATATCAACATGGAAATAGATAATACAAGAACATATGGGATGATCAATAAATGTCAAGTTTCATACTCGTGAGCTAGTATAAGTGGTAGGCTTCATTGTATGCTTTTGCGAGTGTACTACTGCAGCCCAAGTCAACAAGTAATATCAAAGACATTGAATAACTCATCGAAACAACAAAGCAAGTCACGCAAGGTGTATGACAAACACAAGGAAAAACATTCCATCATATGAAAGTCATCAACACAATGTTCCCAAGCCATCACACATCATCCCTGAATCTCTCCGATAGCCACCCGTATCACTCCGCCTTGACATAATCATTAGCCACCCTTATCTCTCATATAGCCACCCGTATCACTCCACCGTGACATTATTATCAGCCACCCTTATTTCTCTTATAGACACCCGTATAACAGCAATCCTTATCGCCCCGCTCGGACAATAACACAATAGCCACCCGTATCACTCCGTACATTTAACAACAATGAGTTTCCAGCCTTATGCCCCGCATAACAACAACGGTGAAATGCTACCCTTTTATTCCGCATAACAACAACCAAACCACAAAACAAACCACGTGTTCTATCATCACAATAACACTACATATCAGCTCGTATCACAAGTGCCCGTAGGCTACAACCTTTCCAAAGATTCAACAATATCAATATTTTCACAACAAATAGCCCACGACTCAACACAACGTATATAAAATCTTAATAACAACAAAATGAACGGAAAAGTAATTCAACAAGGAACAACACCTTTTAAAACACAACTTTGATTAGAATAGATTAATGACTCTCGATAACTTCAATTCTAATTAATTATTTAAGGATAACCTCGATAGTGATAGTACTTCTATGGAATGGCAAACTTCAGACTTTAGTGTATGAATTAAGCTAACAATAAAATATATGACACGAACTAGTACTACGTCTAAATGCACGAGAGCAACCCAACAACAAAGAATATCATGTGATGACAATTTCAACTAAGAGTAGCTCCACAATAAAAGAAATCACATAATGACACAAAGTGATAACAACTCCAAAAATAAGTCATGGAAGGGATGGACATTTTAATACAAGAATAAATAAATGACAAGTAACAATTATGGCATAGATGTCAATAAAGCATGTATCAATTAAGGCGTGAAACAAGATATATTATAAATTAACGAAAACATGGAAGCAAACATCATAACGGTGTATATACACTTGTCACTTTGCATATACATCGTTTCCCACATAATTCACATAATATGTAGTTTCAGGTTTCCTAATTCCCTCAAATCAAGGTTAGACCCAACACTTACCTCACTCCCCAACTTAAGCAATCAATCTACTTGCCTTTTGAACTAGCCCCCAGACCAACCAAATCTACCAAATTAATGACCAATGATTCAAAATAAGCTTTATAAACTACCCACAAATGAAAGAGGTTCAACTTTGATCATTTTTGAAAAATTCAACAAATGTCAACCCTGGGACCGCTTTGTCAAAACCGAGGTTCGGACCAAAACCCAATTATCCATTCACCCCCGATCCCGGTTATGAGATTTGTTTCGAAATCAAACCTCAGTTTGAGGTCTAAATCTCAATTTTACAAAAATCTCAATTATACCCAAATCCCTAATTTCTACCATGGAAATCCTAAATTGGATTTTGAAATCTCATGAAATGTAATGCGTAATTCAAAGGAAATGGATTAAAGTCACTTACCAATGAATTTGGGAAGAAATGCCTCTTGAAAAATCGCCTCTAGAGTGTTAGGGTTGAGAAATAGTGAGAAATGAGCTTAGTCCCGTTTTCTTCACTCTTTTACCCAGCTGCAGGTGTCGGAATGGAGATGTCTTGTTCGCAATTGCGACCATCGCAAATACGAGACAAGGGTAGCAAATGCGAACCCTGTCACAAAAAAGTAGAAGTCATAAATGCGATAAAAATATCATAATTGCGAAGACACCACCATCACAAATGCGGTCAGGAGTTTCGCAAATGTGAAGCAGACCAAAGAGTACACTAAGTCGCAAATGCGACTCTGAGATCGCAAATGCAACCTCTGATAGTTCGCAAATGCGAACATGTTCCTCGCAAATACGAACTCTAGTTCGCAAAGTCTAGGCTCGCAATTGCGACATCTGCAGCAGACACCAGAGCTGGTATTGCACCAGCAATATTCACATTAGCAAAACTCATCCGAAACTCATCCGAGCCCTTCGGCCTCCAAACAAAACATGCACACAAGTGCAATAACATCATACGAACTTGCTCGCGCAATCAAATTACTAAAATAACATCTAAATCAACAAATCAACCCTCAAAACGAATGAAGTTTCAAAGTAAACTCAAGAATAACTAGAATCACATTTAAGCGTCTGAATCATGTCAAATCATTCCGAATTGCAAAATATTTTGCAGACAAGTTTCAAATAGCGATACAGACCTATTCTAAGTTTCAACATCAAAATCCGAACCTGTTAGCTAAGAAGTCAACTTACTGTGAAACTTAGTAAATTTTCAAACCTTCAAAATTCTAGTTTTTGGCAAAATGAGTCAAATCAATTTAGAGACCTCCAATTTCAATTACGGGCATATGCCCAAGTCCAAAATCACGATACGGACCTACCAGAATCGTCAAAATACTAATACGAGGCCGTTTTCAAATAGTGACACAGACCACGCACACAAACTAAGGAACATCAAACAAAGCTAACAGAGGTCTTGGAACACAGAATTAAGGAATAATACTCAAAATGACCTATCGGGTCATCATATTCTCCACCTCTAAAATAAATATTCGTCCTCGAACGAACATAGAAAGGTATGTGGACTGGTGATAAGGTGTGGGTATCTACTCCGCATACCGGACTCAGACTCTCACATAGCTGCCTCGATCGGCTGACCTATCCACTGCACTCTAATTGAAGGATAACTCTTAGACCTCAACTTCTGGACCTACCGGGCTAGAATAGCCACCAACTCCTCCTCATAAGTCAAATCCTTGTCCAATTGGACTGAGATAAAATCTAAAACATGGGACGGATCACCGTGATACGTCCAGAGTATGGACACATGGAACACCAGATGAACTGCTTATAAGCTAGGTGGAAATGCAAGCTTGTAGGCCACCTCACCCACTCTTTCAAGAATCTCAAAAGGTCTGATATACCTAGGGCTCAACTTGCCCTTCTTTCCGGACCTCATCACACCCCTCATGGGTGAAACCCAGAGCAAAACCCTCTCTCCAACCATGAATGCAACATCATGAACTCTACGATCAACATAACTCTTTTGCCTAGACTGAGCTGTGCAAAGTCGATCCTAAATCATCTTGACCTTTTCCAAGGCATCCTGAACTAAATCGATACCCAACAACCGAGCCTTTCCCAACTCAAACCAACCAACTGGCGAACGACACCACCTCCCATATAATGCCTCATAGGGAGCCATATGTTTACTCATTTGGTAGTTGTTGTTGTAGGAAAACTCCGCAAGAAGCAAGAACTGATCCCAAGAACCCCTGAAATTCATAACACAGGCACGAAGCACATCATCCAATATCTGAATGGTGCGCTCGGACTGCCCATCCGTTTGGGAGTGAAATGTTGTACTCAACTCAACCCGCATGCCTAACTCATATTTTACGGCTCTCTAGAAATGCAATGTGAACTGCGTGCCCCGATCAGAAATAATAAACACCAGCACACCGTGCAGATGAACAATCTCGAGGATATAGATCTCAGGAAACCACTCTGAAGAATAGGTAACTGTTACTGGAATAAAATGTGCCGACTTGATACTGTGTCAAATTTCTTCTGAGTACGTGGGAGCCTAACAATGAAATCCATGGTAATACACCCCCACTTCCTCTCAGGAATCTCAATCCTCTGAAGCAAACTGCCATGCCTCTGATGCTCGTACTTTACCTGCTGGCAATTCCAACATCGCGCCACATGCGCAACTATATCTTTCTTCATTGTTCTCCACCAATAATATTGCCTCAAATCCTGATACATCTTGGCAGTACCCAGATGGATGGAATACTGCGAATGGTGGGCCTCCTCAAGAATCAAGTCACGAAGCCCATCCATATTGCGCACACAGATTCGACCCTGCATTCGCAACACTCCATCATCTCCAATAGAAACCTTCTTGGCATCACCGTGCTGCACCGTGTCCTTAAGGAAAATAAAATGGGGGTCGTCATACTGACACTCTCTGATGCGCTCATATAAAGAAGACCAATAAACCGTGCAAGCAAGAACCCGACTAGGCTCCGAAACATCTAACCTCACGAACTGATTGGACAAGGCCTAAATATTTGATGCTAGCGGTCTCTCACCAACTATAATATATGAAAGGCTACCCATACTCACAACCTTTCTACTTAAGGCATCGGCCAACACGTTGGCCTACCCGGGAAGATATAAAATGGTGATATCATAGTCTTTTAACAGCTATAACCACCTTCGCTGCCTCAAGTTGAGATCCTTTTGCTTAAATAAATAATGCATAGTCTGAAGATTTGTGAATACCTCACACGACACACCGTAGAGGTAATTGATGTTCGGCCAAAAAATATATATATTTAACCAATATTGCCTCATATTCTACTTCTTTTAATCGTCTTTTGAGCATTATTATATTACTTTATGCTTAATATCATATTTTAATTGTGTAGGAATAAAGAGATGTGAAGATGAAGAGACTTGGAGAACAATTGAATAAAATGCAGAAGAAAAAATATAGGAAAATAAAAGAATAAATAAAGGAGGAGAAGGGGGGGGGGGGGACGCCTTTTGGTTTTTGTCCCCCCAAATGTGGACAAAACAACAGGGAAATACAATTCTAGGTGAAGAACGGATTTGAAAAACACAAAAACATTCTGCCTCCAGCGCTCTGGCCTAGATCCTACGTGCGAGATTTTTCCTATTTCGCCCGGGATAAGGTTATTTTGGTCCTATACGGTCCCAACTCATATAAAAAGAAGTCTAAAAATATTTTGGAAGGGAGGGGGGCATTTTTGAGAGCAACTTTGGACAAAAAGAGAGCACAAAGCTGCTATGGAGGCCGGGTTTCATCTTTCTTCTACCAAACTTAGTAATTTTTATATTTCTTTGTATGATTTGTTGTTTGACTGCCATGTCTATGTGGAGCTAAACTTCACGTTCTAGGCTTGTGTTTCTTTCATGAATATTGTTATTCAAATATTGGTTTTGATTTCATGATTTGTTGTATTAGTTTATTTATTCAATCCTGCACTTAATTATTTGATTGCTTGATTACCAATTGAATACTATCTACGAATCTAGAATTGAACTCGAAAGTGGAAATTCTAGATTGCATATAGGATTGAGTAGAGTAAGTTCTTGAACCTGGGCATCGGGGAACAGATTCGTGGTTAGGATAGACATATACCTAATTCCCTTGGTTGGTTGATTTACAGGAATTATAAATGCATTCTTGTTAGTTCTAATTTTATAGACATATAGGCATTAGGTTAGCTTGAATAGGCGAGTAAGAACTCGACAGATTCTTATGAGCAATATTAACCCTGTTAACCAATAAACTAGATAAATTAGTTAGTCAATTCAATTGAAGAATACAATAGGAATGTTAGATAGCCCACAACCCTAGATCATTTTCATCATATTGATAATATAAAACTCTGCTCTTCTTCTATTTAAAGTTCATTAGTTATTTTATTCTTATTTTAATTAGTTTAGAATCAAATACTTCTAGGTTTAATTCCTGTTTATATAATTAGGATAGTCTAATTTAGTTAATAGTTAGTTACAAATCCTCGTGGGTTTGATCTTTCTCTTGGTGTGTTTCTAGTTCTCTCAACATGACATATGGGGATGAAATATCGGAGGTAAGGTTATTGAATAAGACGTTTGGTTAACGGAAGACTTTTATGTCCCGTCTTTTTGGGCTTGTCATGACCTGAACTCTGGGAGGTATGAATTTAAATATGGGAGTAAGGTTTGGTATTGGGATGAATATTCTCGATTAGGAGAATATGCGGAACGGCGTTGTCTTCTGACAACGTTGGTGAATGATTGGTCAAAGGAGAAAGTTGATCTTGTACATGAAATTGACAATTTTGGCTCGGCTATGCATAACTTGGATGCAGATTTGAGTGCAAAGGTTGATGCGTGTAACGCCCAACAATTTAATGACAAGTTGTGTGAAACTAAAAAAAATCTTCTAGACCAAATTGAGGAGCTAAAACGAGAATACCAATCATTAGAACATATTTTTCTTGATGATGCCAATATTGAGAAGAGTGCTCTAGAGTCATGTGAGAGAGTAGATAACATTACTTTTGGAGAATTGAGTGTGTGTATATATGGGGATATAAATAGTAGTACAATTCTTGAGTTAGGGCGCATTAGACCTCATTCCAATTATTTTTCTACATTGTGTTTAGATAGTAAGATAGAAATCGAGCCATATGAGCCTATTAGGTTTGAAGGGTCACAGGGTGAGGATGAGAGTTCCTATACTCTTGAATTTATTGTGCCAAAAAGTAAAAATTACATTCCTCACCTAAAGGCCGAGAAATGCAGAGTGAAAAATTTATTACTCGGCCTGATTATCTTTGTAGCTCCACCACTGGAGCATAGCCGCAGACTGGATGCCATGTTAGGGGTACAATTCATAAGTTAAAGGTGGAGGAAAAAGTGATTCACGTCGTGCCGCGACGTTAAATTAAGCGCTTGTTGGGAGGCAACCCAACTCTACTGCTTTCTTTTATTTTTGTTTATTTTATTGTTTTATTATTTTTGTAGTGTTGTTTTATTTTATAAGAATATGAGTATAAGAAGAAAATCTATTGCAAGGTGCAAAAGCGAGTCAGATTATTGGAACTAGTGTAAGGCACCCGCACAAAATACCATCCTTGGGAGAAGTCTGAGTATCCCATGAGTTGCTATTGCTTCGTCCTTTGGATTTCCAGAGAGTTTTTTGTCCATCCTTGTTGTTTTTACTTTATTTGTGCATTGGAGACACTGCACTCTTTTAAGCGTGGGGTGGGGGTCTCTCTTTGGATTAGTAGTAGTATTTTAGTAAAAATATTAACTTCTTATTTTGATTTTAGATTCTTATTTTTATTTTTGTAGTAGTGTAGTATAGTAATAGTAGTTTTAGTAGCTTAATTAAAAAAATAGAAAAATAAAAAAATAGAAAAATCAAAACAAAAAAAAATTGAAAACATTTGGACATTTCTCGACGATGGATCTCCTAGACAGTTTTCTTGAGGGATTAAACTCTAAACAAAAAATAAAATTAAAAATAGAAAAACACAAAAAAATATGTCTTTTAATTTTTCTTAGGTAGCAATAATCCCCCGTGATTTTTTTTTTGCCTTAGTTCTTTTTCATGGGATGTAGTTTGAACCGGGTAGTAGTTTTTGAATTTTTAGAGTAGATTAGACTTTCGGGAATAAATGGAAGAAAGATGAGATTCCTAGGCGCCCTTGACTTGTTTGATAGTAGCATATTTAGGCTTTGGCATGTGTAGTATCTTCTCTATATTTTGAAATTGTCTATGATGCCTCTACAAACTGGATAGCATGTTATTGATGCTTATGTCTCATTTACTTGACTTATGTTCACTTTGTGCTTAATGCTTAATATCTCATGGCTTTGTGAATACTTGCATTAGTTGAGAGTCGGAATGGGACTGTCCCTAGTGAGTCATGTGCCATGTGTGGTAAAGTTTTTGTGTAGCCTATGTATTGTACTTGTGTTTAGAACTTGCCTGGTATGTGATTTGAAGCAAAATTTTAGGTGATGCTCGGTTTGAAAAATGATTTTAGGCTTTCTTTGATCTCTTTGAGCTTATTGCTTATGACAAATAAAATTTATCCTTAGTTAACCCTTTTGAGCCTATAGAATTTTAGTTGGCACCCACATTACAAGCAAATACCCTTTTTGTTCCTAATTGATATTATTTTGATCCTTTTACCTCTTAAAGCACTTTAATTGTAAAATATGCGCTAAAAGAAGTAAGAATGGACTAAATGTGGGGTGGATTTTGAATAAAACCAATGAAAGAAAGAAAGGTGCACTTATTTCGTAAAAGAATATGCCACTAGTGGAAATTACAAAAGAGAAAAAGAAATAAATGTAGATGAATAAATATCTTGTTTTTGCTAGTGGAGTGTAAATGATGATAGTGCTTAAAGAAAAATAATAATTTTGGGGGTGATATTGTTTGTGAAGTTAAAGTTCGATTGAGGAAATATGCGTTTAAAGTTGATTATGTGATGTGTTAAAGTGCTTAGGAGGGTGAACCACTATTCCTAAATATATTCGACCCATCTCTTAGCCCACATTACAACCATGAAAAAGTCATAATTGATTTTAGATCGAGCGATCTTACATTAGTAGAGATTAACATTAAGGACACGCCTATGGTACCAATTGCATGCATGTGACTTCTTTGTGAGAGTGAGAGATTTTTTTTATATACAAGTGAGTCCTTAAACTATATTTGATCATGAGATTCGGATATGTGGATTCAACTTACTCTCTTTGCTTTTGTTGCAAGGGAACATAGTTTCACGAGGGATAGGTAACAGTATTAGACTTCTCTAGGATGTTTGTTCAAGCCATGCGTGCATTGTGACATTGAGTCGGTTTCTGAGGCTAGGATTATTGTGAACATGTTGTCTTTGTTTGAACGAGGGTGGTGATGTTCGGCCAAAATAATGCGTATATTTAACAATTATTGCCTCACATTCTAGTTCTTTTAATCGTCTTTTGAGTACTATTATATTACTTTATGCTTAATATCATATTTTAATTGTGTAGGAATAAAGCGATGTGAAGATGAAGATATTTGGAGCACAATTGAATAAAACGCAGGAGAAAAAATAAAGGAAAATAAAAGAATAAATAAAGGAGGAGAAAAGGGGGGAGACCTTTTGATTTTTGTCCCCCCAAGTGTGGACAATAAAAAAAAGAAATACAATTCTAGGTGAAAAACGGATTTGAAAAACGCAAAAACATTCTACATCCAGCGCTCGACACGTGGCGCTGGCCAGGACACTACGTGCGAGATTTTTCCTCTTTCGTCCGGGATAAGGTTATTTTGGCCCTGTATGGTCCCAACTCGTATAAAAAGAAGTCTAAACCTATTTTGGAGGGGGAGGACATTTTTGAGAGCAACTTTGGACAAAGGGAGAGCACAAAGCTGTTGTGGAAGCCGGGTTTCATATTTATTCTACCAAACTTAGTAATTTTTATATTTCTTTGTATGATTTATTATTTGACTACAATGTCTATGTGGAGCTAAATTTCACGTTCTAGGCTTGTGTTTCTTTCATGAATATTGTTATTCGAATATTGATTTTGATTTTGATTTCTTGATTTGTCGTATTAGTTAATTTATTCAATCCTGCACTTAATTATTTGATTGCTTGATCACCACTTGAATTCTATCTACGAATATAGAATTGAACTCAAAATTGGGAATTCTAGATTGCATATATGATTGAGTAGAGTAAGTTCTTGAACCTGGGCATCGGGGAACAGAGTCGTAGTTAGGATAGACATATACCTAATTGTCTTGCTTGGTTGATTTATAGGAATTATAAACGCGTTCTTGTTAGTTCTAATTCCATAGACATATAGGCATTAGGTTAGCCTGAATAGGCGAGTAAGAACTCGACAGATTGTTATGAGCAATATTAACCCTGTTAACCAATAAACTAGATAAATTAGTTAGTCAATTCAATTGAAGAATACAATAGGAATGTTAGATAGCCCACAACCCTAGATCGTTTTCATCACATTGATAAAATAAAACTCTGCTCTTGCTCTGTTTAAAGTTCATTAGTTATTTTCTTCTTATTTTTATTAGTTTAGAATCAAATACTTCTAGGTTTAGTTCTTGTTTAGATAATTAGGATAGTCTAATTTAGTTAATAGTCAGTCACAAGTCCTCGTGGGTTCGACATCCGACTTTTAGTCACTTCATTACTTGACGACCGCGTATATTTGTATGTGCATTTGGCCGCAACACTTAATGCTCCAAATCTTCAATGCATGAACAATCGCCGCCAATTCTAATTCACGAACAATGTAATTCTTCTCATTAACCTGCAACTGCCGATATACGTATGCAATCACCCTGCCATCCTGCATCAATAATACACCAAGCCCAGTACGCGATGCATCATAATACACATTATATGATCCCGAACCCGTGGGTAATACCATCACCGGAGCTGTAGTCAAGGCAGCCTTGAGTTTCTGAAAGCTCAACTCACACTCGTCCGACCACCTGAATGGAGCACCCTTCTAGGTCAATCTAGTCAATGGGGATGCTATGGATGAAAACCCTTCCACGAACCGACAATAATAACCTATAAACCAAGGAAGCTCCGAATCTCTATACCTGAAGTAGGACTAGGCCAGTTCTGAACTGCCTCAATCTTCTTAGGATCCACTTTAATGCACTTTGCAGATACAACATGTCCTAAAAGGCAACCGAGTCTAACCAAAACTCACACTTTGAAAGCTTGGCGTATAACTGACTATCTCTCAGGGTCTGAAGTACCACCGAAGATGCTGCTCATGCTTCTCTCGACTGCGGGAGTAGATCAAGATATCATCAATGAAAACAATCATGAAAGGATCCAAATAGGGATTAAATACCCGATTTATCAAATCCATAAATGCTGCTGGGGCATTTGTCAAGCCAAATGACATCACTAGAAACTCATAATGCCCGTACCGAGTCTGGAAAGCTGTCTTAGGGACATCTGATGCCCTAATTTTCAACTGATGGTAGCCAGATCACAAATCAATCTTCGAAAACACTTTGTCACCCTGAAGCTGATCAAATAAGTCATTAATCCTCGACAAGGGATACTTATTATTGCTGGTAACTTTGTTCAACTGTCGATAATCTTTACACATCCATATTCTTCTTTATAAACGACACTGGCGCACCCCAGGGCGAGACACTAGCTCTAATGAATCCTTTATCAAGCAAATCCTGCAACTGCTCCTTCAGTTTCTTCAACTCTGGTGGTGCCATATGGTATGGTGGAACAGAAATGGGCTGAGTTCTCGGAGCCAAGTCAATACAAAAATCAATATCCCTATCGGGTGGCATCCCTGGCAGATCTGCATGAAACACTTATGGAGACTCATGCACAACAGGTACTGAATCCATGGAAGGAACCTCCGCACTAGAATCACGAACATATGCCAAATATGCTAGATACCCCTTCTCGACCATATGTCGAGCCTTCATAGTAGAATGTCGAGGAGTCCCCATTCATTCTAATCGGGGCAACCCCGGCATGGCTAAGGTCACCATCTTGGCATGATAGTCCAATATAGCATGATAAGATGACATCCAATCCATGCCCAAAATAACATCAAAGTCCACCATATCAAGAAGTAGGAGATCTACACTAGTCTCAAGGCTCCCGATAGAAACCACACAAGAGTGATAAACACGATCTACAATAATAGAATCTCCCACAGGCATGGACACATATACAGGAGCACTCAAAGAATCACGAGGCACAATCAGATATAAAGCAAAATAGGATGACAGTAAGTAGAGCCCGCATCAAATAGAACTGAAGCATCTCTATGGCAAACTGGAACAATACCTGTGATGAAGGCGTCACATGACTCTTCCTCAGGTCTAGCTGGGAATGCATAAAAATAGGGTTGGGCCCCACCACTCTCACCTCCGCCCCTCGGACGACCCCTAGCTGGCTGGCCTCTGCCTTTAATGGCTTGACCTCCACCTCTAACAACCTGACCCCCGCCTCTAGCTGGCTGTGCGGACAGTGGAGCAACCAATGCTGGCATGATGGCACGAGAACTGTGCTGATGTATGCTGCTCATCAATCTAGGGCAACACCTCCTGATGTGACCTATGCCCCCACACTCAAAGCAATTCCTCGGCTGCTGAAGCTACTGAAGATGAGACTGACCATGATGGCCCGGATAACCACTGTAGTAACTCTGTAGTGGTGGTTCACTGATAGGAGCTGAAGGTGCACTGAATGCTGGCTGCTCAGGACGAGACCCATAGGAACCACAACCGCATGAAGCACCGTGGGCTACCTGAAGAGCTGACTGAATCATTCTAGTAGGGGGGGCCTCTACCAAAAGAACCTCTTCCTCCAGATGAGGCACAACTGAAGCCACCGAAATGACATGGTCTCTTCTCAAACGTCGACCCTCTATCCCGACCACGAAGAATCTCGATCCTTCTAGAATTCTCTATGGCCTTCTGGAAAGAAATATCATCCCCTGTCTCTTTGGCCATCTGAAGCATGATGCCGAAGGTAAGACTATCAACAAACCACCTCACCCTCTCTCTATATGTAGGAATCAACATAGCTGCATGACGGGCCAGGTCAACAAATCTGGTCTCGTACTAGGTGACGGTCATGCCACCCTGTTGAAGGCGCTCAAACTGCCTATGGTACTCCTCTCTCAGAGTGAAAAGAATAAACTTCTCCTGAAATAGCTGCGAAAACTGATCCCAGGTAAGTGAAGGTGAACCAGCTGGTCTGCTCCACTCAAAATCCTGCCACCACCTCTTGGCAGAACCGGCCATCTAGAACACTACAATGTTGACCCCATTGGTCTCAATAATACCCAGTTGCGTAACATCTCGTGGCAACGGTCCAAGTAATCTTGTGGGTCCTCAGAGGGTGCACTGCTATAATGAACAAGAAAGAGCTTGGTGAACTTATTCAACCTCATCAATCCCTCAGAAGATATCGCGGGCCTCTCCTCGGGATATATAGCAACTATGGGTTGAGCTACCCCAGCTGCTAGAGCTTCCGGAGTCTTGTATAAGGGATCCATCTGCTTCGGAGTGTGAGTGGCGGGATTCTATGCTCCTCCCCCAGTCTGAGAGATGGTTGGTGCCATTGGAAATTCTCCGGTCTGAGCCACTCTCCATGAGTCCAACTAAGCGGACTAGAGCGTCCTGAAGTACGAGACTGACTATGAATCCCTCTGGGATCTGAGCGTGTCCAACCTGAGCGGTTTGAACTGGGACCTCCTCCTCATGGTCAGGCTGAGGCTCCACCATGGGTGCTACAGCTGCTCGTGCTCTTGGCTGAGCTATGCCTCTACCTCGACCCCGGCCCCTACCCCTGGTAGTGGTTGCAACTAGGGTTTCTTGCTCGTACCCAGCTGTACACGTTGTGCAAGTTCTCACCATTAGCGAGAGAACATGAGTAAAATGGTTCAAACTTCAATAATAGAAATAAACTATACGATAGAGAAAGAAAGAAGTGAAATTTTCCCAAAGCCTTATAGCCTCTAAAAGATAAGTACAGACGTCTCTACACCGATCCTCCAGACCTTACCAAGCTTGCTCATGACTCATCAGACCTAGGCAACCTAGTGCTCTGACACCACCTTGTCACGACTCGGAATTCCCACCATCGGGACCGTGATGGCGCCTAACATTTTACTTGCTAGGCAAGCCAACGTTAGCTATAATTATTAACCATTTTTAATAATTCAAATTAAATGATAACAATAAAACTGAATGGTTTGAAATAAGGTGATAAACTAATAAACGACGTAACCAAAATATAATCCAGAAGCTGGTGTCACGAATACATGAGTGTCTAGAGTAACAACAACAACATACCAAGTATTATCCCATACCGTATGGTCTGGGGAGGGTAGTGTGTACGCAGACCTTACCCGTACCTTGTGAGGATAGAGAGGTTGTTTCAATAGACCCTCGTCTCCGGAAAGTATAAGAACCATATTAATGAAAATATAGGCAAGAAGAGACAGTACCAAAAATCCATATAAAAGCAGGATAAAATAAAAAGATAGTAAAGTGGTCAACAATAAAAGAAAATAACAGAAACCTACTACCAACAGAAAGCGAGACTGCGTGCCCATACTATTGTTATGAACACTCTATACTACCTACTCAACTATTCTAATCCCCGACCTCCATACCTTTCTATCAAGGGTCATGTCCTCGGTCAGCTGAAGTTGCGCCATGGCTTGCCTAATCACCTCTCCCCACCTATTCTTTGGCCTACCTCTACCTCTCTGTAGGCCCTCCAATGTCAACCTTTCACATCTCCTCACCGGGGCGTCTGTGCTCCTCCTCCTCACATGACCAAATCACCTAAGCCGCGCTTCCCACATCTGGTCCTCAATAGGGGCCATACCCACTTTGTCGCGAATGACCTCATTTCTAATCCTATCTAACCTAGTGTGTCTGTACATCCATCTCAACATCCTCATCTCTGCTACCTTCATCTTCTGGACATGAGCGATCTTGACTAGCCAACACTCAGCCCCATACAATATCGTTGGTCTGACCACCACTCTGTAGAACTTACCCTTAAGTTTCGGTGGCACCTTCTTGTCACACAAAACACCGGAAGCGAGTCTCCATTTCATCCATCCTGCCCCAATACGATGTGTGACATCTTCATCAATCTCCCTATCCCCCTGAATAATAGACCCAAGGTACTTAAAACTCCCTCTCCTAGGGATGACCTGCGAGTCCAGCCTTACCTCTCCTTCCCCTCCTTGAGTCTCACCACTGAACATACACTCCAAGCATTCTGTCTTGGTCCTGCTCAACTTGAAACCTTTAGATTCCAAGGTCTGCCTCCATACCTCTAATTGCGCGTTCACACCGTCTCATATCTTGTCAATCAATACAATTTCATCTACAAATAACATGCACCAAGACACCTCCCCTTGGATGTGGTGCGTAAGTACATCCATTACCAGAGCAAACAAAAAAGGGCTGAGTGCCGACCCATGATGCAACCCCATCATAACCAGAAAATGGTCCGAGTCCCCACCCACCATCATCACTCGGGTCTTTACTCCATCATATATGTCCTTAATCAACCTAACGTAGGCAACATGTACACCTCTAGCTTCCAAATATCTCCACAAAACCCCCCTCAGAACTTTATCGTATGCCTTTTCTAAGTTGATGAACACCATATGCAAGTCCTTCTTTCTCTCCCTATACTGCTCCATCAATCTCCTAACAAGGTTGATGGCTTCTGTAGTCGAACGCCTTGGCATAAACCCAAACTGGTTCTCAAAAATAGACACACTCCTCCTCATCCTTAGCTCTACCATTCTCTCCCAGACTTTCATAGTATGGCTAAGAAGCTTGATACCCTTAGTTATTGTAATTTTGGATATCACCCTTGTTCTTGTATACAGGAACCATCATGCTCCACCTCCACTCTTCGGGCATCTTTTTCGTTCTAAAAATGACATTAAATATCCTGGTGAGCCACTCCAAGCCTGCCTTACCCGTACTCTTCCAAAACTCCACCGGGATTTCATCCGGCCCGGCCGCTTTCTCCTGCTCATCTTATGCATAGCCCCCTCAACTTTATCAACTCTAATCCTCCTACAACACCCAAAGTTACAATGACTCCCGGATAGTTCCAAATCACCCAGTACAATTCTCCTGTCCCCTTCCTCGTTCAAGAGACTATGGAAGTAGGTCTGCCATCTCCGACGGATAAGCCCCGCATCCAACAAAACTCTACCTTCTTCGTCCTTGATGCACTTTACTTGGTCCAAGTCACGCGCCTTCCTTTCTCGTGCCTTGGATAAACTGAACAACCTCATATCCACATCTCGACCCTCGAGTTCCTCATACAAACGACTAAAAGCTGTAGTTTTGGCCGCCGTAACTGCTAGCTTTGCCTCTTTCTTAGCCAACTTATAATGCTCCCTACTCGCTCTCTCCTCCTCCTCGTCTACACTTTCTACTAGCTTCAGATACGCTACTTTCTTGGTTTTTACTTTTCCTTGCACCTCTCCATTCCACCAGCAGTCTCCCTTGTGACCACCAGAGTGACCCCGATGGTGTCTAGAGTACTACAGATAATTCTGAATAAAACACAACTGTTTGAATCAAAGTAAACAGCTAGGATGACAAAGAAGGGGACTTTAGGGATGCGGATGTCGTGCAACTATATCTCAAGTCTCCACAGATAGCTAGATCCGAGAAATCTCACTCAGCGCTATTAGGACCAACTTCGGTATTTGCACAAGAAGTACAAAGTGTAGTATGAGTACAACTGACTCCATGTACTCTGTAAGTGCCGAACCTAACCTCTACGAAGTAGTAACGAGACTAAGGCGGGTCACTTACAATAACCTGTATGCAATAATAATAATAATAATAATAATAATAATAATAATAATAATAATAATAATAATAATAATAATAATAATAATAATAATAATAATAATAATAATAATAATAATAATAATAATAATAATAATAATAATAATAATAATAATAATAATAATAATAATAATAATAATAATAATAATAATAATAATAATAATAATAATAATAATAATAATAATAATAATAATAATAATAATAATAATAATAATAATAATAATAATAATAATAATAATAATAATAATAATAATAATAATAATAATAATAATAATAATAATAATAATAATAATAATAATAATAATAATAATAATAATAATAATAATAATAATAATAATAATAATAATAATAATAATAATAATAATAATAATAATAATAATAATAATAATAATAATAATAATAATAATAATAATAATAATAATAATAATAATAATAATAATAATAATAATAATAATAATAATAATAATAATAATAATAATAATAATAATAATAATAATAATAATAATAATAATAATAATAATAATAATAATAATAATAATAATAATAATAATAATAATAATAATAATAATAATAATAATAATAATAATAATAATAATAATAATAATAATAATAATAATAATAATAATAATAATAATAATAATAATAATAATAATAATAATAATAATAATAATAATAATAATAATAATAATAATAATAATAATAATAATAATAATAATAATAATAATAATAATAATAATAACAGAAAAGGAAGAAAGTGGAAGTAAAGCAGTTAACTCATAAAAACAAATTCGAAATCCAACTACCAGAGAGCCCAGAATAACAAGTCTCATAAACGCATCCCAAAAATACTGAGGCAAATCCAACAATCACCAACAAATACAACATACACAATCCATTGCGGTACGCAACTCGATCCCACCATATCATCATCTGTCAATATCATAGTTCATCCTTATTCTGCCATTTCAATTCATTACCTTTCAATTTTCGTTGCGGCGTGTAACCTGCTCCCCAAACAATTTCAATCAACAATAGCAACTCAAAAACAAAAATTTACATGAATTTCTACATCAAGAGAGTAAATGTACGAAGCAATGAAAAATCACATAATAATCAAAGAATCTCTAACAACTCAAATGTCTCAACCTTACCAACTCATCGGTATCTATCAATTAGACAACTCATACAAGTAAAACCACGTTATAGAAACAACAAATATTACAAAACTATAAGGCAAGTAAGACATATCAAAATTTAGATATTTCAATTAAAACAAGTAGCAAGTAAGCATGGAGTCATGGAATAGATGGTTATTTAAATACAAGAATAACTAAATGACAAGTAACAATTATGGCATAGATGTCAATAAAGCATGTAGCAATTAAGTCATAAAACAAGATATATTATGAATTAACGAAAATATGGAAGCAAATAACATAACAACGTATATACACTCGTCACCTCGCATATACGTCGTTTCCCACATAATTCACATAACATGTAGTTCAAGGTTTCCTAATTCCCTAAATTCAAGGTTGGACCAACACTTACCTCACTCGGCAACTCAAACAATCAATCTATCATGGCCTTGCCTTTTGAACAAGCCTCCACACCAACCTAATCTAGCAAATTATTGACCAAATGATTAAAAAATAAACTTTAAAAACTACCCACAAATGAAAGAGGTTCAATTTTGATCATTTTTTAAAAAGTCAACAGAAGTCAACCCTGGGCCCGCTTGGTCAAAACCCGAGGTTCGGACCAAAATCCGTTACTCATTCATCCCCAAGCCTGGTTATCTAATTTGTTCTGAAATCCGACCTCAATTCGAGGTGTAAATCTCACTTTTACAAAAATTCTCAATTTTACCCAAATCCCTAATTTCTACCATGAAAATCCTAAAATTGATGTTGAAATCTCAGGAAATGTAATGGATAATTGAAAATAAATGGATTAAAGTCACTTACCAATGAATTTGGGAAGAAAAGTCTCTTGAAAAATCACCTCTAGAGTATTTAAGGTTGAGAAATTGTGTGAAATGAGCTAAGTCTCGTTTTCCCCCTCTTTTACCCAGCTGCAGGTGTCGTAATTGCGAAGTCATATTCGCAATTGCGAACACCGCAAATACGAGACAAGGGTCGCAAATGCGAACCTTGTCACAGAAGAACAGAAGTCGCAAATGCGACAAAAAAATCGCAATTGCGAAGACACCACCATCGCAAATGCGGCCAGGAGCTTCGCAAATGCGAAGCAGGCTACACTGAGTCGCAAATGCGACTCTGATAGTTCGCAAATGCGAATATGTTCCTCGCAAATGCGAGATTACCTAGTCCATCCCATGCTCGCAAATGCGAACTCTTGTTCGCAAAAGCGAGGCTCGCAATTGCAAGCCAGACCTTGCAAATGCGAGATCTGCAGCAGACACCAGAGCTGGTATTGCACCAACAATCTTCACATTAGCAAAACTCATCTGAAACACGTCTGAAACTCACCCGAGCCCCTCGGGCTCCAAACCAAATATGCACACAAATGTAATAACATCATAAGAACTTGCTCGTGCAATCAAATCACCAAAATAACATCTAAATCAACAAATCAACCCTCAAAACGAATGAAATTTCAAAGTAAACTTAAGAATAACTATAATCACATTTAAACGTCCAAATCATGTCAAATCAATTCTGAATTGCACCAAATTTTGCAGGCAAGTTTCAAACAGCGCTACAGACGTATTCCAAGTTTCAATATCAAAATCTGAACCCGTTAGCTAAGAAGTCAACTTACGGTCAAACTTAGTAAATTTTCAAACCTTCAAAATGTTAGTTTTCGGCAAAATGAGTCAAATCAATTTAGGGACCTCCAATTTCAATTCTGGGCATATGCCCAAGTCCAAAATCACGATACGGACTTACTGAAATCGTCAAAATACCGATCCGAGGCCGTTTTCACAAAATATTGACCGTGATCAACTCGAGTTGTTTTTAAAGCCAAAAATCATATTTTTTTCAAATTTTCACATAAAAGCTTTTTAAATAGTGACACGGACTACTCAGGCAAACCAAAAAACATCAAACAAAGCTAACTGAGGTCTCGGAACACGGAATTAAAGGCTAATACTCAAAATGATCTATCGGGTAATCAGATGGACAAAGAAAAATGGTCATTTTTCCTGTAGTATTAGTAACACTATATATTTGTATCATGCCATCAACTTAGTAGGTACAGAGAGAAAAGGGGATGTAAATTAGAGAAATGTCTTCATGAGAAAATAAGTTTATCTACATATTCAACAAAGCTTAGATAAAAAAGGATTTTGTATTATTTGTTTAAAGACAAATTTATATTATTGAGAATGGGGATGAGCAGTATAGAATTAAACTGACCAGTCAGAACTCTTTATATGTCAATCTTTTTTTTTTTTGGTAGAAGAAACACATCTTATAACGTTACTGGATTAAGTAAATATATTTCCGGTCATGTAATCTAATTCCCTTCCTCTGTTAATGTATCATCTCCAGTTGAGGACTAAAAATAATACTACTAAAGTATCAATTATACAATTTGCAGTTGTGACTATAACTTTAGCTCTCTTGGAGTTGCCATTTGTCGGTGAAACTGAAATCTTTCTACTACAGTCCTATTAGAAATGACGCAGGTAGAGATCCCTGGAAGGCAATATGGTGAAGAAGATACCTTAAAAGTAGCTGTCATCAATTGGAGTAGCCTATGGTGCAATTCTGCCATTTGATGTGTGAAAGAAGGAGAAAACAGTAAGCCACTTACTTCTTCACTGTGAGATGGCTAAGAGATCTAGAACATGGTACTAACATCATTTGGAATGACACTACTCCTAAAGTGGTTTTCTCAACTTCAAAGGGAGTAATGTTATTATCCAATTACCTTCTCCTCTTTCATTTGACATTTGGAAGTTCTATTATCTGGAGTGTGCCTCAATTCTTATGAAATTTTAAATACCTTAATAGGGCATGGGAGACATTTCTACAAAACTTATTTGATTTAAATCCTATGGCAGGAAAGTTGACGTTCAATGCTCATGGAGCATGAAAGCAGCTCTATAGGTGGCTTTGGTGCACTGTCTGAAAAAAGCTTCTGATATTTGTGAGAGCAAGAATTAAAGGAAACAAAAATTAATAGGTTATAATCCCTTGGATATATTGTTTAAATTCGTAATTCTTTTGGTTTGTTGAATTCTTTTAAATGAGTAGTGGAACTCTAATAGTGTTTAATAAGTACCGTTCACAAGAGCAAATTGGTGTTGTTTAATAACTGTACACTGAACTTTTCTTCCTATAAAATATGATGATGTATAAACATTCGTGTCTACTACATTCAAACTTATGCTCTTACTTTGCCAGCAACATTTCTGAGACTTTAAATTTCTTCATGTTATTTGTTCCTGATTCCGCTATTCTCTCAAAACGTTGAATATCCACAGGATGTTGTTGGGCCCGTGCTTAGTACGGACATACAATTCTAGTAATGGTATACATACATGATTAACAATATTCAGTCAATACCAAGTAGGTAGATGTCCTTACTCCTTCCACCAAAAAATCATCTGAAATCAAATTTCGATGGAGATTTTGACGTGTCAAATTGAAGTGAAAAAAGAACTGCACGCGGATTTGGATTCACATGACACGCGGACAGGCCTAAACCGACCAAACTCTTTAATTAGCTGTATAAAACTCTTTAGTCTATAGATTTAGTTGACTGAACAGAATTTGAAAATGAAATCAGTTCTTCCTAAGCTCCTCCTGTACCAAAACCCTGGTGCACACCACCATGTATTCTTGAAACAAAAATCAAAATGCCAAATGTGCTTACCTGTTAGGTCCATGTGTATTGTTATGCGGCGCCTTCCTGAAATTCCTTGGAAGGGCGACGTAAGGCTAGGCAACCGATGTCAGTACGGTTGCTGTCCGCCAACTGAGGTCCCCTCCGTATGCTAGACTAGATTGTTAGTGCCGTACGGAAAAACCAATGTCATGAGCAATTGAAAGAGAGCAGAAAAGAGAATTGAGAATGAAAGAAAGCTTGATTGCATTGAATGAAAACTATTACAGAAAACAAGACGGTGTCGGGGGGAGAGACACCAGTACAGAGAATTGTTTGCTTGCTTGAAAGTTTTGATTGCTTGGTTCCCTTAATAATGCTTAAAAAAAATAAACCAAAGTTACATGACTAGACCTATAAAAGCTGGAAAATCACACTTAAAGAAAATGCAGCAAAACTACTCTATATTTACAATGAAAAGGACTTAGTCTTCTACAAAGCAGCAGTAAGTCCGTTGGCAGCAACTTTGTCTTAAGCATCAGGGTCTGCGCGCGCGGCATTGTCTGCGCGCGCGGCGCTGTTGGCTTTTGCCTGTGGCTGGGCGCTGGCGATAGCTATCGGTGGGGCGACAGAGGCACATGCGCGCTTGTCACTTGGAGCTGCCGAGACCATGGGGCCGACCGTGGCGACGGGCGTTGGGAGGCTGGCCAGGACGCCACGGGGCGCGTCCAAGGGATCATGGGGCATGGTTGGAAAGCCGCCCATGACATTCTCCCCCACCTGAGTTGGCGACTTCCTCGGCGCCTTCCTTGCAAGGTAATCATCAATCAGGCTCTTGTAGGCTTTGAGGTTTGTTCCCCTCTCCCAAGTATTCTCCTCTGCATCACATCCCTGCCATTTCACCAAGAACTCCTGGTGATCTTTTCTTGAGGCGTGAATCACTCGATCATCAAGAATAGCTTCAGCACGCCTTTTCCGGTTGAATTGGGGCCTCGAATACTTGGTATTGTGAGTTGGCTTCGTGAAGGATCCTCCATATCTTCCCGAAAAGGTTTCAGGAGACTGACATGGAAAACAGGATGGATTTTCCACCAAGCTGGGGTATCCACCCGGTATGCAACTTTCCCAATGCGCCTTTCAATGGACAAGGGTCCAATATATTTTTGCAATAGGCGAGGGTCATGGACCCCTGCAAACAAGTACCGCTTTGGGATTTTGACCATCACTTTGTCTCCCACCTGGTATTCCACAAAGCGGCGATTCTGATCAGCATGCCTCTTCATCCGCTTTTGGGCTTTGACAAGATAGCTCCGCACTATCTCCAAATTTTGCTTCCATTCTTTTGAGAAGCTGGCAGCCCGAGGAGATTTTGACATGTTTGGTGCGTTCACTGTGTGTGGGAGTAGCGGTTGCTGTCCGGTAACAATTTCAAAAGCGCTTTTGTTGGTACTTGAGCTCTTTTGTGAATTGAAACACAGTTGAGCAGCATCCAGAAGCTTCACCCAATTCTTCTGCGATCCGGTCACAAAGTGCCGGAGATATTCCTCTAGCATGCCATTGAATCGCTCCGTCTGGCCATCAGATTGCGGATGAAAACTTGAGCTATGACTCAATTTTGACCCGAGGCACTTAAAGAGTTGGGTCCAAAAATTGCTAGTGAAGCGTGAGTCGCGATCACTAACAATGTCTTTAGGTAAGCCCCAATACTTGACGACATGAGAGAAGAATAGTCGAGCTGTATCTTCTGCTGATATATATTGTGGGGCTGCTATAAAGGTAGCATACTTGGAAAACCGATCCACCACAACCAAGATAGTTGTGAGATCTCCGACCTTGGGCAATCCGGTGATGAAGTCCAGGGAAACGCTTTCCCAAGGTCTTTTTGGTACAGCTAGTGGTTCCAAGAGCCCTGCCTGCGTCAAGCGGTCTGACTTATCTTTCTGGCATACTAGACAAGTCTTCACATACTGAGCGACGTCATCGACCATTTGAGGCCAATAATATGCACGGCGAAGTAATGCCATGGTGCGTTCCTCGCCGGGATGACCGGCCCACAAAGTATCGTGGCATTCTGCAAGAAGAGTCCGTCGCAGATCTCCTCCTTTAGGAACATAAAGTCGGTTCCCTTTCACCTTCAGGAACCCATCTTCGGTGTAGAACTGGCGAGTCTTGCCCTGTCCTACCAAATCAACCAAATACTGTGCAGCAGGATCCTTGATGAGTAGATCCTGTATCTGGTCTTTTATGGTGGTGGTTACTTCGCTTCCCTTTAGGGCGGCGAGAACACACATCGATGCTAGATCAGCTCTCCGACTGAGTGCATCAGCAACATGATTGGTCTTTCCACTTCGGTACTCCAGGTTGAAGTGAAATTCCGCTAGGAGTTCCTGCCACCTAGCCTGTCGTCCATTCAGCTTTGGCTGGGTCATGAAATGGCTAACGGCTGTATTGTCTGTCTTGACCACGAATGGGGCTCCCAGTAGATAATGCCTCCAAAGGCGTAAGCAATGAACGACAGCCAATAATTCTTTCTCATGGGCGGCATAGCGTCGCTCTGCATCCTTCAGTTTCCGGCTCTCGTACGCTACGGGATGCCCTTCTTGTAGCAATACTCCACCAAGTGCATAGTCGGAGGCATCCGTTTGCACTTCGAATGGCTTGGCCAAGTCAGGGAGGGCCAAGACTGGGCTACTAGACATAGCCATCTTCAATGCGTCGAAGGCTTCTGCCCGCTTGGGGCCCCAATCCCACGGGGTGGCCTTCTTGAGAAGTTCTGGCAGCGGCACTGCAATGAGGGAGTAACTTTTCACAAACCGCCGATAGAAGTTGCATAGGCCAAGGAACGACTTCAAGGCATGTATATCCTTAGGAGGCGGCCATTCTGTAATGGCCTGAATCTTCTGCTGGTCCATCTTGATCCTTCCTTCCTCAATGACATGTCCGAGGAAGTCAATTTGTTTCTGAGCAAAGGAGCACTTGGATAGCTTCGCATATAATTCGTGCTCCCGCAATCGGGCTAGGACCTTCCGCAAATGCTCCAGGTGTTCTTCTAGTGTCTGGCTATATACCACAATATCATCCAAATAAACCACGACGAATTCATCAATGTATTCTCGGAAGACTTGGTTCATCAAGGTGCAAAATGTGGCTGGCGCGTTAGTCAAGCCAAAGGGCATAACCAGGAAGTCGTACGACCCATATCTTGTCACACAGGTCGTCTTGTGCTCATCACCATCTGCAATCCGAACTTGCCAATAACCTGTCCTCAGGTCTATTTTGGTGAATACCGTCGCACCACCCAGTCTATCAAACAAGTCTGCCATTAGCGGAATAGGGTACTTGTTTTTCACGGTGATTTTGTTTAGAGCCCGGTAATTCACGTAGAGTCGTAAACTACCATCATGTTTCTTTTGGAATAGCACAGGGGACCCGTATGGGGACTTAGAGGGCACAATGATCCCTGTGTCTAGCATTTCCGTCAATTGTCTCCGAAGCTCGGTGAGTTCGGGTTGTGACATTCTGTATGGCGCCCGGGCAGGTGGCTTCGCACCCGGCACCAACTCAATCTCATGGTCCACAGTTCGCCTAGGCGGAAGACGCTTTGGCATGTCTTGTGGCATGATGTCTTCAAATTCCAGAAGTAACTCCTTCACGGGTGCAGGAATGGGACCCGAGGAGCGTTCTATATCTTCCATGCAGAGGGTAGCCAGGAACGTGGGTTCATGTCTTTTTACCCCCTTCTTCAACTGCAAGGCCGAGATGTTCTCGGCTGCCATCTTCATGGGAATGCACGGAATAATGCAGGGCTTGGCCCCATTTGCCCCCATCATCAGTAGCATGTCTGCATATGGTGCGGGCACGGTATTGGTTTGTCTCAGGAATTCCAACCCCACGATTAACTCAAAGTCATCTATGATCACTACGCGCAGGTTGAACTTCCCTTCATAAAGGCCAAGCTTCACTGGTACTTCTTTGGCTATTCCACCCACTGGTTGAGGTGGTGAGTTGATAGCCTTCACACGGCCTTTGCCCTTTCCTACAACTAGTCCAAGACGCTCCACCTGAGTCGAGGCTAAGTAGTTGTGGGTGGCACCCGTGTCTATCATTGCCCGAATGGGCTTGCCATTTACCTTCATGTCAACGAACATTAGGGTCCTCTCTTGATGAGGAGGAGTCCTCAAATTCGCCTTCTTATTTCCTTTCCTGGCAATTGGACAGGGGTCCTTCTTCTTGCGGATACCGGCACTGGTTCCCGCTAAGGGCTCAGAAATGGAGCCAACAATTGCATTGAATGCACCTACTGGCTCGGTCTGGTCCGCATCATCGGCGTCGTTATCCGTCCCATCCTCAAAAGCTTGATGGGCGTTCATCTGTGCATGTGGACATTCATTATTCCAATGTGGTCCGCCGCAATGGCGACATCCTGAGGGGGCTTCCTCCCCCGATCATTGTTGTTAGATGCAGCACTAGTACTGCCGGAAGAGGGAGTCTTGGATTTGGGTGCACTCCGGTCTCCTCCACTTCTGCTAGGGCCACTAGTGTTTGGTTGGCCCCCTTTGTATCCTCCTCGGACAGGCTGTTGAGGCCTATCCTTCCGGGCTTCCACTTGGTAATCCCCAAGGCACTCTGCTGCTTGGATTGCCTTAGGCAACGTGTCTACCCTTTGTCTCTGCAACTCCATCCGGGCATAAGGTTTCAACCCTTCCAGGAAGGTGAAGAGTTTGTCTTTGTCCCCCATGTCACGGATGTTCAGCATGAGCGCGGAGAATTCCCGCACGTAATCTCGCACTGATTTGGTCTGGCGGAGCTCCCGCAACTTTCTCCTGGCATTGTACTCAACATTTTCGGGGAAGAACTGTAGGCGTATGGCTGCCTTCAGTTCCGCCCATGTGTCGAGGGCATCTTCACCTGCCTTGATGGCTTCGTACTTCACCCGCCACCAGAGTTTGGCATCACCCTGAAGATACATGGCAGCAGTTGCTACCTTCTTAGCTTCTTCCAGGCTTCCCACGGCATCGAAGTATTGCTCGATGTCGAAAATGAAATTTTCCACTTCTTTGGCATTCCGAGCTCCACTGTATGGCTTTGGCTCAGGAATTTTCAGCTTTTGTGCCATGGGGGCGAGGTTCACACCACCCCCAAATTGGTTTCCGCCTCCTCGAAGTAGGCCTTGTAAAGCAGCATTGACAACATTGAGCTGGCCTGTCAAGTTGTCTATGGTTTGTTGCATGGCAGTCACCCTGTCTGCCTCTTGTTCCCTGTTGGCTAAATCCTCGGCACGCTCCTGCTGAGGGACCTCAAATTTATCAAATATTTCAGCTGCCTCTGTGGCTGCTGTTTGTCGGTCTCCTTCAGAGTCGCGGCTGATGTTTTCTATGTCAACTTCGGCCTGGATGAGTCTGCGGTCCAGGTCGTCCAACCTTTGCACTAGGCTGGTCTTTAGATCGGGCACCATTTCCATGATGGGCCGTAATGCGTCAACCGTTCCCTCAAGGGTCGCGATGCGATCCCCATAATTCACCATGGTCAGAAATGGTGGTAATTGCAATGTAATCCCCCGTCCGATGTCGAGCCTAAGCTCTGATACCAACTGTTACACGACGCCTTCCTGAAGTTCCTTGGAAGGGCGACGTAAGGCTAGGCAACCGATGTCAGTACGGTTGTTGTCCGCCAACTGAGGTCTCCTCCGTACGCTAGACTAGATTGTCAGTACCGTACGGGAAAACCAATGTCATGAGCAATTGAAAGAGAGCAAAAAAGAGAATTGAGAATGAAAGAAAGCTTGATTGCATTGAATGAAAGCTATTACAGAAAACAAGACGGTGTCGGGGGGGGGAGAGACACCAGTACAGAGAATTGTTTGCTTGCTTGAAAGTTTTGATTGCTTGGTCCCCCTTAATAATGCTTAAAAAAAATAAACCAAAGTTACATGACTAGACCTATGAAAGCTAGAAAATCACACTTAAAGAAAATGCAGCAAAACTACTCTATATTTACAATGAAAAGGACTTAGTCTTCTATAAAGCAGCAGTAAGTCCGTTGGCAGCAACTTTGTCTTTAGCATCAGGGTCTGCGCGCGCGGCATTGTCTGCGCGCGCGGCGCTGTTGGCTTTTGCCTGTGGCTGGGCGCTGGCGATGGCTATCGGTGGGGCGACAGAGGCACATGGGCGCTTGTCACTTGAAGCTGCCGAGACCACGGGGCCGACCGTAGCGACGGGCGTTGGGAGGCTGGCCAGGACGCCACGGAGCGCGTCCAAGGGGTCATGGGGCATGGTTGGAAAGCCGCCCATGACAGTATAAATACTGCAACTGCAACCAAGAGGAAAAATGGGCAGGACCCAGTTGGGGTTAATGAGGATAAGATTGAGTCTGTCGGGTATAGGCGTGTAAAGGCAGTTGATGTATCCGGTATATTTGACTTCTTTCTGTTTAATTCTGATTGATCGTCTAAGGAATTTAGGAGAGAAAATGTCCAAAATAGTTTATTTCTTTAGTCCATATTTTTATAACAAAACGGTGCACTTATGATCTCTGTCCAAACTTCCGTGAGTTTTAAACGGAGTCATTTTCTGTTCCCAGCAAGTGATAGGTGAGTCAGGAAAAGAGCTTGGCTAGGTTGACCAGGAAAACGCATAAGAGCAGATGTCAAAAGCAGATGTAGCCTTTCGGCAATGAGTTTATTTGAGCCCAATAATTTTTAACATATGTGAAAAATTAATGAAATGTTAATAAATTGAGTACTAATTTGAATCCATAATTTTAAAAATTTAAAGGTTAGATCCATCAAGGTCCCAAGCAGTTCCAAAGAATTTAGCAAAACTATATCAACCATCTCTTTATATGAATCTGCACACTCAGAAACTAGTAGTGAGACATTTTCCAGTACTTCGTAATTTATTGGTAAAAATTGAATCTACAAGAATTCATAAAACATAGCAGTGAGACGCTTTGCAAGACTTAATTTAGAGATAAAAACGGAACTTACAAGAGAAACGAACCAGGATTTTGTTCTCTTCAAAGCAAAGAATACCACAAATTTTCCTCTTCTAATTTTGCTTTCATTTGTAGAGACTTGAACATTTTAATTTCCTCTTGCTGATTCAGTGATTTATAAAAGCGTTTGAAGGCTTAGCTGATAAAAATATTCCTTTTTTTTGTTGTTTTCTTGCATATAATGGTGTTGCTGCAGCAGGTTCAGAGATTTATCACAAATTCTGTTTTAGGGGCGGTTCCTTTAGTATATTTCTGTGTAAATTTTTGGATGCTTGAAACCCTATATTGGAAATGAAATGGGAGAGAATGGAGCAGAATCAAGAATGGATATGAAAGATTCAATAGTTGATCCTAACTAGTTTAGGTTTGAGGCTTAGTTGACTAAGCCAGTAGTAACTCTTGGCTCGTGAGATCACTCATCTCCGAACTTCTCCTATGGTTTCTGTTTGGTTTATTGCATTAAGCCTTTTGATGCTATTACATACTTTGTTTAGCTGATCAATTGGTCTCTTGCTCCTTTAAATTCGGCTTTATGCTGCCCAATTCCTTTCCTCATTATAAATGCAATAATTTGTGCTGCAGACTCGGTCGAATGGGAACCTGGAAAAACTTTCTCAGTCAATAACTCCGAAGTGTTGAAGATCTTGACCTACAATGTATGGTTTAGAGATCTAGAGACGCACAAGAGGATGAAAGCTCTAGGTGACTTCGTTGAATTGCATTGCCCGGATGTTATGTGCTTTCAGGTTTTCATCATTTACCTATATATATATATATTAAGTTTTATATCTTAGTTAAACTTGTTATATTGTAGAAAAGAAGTGTTTCATTAGCAATTAGTATGTTGCCTTAACTACTCATTATTTACCTATATGTCAATATGCAAGAGAAACTATGCCTTGCATGAAAGTTAATTGACTCTGTAAGTTGTTCTTCATCACTTATCCAGGAGGTTACTCCAAAAATATGACATTTTTCAGCACTCTAGTTGGTGGAAAATGTATTCCTGTTCAATTCCAAAGGAGAAAAACTTTCGGAGAAGTTACTTCTGCATGCAGGTGATTTGATGTCAACCTGTTTTGGGAACTACAACTGTTCTGGTATTCTTGAGAGTCCCATTCCTGCAGTCCCGTACCACAACAGAGCTTTCAAGTTGAAACATCTCAATAATTGCCCAACATGAACTTGCAGTTTCCTTGAAACTTCAGTTTATTTCTAATTAAACTTGTTCTTTGACAAACTTTTGCAGTTAAGCAAACTTGGAGTGAAATCCTACAGTTGCAAACCATTTAGCAATTCGATAATGAGAAGGGAACTCTGCATTGCTAAGATCGAAGTTCAGAAAGATAAGACGATGGTTGTTGCTACCAGCCATCTTGAGTGTCCCATTCCTGAGCCACCCACGTGGGACCAAATGTTCAGCAAGGAACGTGTGGAGCAAGCCAAGGAAGCTCTCAAGTTACTTAACAGAAAACAAAATGTAGTTTTTTGTGGTGACATGAACTGGGATGCAAAATGGGATGGTCAATTTCCTCTACCCAATGGTTGGATTGATGCTTGGGAAAAAATGAAGCCCGAGGAAATTGGATGGACATATGACACCAAGTCAAACATAATGTTAAGTGCTAACTAGAAACTACAGAAACGTTTGGACAGGTGTGTTTGCAAACTACAAGATTTCTGCATAAGTAATATTAGTATGATTGGGAAGGATGCAATTCCAAATATCACATATATCAAGGAGAAGACAGTGAAGGGTGAAGTAAAGAGACTGATACTACCTGTTTTGCCTAGCGATCATTTTGGCCTACTTTTGGGGATCTCTCCTCAGTAGTCCAAAGTTCATAAATGTGTCGCTTATGATGATCACAGTGCTTCTTTTGCCTCCCCTTATCCTTCTCTCGTTATAGTGCAGTTTTGGTCTATATAACCAGTAGTCAATGTTAAGGGTCTTAAAAGCTTTTGCTGAGCACTTTTTTTTGTACATTACTAGTGCTCATGTATGTACGGCGGATTTTGTAGAGTTCTATGCCTTTCAGCTTCTGTTTTATCAACTTCTGTCAGTTCTGTATGTTCTATGCCTTCCAGCTTCTTATAATATCACTTCTGTGCTTCATTTTCCATTTGTTGGAACTTCTGTTGGGGCTTCTGTTTTATCAACTTCTGTCAGTTCTCTACTGTCGTTTCTATCGTACAAGTGCATCTCCAGCACTAGCCTTAGCAATAAAAAATGATGTCATCACCCTTGATCAACAAAGATGAGGACATTTTAACATGACTTGGTCCCTAAATTCATCTCTTGAAAAATTGACCGTCGTTCTAAGGTAATTCTCCATGAATAAGAATTTCATAAATGCAGGGAAAACTTTATAATAACTCTTAAGCACAGAAGCATATTTCTTTTGGGAATAAATATGTCATATATCTCTTTAGCATATTCCAATCAAGTATTGGCGAATAATTGAATAAGAAAAGAAGGATTGAAAAACCTGTTCTTCTAAGTCTTAAAAGGTTTCCCTTGGTCCGGCATAGTTAAATGGCTCTATTTTATGCTCCCTAAGTTTCCATGTGCTTGTCGAATTTTCAATGGTTGGGCAACTAACGTGTTGACCGGAATCAGAGTGGAAAAACACTCTTATTTTTTGGATAAGATATGCTCAATCTTTTACTTTTGTCTAGTTTCTCCAAAAAAAAAAAAAAAGAAATAAAAAGAAAACAAAAAAACACAACCTTTCAATGTTTCTCTTTGCAATATATCTTAGGGGTCGTTTGGTCGGGAACAAGTTATCTCAAGATTATAATACGTGGATTAATTAGTGAGGGGACTATTTAGTGGATATATTTTTATTGGTATTTGTTTTGTTCATTAGACTAAAAATGAAATATATGAGGTATAGTATAAAACATGTGTTTGGTGTATACTAGATAAGTTGGATAAACTCTATTTTTAATTTTAATCTTGGATTTTTAAAGGACCTTGGGGAAAGAGCCTCGGAGAAAGGCATATTTGCTATTGTAGTATGGATTAATAATCTGTTATGTACCGACGTGATAAGGAGGGTACAATAGTCAATTGTATAGGAATAGTAAGGGCAGTTCAGTCACTACACAGAGAAGTTAGTTATACGGTTAAGAGTTGTTAGAAAAGTTGTTAGTCGGTCAAAAAGGATAAAGGATAGTTAGTAGCTGAGGTTAGAGAAAGATATAAGGTAAATAAATTGTAAAGAGTGGGAACCAATTTTACTGATAATAAACTCTTCTCTATTCACAACCTTTCTCCGTTGTCCATAGTTGTAGCATCGTTCAGGGACTATTCTCCTCAAATTAGTTCCATAGAGCTATAGTTGTATGCTCGATTGATTTAGAACATAACATTTTGGTATCAGAGCCCACCGTACCTTGGCCGGGAACCATGCTGGAAACGACAAGAAATGGTGAACTCTGTCGGGAGGTGGACGAAATCAGAGAACAAATTCGGATTTTAGGTGAACGACATGATGACGTGATTACAGAGATTCGATAACGCATGATAGTTGTTACCACTAAAAATCAAGCCCCAATTCCACCAGTTGCGACTCAACCGCATGATAAATACTCTAGATTGGAATTTTCATTGTTTAATGGGGACAACCTAGAGAGATGGGTCTATCGGTGTGAGCAGTATTTTGATTATGAGGGAACATCGTAGGAAAAGAAGGTTAAAATTGCCGCAATCAATTTAGAGGGTTGAGCTTTGCAATGGCATCGTGCGATGATGAAAGATTGAGTGGGAAGGGGATTTCCCAATTGGGGTGATTATCTTAGAAATTTATACCATCGATTTGGGTATACGTTACATGAAGACCCCATGGCTAAACTAATTAGCTTGAAACAAATAGGGGGTGTTCAAGAGTTTCTAGATTAGTTTGATGGGTTGTTAAATCAGATGAAATTGTCCGAAGAACGTTAGTTGTTTCTTGAAAGGGTTGAAGCCAGAAATTGAAGTGCATGTGAGAATGTTGGCCCAAGAACTCTAATGAAGGCTTATAGTTTGGCTAAACTGGCTGAATACTCTTTGAAGTTACAAAGAAGTCAAAATTAGTCGTTTACGAGGAGTTCCAAGCCACTACTTTCCAGTCCAAATTCTTCCCGGATTTCACATTCAAGGAACTATTCTCAGACTCAAATTCCTGAGAGTAGCAAGGAATAGAAAATAGACCTTCAGTGAGGTCTTCAAGAAGACTTACAAAAATTGAAATAGATGAAAAATAGGCCAAGAGGTTGTGCTACTGGTGTGATGATAAATACACCCCTAGCCATAATTGTTAAAAGAAGAAACAACTATACATTTTAGAAGTAGAGGCAGAGGTGGAAGAATGGAAGGTGGATGATGGTTTGGAGGTAGAGGAAAATGTTGATGAATCTGCATTGAGTCCTCAAATTTCAGTTCATGCCTTAAATGACACAGCTGACTATAGAACTATGAGAGTCAAGGGGGGAGTCAAAGAAAAGATGGTACATGTCTTGATTTATTCCGGATCAAGCCATAACTTCATGAACATCAATATTGTCAGGAAGTTGGGGTGTAAACTGGACACAATTCAAACATTCTTTGTCTCTATTGCCAATAGCATTAAAGTGCACAACTCTTACACGAGCAAAGAGGTCACATGGAAAACGCAACGCGTAAAATTCAAGGTGGATATGTTGGTAATGCCCTTAGGTGGTGCTGATGTAGTATTGGGAATTCAGTAGTTGGTAACTTTGGGGGACATAAGGTGGAACTTTAAGAAATTAAAGATGGAGTTCCAAATTGGAGGGAAGAAAATTTCATTAAGGAGCAGTCAACCTGGGGAACAAGGGTGATTGACAATTAGAAAATTGATAAATTACTGCATAGGTGTGTTGATTTGAGTATGATGTTAGTTGCTAATGTGTAGCCTATGACCACAAATATTGCCTACTTGCAATTCCAGTAAGTAGAAGCCCCTGATGATTTGCAGAATACGCTAAACTAGTACTCATTCTTATTTGAGATCCCGCCAGCCTACGCCCTCATAGAGCACAAGACCACAAGATCATTTTGAAGGAAGAAGTATCACCAGTGAATGCCCGACCTTACAGATATCTAGCAAGTCAGAAAAATGAGATTGAAAAAATTAGCCAAGAAATGCTGGATGCAGGGGTTGTGAGACCCAGTGTAAGTCCCTACTCTTCTCCTATTGTTATGGTAAAAAAGAAAGATGAGACTTGGTGATTATGCATTGACTATAGGCAGCTAAACAGTCACATAATCAAAGATCATTAAAGAATTGCTAGATGAATAGGGGTGTTTCTAAATACTTTTCCAAGTTGGATCTAGATCTGGTTACCACCAAATTAGAATGGATGAAAGGGACATTGAGATCTCATAATGGTCACTACGAGTTTGTGGTCATGCCTTTTGGGCTTACAAATGCACCTTCTACCTTTCAAAGCTTAATGAACAAAGTCTTTCAGCCTTACCTGAGTAAGTTTATTTTTTTATGACATTTTGGTGTATAGTTCTTCATGGTCAGATCACTTGTTGCACTTAAAAAAAAAAGCTTTTGAAGTTCCGAAGAACAATTGCTTGGTTTCTAAGATGATTGAAGTAGAATACTTAGGACATATAATCAATCAAAAAGGAGTAGTAGCTGACCCTGGTAAAATCAAGACTATAGTGGACTGGCCTGTACCCAGAACAGTGAAAGAACCAAGGGGATTTCTTAGTTTAACTGGGTATTATAGGAGATTTGTGCGAGGATATGGAATAATAGCCAAACCATTAACAGAATTATTCAAGAAGGATAGGTTTATATGATTTGAAATGGCTACAACAACCTTTGAGAAGCTGAAGGGAGCAATAACTACAACTCCTGTCTTAGCTCTTCCTGACTTGGTTGTGGAGTTTGTGATTGAAACTGATGCTTGTGGCATTGGCTTGGGGTAGTCTCGATACAAAAGGGACACCCTCTGACCTATATGAGTAAGGCCTTAAGAATAAAACACCAGCAGTTATCTGTGTATCAAAAAGAAATGATAGACATTGTAGTAGTTATGCAGAAATGGAGATCATATCTGATTGGGAAACACTTTACTATCAAGACTAATCATCAAAGTTTGATGTATCTTATGGAGCAAAGAATTTCCAATCCTAGTCAGCAGAAATGGTTAGCCAAGTTAATGGGGTATGACTGCACCATTACATACAAGAAAGGCCAGGATAATTTAGTAGCAAATGCTTTGTCTAGAATACCTACAACACAAGTACAACTACACACTATATCCCATATCTCTTCTGACTTTGTTGAGATGATCAGAACTTCCTATGTTGCTGATGATCATTTGCAACAAATCTTACAACAGTTACAGTAGAATCCCATGATGAATCCCCTATATTTGTTGAATGATGAGGTGCTTTACAAGAAGGGAAGAATAGTAGTAGGTGCAGATAAAGAATCAGAAAGGAGATACTACAACAGGTGATGGAGCAGTAGGGGGCCATTTTGGTATAGCTGCAACCTTGCAAAAGGCCAGCCAAGTGTACTATTGGAGAAAGTTGAAGGTAGATGTGTATGAACATGTTAAAAGGCGTGAAGTATACCAGAAGTGCAAAGGAGAGCATGCAAAGAGTCCCGGACTGTTTCAACCTCTGCCAATCCCTAAGAAGGTATGTCAAGATATCACTATTGATTTTATAGAGGGGTTACCCAAATCCCAAGGCATATCAGTGGTTATGGTAGTGGTGGAAAGGCTGAGCAAATATGCCCACTTCAATTATTTGAAACACCCCTATACTGAAGCTTCAGTAGCACATGCATTATTAGAGAACATATACAAACTGCATGGTCTGCCTCAAACCATCGTGATTAATAGGGATCAGGGGCGGCCCGTCCATAAAGCGGGTAAAGCAATTGCTTTAGGCCCCACATTTATGGGGGCCCCATTTTTTGGTTATATCTATATTATATATATAAATAAATAAAAATTATAAAATAAAACGGGAAGTTTGAACACAAATTTGAGATAGTGGACCACAAGTCCACAACTTTCTCAAACAAAACTTTGTTGAGCATAGTGAAGACAAGTAGACAACGTGTGCACTCTGCACTAATAACTATGTCACTATATTATATTTTATACTTTGTTCTTACTCACAAAACTTTGTTGAGCAACGTGTGCACTAATAGCTATGCCACTATATTATATTTTATACTTTGTTCTTACTCCATTCTTCAACATTTCAACTTCAATAGCCAACATTATCGTGGAGCTGCTGAAGTGAGGACAACGTGACTAACTGACTTTGTCGACCAAAGTGAAGAACACTATGCCACTATATTATATTTTTATACTTTGTTCTTCAATTAATCACACTCCATTCTTCAATAGCCAAAGATCAAAGTTTTATTGTGGATCTTCAGATTTCAGAGTTCAGTGTATTGATTCAAGAAATAGTGGAGTATTTTTGTTTGTTCTATTTTCATGATTCAAGTCTTACAACAAGCATACTCAAACAGAAAATTTAATTTCATATCATGCTATCCGTTTTTGAACCAGGTTCTATTATTCTATCTTTTTATTATTTTCTCATCTAAAATTTAATATTTTGCTATTTATTCTATCTTTTTATTATTTTCTCATTTAAAATTTAATATTTTGCTATTTAGTGCATTTTTAGATTATTTATTACTTATTAGAAGATAAGTATGTCAAATAGAAAGTGTGAATCTGGTTATGAAAAACTCAAGAAAAGAAAAAAAATTCAAAATCTAATACAATCTCAAAAAGGTGCTCTTGACAAATTTTTATTGAATAATAAAAATCTTGAATCAGAAAATTTGGGAGATTGTTCTCTAGATGAGCAAGTTAGTAATTCAGTTGAGTTAGATAATTCAAAAATTAATAATATTCAAGTAGAAAAAGAACAAGTAAGTGACAAGTCATAAATAGATCCTCAAAATAATACATTGATGCTTATGAATGAAATAAATAATTCAACTCATATAAATATATATGATCCTAGTCAATGGACAAATGTAGATACAAAGTTGAGAGATCTATTAGTAGAAAAGGGGCCGATTAGAATAACTGACACAAATTTTCCGAATGATACATTTTCAAGACATTTTTCTACTACACATTATATTCAAAAATTGGTGAATGGTGAAAGACATGATAGAAGATGGTTAGTTTATTCTAAAGACTTAGATAAAGTATTTTATTTTTGTTGTAAGTTGTTTAGTTTGAGTTCCGGAACTTATAGTAGTAAACTAGCTAGTGAAGGTAGTAATGATTGGAGAAATATTAGTACTAAGCTCAAAACTCATGAAACAACAAATGAACATATTATTAACATGGCTGCATGGATTGATTTAGAAATAAGACTGCAAAAAGATAAAACAATCGATAAAGAAGTTCAAGAACAAATCAATAGAGATAGAGAGTATTGAAAAAATATATTGTCAAGAATTATTGCCGTGATCAAAACTCTTGGCAAAAATAATTTAGCATTTAGAGAAAAAAATAAAAAGATATATCAAGAGAATAATGGAAATTTTTTAAGTTTAATTGAAATGATTGCAGAATTTGACTCTGTCATGCAAGAACATATTCGACGAATTAAGCATGATGAAATTCATAGTCATTACCTTGGGCATAAAATACAAAATGAATTGATAAACTTATTGACAAGTAAAATTAAGAATAAAATTATAGAAAAAATTATAGAAGCAAAATATTTCTCTATCATACTTGATTGCACTCCAGATACAAGTCATCAAGAACAAATGCCTTTTATACTGCGGAGTGTGGATATTTCGGCAACTCCAATAAAAATTAATGAATATTTTTTAGAATTTTTAAAAATAGATGATACAAGCGGAAAAGGTCTTTTTGAAGTTATTATAGATGAAATAAAAAATATTGGACTTGATATTGATAATTTAAGAAGGCAAGGATATGATAATGGGTCAAATATGAAGGGAAAATATCAAGGAGTGCAAAAAAGACTTCTTGATGTAAATCCTAGATCATTTTATACACCATGTGGTTGTCATAATCTAAATTTGTTACTCTGTGATATGGCTAATTCTTGTACAAAAGCTATATCATTTTTTGGAGTGGTACAACGTATATATTCACTATTTTCATCTTCTACTAAGCGATGGAAATTATTAAAGGATAGTGTACCTAGTCTAACTCTTAAATCATTGTCACAAACTCGTTGGGAAAGTCGTATTGAAAGTATTAAAGCAATAAGATTTCAAACTCCACAAATAAGAGATGCTTTATTGAAATTAGTAGAAATTAGTGATGATCCAAAAACTAAAAGTGAAGCTAATTCCTTAGTAACATATGAACTCGAAAATTTTGAATTTTTATTGGGTATGACTATTTGGTATGATATATTATTTGTTGTTAATTCAGTTAGCAAAAGTATGCAGTCAAAAGACATGCATATTGATGTTGCCATAGATCAATTAAAAGGTTTGATTTCTTTTTTTAACAAATATAGAGAAGAAAAATTTGTAACTGCGATGATTTCTGCCAAAGAAATTGCATTTGAAATGAATATCGAATCCGAATTTCGTAAGAAACGTGTGATATCTAGGAAGAAAAAATTTGATGAGAATGTTGATAATGAAATCTCAAAATCTCTTGAAGAGTCCTTTAGAGTTGATTACTTTTTATACATTGTAGACAAGGCTATTGTTTCACTTCAAAATAGATTTGAACAATTTGAAGCATATGAAAATATTTTTGGTTTTCTATTTAGTGGTAAAAAACTAAGATCACTAAATGATGGAAATTTAAAAACACGTTGTCTTAATCTTGAATTTTTCTTAAAGCATAATAATCAATCCGATATTGATAGTTTAGATTTATTTTCTGAGTTGAAAGTATTTTTAGAAATAGTACAAGTAGAAGATAATAGTTTAATCGATACACTCAATCAAATAAAGAGATTTGATTCTTTTTCAAATGCCTATATTGCTTATAGAATAATGTTAACAATTTCAGTTACCGTTGCTTCAGCGGAAAGAAGTTTTTCAAAATTAAAATTGATAAAATCTTACCTAAGATCAACAATGTCTCAAGAGAGATTAAATGGGTTAGCTATATTGTCAATTGAGAAAGATTTATTAGGAGAAATTAATTATAAGAAAATTATTAGTAACTTTGCATCTAAAAAAGCTAGAAAAATTGACTTCAAATAATAATAAAAAAATTAAAACATTAAGGCCCCTCGTTAAAATTTGGCTTTAGGCCCCAAAATACGTCGGGCCGCCCCGGATAGGGATGTGGTGTTTATGACAAAACTTTGGCAGTCCTTGTTTGATGTTCAAGGTGTCCAGTTGCACCATTCAGCTGCCTATCACCAGCAATTCGGTGGCCAGACTGAAGCTGTAAACAAATGCTTGGAAGGGTATCTCAGATGTATATGCAGTGACAGGCCTAGAGACTGGATTTATTGGATTTCTTTGGCGGGGTGGTGGTATAATACTACCTACCATTCTTCCACCAAGTTAACTCCCTTTGAAATTCTGCATGGTCAGAAACCCCAGTTCAAATACCTTATGTTCCTTATAGCTCCATGGTGGATGAAGTTTACATGAGTTTACAAGCTAGAGAGAGCACTATTAGGCTCCTGAAGCATCACCTAGCAGTAGCGCAGTCCAGAATGAAAACACAAGCGGACAAGAAGAGGTCTTTCAGGGAGTTTGCAGTTGGTGATATGGTGTATGAAGGTTACAACCTTATAGACAAATATCAATGAAGGGACATTCTTACCACAAACTCAACCTCAAGTACTTTGGGCCATTCCCAATTCTCAAAAGAGTTGATTATGTTGCCTATCAATTACAGCTACCTCCCTCTACTAAAATTCACTTTACTTTCTATGTTTCTCAGCTCAAAAAACACATTAGTAATGCACCAGCAGTGTCAGACTAGCAGTTGCTTTATCTTCTTATGGCCAAGTTATCTTGGAACCAGAGCAAATTTTGGAGACTAGGAAAATCATGAAGCATAGCAGGCAGATGTTGTTAGTCAAATGGTTTAATTGTCCCAAAGAGGATAGCACTTGGTTGGATGCTCATTCTTTTAAGTAGCAATTTCCTTCTTTTGTCCTCGAGGACAAAGACTTTTAAGTAGGGGGGACTTTTTTGTGTACCAACGTAATAAGGAGGGTACAATAGCCAATTGTATAGGAATAATAAGGGCAGTTCAGTCACTACAGAGAAGTTAGTTATACGGTTAAGAGCTGTTAGAAAAGTTGTTAGTCGGTTAATAAGGGGAAAGGATAGTTAGTAGTTGAGGTTGGGGGAAGATATAAAGTGAATCAACTGTAAAGAGTGGGAAACAATTTTACTGATAATAAACTCTTCTCTCTCTTCTCTATTCACAACCTTTCTCTATTTTCCATAGTTGTAGCATCGTTCAGGGACTATTCTCCTCAAATTAACTAGTTCTTTAGAGCTATAGTAGTGTGCTCGATTGATTTAGCACACAACATAATCTCATGATTATTTTTTCACCCTCAATGTGAGATAGTATTATACTGCAGTTGTGAGATAAATTAATCCCGAGATTACTAATTTTGAATCAGAAAATTTTTAAACAAATGCGTGATAAATTAATCTCATATCTAATTTTGCGATATTATTCCAAACCCTTAACTTATTTTTGTTATCGAGTTCCTAATTAAGTACATAAATATTAATGGATTTTTCTAATATAAAATACATGTCTAAGTAAAAGCTACTGGTTAGTCTGAAATCAATAACTAATACCATAGCTTTGTCCCTGGCTACAACACACAAATCCTTTCAAAAGAATGCTATTGTTTTAGTGATAGTATTCTACACCCTAAAATGTTGTGCATTTTGGGGCTATTTGTAAATATATTATTCAAGTCTTTTCTCTACTTCTTGAACTAAAAAAAATAGAAATAAAAATTGGTACCAAAGAAACTAAAACGAAAAGTAGAAAGGTAAAGTTTTAACTAGTTGACAGTGTAGATGAAGATCTTAGTATATGATATTGTAGCACAAACTTAGTCGACAAAAGTATATCTTTTAATGTGTTTAAGTTATATCCACAAACTTTGCTATGTTTCATTTAACATAATAATTATCTTAAAAATACTCTCTACTAGATTGTTCTATATCTTGCCTAAATTCATAAGTCCCAAGCAGAGGGACATTATGAAAAGGGGTGTTAATCTTCACATTAGACATCACTCATATGATAGAGTGTGATGGTTTTTTCTATATAAGTTACGATATATTGAGTTTTTGTGAAACTTGAATAGACATGATATATAGAATGTTTTCTATCTAGACAGAAATGGCTGTTTTGAACCTCTTAAGTAAGAACTTCTGTCCTAACTTTTGATCTCGTCAACCATATTAAATTTACTAGTTACTTCATAATCCAAAAGGGCTATGTTAAATTAATCGTCTTAGTATTCTTAATTGTAAAGATCACTTTTCTATTGAAAATCCATTAGCTCAAGGAATTTCACCACTTCCTCAGCCTAGAATTTACTTAAACAATTTAATCCAAATCTAGAATATATAGCAAACACTACATGAAAAGCTCATTAAGAGATGAGTGTTAATATTTTTGTTTACCAGTCTTGCACGTGTCTTGCCATCGAAATTTCAAATGAAAGCTATAGTCCACAAGTCCCTTTCACCTTTGATTTTTCATATTAATGTTACTAGTCATTAAGTGAACATATTCTTTACTCTAATTTCTAAGGATAAGTAAACGTAATTTTGCTACTTACATTCTTTCGAAAAATCCTAATTGTGGTATCAGAGCCTCTATTAATCTTGATGGATTTATAAGTTCACTGAAAAAGAACCATTTCAACCACTTTAAACCATTATACTCATGTTGATTTATAAGTCATACCCATGTTAACCCTTATCAACTTTTAATTTTATTTTGCAATCATGAGAAGCAATAGTCTATCTTTGAATGCCCCATAAACTTTCAACGGTAAAAACTATCAAATTTGATATGTGAAAATGAAACCTATTATTTATGAAATGTTATAATGAAAGAAAGATCCTTGCAACCATTCCTTGCAAATCCTATTATTGCTCAAATGAAAGCTTACATAGACGCACTTTCAAACAAGATAAAATTGTTGAGACTGTTATTTATGCACAAAACCAAAAGGAAAAAGTAAAAGAAAAGAAAAGAAAAAGTCTTGCTGCGGAAGGATGCAAGTTCATAAACACTCAAAAGAATCCACAAGCACAAATCGCCAAATCAGAAATTGAGGAGGAGCAGCTCTTTTGGATTGCACCAACCGAAGAAAGGAAGAGTGTTGGATGTTGCATCTATTACTACTATAGTTTTTTTTAGGATGATTAGTTGTTAAGTTGTAGGAGGAGTTTAATATTTGATCTATTGGAATATTCGATCTATTAGTTTTAGTAAGAGTAATACTTTAGTAGTAGGAGGAGTCTGCTACTTTATTTATATGCCTATTTAAAGCCTTATGATTAATAACATTTTATAAATTTTCAACCTTCTTATTACTTGCTTATTTTCAACAAAATCCTTAGAGGATATATCGTGGGTTAGTCATCCATTCAGCTCTTCTCTAATCAGTAAAAGTGTTATCAATGTTTTTCCATACCTCCTTTAATGGCTTTAGGCTCAATTTACTAACAACAATAATATATTCAGTGTATTCTCACAAGTGGGGTTTGAAGAGGGTAATATGTACGCAGATCTTACTCCTACCTTGTGAAGGTAGAGATGCATACTCAATTTACAAATGTTGTTGGAATACTATTAAAGAAAGACTTAGAGGTTAAAACAACGATGTTAATTAGATTCTAAAAGTGGCTATTTGTCTAAATCACATAAAAGCATGTGACTGCTGCTTTATTTAGTTGTGATCAGAGGCGGAGTTAGTATTTGAAACTTATGAGTTCGAGATTTTAGGCTTTTATATTAATAGATTCTAAATTAATATTTCATATATATTAAATAAATTTCTTTAGACAAATACAAAATTTGGATGAAAGTTACTGAGTTTGGCCGAATCCATAACCTAAACTCTCACTCCGGCCCTGTTATGGCTATTTTTCAATTACTATACAATTGTTGATAAAATTTTAAAAGTGGCTAGTTGTCAAAATCATCCCTTCTTTTTCCTCTTTTTTCTTCTTTTGCACAAATAAGTTGTAGACGTAATTAGTATTCCATACGTTGCAATGACTCTGGGTTATCACACAAATGATAAGGGCTGTCCATGCCATGTTGCAGTTTTCCAGGAAAAAATAATGCAGCAGCACTGTTCTGCTGTCACTTTCCTCCTCCCAAGTCCCACGATAAATAAAGAGAGACAGACTTGTGCTCCCTCACAACCACTCAAAAATATACTTAGTACAAATTGACCGACTTTAATTTCACTAGTACCAAAATTGACATTCTAAAGTCTTAACCATGACTTTGATATCATTACATGGTCAATTTATAAATGCAATGCCAGAACTGAGGGAAGAACAGGACAACCAGGTTGACGTTTTCATAAGGGCTAAAGAGACATGTTTACTGTAGGGTCACAAATGCCCTCTTCCATAAGTTGGAGTACACAATTTTGACTTGGTTTTACTTTGACATTTTCTTCCTCTGTCTTATTTGTTCGTAATTTTGCCTCTTCAAGAATTATCTTGACAATTATTTACTCCTTGATTCATCAAATATATGTCAAGAAAATGGCAAAACTTGCATGAATTCAGAATTCTCAAAGCAAAAGGAAAAACAACACTATAGGAGAAGGAACTGTTATTGAGCTCCCAACAAACTAAAAGTAGAGAGGCTGAAAGATTTCATCTTATCCATCACCTTAAACTATGAACAAATGCAAGAACTTGTCTCTTAATTAACAATCTATTTTAGCACATCAAATTAAAGTCTTTCTTTCTTAATTTACCACATTACTGTTTATTTCCGTTAGCACTAAGAAACTCCTATCCTCCTTGTTTTCCAGCCTCCACGTCCCTCTTAGAGATATTAGTGTTTATTTCAGTTCAGACTCCTTCCCCCGATTTCCTCGAAATGAAAGAGAGACAGACCAGTCAAAAATATCCCGTCAGTGGCGCTTTCACTAATACAACATGTAGTACACAACTGACACTATTAACCAGAAAACACTCCAGAGACTAACAACATTATTAGTCTAATGAATTTGATATTTTTAAATAGACAATCTAGGATGGCAATGGGGGCGGTACGGTGCCGGTTCTGTTTTAACCCACAAAATTTCATGTGCACCCATATCCACCTGCCCCGCACCTGCACCCGCGGTCACCCGCCCCACAAAAGTTATTTTTTTAATTACTTTAAATTTTCTGCACAAACTGTTTAAGCTAGTTAATATCATTAAACTAATTCATTTTTCCTTTTTCTTAGGTATTTCCTCCTTTCACTTTTACTTGTTCATTATTGACTTTGCACACTCTTAAAAAATAATAAATTAAGTGCATAATTTACCATGATACCCATATTAATTGATGTATAGTCTTAATGGATTTGGAAAATAATTTGGCATTAGTAATTAATGCTAAGGTAAAATAGGAAAAATAAATTATTTTTTTTCTTGATATGCGAAAAGTGACAAGTAAAAATAAAAATTTATTTTTAGAATACTTGACAACTAAAAGTGAACGGAGGGAGTATCTATTATCAATATGAATGTTTCTTTTGGGATTTCAAATCTGGGAATTTAACCTAAGACTAGAGGCATTTCGGTTGCTTCAATCATATGTCTTGCTGAAGAATATACTTTTGAGCTATTAGGACTTTAACAGAGATAGAAAAAAATTGACAATAATTAATCTAGATGAATTACATAGACGAAACAAATCAAAAGAACTTCTTTTAGAAGAAATTGTTGGCACTTCCTTGTTCAACTATCAAAGCATACTTGTCATTTCATCTGCTTAGTTAACTACTTTTTTCTCTCTCGGGGGTAGGGGGTGTGTTCGAGGGGATGGCGTTGATTTTAAAATGGCCAGCAAAAAGATTTTTCACCAATACAACAATAGGATTTGTGTTGAATAGATTCATCTCTTTCTTAATTTTGTGTCGGGATTTGAACTTGCCCCCGCCCGAAACCCGCAACATGCACATGTTCAAAGCCGCACCACCCTGCATTCACACTGTATCATTGCCATCCCTATAGACTAAGATCAATGTTGTGACATCTCCATTCTTGTTTTAGAAAAAAGCAAAACCATCTCGCCAATATAGTGTCATGGATTTCGAAACTTATACAAGTAAACTCTAGGACGAGGTCCGGATTCTTACCGGACAGAACTTTAGGACATATATCCAGCTGACTAGTACAGTAGTTTTCGTCTCATATGTTGTGTGAACCAAGCTGACTCCGTAAGAGCCTATGGACTAGAAGAGATGAATGAGATTGGGTCAATTGGGATTATTGGGTCAAGTAAATTATTAGAGAGTTTTATTTGGGATCCATACCCAATTAGCAAGTGGTTAAAAAGGACTAAGAGTTAAAAAGAAGGAAGGATGCGAATTATGTTACACCTTCGACTCAAGTCTCTGTTTCTCACCTATCTTCTAAGTATGTATCTCATCCCCTATTCTGTCTAGTTCTCATCTCTTTCTGATTACCTATCCTATTTCTTCTTAGCTTTCTGTTGCAATTTTCTTACAATCGTTAAATGCTTTGTAAGAATTTTCTATGTGTAGTTTGTTTCAGATGCTCATATATTTTGAAGACTAATGTGTAAATTGTTACATCTAAGTTTCAATGACAACAATAGTGCAAATCTAATCGTCAAGGAAAGTTCAAAGACAAGGATATCAGAATGGAAACGAGATCAAAGGCAACATGAACAATGCTAAATCAAAGGAAGTCAAAGCCGTAAAAAAGGAAACAAAATAAGTCCAAACGTTTTAGTCTCAATCAAAGGATATCTAGGCTGTCTCAACAAGGAAACATATCAAGTGCAGCTGCTAGAGAATATCAGGCCATACTTCAAGGACTAAATTAGAATCAGAATATTGATCAACCAAATCGAAGCCACAAATCACTCCCCGAAATTTGGATATGAAAGGGAAAGGATGTAAACGAATGCAACCCATCTTACGTGCAGGATTCAGAGGCACCCCTTGGGTCAAATCTCTTAGAGGATTCTGTGCCTCAATCAAAGATCAATCTGCAACGACTATTCAAACTCTCCTATAAGAAGACAGGCAATCTCAAGAAGAAGATTCACGCAACTACACAAACTGTTCTCTAAGCCTTTCTAGTTCTTAGTACAAACACTGTATTCTTGAGTCTACAACTGTCACAAAAGATAGAAAGAGTTAGAACACAAAAAGAGAGTTGTGTCAACATTATTGCTGAATATCGTTGATGGTGAACGTACTAAAACCATCACTATTGTAATCCAAAGATCTAAGAGAACCCTTGTGACCCAAGGGAACTGGACGTAGGTAACCAGTATCAAAACTGTTGTGCCTTTTTTAACCTTTCCGTTTGTTTATTTCATTCCTACTGAAATTGTTCACTATACAAAACCTAGTCGACTAAACTCACACTTAGTCAACCAAGATTTTAATTGGCTACAATTCATCCCCCTCCTCCCCCTTGTACTTTCATAAATAACCAAGCTATTCAACAATTGGAAAGATGGTTTGCAAGTTTGATGCAAACCAAACAAATACAAAGTGATTAACTGAGTTGCAATCATAAACAGTCCACACCATTTCCCACCACCCCTACTTCTCCTTTAATTTTTTCCCCTTTTAGAACTAGGTAAAGAAAGGAAAACTTCACAGGAAACTCTCCATAGTTATCTGGTGTAGCTTGGTAGTGCCATCAAATTTAACAGTGCGCAGAAGAAGCGGAGACGATGAAAAAGAAGCGGGTGTCTGTTACTTTTTAATTGTGACTATTTTTTCAGTTAGTGTACAAATGTGGGTTATATTCTACATTAGCAGCCTTAAAAGTGGCTATTTGTCAAAATCATCCCATCTTTTTCCTCTTTTATCTTCTTTTGCACAATAAGTTGTACACGTATTAGTTTGCTATACGTTGTAATGACTACTAGGTTGTTGCACAAATGATATGGGTCGTTCAATGCCATATTGTAGCTTACTAGTCCTCAACAATCAGCAGCCCCACGCAGTACAAATTGACTGACTTTCACTAATACAACTTGTAATACACATAATTAGGGGTGGCAAATGGGCGGGTCGTGCCGGATATTCGCGGGTTAAAAACGGATAATTCAAAAAATGGATAAATTATTCGATCCGATCCGTATTTGAGACGGATAAAAAAGGAGTTATTCGGCGGATAATATGGATATCCATATTATCCATGGCTTCTTGAATATGATCACTTGAGGGGGAATTCCTAGTCTCCCAAACTTGAGAAACCCTAATTTGAGGCTTTATAAATGTAAAAGTTAAACACATTAGTTATCCATTGGTTAACCATTTTCTAAGTGGATAATATAGTTCTTATTCATACTCAATCCATTTTTAAAAAGTTCTATCATCCAACCCATTTTTAATGGATAATATGATTGGATAACTATTTTCTTTTACCCATTCTGCCACCTCTGCTCATAATTGACACTCTTAAGTCTTAATCATGAGTTTGAAATCATTAAATAGTCAACTTATAAATTTAATGCCGTAGAGAAAGAAAGGGCATCCGGGTTGACGTTTTGGCACATCTCATTAAGGCAAAAGAGAACTGTGCCTGTAGCGTGGCCAATGCCCACTTCCATAAATAGACAATCTAAGATTAATGATTTTCCATATCCATTCTTGTTTTAGGAAAAACAGAAACATGCATGTTATAGTTATGGGCAGAAGTTTCGATTTCCTGTTTGCTCTTGCAGTTCTCATTCTGTTTCATCACCATACTTCAGTGGCTACTGTACCCAACATTAACACTGATGAAGCAGCTCTTCTTGCCTTGAAATCTCACATTTCTTCTGATCTTAACAACTTGTTACAAAGCAACTGGTCTTCTTCCAGCCCAGTTTGTAGCTGGATTGGCATCACTTGCAGCTCTCGCCACCATCGAGTCACAGCTTTAGACATTTCTAGCATGCAACTTCATGGTACCATTCCTCCGCATCTAGGAAACCTCTCATTTCTTGTTTTCCTCGACATCAGTAACAACACTTTCCATGGGGAGTTGCCAGAAGAATTGGCTCATTTGCAGAGGTTGAAACTGATTGATGTCACAATCAATAACTTCACTGGTGGCGTCCCACCATTTTTAAGTTTGTTATCTAACATCCGATACATGTACCTTTCGAGCAACCAATTTTCGGGGAAAATTCCATCTTCCCTTTCCAATGTAACAAAACTGGAGGTGTTGACACTAAAGGAAAACTTTCTCGAAGGAGTGATCCCTCGAGAACTCCGTGATCTTCGTCATATGACTTTCATAGACCTGCAATTCAACCGGCTCACTGGCTCTATACCGCCATCAATCTATAACATTACACCAATGCAAAAGATTGGTCTCACCTACAACAATCTTACTGGTAAGCTTCCAACAACGATATGTGACCACCTTCCAAACTTGGAAAAATTTGGCATCTCGTACAACTATCTAGATGGCACTATTCCACCAAACTTAGAAAAATGCAGAAAGCTTCAGATGTTGTCATTGTCTGGCAATGATTTCATTGGAACTGTGCCAAAAGAGATAGCCAACTTAACAGCTCTTATGGAATTATATCTTGGAGATATGCATTTGGAAGGTAATTAATATGATATTTCCTTATAATAAATCTTAAACATAATGTTCTCCTTTTCTCCCTGGTACTCATATATTTCCCTCGATCACTTGATAGGAGAGATACCAGTGGAGCTAGGTAATCTTAAGAAACTACAGTTGCTGGGATTATTCGGGAATGAGTTTATTGGTTCCATCCCTACAAGCATTTTCAACATGTCAGCAATTCAGTACCTATCATTTGACGGAAACAGGCTTTTAGGTACTCTACCTTCAGATTTAGGCCATAGAATGCCCAGCCTTGTAGAATTCAATTGTGCATTGAATAATCTGAGTGGTTTTATTCCTGCTTCTATCTCAAATTCTTCAAGACTCAGAAAACTTGATCTCAGTGCCAACAGTTTCACAGGTCCAATTCTTAAATCACTTGGTAACTTAGAACATCTTGAGTTTTTGAACTTGCAGTATAATAATTTTTATAGTGATTCAACATTGAGCTTCTTGACATCGTTGACAAACTGTAGAAAACTAAGAGTAATAGGTTTATCTGAGAATCCCCTGCATGGGTTTTTTCCTACATCTGTTGGAAATTTCTCTGACTCTCTGCACATTTTTGAAAGCTATGCTTGTAAACTAAAGGGAATTATTCCTGAAGAAATTGGTAATCTTACTGGAGTGACAAGGATGAATATGCTTAACAATGAGTTGACTGGACATATTCCAAAAACTATCCAACGCATGTTGAATCTTCAACAACTTTACCTACAAAGAAACAAGATAGAAGGAACCATACCAGATGTTATTTGCACTTTAAAGAATCTCGGTGCATTAGACTTGTCGGAAAACCAGCTTTCTGGTTCAGTGCCTCCATGCTTAGGGAACATTACCAGTTTGAGGAATCTTTATCTAGCTTATAACAGGCTGAATTCAACATTACCTGCAAGTTTAGGAAGCCTTCAAGATCTCGTAGAATTCAACGTTACATCCAATTTATTAAGTGGAAAAATTCCTCTGGAGGTTGGAAATATAAAGGCTGCAACACTCATTGATCTATCCAAAAATAATTTTTCTGGTGAGATCCCTAACACTCTAGTGGGTCTGGATAGATTGATCAAACTTTCTCTAGCACATAATAGATTATATGGGCCTATTCCAAATTCATTTGGAAGAATGTTGGCCTTGGAATTCTTGGACTTTTGCTATAACAATCTTACTGGTGAAATACCAAAGTCATTAGAAGCTCTTGTGTATCTCAAGTACCTGAACTTCTCATTCAATAAACTCAGTGGAGAAATTCCCACTGGTGGTCCTTTTGCAAATGCCACAAGTCAATCTTTCTTGCCCAATGATGCACTTTGCGGTGACTCTAAATTTCACGTGCCACCATGTGTCACCAAATCTCCCAAGAGGAAAAAGAAAATTTTGGTTTTGTCTGTCGTTTTGGGAGTGGGTCTAGTATTTCTTGCATTAGCCCTCTTTTATGTATTTTTGAGGTTGCGAAAGATGAAGAAGAATGCAAGTCAAGCAGATTCGTCTCTGGTGAAATTTAAAGGACATGAAAGAATTTCCTATTATGAACTTGAACAAGCAACTGAAGGATTTAATGAAAGCAACTTGCTTGGTATTGGGAGTTTCAGCATGGTCTACAAAGGGACACTTAAGGATGGTACTCTTTTGGCAGCAAAGGTATTCAAAGTGCAATTGGAGGGTGCATTCAAAAGTTTTGACACAGAATGTGAGATGCTTCGGAACCTTCGCCACAGAAATCTGGCCAAAGTCATCACCAGCTGCTCCAACCTTGATTTCAAAGCCCTAATTTTGGAATACATGCCCAATGGGACACTTGATAAATGGTTATACTCTCACAACTTATTCTTGGACTTATTACAGAGATTGAATATAATGATAGATGTGGCTGCAGCATTAGACTATCTCCACAATGGCTATTCAACACCTGTGGTGCATTGTGACTTGAAGCCAAGCAATGTCTTGCTAGATCAAGACATGATTGGCCATGTCAGTGATTTTGGCATTGCCAAATTGCTAGGTGCAGGGGAGACTTTTGTCCAAACAAGGACTATTGCAACCATTGGATACATTGCTCCAGGTAATAGAACTTTTTAAAAGTTTCTTTATATCCTTAGAATACCCAAAATAGTTTTCTCCCCTGGGAAATAGTTTGATACTCAAAGCTTTAGCATATTCCTCCATAACTAGGAAGCTTTTCTTATCATTTTTGACCATGATTGCAGAGTATGGACAAGATGGAATAGTATCCACAAGCTGCGATGTTTATAGTTTTGGCATTTTGATGATGGAGACGCTTACAAGAATGAGACCAAGTGATGAAGCATTTACTGGAGACTTGAGCATACGATGCTGGGTTAGTGATTCTTTTCCAAATGGAATTCATAAGGTGGTGGATGCTAATTTGGTACAGGCAGGGAATGAAAAAAACGACACAAAGATGCAGTGTATGTTATCTATCATGGAATTAGCCTTGAGCTGCACCTTAGTGAAACCTGATGCAAGAATTAGCATGGAAGATGCTCTCTCAGCACTTAGAAAAATTAGGCTTCAATTTGTCAGTAATCGTCACTAGGTGGAAACAAACCATCTGCTCATGTACGATTGTTGCTTGATTATATATTTCAGATGCATTAAGCTTTCAATTTTGCACAAGTACTTAAATTCTCTGAATCTTGGATTGTATGAAGCAACTCGTTTCTTAATATATATAGTTTTTATGATATATGAAAGTCTAAAATGAGATTTTATATTGAGTGAGAGAAGAGGATAAATTATGTGAAGTTACAGGCGTAGAAATAATTACCTGTGCTTTCTAAATGCCATTACATCACCATTCACAGTTCCACATAGGTCATTCTCACATGCAACAGTATTATTAAGTGATGACAATGAATTCAACACTATGATGCCAGAGTCAACATAGCTTCCACCATACCTGCAATATACAAGGCAAAGGGGATCATAAAAGTTATATTCACAACATCCACTGAACTATGAATTTTACCCATAAAACACTTCATAATCATCATTATCACTTTATTTAGAGCAATGCTGAGCTAAAGGAATCGGCAAAATTTCTTTATTACTAGGCTACAGCTGTCAAGTTACTCCTTCAGTCAATCTCTCAACCATTATTCAACTAGTGAGATTTCACGAATATTTGTAAAAAGAAAACAAAACATAACATGTCTCATATAAAATTGCATTTTTTATTATAGGAAAGAATAACCGTTTTTTTAATCCAGCACTAAGGCTGTGCTTTAAAACATACGATAGTCCAAATAGCAAAAGTATCTAACACTGTTTTCCATCAATTGGAAGTCCTCTTTACACCAAAATAAAAATTAAAGTATACAATTTAGCTTGATTTTCTAGACGGAGCTGACTTTTCCTTCAAAATATCTCGCATTTCTGTCACGACCCAAAATCCAACTAGTCGTGATGGCACCTAACCAAACCCGCTAGCTAAGCCAAATGACAATAGACACAATTTAATGATAATGATAAGAGTTAAAAAGTAGAGAAATGTAGTATGAGTACAACCGACCTCATGTACTCAATAAGCATCCTAACTAACCGGGGCGAGATGATAGAAACAAGAATTATAAATGATACTCGCTATAAAATTCATACATTTCCAACAAGTATAGAACATATATATAATCAATCAGGAAATCACAGGTAAAAAAACGATTATTCTTTCCTATAATAAAAAATGCAATTACCCATAAGCCAGTCAATATCACGTAAACAACGCAACTTTCCCACCAACGCGCCTCTACTCAGTCAACAATCCAGCATATAAAGAAGATATACAACTAAATCACGTAAACAGTCAAGAAAATTGCAAGTAAAGATGAAATACAATAACCCAATATCAGTCTGTTGAGGCGCGCAACCCGATCCAATTACCCATAAGCCAATAACGCCTGTTGTAGTGTGCAACCCGATCCAAATAACAATGACCAGCTCTCCCAGAGCTCACATCAACCAAAAACCTGTCAATTTCTCACAATCCGCGTGTACACCATCAAGAGAGAAACATGAGAGGGTGACCCTAGGAGGATGGATCCGTATTCACACGCTGTACGGACAACTCACTTGCTGAACGGATAACTCACGTGCTGCACGGACAACTCACGTGACAATAATATCAATAACTAGATCTGCATGGACAACTCTCGTGCTGCACAGACAACTCACGTGCTAATAATATAACAACTGCACGGACAATTCACGTGTTGTACGGATAACTCATAGACTAATAATCACAATCCATGTGGCGTGGTCACAGGCTCAATATCACAATCTGCCTGGCATGGTCAAATGTACAATATCACAATCCGTCTGGCGTGCTCTCAAGTACAATATTGCAATCCGCCTGGTGTGGTCACATGCACAATATCACAATCCGCCTGGCTTAGTCACATGCACAATATCACAATCTGCCCGGTGTGGTCACATGCACAATATCACAATCCGCCCGGCGTAGTCTCGGGCATAACAATATAAGCCGCCTAGCGTGTTCACAGGCATCCAGTCAAAATCATATTACATAGAAGCAGATGTACAAGTATACATGTATATGATGAATGAATAACAGATCTCATGCTCTTGGACTGATATAAATGACATACTAAAGTGGAGGCATGTGCAATGTGTGCTATCATAACTCAAATCGGCAATTTCATCACAGAAATAGCAATTATCAAGTTTATTCAGGGAATTAGCCTCTATGTGACCTCTAACATGGCTCAAATAGTTCACAACAAGGTTACAAATATGAGAAACATTATGGCTCAAACCTTAGCAGTCATTTCTAGGCATACCAAAGCCTAAGCACTACCCCGAGCATGAGTGAATACCCCGGTACTCGTACATGGGCTCACACCCCACACATATGCGCAACCATAGCACATAGCTATCACAAATAATTCAGGCAACTAATGCCTCAATCAAGTTTAGATAGGATACTTACCTCAAGCAAGAAAAAATAATACCGATCAAGCCAAACAACACTCTAGAAATTCCATCCCGCACGTATCAACCTCCGAACGACTCGAAACTAATCAAAAGCAACTCAAAAACATCAAATAATTCCTTAGAAAGCAAACCCAAACGATAAAGGTAGAATCTTTAATCAAATACTCAAAGTCAACCAAAAAGTCAAACACGGGCCGGCACCTCGGAACCCAAAAAAACTCACAAATTCGGATAACCCATTCAATTACGAGTCCAATCATACTAATTTCATTCAAATCCAACTCCGAATCAATATTCAAATCCCAAATATTCACTTTAGGAAAGTTTAGACAAACCCCCACCCAAATTTCTCTTTTGAAATCATCAATAAATGCCAAAATCGAATATAGGATCATAAAATATAATCAAATCTGAGTCAAAAATACTTACCCCAATCCATGTGGTTAAACTCTTCTCCAAAATCGCCCAAAATCGAGCTCCAAATCTCAAGTTGTGATAAAATAAACCTAAACCTCGATATATATGCTCATGCTCAACACTTCCACATTTGCAGACAAAATACCGCACATGCGGCCTTGCATTTGCAAGCAAAATTATCGCATTTGTGACTAAAGCTTAAAAGACCAAGACCGCACCTGCGACAAAAGCTTCCGCACCTGTGACTCTGCAAAAGCGCATGTGCAACCATAGAAGCGGACACCCAGCTCATGCTCCATTCTCACAGAAGCGACCCAAACCTCGCAGAAGCACTTCCGCATATGCGCTAAATCCTTCACAAAAGCGGAACTTACTTGGACACCTCCATTTCGCAGAAGAAATCACTCTATCGCATAAGCGAGTCCGCACCTGCGGCCAAATATGCATAGTTGCGAAGAACCAGCACCTGAACTACCAACATGACCAAATTAATGCGAAACTCATCTGAAACACACCCGAGCCCCTCGGGACCCCGTCCAAACATGCTAACAAATCCCAAAATATAAAGCGGGCCTACTCAAGGCCTCAAATCACACACAATAACATCAAAATCATGAATCGCACATCAAATCGAACTTAATGAACTTTTAAACTTTTAACTTCCAAAACTCGTGTAGAACCATATTAAATCATCTCGGAATGACCTCAATTTTGCATAAAAGTTCCAAATGAAATAACAGACATATTCCAACTGCCGGGACAATAATTTGAACCCGATAACACCGAAGTCAACTCTCGGTAAAACCTATGAACTTTCTAAACCTTCAAATTGCCAACTTTTGCCAATTATGGCCAAAACCTTCTAGAAGCCTCCAAATGCAAATTCGGAAAAACGCCCAAGTCCAAAATCACCATCCGAACCTAACGGAACTATCAAAACTAAGATCTGGGGTCAAATACACAATAGTCAAACTTGGTCAACTCTTCCAACTTAAAGCTTCTAAAATAAGGATCATTCTTCCAAATTAATTTCGAATACCCGAAAACCAAGACCGACAATACACGCAAGTCATAATACATCATACGAAGCTACTCATGCCCTTGAACCATCAAACGGAATGCAAATGCTCAAACTGACCGGTCGGGTCGTCACATTCTCTCCCACTTAAACATACGTTCATCCTCGAACGTGCCAAGAGTCATTCCAAAGCCATCAAATCACTATGTAAACTCACCATGCACATACCCGAGAGTAATCCCACGTCACTCCAATCAACATAAGTCTGTCAACTCCACATAACTAAAGATTTTTCCTTCAACCTTAGTCCATAAGCCTTGGAACCAAATTTCTAACATTCGGAATCCATTACAAGACCCGATTCTCGCATCTATACACTGTATAAGTCTAAACAAACTGTATCAAGCCATAACCGTAATCCAAGATGTAATCACATGATATACCCTATAATTCAGATACTCATTGCAATATCTTCCAACAACAATAACTGCTCATTAACAAATCTGGTACCGGTAACAAACTTCATATCAAATAAAACCTTGTTCTAAAACTTCGTACACTGCCAATGATGAAAGAAACATGCAGAAACTCATAATCACTCATCATATGAACAGTCATGGAGTTCTCTCGTCCGATAAGAACAATGGCCAAATTCTAAGTTGACTAATGACATGATTCTTCCAAATATAACGTAAATCAAATCCGATAGCACCCATTCTAGGTCCAATGACCTCATCTCATCAAATACAGCTACTCTACTGACATGACACACCAATACAACCTAAATCCACAAATCGTGCACTAAAAAGAAACAATTCAAATGTACCCAAAATGGAAAAATGACTCAAATGAGAGAACCGTTCCGCAAGCTCAACAAGTACCACCATAAGCGCAATGCTATAAACCCAACACACATGGAGAACCAAAAAATACAAAATCAACATAAAGGATCATATCCCAACATAACTCCGCTGAAGGGCGTGACCCAATTTAAACTCCGGTCAACATGAAATGCCTCGAGCCATAATGCTCAAAATCAACAACCATACGCAAATCAACAACAAACACATGAAGTGCATGACCTTAATCATGGAGGAACGGATAGAACAATATACCATAACCCGTAAGAACATAACCAAGGCGCAATCAACCATTCAACACCATGAAAACCATGTCGCTCGAATTTTGCCACGAGGCTCAAACAGAACGCATCATGTGTGCAAATAACCAATAGATCACAACCCATCATAGCATGGAAGAGTAGCACATAGAAAATATCATAACATAAACAAGATCAACTCTAACCGAAGGACATACCTCTCAACAATAACAGTGTTGAGTCAACAAATTTGACCTAGTGTAGAATACGCATCCTCACTAAGCCTACCAATGGGTCCCCAAATCAACTCCGAAAATCCTCAAATAGATAAATAACCCTCCAAAGGTCCACAATAATGTAACCATAACAATACTCCCAGCTGACTAACTTTGGCCATATCTTCACAGTCCGCGACCAAGAAACAATCTGCCTATAAGACTCCAGTCTCCGAATCACGAGAATACAAAAATCTCCATATCTGATCCTGACTCGACCACACAAATGACCGACATATCTCTCATGCAGAATCATCTTATGAGAATTACTTCCATAATCATTCCGTGCCACATAGCAAAATCTGAACATCAACAGTTGATCAACTAGGCGATTACCATAATACCAGTCAAGCACCCACAAGTCAAAAGACAATGCGCCTTTCTGAATTGTATACTCTTCTCAGGTAATACCAAGTATTGCTAGCATTCATCTAAATATTTGAGACCATCCATACTAGCATCGCATCTATCATGCCATCATGTGAAAATACGAGAACCTCATTATCAACTCTGAATCATAAGTAGGATACATACCCTATCAGCTAGAAGCCTTCCACTTGATCCCATCCAAGAGAAAATTACAACGCATAACGTATTCCTCATACCGGTAGAAAATACCCATCTCAAGTCGTGGTAGAAATCATTGAGAAATCTTCAAACCCATTAGTACATAACCAAGCCATCAGAACTGAATTCCTCTAACTCAACCAAGTCTCGTAGATTGCCAAGCACAAGAGAATTGCCACAAAGTACCTGTAAAGCCTCACTACATCTTAAGAACCAAAAGAACTGATCATATCCATTACCATACTGATCCAACCTACTACCAAGTTGTCCTACCTCTCCGGGTTCCTTCCAAATTGTCTTCAAGTTAACACTTCTCCTTGCCAGTACACTATGATCCTTAGCTCAATGTTCACCACAGGAGATCCTAGCATGAAACCACGTCGTCCTAAAGCCCATAAGCCATTGTATTCCCTTTTAAATACTCAAAATAGCGTACCCGAGATACCCACTCTGAAGTGACCTTATGTGAATCTAAAGTTGTTTATTTAATCTCTTAAATGCTGAAATGTAGAATCACAAATGATACAGAAATACCGCAAGTCCCGACATCCTCTGATGCAAATCTCAAACTTAGCCATATACAAATCCGAAAATTCCTTAAATACCACATATGACTCTTGAACTTATTAGAACCATTCTCGAGAGTTATCCACCCTATTCTAATCTTAAATGCTCCACCCAAACGAGCTAAACGATCTGTGCTCCATTAACACAACAACCCCCAAAGAAGTAACCCCATCTTAATGCAACCGAGTAAATCTCTACTATATGCACACTACATCCGTCACGAATAACAAACTCAAAGCATTCCATTATTTCCCTATATCCATAACGTGTAATACATCATACACCCCAAAATTTTCTTGCTCAAGTCTTCCTCAAAACCAACCTCTTCAAGTCATAACCGATCCACTACTATTCCCCATACCGAAACCAATACAACATACAACTAAGCAATTTGATCGTCTGTAGCAGACTCCCCCACTTGGCTCAAAGCCATAGAACATAAATCCAATAACCCACAATGCCCTTACTTCATAAATGCCACAATCTCGCACCGTAACTTAGCCAAATCCTTCATGAACTCATGTAGCGCTAATCATACAATACCTTAAATCATCTGCGAAACTCACATTCATCCACGTGACAGTCAAGCCAATTTTTTCAATCTATCCAAATTGAAATTACAACATATATACCACCCACTGGTAGAAAGAAACTCTCCACATAACATCATAGGGATCACACGTCCGTAGACCACCCACTACAAAAAAAACTAGAATTAGCTATGAATGTCGTCGCTAATCTATTGCTAAAACGCTCGTAGATAGAAGAATTTCTTGATAATCCATTGCTAATCTGTTGTTAAATGAGATTAGCGGCAGATTTTTCTGTTTAGCTACAAAATTTGTCCGTCGCTAAAACTTAATTTTTTAGTAGTGATCCTGCAGGAGATAACCCATCTGCTTAGCCTCAAACTGGAATTTCACCATGCCCTACCATGGCCACATCCTCTATGCAATCACTTAATCTTCCTGAGTCTGAACTCATCAACAAGACATGAGAATCTAACTCATTCCATAAATGAACAACATGAAAGAACCCTCAACACGCACATATCTCGAGACTGTACAACACATCCAGAGAGAAATCAATCACCCATAGTCCTTTTTCACATTCCAAGCGAAATCTTCTCGTCATATCAAAGCCATCTAAACACATCCCGCAGCCACATCATACTCATCGTATAACTATCCAACCAATCACTGAATCATTAGCCCTACTTCTAGGGACACTATCGGACATATAAATCAAAAAGTACATACTCACATAACCGAAACCATCGAGCCCCAGCTAATGTCTAAACCTGGCCTCAATTTCTCCAGACTGGCCCATTACCACTTCATAGAAAACATATCACGCACCTCATCCGTGGGATCACAAGTCGTTAATGCACAGCTGATATCGGGCGCTCAACATAACATATGGGTGAGTAGAAGGAATTCAAAAAGATACACTTCAAGCTGAACTAATGTCGCATGATAAGGAAAGAAGGATGGGAAGTTTATCCTAAATACCCTGTAGCCTCTAGAAGATAAGTATAGACGTCATCATACCGACCCCGCAAGACTCTACTAGACACTTGCTCATGACTCGTAGAATCTATGAACCTAGAGCTCTGATACCAACTTGTCACGACCCAAAATCCAACTAGTCGTGGTGGCACCTAACCCAACCCGCTATGTAAGACAAATAACAGTAAATAACGGAATTTTAATAACAAAGCTGGTATGAAATAATATTTACAACATCTGTTTGAAATATACATAAACGAAACTCAAGTCTAAACTACCAAGAACAAGTGGTAGTTATGTCTGGAAGTCAGGTACGTCTTCAACACTGGCTTCCACCATAATCACCATGTTGTCACGACCCAAAATTCAAAAAAAGGCCGTGATGGCGCCAGACACCACTGTCAGGCAAGCCAACCATAATCTATTAACTTAATTACCCATTTTAGTATTTTTGAAATAAAAATTTTCTTTAATAAAATTGTAGAGATAAACTCATAGAGTAAATGATAAATATTTTTGCAGCTAAATTTCTAAACAATTCACAACCATTCCCAAAAATCCAGTGTCACAAGTGCATGAGCATTTACTAGGGAATTAAAATAAAATACAGCATCTGTCCAGAATACAAATTAGACAGGAAAATATAATAACTCTGAAAGAGATTCTGTTAGCTGCGGATCGTAATATAGAATGCAGCTCACCTATATCCCCACAATTATTAACCACACCTTTGCGCCCACAAGGCCGCTATACATATATGTACCTGCACAATAAAATGTGCAGCAAATGCAGTATGAGTACGAAAATAACGTGTACCCAGTAAGTATCAAGCTTAATCTCGAAGAGGTAGAGACGAGATGGCCGACTATGACATTCACTACAGGTCAATAATATTAAATAATCATGAAAATAGAAATATTTATATCAACGTGATTCACAGAGTTAACAATAATTTAATTGAACTAGCAGAAGTAATTAAATTCCTTCAATTCCAAAAATTCTCAATATATTAATTAAATTCCTTCAATTCAAATAATTTCTAATCTATTAATTAAATCCTTCAATTTCAATAAAAATTTTAATTTATCAAATAGCTTTACAAGCTGCAATTCAATTTCAATAAATTCCAATTTATCAAATATCTTTACAAGCTATAATAAATTGTCCAAGTATCGTGTAATTATTATTATTATTAAGCACGATTTCTGCCGAGAACGTACGGCCCGATCCAGAGTGTCGTGTACACTGCCGAGGGACGTGCGGCGCGATCCATAGATGCATCTATCCTGCCGAGGCGTTTGGCCCGCTCCACAAGAAAGGAGGACATTTTCTTATGTACCTCCGGAATCAGAGTATATTTTTTATAAGATAAAATTCACTAGGAAGAATAATTTCTCTTAACAATTAATTGATTTAAACAGAAAATCAAGCGTATGAAATTTCCATCCTTTAATATATTTATCTAACAATTCACTATATATATATTCACAATATCTTCATATATATCAATTAATATTAATTAATCAAGGAATACAATTTACACAAGTAATTTATGCTTTGAGTCCTAAACTACCCGGACTTTAGCATTTATAGTAGCTACGCATGGACTCTCGTCACCTCGTGCGTACGTAGCCCCTGCAATTAGCAACAATTATTCAATTTAATCCCTATGGGGTAATTTCCCCTCACAAGATTAGACAAGAGACTTTCCTCATCTTGCTCCAATTTAATCCACTAGTAGACCCTTTCCTCGATTATCCAACTATGTCTGGCTCGAATCTAGCCAAAATAATTCGATACAATCATTAAAATTTATAGGAATCAATTCTATACGAAAATACTAAATTTTCAATAAAAATCCCGAAATTAATTAAAAATTCGTCTATGGGCCCCATATCTCGGAATCTGGCAAAAGTTACGAAATCCGACAATCCATTCAATTACGAGTCCAACCATACCAGTTTCACACAAATCCGACTCCAAATCGATACCGAAAACTAAAAAATTCGTTTCTATGAGATTTTCAAATTTTTTCCAAATTTCAATCTCAAAACACTAATTAAATGATGAGAACAATGATATATTTGTGTTTATAGACCAAATACAAGTTAGAATCACTTACCCCAATGTCTTTTCCTTGAAAATCTATCAAAAATCGCCTTTCCTCAAGCTCCAGTTTGTTAAAAAATGGCGAATGGGACGAATGCCCTCTTTTATAATTCTGCCGAGGCAGCCCTCGATCCACGGCCTCGATCCTCGGCCTCGATCCTTGGCCTCGATGCTCAGCCTCGATCTTGGGAGCTCGATCTTGGGCCTCGATTTTGGGCTAGAATTTCCAATAGAAAGGAAAAATTGCAGCAGCCGTTTTAAGTCCAACTTTTGATCCGTTAACCATCCGAAACTCACCCGAGGCCCTCGAAAAATCAACCAAATATACCAACAAGTCCTAAAATATCATACGAACTTATTTGAAATCTCATATCACATAATACGACGCTAAAACTACGAATTATGCTCCCATTCAAGATTAATGAAACTTAAAATTTCCAACTTCTACATTTGATGTCGAAACCTATCAAATCAACTCCGATTGACCTCAAATTTTAAACACAAGTCATAAATGACATAACAGAGCTAAGAAAATTTTCGGAACTGGATTCCGACTCCGGTATCAAAAAGTCAACTCCCCGATCAAATTTCCAAACTTAAATGCTTGATTTAGCCATTTCAAGCCTAATTTCACTACGGACTTCCAAATAAAATTCTGATCACGCTCCTAAGTCCATAATCACCATACGGAGCTGTTGGAATCATCAAAATTTTATTCCGGAGTCGTTTGCACATAATTAGACATCCGGTCACTATTTGAACTTAAACTTTAAATGTTTTTCATCAAAATTCCATAACTCGGGCTAGGGACCTCGGAATTTGATTCCGGGCATATGCCCAAGTTCCAAATCACGATACGGATCCACAGAAACTATCAAAACACTGATCCAAGTGTTTCGATTTCAACCCAAATACTTCCAAATCCCGAACCAACCATCCACACAAGTCATAAATCATTTAAAGCACATACGGGAAGTTTTATTTAAGGGAACGGGTTTCTAAAAGACAAAACGACCGGTTGGGTCATTACATTCTCTCCCACTTAAATATACGTTCGTCCTCGAACATGCTAAGGAGTGTTCCAGAGTTATCCAAAATCACTGTTTAACACCTCGTGCACCTACCCATGCTACCACACCCAGTTGAGCACATTAACTTGAGCCAATCTGAAAATTCTCCACTCTATTTAGGATAATAAGCCTTAAAGCCCAATTCTAACATCCAGAATTCTCCACCATGTCTGTTTCCAACATATGAATGTCGTATCAATCACTACACGATGCACCAATACAGGATTGGATACCTTTGTTGAGTTTAGACCATGCACCGCATTATTCATATGACTATAATAACATCCTCTGATAACAATAGCCAAAATTCCACGAAAATGATGTTCACAACACACCTCATGATACATATAAGTCCTGTTCCAACTCTTGAAATGCTTCCACGATGGAAGAAATGTGTAGAAATTCATAATCAACTGCCGAGTCAACAATTATTGAGTTTCTCCTTCTGACAAGAACCATTGCCTCATTATAACCAAATAATGGTATTTGCTCTTTATTACACTCCATATAATCCGATCGCACTGATCCCAAATCCAATAATCTCGTCTCACCAAGTATAAGCTGATCAGGCAATAAACCACCTCAAACATGATCAAAAAGCCTCATATGACGCCACAATGAGCTAATAAGCTACAGACTCGATTCCGATACATAAGAAAATCAAACTCTGGAAAGGATTATTCAACCCACGTGACTAATTAGACAACTGAAAAGGTGTCATGAACCTTCCTCAGAAAATGGGACACAAATACACAAAATAGAATATAGGGGACTATACTCAACATCACACTGTTGTGACATGCAACCCGATCCACACATGATATCGTTGCAGCGTGCAACCCGATCCAAACAACATACCCGTGGCGGCATGCCACCCGATCCGCACAAAAAGAATCAATAAGAAAATACTTACCGAGCTAAAATTCTCATTACTACAAAATATCCGAATATCGGACACAAGCACGCTCAGTGCATAATATCATCCCTGGAAGGACCGACAATGCCATACGCTACAAAACTCAAGCACAACTAAGGTGCGATATATGATCTGAATCTCGAGAGCCATCTTGCTCACATAACAACATCGCTACGCGAAACCTCATCACATAAGAAATTTATCAAGTCGTTTCATAACTCACACGACACAATATAGTATTACATGAAATAACCGACGATGAAACGACATCCAACGTCCAAATAGTCCTCCATAGGGAGCTTTTATGCTGAAATGGACACATCCGACCTGATATAGAGCCTGTATTCATATTTAAATCCATCCACAGACCTCAAGCCGATTCTGATCGCACTGTGCTAGGCTAATAACCTTTCAAGGATCCATAATAACCCCTTTTCCCATAGCACACAAGAATAGCCATCACAATCGGAACAAATTTCCACAGTCCACAACCAAATGAACAGAGCGCCCTCCAGGCATAAATTCTCAAATCAACGATATTACCACAATCTTCATACTTGGTTTCAATCTTTACTCAATCAAGTGACTACATGTCACTCTTACACAATCTTGCCGTGAGACATGCTCCCACAACCTTTTGCACCAGGTAACAAGTCTGCACATCCATGCTACCGGTTACACTAATGTTGTAAAGCATATCAAGAATCCACAAATCAATATACAAGGTCTCTTACACCTAACATCGACCTTAGATGATGCCAAAAACAATACCATCTTACTTTAAACATCTAAATCCCTTTCCTGCTCATCCGAGCTCATGACATCCTGGTCAACACCGAACTGAAATCTTAAATCCTCAACTTTCGAATCCCATGCTACTTAGTGCACTTAACCACGCCAATGCGCAGGAGTACAAGAATTCCATCATAACTCCCGAACCACTAATAGGGTAAACACTTCATCATATAGAAACCTTCTTCTTAACTCATTTCAAGAGAACCATTGCAACACGTGACTGAATTCCCATATCCGTAGAAATTACCGGCCTCAAGTAGTGGTCTAAACCATCATAACTCTTATGGGATCCCTCTACACATAACATGTCATAATACTTGAATTCATCCAAATAAAATCAATTACGGTGGCCGCCAAGCCTCGCACATACCGCCACAAATTACATGCATAACTCTTATGCGCTGAAGGAACTGATCATTGCCACCATCATGCCGATTCAACTATTGTTAGCTGATCCGTATTTTATCAATTTACTCTCAACTTGCCTTAGAAATAATAATAGCTCCATTCATTACATCACGAACTCAAATCCGCACTCATCCCAAGTGACCTTATTTCACGAGACCACGCTATTTCAAAACCCACTAATTATCTCATATCCCTCCTTGTGCGCACTTTTTACATCTTCAACTGGTACACCCATTCTGATACTTCTTTTATGAATCCGAAGTTATTTTCTTCCATTTTTCCAATGCTACACCACAACCTGAAGATAACGTAGAGTACTCCAAGCCCCGTTTCATACTCTGCTGCAAAAGCTTGATACTCAACCATACTATAGACTCGAGATCCTTAGAAACCACACTTTAAATTTTTGAATCCACTAGGACTGTTATTGAGTCACTTGCTCTGACTTGTTCCCATACATGATCAACTCCAAGGCCCTGCTAGCACATGGACACTTTCTCAAGGAAACACCTGACTGTATCACTTTCCCTGTGCATTACATCTACACGAAGCATAAACTCTGAGTCTTCCCACCAACCTGAATATGAATTGATAAGGCCAAATATGGCACACATTCCCCAAATTGCAATGACCCACCAATACATCGATAACCAGAAACCGCACAAGTTAACACTACGTAATCCAATCATAGACGGTGGGGCTCTCCTACTTAGCTTGAAGCTACAATTACAAAATTTTGGAATCCACCGAGATTCTTTCTTCATCGTTGACATGATCCTGTACACGCAACTCGCCAAAAATTTTTTCCTTTTGAAATCCTTCTATTAACCTTTAATAGACACTCCGAACCAGTAGCCACATTTACATATTAAATCTCTTATCGGGTAGCCAGTATAATTCTTCGCAGAAGCTTCGTCAACACCACGCGACTGCTAACCTGTTTACAGGAGATAACCCACATGTGGAAATTACATGCTGACATATTCCAACGTCACTGCACTGGGTGTAATTACTATGAATTCAGTAGATCATCATGAGTCCAAGCTCATTCACCAGATGCATCAGTCTGTTCACTCCTCGTGGACATCAACTAAAGGTGCGACAATGCATTCCAATCCAAAGCCATGTTGTATCCTTCTTCATATCAAGCAACTCCCTCATGTTGTATCCAATCTTCCTAAATGTAGCGGCTAATATTACAATTTAAGTCCGTAGACCTAGTCACTGTCCATTCTACATCCCAAATCACTCAAAACGTTTTCTCAAGACGTGTAATCATCCTACCAGGTAACCCATATGCTACTTTGCCACTCTCCCACTTTGGTCAAACCCTTCTCCTTTAAGCAACTACTCGACTTCTGTTTTCTTACACTTGGCCTTTTCGGAACCTAACCACCGCAAGACACCTTCCACATGTCCTTCCTCATCCTTCGCTGCCCAGATGTTGCCTTAACTCAAAATCCGTCTCTATAGCACTTGAACCAATAGCTTGTTACCAGCTTTAAACCTTTCTGACGATCATCCTTTTCAAGACATCAATACTAGAAATGCAGCTTCGATCCTGAATCACTGCACACCGCGATCTCTAACGACTGCTTCCACTATACCAATTCCTAACACCCTGTCGTGAAGGCGAGTTGAAGAAAACCATAACACCGGCGAACCTTAACGCATTTTACAAGGCGATGACACAACATCAAAATTGAGAACTCTACCACGCTCGAAAATATCAGGCTTCGTTACTCTATCAACCCCAAACCTGAACATTCACAGCCCAATTGCCTTTTTCTCTGCTGGAAATAAAACATGAAACCTCTGAATCATGTACTAAGAAAAACCTTCTTTCAAGTCGTTTACTACCCTGACACATAGACGGGCATTTTACCATTTCATAAACACTATGCGATAACAACGCACAAACCATCATAACGATCAATGCCAAATCTCAAAACCTTAGGTAGTACTGATACTTAATTTTAAATGACAGAGCGGCCTTTCGCAAGATGACGACAATAGCCCAATTAATTACACAGGGAGAAGCATCATGTACTACATCTGTAGTACCATTAAAAATTTCCTCGATCACCAATTTATAACAAGCACTTCACGTCGCCTAAGATTGAGTAGGAAGGAAATGAAGGCATAAGCCTCAAAGGAATCGAATCGCACGATGAGGAATCAAAAAGGGAAGTATTCCTAACAGCCCTGTAGCCTCTCGAAGATAAGCACAGACGTCTCTGTACCGATCCGCGAGACTCTACTAGACTTGCTCATGACTCGTGAGACCTAAGTGAACCTAGTGCTCTGATACCATGTTGTCACGACCCAAAATCCAAAAAAAGGCCGTGATGGCGCCGGACACCACTGTCAGGCAAGCCAACCATAATCAATTAACTTAATTACTCATTTTAGTATTTTTGGAATAAAAATTTTCTTTAATAAAATTGTAGAGATAAAACTCATAGAGTAAGTGATAAATATTTTTGCAACTAAATTTCTAAACAATTCACAACCATTCCCAAAATTCAGTATCACAAGTGCATGAGCATTTACTAGGGAATTAAAATAAAATACAGCATCTGTCCAGAATACAAATTAGACAGGAAAATATAATAACTCTGAAAGAGATTCTGTTAGCTGCGGATCGTAATATAGAATGCAGCTCATATATATCCCCACAATTATTAACCACACCTCTGCGCCCACAAGGCCGCTATACTTATATGTACCTGCACAATAAAATATGCAGCAAGTACAGTATGACTACGAAAACTACGTGTACTGAGTAAGTATCAAGCCTAATCTCGAAGAGGTAGAGACGAGATGGCCGACTATGACATTCACTATGGGTCAATAATATTAAATAATCATGAATAGAAATATTTATATCAACGTGATTCACAGAGTTAACAATAATTTTATTGAACTAGCATAAGTAATTAAATTCCTTCAATTCCAAAAATTCTCAATATATTAATTAAATTCCTTCAATTCAAATAATTTCTAATTTATTAATTAAATCCTTCAATTTCAATAAAAATTCCAATTTATCAAATAGCTTTACAAGCTGCAATTCAATTTTAATAAATTTTTAATTTATCAAATAGCTTTACAAGCTGTAATAATCTGTTCAAGTATCATGTAATTATTATTATTATTAAGCACGATTTCTGCCGAGGACGTACGGCCCGATCCAGAGTGTCGTGTACACTGCCGAGGGACGTGCGGCACGATCCATTGATGCATCTATCCTGCCGAAGCATTCGGCCCGCTCCACAAGAGAGGAGGACATTTTCTTATGTACCTCCGAAATCAGAGTATATTTATTATAAGATAAAATTCACGAGGAAGAACAATTTCTCTTAACAATTAATTGATTTAAACAGAAAATCAAGCGTATGAGATTTCCATCCTTTAATATCTTTATCTAACAATTCACAATATATTCATATATTCATATTCATATTCATATATATATATATATATATATATACAATATCTTCATATATATCAATTAATATTAATTAATCAAGGAATACAATTTACACAAGTAATTTATGCTTTGAGTCCTAAACTACCCGGACTTTAGCATTTATAGTAGCTACGCACGGACTCTCGTCACCTCTTGTGTATGTAGCCCCAGCAATTAGCAACAATTATTCAATTTAATCCCTATGGGGTAATTTTTTCCTCACAAGATTAGACAAGAGACTTACCCCATCTTGCTCCAATTTAATCTACTAGTAGACCCTTTCCTCGATTATCCAACTATGTCTAGCTCGAATCTAGCCAAAATAATTAGATACAATCATTAAAATTTATAGGAATCAATTCTATAAGGAAATACTAAATTTTCAATAAAAATCCCGAAATTAATTAAAAATTCATCTGTGGGGCCCATATCTCAAAATTCGGCGAAAATTATGAAATCCGATAATCTATTCAATTATGAGTCCAACCATACCAGTTTCACACAAATCCGACTCCGAATCGATACCGAAATCTCAAAAATTCGTTTCTATGAGATTTCCAAAAATTTCCCAAATTTCAATCTCAAAACACTAATTAAATGATGAAAACAATGATATATTTGTGTTTATAGACCAAATCCAAGTTAGAATCACTTACCTCAATGTCTTTTTCCTGAAAATCTATCAAAAATAGCCTCTGCTCAAGCTCCAGTTTGTTAAAAATGGCGAATGAGACGAATGCCCTCTTTTATAATTCTGCCCAGGCAGCCCTCGATCCACAACCTCGATCCTCGGCCTCGATGCTCAGCCTCGATCTTGGGAGCTTGATTTTGGGACTCGATCTTGGGCCTCGATTTTGGGCCTCTATTTTGGGCCAGAATTTCCAGCAGAAAGGAAAAATTGCAGCATCTGTTTTAAGTCCAACTTTTAATCTGTTAACCATCCGAAACTCAACCGAGGCCCTCGGGACATCAACCAAATATACCAACAAGTCCTAAAAATCATACGAACTTATTTGAAACCTCAAATCACATAATACGACGCTAAAACCACAAACTATGTTCCCATTCAAGCTTAATGAAACTTAAAATTTCCAACTTCTACATTTGATGTCGAAACCTATCAAATCAACTCCGATTGACCTCAAATTTTACACACAAGTCATAAATGACATAGCTGAGCTATGAAAATTTTCAGAACTGGATTCCGACTCCAGTATCAAAAAGTTAACTCCCCGGTCAAATTTCCAAACTTAAATTCTTGATTTAGCCATTTCAATCCTAATTTCAGTACGGACTTCTAAATAAAATTTCGATCACGCTCCTAAGTCCAAAATCACCATACGGAGCTGTTGGAATCATCAAAAGTTTATTTCAAGATCGTTTGCACATAATTAGACATCCAATCACTATTTGAACTTAAACTTTTAATATTTTTCATCAAAAATCCATAACTCGGGCTAGGGACCTCGGAATTTGATTCCGGGCATACGTCCAAGTTCCAAATCACAATACGGGCCCACAAAAACTATCAAAACACTGATCCGTGTCTGTTTGCTCAAAATTGTGACAAAGTCAAACTTGGCCTTTTAAACCTAACTTAAGGAACCAAGTGTTCCGATTTCAACCCAAACACTTCCAAATCCCGAACCAACCATCCCCACAAGTCATAAATCATTTAAAGCACATACGGGAAGTTTTATTTAGAGGAATGGGGTTCTAAAAGTCTAAACGACCGGTTGGGTCATTACAAGCATCAACTCCACGATCTGCACGCAAGGTGCATAAGTGTAGTATGAGTACAATCGACCCCATGTACTCAAGAAGTATCCTAACTAACCTTGGCGAGGTAATAGAAGCAATAATTATAAATGATACTCGCTATCACTTGTATAGTTTATCAATTTCCAACAGGTATAGAACAGATATATGATCAAATTAGGAAATCACAGGTAAAAACCACCTTGGTGCTCACAATTTTTTTTTAAAGTGTTCTACTCAGTCAACAATCCAGCATATAAAGAAGATATTTAAGTAAATTAGGTAAACAGTCAAGGAAATTGCTAGTAAAGAAGAAATGCAATAATCCAATATCAGTCCATCACGCCGCGCAACCCGATCCAATTACCAATAAGCCAATAAGGCATGTTGTGGTGAGCAACCCAATCCAAAAATAACCAGCTTCCCCAGAGCTCACATCAACTAGAAACCCGTCGGTTTCTCACAATTGCATGTACACAATCAAGAGAGAAACATGAGAGGGTGACCCTAGATGGATGGATCTGTATCCACACGCTGCACGGATAACTTAGGTACTGCATGGACAACTCTCGTGCTAATAATATAAACCTCACGAACAACTCACGTGCTGCATGGATAACTCACGTGCCAATAATATCAATAACCGGATCTGCACGGATAACTCACTTGTTGCAGGGACAACTCATGTGCTAATAATATAACAATCACACGGATAACTCATGTATACTTGTAGATGTACAAGGATACATGTATAGGATGAATTAATAACATATCTCATGCTCTAGGGCTGGTATAAATGACACGCTAAAGTGTAGGCATGTGCAAGGTGTTGTATTATAGCTCAAATCGGCAATTTCATCATAAAAATAACAATTATCAACTTCATTCAGGGAATTGGCCTCTATGTGACCTCTAACATGGCTCAAATAGTTCACAACAAGGTTACAAATATGAGAAACATTATGACTTAAAGCTTAACAGTCATTTCTAGGCATATCATAGCTTAAGTACTACCCTAAGCATGAGTGAATACCCCGGTACACTCACATGGGCTCACACCCCACACATATGCCCACTCATAGCACGTAGCTATCACAAATAATTCAAACAACTAGTGCCTCAATCAAGTTTAGATATACATACCTTAAGCAAGCCAAAACAAATATTGAATAAGCCAAACAATACTCTAGAAATGCCATCCCGCGCGTATCAACTTCTGAATGGCTCGAAACTAGCCAAAAGCAACTCAAAAACAATAAATAATGCCTTAGGAAACAAACCCAAGCGATAAAGGTCGAATCTTTAATCAAATACTTAAAGTCAACCAAAACGTCAAACCCGAGCCCGTACCATGAAACCCGACAAAACTCACAAATTCTTACAACCCATTCAATTATGAGTACAACTATACTAATAGCCTGTTTGGCCAAGCTGGAAAAATCAGCTTATTTTGAGAAGTGCTTTTCAAAAAAATACTTTTAGAGAAAAGTAGTTTGTGTTTGGCTAATCAATTTGAAAAGCACTTTTGAACAATAATTTGTGTTTGGCCAAGCTTTTCAAAAAGTGCTTTTATGTGTCAAATTATAAATAAGGACATGAAAAGATTTGCTTAATAGTTAATATTATATAAGTAGATAAATAATTATAAATTATTATTATTAAAGATAATAATTAAGTTTTTTATTTTATTTAAGTAAAATATAAAAATAAAATTGAAAAGTACTTTATTCTTTCAAGATAATTTAAATATATCAAAAAACATCTAATAAATATGAAAGTTCATCCCAAAAGTCATTTTATATTACTTAATAGTTTAAACTAAGTAAGGTTATTTTGGTATATATAATATTTTGCAAAGGGCATTTTTGATAGGAAGAAAAGTCAAAACTGTTTCTGCTTCTCGGGAGAAGCTACTTTTTTCTACTTCTTCAAAATTATTTTTGCTTCTAGCCAAAAGCACTTTTTTCAAAAAAAAAAAAGCTTGGTCAAATACCTCAAATTGAGAAGAAAAAAGTACTTTTGGCATGCTGAGAAGCTTGGCCAAACAAGCTATAATTTCACTCAAATCCGACCCCGAATCCATATTCAAATCCCAAATATTCACCTTAGCAAAGTTTAGACAAAATCCCCCAAATTTCTCTTTTGAAATCATCAATCAAATGCCAAAATCGAAGATAGGATCATGAAATATAATCAAATCCGAGTAAAAAATACTTATCCTAATCCATGTGGTAAAAATTCTCTCCACAATCACCCAAAATCAAGCTCCAAATCTCAAGTTGTGATAAAATAAACCTAAACCTTGATATATATGCTCCTGCCCAGCACTTCCGCATTTGCGGACAAAATACCGATCCTGCAGCCTTGCATTTGTGAGAAAAATTATCACATCTGCGACTAAAGCTTAAAATACCAAGACCGCACCTGCGCAAAAATCTTCTGCACCTGCGACTCAGCAGAAGTGCATGTGCAACCGCAGAAGCGGAAACCCAACTCATGCCCAATTCTCCCAGAAGCGACCCAAACCTCACAGAAGCGCTTCCGCATCTGTGCTAAATCCTTCTCAAAAGAGGAACTCACCTGGACACCTCATTTTCGGAGAAGGGATCACTCCATCGCATAAGTGAGTCCGCACCTGTGGCCAAATATGCGCAGGTGTGAAGAACCACCACCAGAACTGCCAACATGACCAAAATAATCTAAAACTCGTCTGAAAAAACCCGAGCCCCTTGGAACCGTGCCCAAACATGCTAATAAGTCCCAAAACATAACACAGACCTATTCGAGGCCTCAAATTACACACAACAACATCAAAATCACGAACCGCACATCAAATCGAACTTAATAAACTTTTGTACTTTTAACTTTCAAAACTCGTTCTGAACCATATCAAATCAACTCGGAATGACCTCAAATTTTGCACTCAAGTTTCAAATGACATACCGAACCTATTCCAACTCCTGAGACAACAGTCCGAACCCGATGAAGTCAACTCCCGGTCAAACCTATGAATTTTTCAAACCTTCAAATTGACAACTTTTGCCAATTATGGTCAAAACCTTCTAGAAGCCTCCAAGTGCAAATCTGGGCGTACGCCCAAGTCTAAAATTACCATCCGAACCTAACGGAACCATCAAAATTCCGATCTGGGGTCAAATATTCAAAAGTCAAACTTGGTCAACTCTTCCAACTTAAAACTTATAAAATGAGAATCATTCTTCAAATTAATTCCGAATTACCCGAAATCTAAGACCGATGATACAGACAAGTCATAATATATCATACAAAGCTACTCATGACCTCGAACCATCGAACGGAATGCAAATAATTAAAACGACCGGTCGGGTCATCACAATTTCTTTCTCCCTATCCACCATATGCAAGCAGGGAGAACACTCCACTGTTTATTTGCCTCAAGTACCTTTAGATCTTCGCAGCTCCAGTATTTAAGTATCTCTCATGTACTTCTAGGACTTGTTCATCTAAGTCCCACCACCAGAGGCAGAGCTAGCTCATTAGGTGCAGGTTCGGCCGAACCCAGCCACTTTTGTTTAAACACTGTATTTATATTAGAAAATTTATTTTTATTTTTATATATATATATATATATATATATATATATATATATATATATATATATATATATAAATATAAATATTTAATTACGAACCTAGTAACTAAGACGAGTTATGGTTCCATAACAATTTCAGAACCCATAAACTTAAAAACTTTGGCTCTTCCTCTGCCCACTATATTCAAAAGCTGACATAGTTGTTATGTTAAGGAGCAATGTTGGAACAATGAACAAATATTTTCTAACTTCTCTCCACATAAGTAGCATCTAAAGCATAGTCGGCATCCTCTCTTTTGGAGATTTGCTAGAGTTAAACATGCTTTCTTGGCTATCAACTAAGAAAAGTAAGTTAGTTCTTGTGGAACATTAAGAAATATCAAGGACATGAGTTTGTCTATTGCCCACCAATAGTAAGTGTAGTGACAGATGACTTGACTTTGAAACATCCTTACTATGTGTTTTTCCAGTGTAGTCTATCTTTATTGTTCTCTACTCCTTGAAATGTTCTAAATTCTTAAGGAAATCAACTACTCTGTCTATCTCCCAATCATTTTAAGTGTTTCCTAAAGTTTATGTTCCATCCATCTTGTCTTTTCTAAGCGTCCAAAGTAGCTTCTAGTTGTTGAACCAAATTGAAAATATCAAGAAACTGCTCTTCCAAAGGTCCATGACCATTTATCATTTTAACCGTTTCCCATCCTGAAACCACCGTTTATTAGTACAAAAGAAAGCCACGTAAGGTCTTTCCTCAATGTGCACGAAATGGAGAGAATAACCTATATTATCATTCCAAGAGGTAAGCAATATAAATATATGTACATCAGGTACTAACTAAGGAAAGAAATAAAAGAGATTCCAACAAATCTGCTATCTGTATACACTACTAAGAAAGAGTCTACATTCATTCTATAACAAGTGTCCAGATTCATTCTATAACACTCCCCCTCAAGCTGGAGCATATATGTGGATCATGCCCAGCTTGTTACAAAGGTAACCAACTCGAGTGCAATTAAATGCTTTAGTGAACAAATCAGCTAGTTGCTCTCCTGTCTTCACGTAGCTAGTGGAAATCAGGTTCTCATGAATCTTCTCACGAATGAAATGACAGCCCACTTCAATATGCTTGGTTCTTTCATGATACACTAGATTTGAGGCAATATGGAGCGCATCTTGATTATCACACTAGTGCTTTGATGGAGTAGGACGCTTCAATCCTATTTCAGTTAAAAGATGGTGTATCCACATTATCTCACATGTTGATTGTGCCATTGCTCTACTCAGATTCTACACTGGACCAAGATACAATGTTTTGTTTCTTATTTCTCTATAATATCAAGTTTTCACCTACAAATACACAATAACCAGTAGTAGATCTTCTATCAATCTTGGATCCATCCCAATCCGCATATGCAAAACAATCAATGTGAGAATGACCGTGATTGCTATTAATATGGCAAGTCCTGGAGCTCCTTTTAAGTAACATAGGATATGCTCCAAAACCTCCCTTATTTAATTGCGGGCGCGGACATGAACTAACTAACCATACTTACTGTAAAAGCAATATATATAGGAGTCACAGCGAGATAGTTTAATCTCCCAACTAACCTCCTGTATCTACCTGGATCATTAAATGGATCGCCATCATTTTTCATAAGATAGAAATTAGGAATCATTGGAGTACTGCAAGGTTGGCAACCAACTTACCAGTTTCTAGTAAGTCAAGATATACTTTCTCTGAGATAGAAAAATCCCCTTCTTGCATTTAGTTACTTCTACTCCCAAGAAATATTTTAGTTGTCCCAAGTCTTTCGTATGAAACTTAGTATGCAAGAAAGACTTGAGAGAATAGATTCCTGCATAATCACTTTCTGTAATAACAATGTCATCAACATATACAACCAGGAGAATAGATCCTGTTATTAATTGCTTGTAAATGACTGAATGATCACATTTTCTCTTTTTCAGCACAAATTCTTGAACTACCTCACTAAATTTTCTAAACCAAGCCCGGAGACTCTGCTTCAAGCCATATAAGGACTTCTTCAAATGACAAACTTATCATACTCCCCCTGAGCAACAAAACCAGGTGGTTTCTCCATATACACCTCTTCATGAAGATCACCATGAAGAGATGCATTTTTAATATCTAATTGATGCAAAGGCCAATTCTTAGAAGCTGCTAGAAAAATGAACAAACGGACAGAAGTAAGTTTAGAAACCGGAGAGAAGGTGTCTGAATAATCCACTCCATAAGTCTGAGCATACGCTTTGGCCACAAGTCTGGACTTAAGTCTCGCTACAGATACATCTAGATTAACTTTGACCGTGAAGATCCATTTGCATCCCACTCCTTTCTTTCCACTAGCTAAATTCACTAAATCCCAAGTATGATTTTCCTTTAAGGCATGTATATCCTCAAGCATGGCTTCAGATCATCCAGGATGATTCAGTGTCTCTTTCACCATTTTGGGTATAGAAATGGAGTCTAGAGACGCAATCAAAGATCTAGACGCAAGGGATAAATGATCGTAGGAAACAAAATTAGCAATAGAATATGTGGATTTGCAAGTACATGTACCATTTCATAAAGCAATGGGAAGGTCAAGGTCTTCTAGAGGATCAGGCGGAAGAGGATCAGATGACGAAGGAACTGGTGCATGACATGTACCATTTGTCTCTCGCCTTCGCAAGTAAACTTGAATAATTGGTGGTCTTGCTAACACAGTTGAACCAGGTGATAAAGGCACAATAGTTGATTGGTGCTCGATAGAAGAGCTAGGAGATGGAGGAACATCATCTGATTGTTCTGTCAAAGTACGGGCAACCTGATATACTAGCCACTCATCTTCCTCCCCCTAACTTGTAGAGACGGGAGGTGCATATAAAAATGGTATAGTCTCTAAAAATATTACATCAGTTGACACCAGATATTTGCCAAGTTCAACAGCATAACACTGATACCCCTTCTGAAGGCGAACATAACCAAGAAAAATACACTTCAATGCCTTGGGATCCAACTTGGTAACAAATGATCGAACATCTCAAACATAACATGTGCTTCCAAACACCTTAGGTTCTACGGAAAATAATGAGTTGGTTGAAAAAAGAACATTGTAAGGCATATTACCACTAAGCACAGAAGATGGCATGTGATTAATCAATAAGTAAGCCGTGGAGACTGTATCAGCCCAGAACTGTTTAGGAACCTTCATTTGGAACAAAAGTGCCCTAGTTGTCTCAAGTAGATGCCTATTCTTCCTCTCAGCAACTCCATTTTGAAAGGGTGTATCAACGCATGAAAACTGATGTAGTACACCATGTTGCCTCATGTAGGATCGAAATAACTCTGACATGTATTCTTTAGTGTTATCACTCCTTAGAAAATGCACCGAAGCATTGAATTGAGTTTTGACTTCAGCACAGAAGGCAGAAAAGTGAGTAAACACTTTAGAGAGACTTTTCATAAAGTAAATCCAAGTCATCCGAAAAAAAACATTTACGAAAATGACAAAATACGTATGCCTGGTTTTAGAAACAACAGGACATGGTCCCCAAACATCAGAATGAACTAACTCAAAAGCTAACTCAGGTCGTTTATTAACCCTTGGGCCTAACGATATGCGATGATGTTTTACAAATTGACATGACTCACAATCCAATGAAGAAATATTCTGAAACTAAGGACAGAGCTTTGTCAAGTCCTATCCCCGGGAAGCGCGACCGACGCTCAACCGAGTGAACCCGGCCGAGCAAGCCTGTTAGATAATTTCTACCCAATTAACCCATGATCAAGAAAAGGCGTGGTTTCATTAATTATACAGTAGGAATCTCATTCTTACAATCCTAAATCATTTCATTAGTCATTGCGCCTTTAAGTCTCAAAATACATATTTCTTATAGTTCAAGTGGAATAAGTGATCAAACACAACATAACTTGTTTAACATTCCCAACACCCATATACAACCCACATAGTGTCTACGGAGCCTCTAAAGATACAAAAGAGAGTAAAGATGGTGCCGGCAACAAGGCCCCGGATATACCTCAAATATGACCATGATATATATAAAGGGTACAATATATGACCCCGGAATGAAATGGGGCTCACCGAGTCCGCTGAGAAGAGGATGCAACACTATCTAAGATCCGCACTGTCTGCTATGTGACCACCTGCATCCATTTAAAGATGCAGCGCCCCCGGCAAAAGGGACGTTAGTACCGTCGAATAGCACTAGTATGTACAGCTAAACACCAACTCAATAGAATGAATAATAATACAAGAGGGACAATCAAGAATTCAATAAGGGCTTCAAATAATAGTAAAAAAACAAGTGAAGGATCATATACATTTTCAAGACAATTTCTATATTACTAGGTTGGGTGACCTTATCTATCGATATTCTACAATTTCCAATACCTCCGTATTCTTACACGGAGTCTGATCTCAGCCCGATCGGCTAGGCCATCCCCTTTGAGACATTACCACAATTTCATTATAATATTCGGCACAATACCACCATGTGTGCGGCATGGCGTCCGATCACAGCCCGATTGGCTAGGCCATCTCATTTGAGACATTACCACAATTTCATTCACAATACCACCGTGTTCTTACACGGAGTCCGATCTCGGCCCGATCGGCTAGGCCTTCTCATTTGAGACATTACCTTCTTCAGTAAATCATCTCACATCGAACTTCGTTCATATACTTTCAATTCATTGGCACTGGTGATTACGATTACAAAGTCATTCTTGGCACTTGGCCGTATTTCATAGTTCCAGTTCCCTTTTCCACCTTCAAATATCATTATCATTATCGTCATCAATAGGGCTTCCCATTCAAGACATTCATTCACATATGAGCAATTTGGGAAATCACAGGCACATAGGGGCCTTTCATACAATTTGGCAAAACAACCTTTATTTCAATCTTGACATGAAGTCTTAACATTCCTAACACATATTCCACATTTTAAACATATTCTCAAATGGCAAGATGACATGATGAAGCATTTAGCATAAACATTGAACAAACATCCTTCAACACAACCACATTAGGAAAAGCCAATTCAATAATGATCAAGGACTTACTCCAATTACATGAACACCGTGGGATTCGATTCTAAGAAGAAGTGGGGGTTTAGCCAACATACCTCAATTGAGCCTCTTAAAACTCTAAGATGTTCCGGACTATTAGCAAATTCAATCTATTTTCGCAATAACAAAATTGAACCAAAATTAGGAAGATGAACATGGTTTTGGCTCATTTGAGCATACTATTAAACACTAGGTGTGCATCAATGTTGTAAGGCTCTTTTTGTGGAAGATTCCATCATTTCCCAACCCACTCTGTACCATTATTAGCTCACAATCTTCCCACATACTATAAGGATACATGCATGCAAGGTAAGCACTCCCATCCCCATGAATTACCTTATAATGGCCCATTCTAGTTACATTTTGAAATTAAGAGTTTGGGTGATAGAATTTTACCTCTTAGGAAGAAGACCTAGGTGCCTCTCTTGATAATCTACAAGATTTAAGTGAGAACTGTAGAACAATTTGATGAAGATCACTTCTCCCTCTAGGACCCTCTCTCTCACTCTAAAAATATCTGAAAATATGATAAAAATGGTCCTTGGTTTGTGTTTTAACGAGATAGAGTCGGGTTTAAAAAACCCAAAAATAGAGCTCCAGAACAAGGTTTGCGATTGCATAATTAATATGCGGACCGCATATCGGTCGCATAATTGCTGACCAAAACGACCAAAAATCTGTCTGTGTCTGCGGTCACTATGAGGTTCGCATAATTGTTTTGTGGTCGCATAATGCACCGCAGAACAGTTATGCGGTCGCATAGGCGACCACATAATTGCTTCCAGACTGACCCTCTCCTGCCTCACTTCTGTGGCCATTATGCGGCCCGCAGAGTAATTCTGTGGTCGCATAATGGACCAAGAAATGCACTTTTCTGCCAAAACTTTCCTTTACATTCCGGTGCATTGTTCAACCCAAAAAGTCCGAGAATTTCTACAATCTACAAACACGTGAGCCTTGTCTGGCACCATGAAAACATTATTTTTCCTTTGTAAAATTTTACGGGGCCTTACATTCTCCCCCACTTAGGATCATTCGTCCCCGAATGAGGGTCAAAATCTGTTATTAGCATCTTATGCAACTCAGGTTTTCATACCACACACCAGCAACCCCAAATTTGACTAACTCCCTAAATTTCCAAAAGTTTCGCCAGAGTTCCCTTTGTAACTAGGCCTATCCACCTGTCACACATCCTAACATCATATACATAATCCAACGATGTAACATAATACAAAACAACACCAACTGTGGCCTCACAAGTAATTATATTACCAGAACCGAACACCCTTAACATCAAATTTACAAATCATACATAATTCATAGAAAGTAAGTCTTATAATATTTTCTAGATCACAACTTTATAAATACATTGTCATTCAAACAAATAAGGATACATTTTCTTCATTTCTTCCCCGGCCACCCAAGTAGCCTCTTTAACCCGCTGGTTCTGCCATAACACTTTCACGGAGGCAATTTCTTTATTCCTCAACTTTCGGACTTGCCTATCAAGAATGGCAACTGGAATCTCTTCATATGACAATTCTTCATTAACCTCAATGGTCTCAACCGGCACAATAGCTGACGGATCTCCAACTACCTTCTTCAACATGGAGACATGGAATATTGGGTGCACTAATGCCATCTCGGGTGGTAGCTCAAGCTTATATGCCACCTGACTGATCCTCTGGATGATTTCTTATGGTCCGACATACCTCGGTCTCAATTTCCCCTTTTTTCCAAACCGCATAATACCCTTCAGGGGGGAAACCTTCAAGAATACCCAATCATCTTCTTTGAACTCTAAGTCTCTACGACGAACATCTGAGTATGATTTTTGACGACTCTGAGCAGTTTTCAACCACTCCTTTATGATTTTAACTTTTTCCATAGCCTGATGCACAAGGTCTGGCCCTATCAACTCTGCTTCCCCAATCTTGAACCACCCAATAGGAGATCTACATCTCCTACCATATAATGCCTCAAATGGTGCCATCTGAATATTTGCATGAAAGCTATTGTTATAAGCAAACTCTATGGGTGGCAAATGATCATCCCAGCTACCCTTGAAATCAAGAACACAAGCACACAACATGTCGTCAAGCGTCTGAATAGTCCGCTCTGCTTTCCCGTCGGTCTGTGGATGGAAAGCTATACTAAGATTCACCTGAGTACCCAAACCTTGCTAAAATCCTTCCAAATATTGGCCGTGAACTGAGCCCCTCGAGCAAAAGTGATAGAAACTGGAGTGCCATGTAGCCTGACTATTTCTTTGATATACAACTAAGCATACTGCTCCGCTGTATCGGTAGACTTAACCGGCAAGAAGTGTGCTGATTTCGTGAGTCGATCCACAATCACCAAAATTGAGTCAAACTTGCGCGGAGTGCGCGGTAATCCTACCACAAAGTCCATATTAATCATTTCCCACTTCCACATTGGAATTTCTATGTTCTGTGCCAACCCACCAGGTCGTTGATGTTCGACCTTCACTTGTTGACAGTTCGGACACCTTGGCACAAAGTCCGCCATATTCCTTTTCATGTCATTCCACCAATAGACTTCCTTGAGGTCGTGATACATCTTCGTAGAACCTGGATGCACAGAATACCTAGAAGCGTGAGCCTCGATCATGATTCTTACTCGGAGACCATCTACATTCGGAACACATAGTCGCCCTTGGTACCTTAATGTACCATCATCCATGCCAAGATTAATAACCGTAGTCTTATGTTTTTGAATCCCCTCCCTCAATAGCGCCAAAAATAGATCATTGTATTGCTTCTCCTTGACTTACACAACAAGTGATGATTCAGCCCTATTTTGCACAATTACACCTCCTTCACCAGAGTCCGTAAAGCCAACCCCCAAACTAGCCAATCGATGGACTTCCTTGGCCAATGGCCTTTGATATACCTCCAAGTGTGCTAAACTACCCATAGATTTCCGACTAAGAGCATCTGCCACAACATTGGCTTTCCCCGGGTGATATAGAATATCGATGTCGTAATCCTTGAGTAACTCAAGCCATCTTCTTTGCCTCAGATTCAACTCTTTTTTTTTGAAACTATATTGAAGACTCTTGTAGTCTGTAAATACATCCACATGGACCCCATACAAATAGTGTCGCCAAATTTTCAATGAATAAACCACTGCCGCTAGTTCTAAGTCATGTGTTGGATAATTCTTTTCATGATTTTTGAGTTGCCTAGAAGCATAGGCTATAACCTTGCCGTGTTGCATTAATACACACCCAAGTCCAATTCTTACCACAAACCCTTCTATACCCTCTGGCAGGGTCAGCACCGACGTCGTAGTCAATTTCGATTTCAACACCTGGAAGATCCTTTCACAAGCATCAGACCATTGGAACTTAACTTCTTTTTGAGTCAATTTAGTCAACGGGGAGGCAAGAGTAGAGAACCCCTCCACATACTTCCTGTAATACTCTGCTAAGCCTAAGAAACTGAGAATCTCGGTGGGCGTTGTAGGTCTAGGCCAATTCTTTACTGCTGAAATCTTTTGAGGATCAACCTTGATTCTTTCTCTAGAGACAACATGACCCAAGAATGTGACAGATTCGATCCAAAATTCACACTTTGAAAACTTCGCATACAATTGGTGCTGATGAAGAGTCTACAACACTGCCTTGAGATGATCGGCGTGGTCCTCCCGACCTCGTGAATACACAAGAATGTCACCAATGAACACTACCACAAAGAAGTTGAGGAAAGGCTTGAAAACTCGATTCATAAGATCCATGAAAGCTACAGGGGCATTTGTTAGCACAAAAGACATTACCAGAAATCCAAAGTGCCCATACCGAGTTCTGAAAGTTGTTTTCGGAATATCCTGCTCCCTGATCTTCAATTGGTGATACCCAGATCGTAAATCAATTTTGGAGAAGTATCTAGCACCCTGTAACTAATCAAACAAATCACCTATTCTTGGTAGTGGGTATTTTTTTTTGATTGTGACTTTATTGAGCTGCCAGTAGTCAATACACATCCTCAGTGATCCATCTTTCTTCCTCACAAAAAGAACCGGTACGCCCCATGGCGACACACTCGGTCGGATAAAACCCTTTTCTAACAAATCCTTCAACTGCTCCTTTAGTTCCTTCAATTCTGCTGGTGCCATTTTGTAGGGCGGGATAGATATAGGCTGCGCTCCTGGCATCACATCAATCCCAAAATCAATCTCCCTGTCTGGCGAAACCCCAAGGAGCTCATTAAGAAAGACCTCCGGAAATTCATTCACAACAGGCACTAACTCGAGTGTAGGTGCCTCAGCATCGGTGTCCGTAACCTGGACCAAGTGATAGATACACCCCTTGTTAATTATCTTCGTGGCCTTAAAGTAAGAAATAAACCTACCATTCGGCACCACATTATCCCCCTTCCACTCAATAACTGGCTCACTTGGAAATTCAAACCTCAAAGTTCTAGTTCGGCAGTCGAGCTTAGCAAAACATGAATAAAGCCAATCCATTCCCATAAATACATCAAAATCAACCATCCCCAATTCAATGAGATCGGCCACGGTGTCCCGACCACACACCGTGACAACACAACCCCTATACATTCATGCGGCCTCAATAGACTCACCAACTGGAGTAGATACAGAGAACGACTCATGAAGTTGTTCCGGTTCTATCCTAAATTCCATAGCAACATAAGGGTTAACATATGACAAGGTGGAACCAGGATTAATAAGAGCATATACATCATGAGTTTGGATAGTTAATATACCTGTGACAACATTTGTAGAAGCCTCTGTATTCCGGCGATCGCTCATAGCATAGAAACGGATGGGTCCTCCTGAACTCTGCACACCACCCCTATCTGCACCACGCCCTGCTGGTGCCGGAGGGCCTCGAGCTAGAAGGGGGTGCTAAAGATGTAGCAGCTGCAGAACTTGATGGTTGTGATGTGCCTCTGCCCGCACCCTGGCGGGATGAACGACACTCACTTTGAATATGACCCCTCAATCCGCACCCGTAACATATAGGTAAGTCCATGTAGCAAATCCCCGAGTGCATCTTCCCACACCTGGGACATAGGGGCCTCCGCTGCTGCGGGAACCTCCCTCCTGATCGGCCCTGATGGTGGGGTCCCCTGCTGCCTTGATTGGGCCTGAAGCGACTCCCCTGCTGCTGACTGTGCCCTGCTGGCGGTGCACTAGCTGAAGATTGAGCATGAGACTGGGTTGGCCCTGATAACCCTCCCCTGAAAGCTGATCTTCCCCAACCATATGACTCCCCAAAGTTGCCCGTTGACCGGGCTTTGCTCGTATCCTCTCGCTCCCTTCTGTTCTTCAATTTGCGGTCCTCTGTAGCTTGAGCAAACGCTACCATTTTTCCATAGTTCATATTCGAATTCAAGGTAGCTGTAGAGGCCTCATTGATAACCAAGGGGCTAAGGCCCTGCACAAACCGATGAACTTTAGCCTCCATAGTAGGCAACATGAGAATGGCATATTTTGACAGGCGCGCGAACTCCATGTGATATTCCCACACACTCCTACTCCCTTGCTCAAGATTCTCAAACTCTATAGCACGGGCTGCCCTAGTCTCGGCAGGCAAGAAATGGTCCATAAAGGCATCCACACACTCACTCCATCTCGCTGTAGGGCTTTCCTCTTCCCGAGAGTCCTCCCACAACTCAAACCACGAATATGCCACCCCTTTCAGGCGGCAGATGGCCAACTCCACTCCCTCCATCTCAGTAGTGCGCATAACCCAGAGAGTCTTATGCATCTCATCAATGAAGTCCTGTGGATCCTCCTCGGGATTAGCACCCGTGAACATTGGAGGATCCAACTGCAGAAACCTGTTCACCCTGGAACCACTAGAATCCCCTTGCTGGCTAGAGGATGTATGTACAACATTCGACCTTTGGGCTTGAGAAGCCACTATCTGAGTTAGCATCTGAATAGCTCCCCTAAGATCCCCATCAGAAATACCAGAGCCGGAAGCCGGGGCTGGAGGTGGAATCGGAATATCAGGTAAAGGATATTCTCACCGTGTAGTGGAATCAGGTAGTGTAGCAGTCGGGGGATTATCCTCACCGTGTTCACCCGTATCATCAAGTAAAGGGTCAACTGCCACTCCTAGGGCGACATTGGCTCCTGGGCTAGTTCTTGCTCTCTTCTTAGGTGCCATATACTGAAAGTTAAAGGAATGCACGAGTTAGAGGAGGAACAGTTGCACGATTAGTTCATCACACGATCCAGAATATCAAAGAAGGCTATTGTTCCTAAATGTCCAAGTAGCCTCCAACTTATAGATGTGGTCGACAACACACCGATAAGAAGGACTCTACTAGACACGGCTCCGAGACATCCTAGGACACTTTAAAACCTTAGGTTATGACACCAAGTTTGTCACGCCCCATCCTCGGGAAGCGCGACCGACGCTCAACCGAGTGAACTCGGCCGAGCAAGCATGTTAGATACTTTCTACCCAATTAACCCATGATCAAGAAAAGGCGTGGTTTCATTAATTATACAGTAGGAATCTCATTCATACAATCCTAAATCATTCCATTAGTCATTGCACCTTTAAGTGTCCAAATACATATTTCTTATAGTTCAAGTGGAACAAGTGATCAAACCAACACCCATATATAACCTACATAGTATCTACGGAGCCTCTAAAGATACAAAAGAGAGTAAAGATGGTGCCGGCAACAAGGCCCTGGTTATACCTCAAAAATGACCATGATATAAACAAAAGGTACAATACATGACCCTGGAATGAAATGGGGCTCACCGAGTCCGCTGAGAAGAGGATGTAGCACTATCTAAGATCCGCACTGTCTATTATGTGACCACCTGCATCCATTTAAAGATGCAGCGCCCCCGGCAAAAGGGACGTTAGTACCGTCGAATAGAACTAGTATGTATAGCTAAACACCAACTCAATAGAATGAATAATAATACAAGAGGGACAATCAAGAATTCAATAAGGGCTTCAAATAATAGTAAAACAACAAGTTAAGGATCATATACATTTTCAAGACAATTTCTATATTACTAGGTTGGGTGACCTTTAGTACTAATATTCCACAATTCCCAATACCTCTGTATTCTTACACGGAGTCTGATCTCGGCCCGATCGGCTAGGCCATCTCATTTGAGACATTACCACAATTTCATTATAATTTCCGGTACAGTACCACCATGTGTGCGGCATGGCGTCTGATCACGGCCCGATCGGCTAGGCCATCTTATTTGAGACATTACCATAATTTCATTCACAATACCACCATGTTCTTACACGGAATCCGATCTCGGCCCGATCGGCTAGGCCATCTCATTTGAGATATTATCTTCTTCAGTCAATCATCTCACATCGAACTTCTTTCATATACTTTCAATTTATTGGCACTAGTGATTACGATTACAAAGTCATTCTTGGCACTTGGCTGTATTTCATAGTTCCAGTTCTCTTTTCCACCTTCAAATTTCATTATCATTATCGTCATCAATAGGGCTTCCCATTCAAGACATTAATTCACATATGAGCAATTTGGGAAATCTCAGGCACATAGGGGCCTTTCATACAATTTGGCAAAACAACCTTTATTTCAATCTTGACATGAAGTCTTAACATTTCTAATACATATTCCACATTTTGAACATATTCTCAAATGGCAAGATGACATGATGAAGCATTTAACATAAACATTGAACAAACATCCTTCAACACAACCACATTAGGAAAAGCCAATTCAATAATGATCAAGGACTTACTCCAATTACATGAACACCGTGGGATTAGATTCTAAGAAGAAGGGGGGGTTTAGCCAATATACCTCAATTGAGCCTCTTAAAACTCTAAGATGTTCCGGACTATTAGCAAATTCAATCTATTTTAGCAATATAATAAAATTGAACCAAAATTAGGAAGATGAACATAGTTTTGGCTCATTTGAGCATACCATCAAACACTAGGTGTGCATCAATGTTTTAAGGCTCTTTTTGTGGAAGATTCAATCATTTCTCAACCGACTCTCTACCATTAGTAGCTCACAATCTTCCCACATACTACAAGGATACATGCATGCAAGGTAAGAACTCCAATCCCCATGAATTACCTTATTAATGGCCCATTCTAGTTACATTTTGAAATTAAGAGATTGGGTAATAGAATCTTACCTATTAGGAAGAAGACCTAGGTGCCTCTCTTGATAATCTACAAGTTTTAAGTGAGAATTCAAGAACAATTTGATGAAGATCACTTCTCCCTCTAGGACCCTCTCTCTTACTTTAAAAATATCAGAAAATATGCTCAAAATGGTCCATGGGGTGTGTTTTAACGAGATAAGGTCGGGTTTAAAAAATCTTAAAATGGAGTTCCGGAACAAGGTCTGCGATTGCATAATCAGTATGCGGACCGCATATCGGTCGCATAATTGCTGACCAAAATGACCAAATATCTGTCCGTATCTGCGGTCACTATGCGGTTCGCATAATTATTTTGCAGTCGCATAATGCACCGCAGAATAGTTATGTGGTCACATAGTCGACCGCATAATTGCTTCCAGGCTGACCCTCTCCTGCCTCATTTCTGCAGCCATTATGCGGCCCGCAGAGTGATTCTGCGATCGCATAATGGACTGCAGAAATACACTTTTCTGCCAAAAAGTTTTCTTTACCATCCGGTATATTGTTCAACCCAAAAAGTCTGAGCCGCGGTGCGCAAGCTCGACGTGAAGAATTTCTACAATCTACAAATATACGTGATCCTACTCCGGCACTATGAAACATTATTTTTCCTTTGTAAAATTTTATGGGGCCTTACAAGCTTATTCAATAAAGATAGAGAGGGATACCCCAATCGACAATGTGCTTCAAAAGGAGACACGATACTAGAGCATGTAATAGACTGTGGCTCCCATTCATCAAGGATATATATATCACGAGATACATGTCCTTTATCAGTAATCTATTTCGTCATAAGATCTAGAAACAAAAAATAATTGGGAAAAGAATGCTACACAACAATTAAGGTCTCTGATGAATTTACTAACAGAAATCAAATTAAAGGCCAAGTTTGGTTGACTTAATACAGATGACAGGGTAATAGAGGAAGTTGGTTTAACAGTCCAGATCCAACACTGCTACAAGTTGTTCCATCAGCTACAGTAACTGAAGAGGGTACTTTGTTTGATCGAAAGTTAGAAACAATATTTGATTTACCTGTCATATGATTTGTGGCACCTGAATCAATCACCCATTTATATGAATAGGAGATAAGACATGTCTTATCTGACCCAACAAAAGTAGTAACTGAAGAAGATTCCTTCATTGATTTAAGATATTGAAGGAACTCAAGAAACTCATCCGTAACCAAGATTGTTGGACTGGGAATTGTAGAATTATTTCCTCCTTGCGTACTGTTTATAGTCATTCTGTATTTTCAACTAACAAAACTCACGAAATATATTCAAGGAGAGATTAAATAAGTTCTAAGCAGATAGTCAATAAAGATATACTCCACCAGAAATATGACCAAAATCAAAGAACCAATGATGCACCAACAAATCACATAAACCAGTAATATACTCCACCAGAAAATACAACCAAGAATAATTAAGTTTATTCCACCACTAAAAGAACTCAAAAATACCATATTATCTTCAGACTTCAAATAGGTAGGTAGCTACGAAGGACCAAACCCAAGATAGAAGAAACAAAGTTTAGCTGGAAATCAGTAACCTGGGACTTTCCGACGAGACTGTTAATGAGCAGCACTTCCTGGGAACAAGAAAACCTTCTAAAATCGTGTTTAGTTCGAGTATAAACCACCAGAGACAGGCCAAAAAAATAATGACGTGACCTAGGAACATGAACTAAGTCTCCAATCGATCTTTTACATGCCCTCAAGCGCCGTCGGAGCAGACTATATCATAATTCCTCTACCGGTGCATGGACTTCACAAACAATGAATCTGGCCACCAGATTCTGGAAACATGTATATCAAAAGGATTGGTGGTGAGAGTTACTTCGCCAGACCAAAGGACTGACCTAAAACCAGTTAAGTTCTAGTGAGATCATTTATTTCTCTCCCGAATTTCAGACCCAACACCAGCTCTGATACCATGTGCACAAAATGGAGAGAATAATTTATATTATCAGGTGCTAACTAAGGAAAGAAATAAAAGACATTCCTAAAAATCTGCTATTTATGTACACTACTAAGAAAGAGTTTACATTCAGTCTATAACAAGTGTCTAGATTCATTCTATAACACTCAGTTCACACGTAGTCCAAAAGCTACCACAAACACAATCACATAATCAGAATCAACCTTAAATGTATTAGTTGTTCTACACTAGAATCACATAAGACTAGTTTATCATCACCATATAAAAGATATGAAATTATTTCCAAAAAGGTTATTTTGCGGGGATAAATTGAGGAGAATTGTCAATCCCATCTATTGTCACGACCATTCTGAAAACCCCCTGCATTTAAATTTGCCCCTATTAATTGTGGTGGTTTATAAAGAACCGCCCCAATCAAATTACAACAGTAATACTGCTTACCTCCGTAATTTTTTCTGACAAAATGATTGTATTTAATTTTGGCGCAAGAACGAAAGACCCCATTACGGTAACAATGATCATTATGATGAGATTGAAAGCAGTCACAAAGATAGGTTATATTTTCTCCATTGCGCATAGTATGCGATACTCAATGATACGATCCCCTGAAGTTATAAATTACATATATATTGATTTACATTTATCTAATCAAAAAATAAAAATAAAAGATATATAACTGATAGTGAAAGCTCTAAGTCACCAGCCCAAAAGAATGCCTAACCCACCTATGGTGGACACCCTATCCAAAATACCGCCCAAATCACCGGATGAAACAAATACTCTGATAGATAAAATTACTCTTACATTTTCCTACCGCAAAATGCTAATACAGAAAACACCCACTACAACCAACACCTATTACACTTTGGAGAATAATGCGAAATCCTCAATGCATCCCAAAGTTCTTCAAGATGACATCTCGCTCTTAGCCGAAGAAGAGGAAATATTGTGCCAGCCATGGCGTTTCTCCATAATCATAAAAGTTTTAGGCATGTGTATCAATTCCTTCTGAATGAGCTATGAAGAGCTTCTGAAAAAATTAATTTTGATTGATTTAGGTTGGGATATCTATACCATTAAGTTCCGCTTCGAAGAAAAAATGATAAAAGCTTTGTACCCGGGGCTATAGTCTATCTCAAGCAACTTTCTATCAGTAAGAAAGTGGAGCTGAGTTTTATTTTAGAGGAAGCAATAATATCTTACACAACTATATGGGTTAGAATTCCTCAATTACCTACTGAATTTTATGATACTTCAATCCCAAAGAAGGTGGGTAGAAAGTTAGGAAAACTCCTAGGAATAGATATGTTCATGTCCTCTACTCTCAGGGGTAGATATGCAAGAATTTGTATTCACATTCCACTGTATATCCTTGTCCGAACTTCAGTAGTTACTGGAAAACACAACCAAACAATCATGTATGTGAGAGAGGGTGTTTTATGTAAAGGATGTGGAAGGATTATGCATGTCTTCAATAACTACACATACACCACCACTAAACCGGTGGGGGAAGTAGCAAGCACATCGTTGCAACATCACAATGGATTTGACCTGGGAGAATGAAAAACAGTCCCATTTACAAGAAGGCAAAAAAATTCTCACATATTAAAAATTAGAAAGCTCTTACAAAAGCTATTGTTTTTGATGCTCAACACCCAACTCAGATAAAATAATACAATACCAATACAAGTAAGTTTCTTTAAAAAATTTGAATACTCATATTAATGACAAGCCCAATTTTCTCTTCTAACTATGAAGATCTTAAAGTCAACTTTGGACATTTCTACTGTTACGGGCTGGAATGATGGTAGGCATGTAAAAAATAAAAGCAACCCAAAATTAGGGTGTGCAGACAAGCCCAGTCTAAAAAGAAAAATACGGACCAGAATTTTAGATAAAAGGACGGACCTTTCAGGCCCTTCTAAAACTGGACCCCTTCAAGAGCTCATGCCCCAATATTCCAAAGCCAAAAATCTTCTTTCAGCACCCATATATGGTGCTCTAACACAGAGCGGTCTAGTTTTAAAAAAGGAATTAGGGCCCAGTCTCAAGTCTACACCTATATGAGTACTTGTCTTTAACAAGGCCTATTTGGCTCCTATTCATTTCTCTCTTGAATACTTCGACACTTGAAACTCACTAATATCCATGGTAAATCGAGTATCTGACCTAAATAATTATTCCCTCACCACTGAAGTGATACACACAATCACTATATAGGATATCACAATTAGTGCACAATCTCTCATAGCGCACTATGACTCTAATTCGTCACCAAATAGAATCCCTAATCCTTCTTCTAAAATGGTCATACCCTTAATATCAACGCGAGCATTATATCTCACCCACCTTGCATCGTGATGTCTGCCAATCATCTTCCTACCCCCTCATCAACTATGCCGGTGACAATAGTCACGACTCCTCCCCTATCGAAGCATGTACCAAGCTCATGGCTAGAGCTAGCATTGCAGGGATAGACCATGGACTACTCTTTCACCACGAGGGTACAAGGCAATTAAAATTCAAATCTAGCACCCGGATCACTTAGCTTGGGTGACTATGGAGGCCATGAACCTAGTCCGTCAAACATCGGCCTCCAAGCCGAGAACATGGAAGGGTATTTCACCCTCAACTCCCAAACTATCTATACTCTGATGAGCCGAGCTTTTCCAAATATCCTTTTTTCGAGATACGAGCATGTATATTCCCCTACAACTCTTTTTTTTGGTGATAGAACCACCTGTTTCGGTTCAACTATGCCCAGACCAGCAGATCTGGCCTTCAATTAACCAGTCACCCCTAGATGACCTAGAAATATGGGTAAGTCATGCTCTGGACATCCTAAAACGCCCCGACGCAATGACAATTCAAGTACTAGAAGATTCTAGCATAACAAGGATAGAGTCTCTAACAGTAGACATTCTCAAGATGGTCGAATTCAAAGAGCATTACAACGAAGCATTTATTGTACTTTGCCCGAATGATCTCGCCAGATTCTTAATGGCGCTCCAGCTCCAACAGGGGCTGAACTACCCAACCACTTCAATGACTCTGATCGTTTTTAGTAAAAGAGGGAAAAGACCAAGTGATTACGAACAAAGCCTTCCTTAGGGAAGGGAAAAGGTTTCTTTATAGTCAGCCCCTCCAACTACAAAATGATGGTTAGCTACATCATATGGAATGTGATGGGAGCTCAATGCTCCCACCCATCTAGTCTCCTGGAGACAAGCTATATTGATCTTTCTCTTTTGGAGAATCTTCACTAACTCTATAAACTTACCCGTCAAAGTCCCTATATTTCAAGACCCAACTCTCAGCTTGGGGGGCCCCTTACCACCTTTACCCATTTACCCCCGCCCCCGAGGACCCTCGAGGACATGACTTTAGCCTATCATCATTCGTTACAGCCACTATAATCTAAGACACACTAAGCAAGCACTATCACAAAACCAGCAGTGAATTAAAAAGGGAATATAGTCCAAAGATAAAAAGCACAAAAAATAAAGGAAGACTAATGTACTAGAAATGACAGTAGCACCAAGATAAGCGAGACTAAATATGCTAAGCGATACGAAAATGCCTGGATGCAAATACAAGTGATAAAAAAAAGAGTAGCCACAAATAGAACAAAACGACTAATAACGAAAACACTAGAAACAAACTGTAACAAAGTTTATCCAAAAAAAAAAACAAGAACGATAGAACCTGGTTTTGTAGAGGGAGGAATGACAGTCGCTGGAGACAATGGACCTCGCCGGAGATATGACCGGAGTTGCTGGATCATGTCGGAAGTGGTGTGACATCGGGTGGGACAGATCCAGTTGAGGGGGAGACCACCAGTGATGCAAAATCTAGTTGAAAATCTGACTGTAGTGGTGATGACATGCCAGCGCGTGACTGGATCTTGTCGGAACTCAATCAGCCCTCTTAATTGTACGCTCGAAAACACGTACCCACATATACACAAAGAGAGAGAGAACGGGAGGGTGTGAGAGAGAAAGGCGGAAAGAGGATAAAGAAAGCGACGGCGCTGGCACTGGCGAGGTCGCCAGCGGTGGGAGAAGTGCACAAAGAAAAAGAATAGAGAGGAGAGGAGAGAGAGAGTTAGGGGGAGCGGAAAGAGATGAGAGAAAGGGGACCTACCTTGTGGTCTTTGAAAAATCACCTCTCTCCAAGTCTAGGGTTCAAAATATGAGAGAATGGTCAAAAATCCGGAAATAAGTACTTAAGTAGTCTGCCCAACAATACCCTTCGCAAACGCGGCTCAATCCTCATGTTCGCGAAGCACAAAATGTCACTGCACAAAATCCTTCTTCGCGGACACGATATCACTCTTGCAAACGTGAAACCCCTTACCTAGCCTTCATCATGAATGCGGCCCTGCCTTCGAATGTGAAGGCCAATCTCCCAACCTCAGCTCCTTCTTTGCGAACGTGACTGCCTCATCACGAACGAGAAGCACCACTACCACAAGCCTTCGCGAACGTGACTCACCCATTGAGAACGCGAAGAACAAATGACCCCCACCCCAAATCCTTCATTGCGAAAGTGAGAAACCCCTCGCGAATGCGATGAACACAAGACTCTAGCACATCAGCCAACTTCAAACATTCTCTGGGTGGTCCAAAACTTACCTTAGCCCTCTAGGACCCCATCCAATCATACCAAAAAGTCTATAAATACTATACGGATCTATCCAAAGCCTCCAAAGACATAGGAGATCATTACATTTAAGAATCAAAGATCAAACTACAAGTTCAAATTCTCTTAAGTTCAAGAACTTCTATTCTTCCAACCAAGCGTCTCATTTATGCCCACGCAGCTCAGATCTCAACCAAACTTCACATAAAAGTTCCATACAACAACACCAACCTATTCAATCTCGAAAGATTAATTAGAGTCTGATAATATCAAAGTCAACTATTGGTCAAACTTAAAAACTCTCAAATTCATTAAATTGATAACTTTCGACAAATAGAGTCAAAATATTTTGAGAACATCCAAAACCAAATAAGAACATACGCCAAAGTCCAAAAATTACCATACGAACCTATTGGGAACCATCAAATCCCATTCCGAGGTCATTTACTCAAAAATCAAACCTTGGTCAACTTACAACTTAAGCTTTTTAAAATAAAACTAAGTATTCAAATTCACTCTTAAACCTTCCCAAAATCAAATCAAACATCTCCACAAGTCATAAGACATCAAATACATATACGGGAAGCATCACGTAAGGAAACACAATTCTAATATACAAAATGACCGGTTGGCATTACACAAATCATGAAGATCACAATAATTACTCAGAGTATCTCGAAAATCATCAATTAAATAACTGAGATAGACCGCACCTCCTTCTTTATCACTAACAACAAAAATATCATTAAAATCCCCTATATAACACCATGGTAACCGAGAAATAGAAGGCAAATGAGTCAACATAGTCAAAGAGTCTCTCCTTCTATGACATTCAGGAAGGCCATAGAAATCCGTTAATCCCCACTCCTCCTCGATTATATGAGAAATAATAAGGTCTATAAAATTATTAGAATAATATTTTATGTGCATAAGATTATTATTATTTCCAAATACTGCCAAACCACCACTCCTACCAATTATATTTACAGCAAAAGAATAAACAAAACCAACTTCATTGCGAACTTCCTCAAGTTTTGCAACATCAAGAGTTTCAATCAAGAAAATTACATCTGGCTTATTCCCTCTAACTAGCTCCTTAAGAGTGCGAAATGCTCGCGAATTTTCCATACCAAGGCAATTCCAACTAAGGATATTCATGGTTGTCAGCGGGCCTTTTTTATTGGCTCTATTGTTGAAGAAACATGTAGAGTGAAAGATGGTACTCCCAAACTTGAACTTCAGAGTCAATCTTTAACTTCCAGCATAGAGTCTTCAATATTATTTCCATAATGCTTAGGCTCAATTGAAACAACAGTGTCAGACGCCACACCCTTTACTAGATCGGCACTTTGCCCTAACTTCATATTTTCCACGTAGGCCCTTTCTCTTGGAAAGATTTTTGCATATTTAAAGTTACTATCTGCATCATCTTTATCTAACCATGACACCGCCGCCTACACCCTCTGCTTTGGAGTTGCCCTCGGCCAAAGCCCCCAATTTTTAATAATCTTGTCATGTGGTAACATGAAATTAGTCTCGTAAATATTATCCTCGTGTCACAAATGACCACAAATAAAGCAAAAAAATGGTAGTCCTTCATAACGAAAATTAATATTAGCAATATTTTTGCCACACCTAGCAATATTCTTATAACATTTCAATGGCTCTCGGATACCAATATGTACCCTATATGAATAAAAATATTAGGCTTTTAAGTAACTTTTCGAGAATCACAACTAAAAAAGGACCCAATAAAATTTTCAATTTGTCAAACCACTACCTTAGACATGTAATCTGAAGGAAGATCATGCACTTGAACCCAGAACTCAGAGTGAAATAATTTCACTTGCTCCGGATCCTCTCCCTTTTCTAGACTGTAATAATAATAAATGATTATTGAAGGATCAAGGCGCTCCCTCAATAGCACGTTGAATATCAAACTCATGCTTGAAGAAAAACAGGCAACAATACCCTCCTAATACCTTTATTTTCACACGATGCCTAGGTCGCCAGATACTTGCTAGAGTATTTTTCATTGCTTGAACATTGATAGATCTGCCTGTTAGCAATTTACATACCAGACAAAGATCATAATTGGTTTCTTCTGTGACCTTTGGTTCTCCCAAATCTAACCCCTCTAGCTCCTCAACTGTATGAGAAATATCATCCATTTCAATATTCATCGCAAAACCAAACCAGTCATGAATAAAAATAAAAATAATTATAAAACAAAATAACTCACTAACCCACACTCACAAAGGACAGATACTGCCACAAAGAGCAGACAAGACTGAATACATACAATTTGATTAGTTTTAAAAAAAGAATTAGATGAGAATCATGGTGGCATAATGGTGGAACGGGGATGTTAGACGATGGAGGTAAGTGTTGGCTTCTAAGGTTTAGGTGGCGGCTTAAATCCCATCATTGAAACAATGTAAACTATTAAGACTATTATTATTATTATTATTATTATTATTATTACCTGACCCGATGAAGAAGGAAGAGAAAAAGATTTCAAAAAATCAGAAAAGGAAAGCCAATGCCCCTTTCTGTATAACCATGAAAGTTACTGTTGAAGATCCTAAACTATTCAAAATTATATAGTTGCATAATCATGTAGATATTGTTTTTCATCTATCTATATGTCAGGGTTTTAGTATGAAGACAATGTATGATTAAAGGAATAACAAGATATGACAAGAACTTTATTATCATAAACTGACATGGTAAAGATCAGAAAAATTTCACCATTGAATTAACAATTCCCTGATTTATTCAGAGTAGCAAGATACCTGATTCTTCCTAGGCAAATCATTTAATGAATATGTGGATAATTGAATTTTAGAAGAAACTTATACGACGTCAAGATACAGAGGACAACTGAATTTTCACAGATACTACATTCAATATGAGGGTTTTTTATGAACGAGAAATTTGACTGCGGCTAACCCTTAGGACCAACCGCATTCTTTGAAACTAGTGGATAATAGGCCCACCCCTCTAGCCTTATCCACTTAAATATCAGGCTTAGTTTGTATGGTGAGGGCTTGAACATGTGACCTAAGTGATAAGAAGTGGCGTACGCATTTTGACAAGCGGTGTCAACATTTGAAGAAGTGAACAAATAAATAAATCACTATAATAATAAGCGGTATTTTTTTAAAGGTCACCTTATCGGTGTGGGGTTAGGCTGGACCTCTACCTGTATATATAACAAAAGAAGAGTACATGAAAAAGGACGTAAACCTTACCTTCCAATGCCTGATGATAAGGATTACTACATACATACGTCTGAAGAGGTAATGTTGAGGAGTACAACTCCTTTACAATTTGTACTCTATGATAATGTACCAAAACATCTATGAACTGAATTACTACTATATCACAATTATCCATAATCAAAAGAAAAGAGTCTTCTTTGTGCTTTGATCCTAAAGCTTGGCCAACGATTAATTTCATTCTTCAAAAGGTTTTTAGCTACCAGAGGGAGATCCAAATCCTGTGTGAAAAAAGAACTCTACTTTGTGTATTAATCCAAATTGGCTAAGTAGTTCGCTATTCCATTGACTTTCCAGAAATAAGTGGTGTAATTTTATATATTCATATTAAATATTTTTATTTTTCTTATGATCTTTACATACATATTTACGAAAAAATTTGACGAAGCGGTGTCACGGAACACCGCTTGAGATAAGGTACCTACGCCCCTGGTGATAAGCCCCTCAATCGTTACCACTTGAACTAAGTCGTAACGACAAAATTCCAATGATGAGAAGCTTGATCTAGAGAATGCACAACAAATGTGTATAAGGGTAAAATCGAGGGTAACATATACCCCGATTTCTCGGTGGGTCAAACGAAGCGAAGACTTGACTGCATGGGATCAGAATCGAAGCTAGGGACTTTTCGTACCAGGGGCCGAACGGAGTGCTCGCCAACGGGCCTGGAAAGAAAATACTCCCGGACCCAGAGCGAGCTCCTAAACCTCGAAAAGCACTACGAACGGTTGCACACGACTGACAGAAAGCCATGATATCCGCTCTCGATCAGATATCGCAGCATGAATCTCGCCCGACGTTGCTAGAATATCAGTAATTGACGAGAAAGGAGAATATTTTACCTTTTTTAGAGTTGTACTGTCACGTCCCAAACCTGAAGGGGCGTGGCCGGCACCCGGTACCATACTCGGCCCGAGCGTACCACTCTGTAAATGTGAACTCTAGAGGAATAACCCTCAACCTAGGCCGATGAGGCCATATTCTGAATCATCTGGAAATATTGTTTGTCTTATCTAAGGGGTAAACATGTCCAAAAACTCATATAGTGTTATACAAACTATACAGGACTTATCTACAAGCCTCTAGATATAGTTGAACTGTATCATGGTCGGGACAGGGCCTCGACCTACCCATCAAACCTGTATATATATAAAATGGACTCCAAGGTCTAGACCTGGTAACTCCGGGGAAGTGGAGCTTACCAACCAAGCTGATATTTGGCTCTGTCTACTGGGAAGGTCTATCCAGCTGTCTATCAGGACCTGCAGGCATGAAGTGCAGCGTCCCCAGCAAAGGGACGTCAGTACAAATAATGTACTGAGTATGTAAGGCAACAAAATAACTAAAAGCTTAAACTGAATTGATGATATAATAACGGAATGTAACTGGGAGTCACAAATAATCTGAAGATATGCTTACCTGCTGATACTGACTCAACTCTCTCCATATAGTATGCAAAATAGTTGTCCGGCCCTATAAGGCTCGGTATGTGTAACTGCCCTGCCGTAGTAGGCTCGCTCATAGGCGCTCGGCCATACTAGGCTCTGTATCTCGGCCATTCTGGGCTCGCTCATAGGCGCTCGGCCACAGTAGGCTCGGTATATAACTTACCATCTGATCAGAGGTTGCCCAATAGGGGCCTGCCTACCGATTATAGCTCGATGGTGGTAAAAATACTGTAACACTGTATATATATACACTCTATGCTCTATTGGCTGAAATAAGCCAATACTAAACTGAATATGAAGTCCCGATAAGGGAGAATATGATAACTTCTGAGACTAGGATAATGTGAATAAATTTAGGAATACAAACTTCTCTTTATGCTTCGTTATCAAACTCATGTAGTTACGAGACCATGCCAAAATGAAGAAAGGTTTAGCCTTAACATACCTTATCACAATCTTTCCAATCACCAAGTTGAACTCACCTCTTTGCACCTTAATCTACAAGAATGATAATAATGCTATCGTTAAGTTACGAAAGGTACAACTATCGCACAACGAACGACAAGCTTATTTTGTATTAAAACGGATAGCATCTCCCCTATAATCCTTACTTCCTCCAAATTCAAGATAACACTACAACACCAAAAACAACAATAAAAACATATATACATTAGTTTCCAACCTTATGCACACCATACAATACTACAAAACAGCCCAACACACCCCAATCTCTTCGTACACAAAACGACCACCGTAGTAGTGTCAACAACCCGAAATTGTTACGATGAACAACCAGCCCAACATCCTGCATTTATGTGGTGTTTCTCCACACCCTTCCTCCTCCAAAACTCCACAAAACAGTAGTAAAACACGCTGCCCAGCAGCACCACAAAACAGTCCATAAAACAGTCCACAAAATAGTCCGCTACAAGTGAATAACTCAAACTCACGGCTTCCGATCACCGTCCCGTGAGTTCTTACAAGTATAGAATGACTTACCATGAATTTATAGCAGAAAAAATGGATGAAAGAGAGCAGTAAACTCACCTTATTTTTTGGATAACTCAGCTCCTATCTTGGTTCTTCAAACTCTAGGTTTTACCTCTAATTAGAACTTGAAATGGAGAGAAAATCAATTAGGGTTTGTGGGAAAGTTTTTTTGGGAGAAATTTTGCAGAGCTTATGTCTGGTTATTATGCTCTATTTTAAGTCTAATATATGAAGAAAATAGGCCTTTAAAAGGCCTATTTGGACGACCCGAAATGGCCCATTTTTGGGCTCTCATTTAAGCAAGTAGGTGACACACCTACTTGTCACCTAGCAGCTTGCGCAGTATCGCAACAATGACCATATCTCTCTACTCCGATGTCGTATTGACAAACGGTTTAATGCGTTGGAAAATAGACTCATAGATCTTTAATTTGATGGGTATAACACCCCATAACTCTAAGAGTATTGGGAGAATATTGCAGTTACATTGGACCCAAAGTTTCAGTAAAACTTATGAATGTAACTTGTGATGACTTTCATCGACTTTTGTTCCACAACTCGCTTGACTTCAAAAAATAACACACGGATGTCATACGACTAATATAAATCATAACATAATCTCCTTATCATGTTAAGCACCCTAGTCTCACCCCAAAGGTACATGTTATAACATTCCCAACTTGTCGACTTTCGACGAAGCATTATTTTCTTCATTTGCATTAGCTTCTGAACCGTCCAACCCTCTTTGTACTTGTTGTTCATGATCTTAAATATTTGTAACCTCAGAGGTAACATGATTATCTTACTTTGTAAACTTTTCAAATATGATTTCATTTCTGAGCTTACATCAATTGACTTACGACGTACTCGTACGTACGAAAACATGGGTTGTAACATCATTCCCCCCTTTGGAACATTCGTCCTCGAATGTTGACTGGTGCACTTATCAGTCTGATAACCTATAGCTCTCATAAATACTTTATTGCTGGCCTTTCCATCTGGGAGTTATGGGTATAACACCCCATAACTCTAAGAGTATTGGGAGAATATTGCAGTTACATTGGACCCAAAGTTTCAGTAAAACTTATTAATGTAACTTGTGATGACTTTCATCGACTTTTGTTCCACAACTCGCTTGACTTCAAAAAATAACACACGGATGTCATACGACTAATATAAATCATAACATAATCTCCTTATCATGTTAAGCACCCTAGTCTCACCCCAAAGGTACATGTTATAACATTCCCAACTTGTCGACTTTCGACGAAGCATTGTTTTCTTCATTTGCTTTAGCTTCTGAACCGTCCAACCCTCTTTGTACTTGTTGTTCATGATCTTAAATATTTGTAACCTCAGAGGTAACATGATTATCTTACTTTGTAAACTTTTCAAATATGATTTCATTTCTGAGCTTACATCAATTGACTTACGACGTACTCGTACGTACGAAAACATGGGTTGTAACATCATTCCCCCCTTTGGAACATTCGTCCTCGAATGTTGACTAGTGCACTTATCAGTCTGATAACCTATAGCTCTCATAAATACTTTATTGCTGGCCTTTCCATCTAGGCAACTATTCTATGAATAAATCCATAGGCCAGGGCATTCCCCACTTTAGGCCTCTTTCTGACACTACGACTTTTGGTCTGAATCCTTCCAACCTCGTAATTATTGCGACATTCTGTCATGCAGCCTGTACGACTTTGTCCTTGTATGTGCGCCTATGCGACTCTTCTGTTCCTTTTCCTCCAGCTTTTAGCCAATCTCTAGGCCTCACTTTGGGAACATATATAGAACTATGACAAGTTGTTCCTCCCGGTATATATAGGTGTAGTTAAGTTCTTTGCTCGGTACTTTGTCAAACTTACGACTGTTGCGATATCTTGTTTCGTAGCCTTATAAATATATCCTTATGGCTTTACTACATCTAGGTAGGTTATACTACACCATCACACTTACTTCATTTTATTATTGTCGAGGTTTGCTACCCAACTCCAGGTTACCCTCTCGCTGCTTATCCTATATGTATAAATCTAAGTCCTTTAGTTCTTCCTCATTACTGTTCATCTTAAGAATGACGGCCTAATATCATCTCATACTTTGGAACTTTTATCTGCCTATTGTTGATTCATCTTAATGTTGATCTATAATCTACCACTGATAAATTGAAACCTCTTAGGTAATACATTGTCCTTAGGGATCACGTCTCATCAGAGAACATCTGAAGTTATTTCCTCGATCCACCTAGGGGCGATACTATACTTCAATAACCGTATTTCATCGCATCCCAACGTGATTCATCTTATGAGGGGTATTCTAATCTCATGCAATTCATGAAATCCCTTCTTTTTGAATCATTAACCAATCAATGGCCTTAACGTCATCCTCTTATCTATCATAATTACACCCTTATTCTACTACCAGGGCAACATTGCATCTCTTCAAATTGCTCATAGTCTTAGACTCCTCTAAGTTCATTCAGGCTATACTGAGTTTTTGTTTTTTTTTAACTTACGGAAACCATCAGCTCTCTTGTTTTGATGGGCTTAATTCTGAGGCCTTACCTATTCTCGTCAGCTTCTCAGCCACCTCTGCTTATCCTTACTCATGTCAGCCTAAAACCCTGTTGCTCTACCATACTTTATCTTGTGACCTACACATATTTATTTATAGTACTCACAACCTTCCTTTAACTTTCTAGCACCATACATTTCATTATGTTATTATGGAACTTCAAGCGAGACATCAAACCGTCTCTAACTCTTCTTTAATCTCTTAACCAGACCTCTCGGTACTTGGAAACTATAGGCTAGAAGATATTCCACTGACAACACCACTATCATTTGTGGATACTGAATCACGGTGCTTTTAGCCCTCTATCTGATGTATGGACTATTCACAACCTCCTACACTTGTGCATCTCGTACCGTCTTAACCTTTACCTTACTTAGCTTTTAATCTCGCATTGTATCTTCTGTCTCTTTCATAACCTCTCTTCCACATAGGTAGAATTCACATCCACAACTTGAAGCTCTACTATAAACTTGCAACTCTAGTGTGTACACAATCTGGTTGGAGCTTCATACTTACTCCTTATGAGACTGGTACTTTTTTTTTTTAATCAGGCTTTATAGATACGACATCGACTTTCCTATGCTGGGTTTCACTTCGTTTATCTTGCATAATCTACTGATTTATCTGAACCTCTTGTCTAGCCATGACTAGGCTCTTCCTGAATTCCTGAATGAACTACTAACTACTCGTCAGTCCATGCTCATATTTACCTTCTGGGTAACCACTCTTGGGTTATGTCTTCTACCTTAACTTAACTTTTGCACTGGCTCCTAATTCATCAAGTGTTCATTTGTTCTTATTTATCAATAACATCTAGTGTGGGAACCCTTACTGCCTCCCCTCGGTGTCGTGCTTGCATAATGTTCTGGACTCGTATCATGTCTGTAGGATCTGAATAAATGCAATATCATTCCTTTCATCATTTATTGCATTCTTCCTTTACTATTCCACAGTTACCTGAACCACTTAACACTGACTTAATACCATATTACACCATCTTCCCCCCTTTAGGGGAGTATTAACATGTAATGCTATAAAAACTTACTTATAAATATTTTACCTCTTCATCTTCGACGTCTTTTCACGTCTTTATTGACTCTTACTTGCCTTGCAGTAACCCTTATGTAACAAGGATAATTAAATATCTTACACACGATGGTATAAGATACCTAGTGTAACTAGAACACTTAGTCCCTTAAGATTAACTTTGCTCAAAGTTCTTGCTTTAGGGAAGCGTCTTCCTGAGTGACCTTTAAAGGTTATTCTTCTGTTGTCTATTGTATTATTGCCGGAATGCGATCTTTGAAATTCACTTGATGTCGACTATCATCACCTCATTCGATCCCTAATTGATATTCAGTTTATCTTGTTCACAAGCCCATGCTAATTTCTATTACTCCGGGCGGTCTAAATTGTTTTGTCTTGGTAATCACGTTGGACGCACCAACTCATTTCTCAAAATTAGAATATGACTTTTGGCCTATACTCTTTTATTGTCTCAAGACCTCCTGTCACCTCTTGTTTTTTTTTTTTTCACTTGACTATAAACTCTGTCATCATATCATATATTGATTTACCATTATCACCCATTTATTACATCTTACTCATAATACTTCATTTTTCTCTTCTTATTCTCTTGCTAATACTTCTGTTTATCGCATTATTCTGAAAACTTCAACAAAACATTGTTTCACTTTTAGCTCCCCTGGCTCAATCCACCATTTCGGGTTACTCTAACCCAAGCTGGATCTTGATATCCCATCCTTCTCTTAAACTATATATGTTAGCTCCCATAGGGCATAACTGAGATGTGTGTGGCCAATTGTACATACCTCTATTTCTGTTGAAGGTAACTTAGAATTCTTTTATTTCTCTGCCTGACGTGGAAATTCGGACAGTCTTAATTAACTAGGTACCTCGTACCCTTCTTCACCATGCTTCTGTTACATGTTGAAACTTATAGTTTTAACTTATGATACTCCCATGGCCTGCTATTCACGGGGTATGTTAGATATTCCCGTCTTAGGGTAAATGGGAAATTCGCACATATGATAAGCACAATCTAATAGGGTCTCAAACAGGGCCACGTAGTCAAGAATTCTCTTTCTACTAATGCTTTTACCTGTTGTTGTATTAGACCTTTAGCTAGCAATAATTATTCTAATTGAAAGCATCGCTATATCATTAGCAAACATAAGCTTTGGCTCGAACTCTTATGACTCAGCTCTATAGCACGATTTGGATTTGAATGAAGGGTAACAGACTCCTAAATGCCTTGTAGCCTCCTGCTTATAAGTGTGGTGCACAACACACCGATAAACAAGACTCTACTGGACATGACTTGTAGACTCCCTAGGATAGAACTGCTCTGATACCAAGTTTGTCACGTCCCAAACCTGAAGGGGCGTGGCCGGCACCCGGTACCATACTCGGCCCGAGCGTACCACTCTGTAAATGTGAACTCTAGAGGAATAACCCTCAACCTAGGCCGATGAGGCCATATTCTGAATCATCTGGAAATATTATTTGTCTCATCTAAGGGGTAAACATACCCAAAAACTCATATAGTGTTATACAAACTATACAGGACTTATCTACAAGCCTCTAGATATAGTTGAACTGTATCATGGTTGGGACAGGGCCTCGACCTACCTATCAAACCTGTATATATATAAAACGGACTCCAAGGTCTAGACCTGGTAACTCCGGGGAAGTGGAGCTTACCAACCAAGCTGATATTTGGCTCTGTCTACTGGGAAGGTCTATCCAGCTGTCTATCAGGACCTGCAGGCATGAAATGCAGCGTCCCCAGCAAAGGGACATCAGTACAAATAATGTACTGAGTATGTAAGGCAACAAAATAACTAAAAGCTTAAACTGAATTGATGATATAATAACGAAATGTAACTGGGAGTCACAAATAATCTGAAGATATGCTTACCTGCTGATACTGACTCAACTCTCTCCATATAGTATACAAAATAGTTGTCCGGCCCTATAAGGCTCGGTATGTGTAACTGCCCTGCCGTAGTAGGCTCGCTCATAGGCGCTCGGCCATACTAGGCTCTGTATCTCGGCCATTCTGGGCTCGCTCATAGGCGCTCGGCCACAGTAGGCTCGGTATATAACTTACCATCTGATCAGAGGTTGCCCAATAGGGGCCTGCCCACCGATTATAGCTCGATGGTGGTAAAAATACTGTAACACTGTATATATATATACACTCTATGCTCTATTGGCTGAAATAAGCCAATACTAAACTGAATATGAAGTCCCGATAAGGGAGAATACTATAACTTCTGAGACTAGGATAATGTGAATAAATTTAGGAATACAAACTTCTCTTTATGCTTCGTTATCAAACTCATGTAGTTACGAGACCATGCCAAAATGAAGAAAGGTTTAGCCTTAACATACCTTATCACAATCTTTCCAATCACCAAGTTGAACTCACCTCTTTGCACCTTAATCTACAAGAATGATAATAATGCTATCGTTAAGTTACGAAAGGTACAACTATCGCACAACGAACGATAAGCTTATTTTGTATTAAAACGGACAGCATCTCCCCTATAATCCTTACTTCCTCCAAATTCAAGATAACACTACAACACCAAAAACAATAATAAAAACATATATACATTAGTTTCCAACCTTATGCACACCACACAATACTACAAAACAGCCCAACACACCCCAATCTCTTCGTACACAAAACGACCACCGTAGTAGTGTCAACAACCCGAAATTGTTACGATGAACAACTAGCCCAACATCCTGCATTTATGTGGTTTTTCTCCACACCCTTCCTCCTCCAAAACTCCACAAAACAGTAGTAAAACACGCTGCCCAGCAGCACCACAAAACAGTCCATAAAATAGTCCACAAAATAGTCCGCTACAAGTGAATAACTCAAACTCACGGCTTCCGATCACCGTCCCGTGAGTTCTTACAAGTATAGAATGACTTACCATGAATTTATAGCAGAAAAAATGGATGAAAGAGAGCAGTAAACTCACCTTATTTTTTGGATAACTCAGCTCCTATCTTGGTTCTTCAAACTCTAGGTTTTACCTCCAATTAGAACTTGAAATGGAGAGAAAATCAATTAGGGTTTGTGGGAAAGTTTTTTTGGGAGGAATTTTGCAGAGCTTATGTCTGGTTATTATGCTCTATTTTAAGTCTAATATATGAAGAAAATAGGCCTTTAAAAGGCCTATTTGGATGACCCGAAATGGCCCATTTTTGGGCTCTCATTTAAGCAAGTAGGTGACACACCTACTTGTCACCTAGCAGCTTGCGCAGTATCGCAACAATGACCATATCTCTCTACTCCGATGTCGTATTGACAAACGGTTTAATGCGTTGGAAAATAGACTCATAGATCTTTAATTTGATGGGTATAACACCCCATAACTCTAAGAGTATTAGGAGAATATTGCAGTTACATTGGACCCAAAGTTTCAGTAAAACGTATGAATGTAACTTGTGATGACTTTCATCGACTTTTGTTCCTCAACTCGCTTGACTTCAAAACATGACACACGGATGTCGTACGACTAATATAAATCATAACATAATCTCCTTATTATGTTAAGCACCCTAGTCTCACCCCAAAGGTACATGTTATAACATTCCCAACTTGTCGACTTTCGACGAAGCATTGTTTTCTGCATTTGCTTTAGCTTCTGAACCGTCCAACCCTCTTTGTACTTGTTGTTCATGATCTTAAATATTTGTAACCTCAGAGGTAACATGATTATCTTACTTTGTAAACTTTTCAAATATGATTTCATTTCTGAGCTTACATCAATTGACTTACGACGTACTCGTACGTACGAAAACATGGGTTGTAACATGTACTAAGGAGGAAACTCTCCTACTATATAAAGGGAAAGATTTTTCATTCAATACACATTGTAACACGCATATCAAAGCAACATAAACTTGTTTCTCTGCTTTTTAGTTATTGAGAATTTCTTATTTTAATCATAGTTCTTCATACACATTTGGCTCCGAATCGAGGGTCCGGTCGAAGGCAGAACTATTGTTAAGCTTAAATCCGAGCTCGGACTTAACGTCACAACTGGTTTGCTTATTTATTTTTTCTTTGATTCGTTTATCTAACATTCTTAATTACATGTGTTGAATCAATCCACATATCCTTAAAACCACGTACAAATTTAATTTTTATCCATTTTAAGTTCAAACAGTTTGGCGCCCACCGTGGGTATAAGGGTAATAGTGGTAGTTTGATACAAATTTCCATAATACACTTTATTTTACGCTTGTTCTTTAAGGTTTCAATTTCAGGACACCTTAAAAATGTAAAACTCTCAATCTGCTCACTTGAAAATTGATGTTGAGTATGGCCATCATGGCGAGAACAACTATATGGTGCCTAGCAATGAGGTACCCCCTGCTGATCCCAACGGAGTCCCAGTTGTAGAACCAGTCGATGCTTACTTGCATGTGGCAATCGCCGCCAACCTGTCTACCGACCTTGAGAACAGCTTCCGCGGAGGAGCCTGACCAACGACTCAAGGCGTGCTCGAAGGCAAAGGCGACGGGGTCATTCTACGAGTGATCTTCGAAATGTTACAGCCCCAACAGGCGGCGATAGCGCAGCTGCAAAATCAAAGTCGCGCCCCCAGCAGGGTTGAGCCCGAACTATCTTGGGAAAACACCTAGAGAAATGAGCAGATCACCGAAAAGCCGGCTGGAACTGAGACCGGTGTCAGACCCGAAGTAATGAAGATGCTTGAAGCATTAACGAAATGGGTGAAATCAGGGGAAAAGAAAATAGAGTCAAACGACAAGAAGGTAGAGACATATAATTCAAGGGTCGATCAAATCCCAGGAGCGCCTCCAATGCTGAAAAGCCCAGACTGCAAGAAATTTGTCCAAAAGCCTTTTCCTCAGAGCACGGCGCCGAAGCCAATCCCGAAGAGGCTTCATATGCCCGATATTCCAAAATATAATAGAACCACGGATCCAAATGAGCACGTGACCTCCTATACGTGCGCCATCAAATGTAACGACTTAGAAAATGACAAAATTGAGTATGTGTTACTAAAGAAGTTCGGGGAACCTCTATTAAAAGGAACAATGATATGATACCACAACTTGCCCCTGAATTCCATTGATTCGTTCGCTATGCTCGCAGATGCTTTTGTAAAGGCTCATGCAGGGGCCATTAAGGCCGAGACCAGAAAATCAGATCTTTTCAAGGTTAAGAAAAAGGACAACGAGATGTTTAGGGAGTTCGTGTCAAGATTTCAAATGGAACGAATAGACTTATCTCCGGTTGCGGGCGATTGGGTCGTTCAGGCATTCACTCAGGGACTTAACCCCCGAAGCTCCTTGGCTTCACAGCAGCTAAAACAAAACTTGGTAGAGTACTCGACAATAACTTGGGCCGACGTCCACAACAAGTATCAGTCAAAAATCAAAGTCGAGCATGACCAACTCGGAGCCACTTCTGGATCCGTTTATCCCATCAGAACCAACAACAGGTCTAAGAGAGTCGTCGACCATGAATCAAGGCCGGTCTGGGATCGTTACCAACTATACGGTACAGATCGAAAGGGAAATGGGTCTGGGCGCAACTCTACAAGGAACGAAGGGAGAAGCGATCGAGGGCCCAATAGCCGAGGCCTGATGAGCAAAAATTATTTCGATAGACCGCGCGGGGGAAGGGAAGCTCTGATATTGTTAGAGTATAACTTCAATGTTGATGCAGCCAGCATCGTATCAGCCATCGGGCGCATCAAGGAGACCAAGTGGCCTCGACCATTGCAGTTCAATCCTACCTAGAGAGACCCTAATCTGATGTGTAAGTATCATGGCACTCATGGCCACAGGACAGAGGACTGCTGACAATTGAGAGAAGAAGTTGCCCGGTTATTTAATAACAAACACCTACAAGAATTTCTGAGTGATCGAGTCAAAAACCAAATCAGAAACAGGGACGCCAACAAACAAACTGAACAAGAGGAAGCCCAACACGTCATCAACATGATCATTAGAGGGGGCGATATACCTCAAGGGCCGATGATAAAACGCACTAAAGTATCGATCACAAGGGAGAAACGCACCCGAGATTATATCTCTGAAGGAACCATTTCGTTCAGTGACGAGGATGTAGAGGGCATCGCACAACCTCATAATGATACACTAGTAATTTCCGTACTTATCAATAAATCTCGAGTTAACGTGTGTTGATTGATCCAGGTAGCTGGGCCAACATCATCAGATCGAGAGTCGTAAAGTAGTTGGGGTTACAAGATCAAATAGTGCCAACAGTCCGGGTATTGAATGGGTTTAGCATGGCATGTGAAACCACTAAAGGGAAGATAACCCTACCTGTGAACACCATCGGGACCATCTAGGAAACAAAGTTCTATGTGATCGAAGGGGACATGAGATATAACGCTCTATTCGGAAGACCATGTGTTCACGACATGAAAGCAGTACCTTCGACCTTATACCAGGAATTAAAATTCCCTACTCCAGAAGAAAGCAAGACGGTATATGGAGAACAACCGGCTGCAGAGGAAATGTTCGCAGTCGATGAAATGCTCCCGATGCCCGCCGTCCTGACATTAAGGCACACAGAGCCGATCAGAAAGGCCGAAGTCAAATAGCAACCACTGATGTCGGTCCTGGTCGGGCCGAAGGATTGAGGAGCTGACGAGGAAGATGATTACGAAATTCCGAGATCCTTCATACCTCCTGATGATACCGACGCCACCAAATCAATGGTCGAAGAACTAGAGCAAGTCATATTGACCGAACACCTACCAGATCGAAAGGTATATCTGGGTACGGGGCTAACCTTCGAGCTCAGGAAAGAACTCATTAATTTTCTTAAAACTAACATATCTTGTTTCTCCTGGTCCCATCTTGATATGACAGGGATCCCGCCGGAGATAACCACTTATAAGTTGAGTTTGGACCCAAAGTTCCATCCGGTTAAGTAGAAGAGGATACCTTAGTCCAAGGTCAAGCATGCATTCATCAAGGACGAGGTATCTAAATTCCTTAAAATAGGGTCCATCCAGTAAGTTAAGTACCCGGACTGGCTAGCTAACGTATTGGTAGTACCTAAAAAAGGAAATAAGCTAAGAATGTGTGTAGATTACAAAGACTTGAACAAGGCATGCCCTAAGGATTCTATTCTTTTGCCTAACATCGATCGAATGATTGACGCGACGGCCGGGCACGAGATACTCAACTTTCTCAATACCTATTTCGGGTACAACCAAATTCGGATGGACCAGAGCGACCAAGAAAAGACTTCCTTTATTACTAAATCTGGCACCTATTGTTATAATGTAATGCCATTCGGATTAAAGAATGCTGGTGCCACCTATCAACACCCAGTAAACCGGATGTTCGAAGAACAGATAGGAAATTCAATTCAGAGGACCATTTGAAACATTTGCAGGAAACCTTCGACATATTGAAAAAAAATAATATGAAGCTGAACCCGGAGAAGTGCGCTTTCGAGGTCGGATCGGGAAAGTTCCTAGGATTCATGGTATCCAATCGGGGGATCGAGATTAAACCTGACAAGATAAAGGCCATAGAAAACATCATCGTGATGGACAACGTCAAGGCCTTCAGAGGATGACCGGACGTATGGCTTCCCTAGGCCTGTTCATATCGAGGTCCTCGGACAAAAGCCATCAGTTTGTCTCACTATTGAAAAAGAAGATTAATTTTTCCTCGACCCCGGGATGCCAACAAGCTTTGGAGAAACTCAAACGATACCTTTTGAGTCCGCCCCTGCTCCACACTCTGAAGGTGGATGATCAACTGTACATTTACTTGGCGGTGTCTGAGGTGGCAGTAAGTGGAGTTTTAGTCCGGGAAGAGGAAGGTACACAATTTCTTATTTACTATATCAATAGAACTCTAGACAAGGCCGAAACAAGATATCCTCACCTAGAAAAATTAGGGCTCGATTTGTTAAGCGCCTCCAGGAAGCTAAAACTGTACTTTGAATGTCATCCCATATGTGTCGTAACCTTTTACCCATTGAGGAACATTAAGCACAAGCCCGGCCTCTCGGACCGATTGTCCAAATGGGCTGTCAAAATCAGCGGGTACGATATCGAGTATCGACCCCGAACTGCCATAAAATCTCAAATCTTGGCCGACTTCGTGGCTGACTTTACGCCGGCCTTAGTGCCCGAAGTCGAAAGAGAATTATTGTTAGCCTCAGGGACTACCTCTGGAGTTTGGACCCTTTTCACGGATGGCACCTCGAACGCAAAATGGTCTGGGCTCGGCATCATACTGAAGCCCCCTATAGGGAATGTAGTTAGACAGTCTATTAGAACTGTGAAATTGACTAATAATGAGGCAGAGTATGAGGATGATTGCAGGTCTCGAATTGGCTAAAAGCCTTGGGGCCGAGCTGGTCGAAGCTAAGTGCGATTCCCTCTATGTGGTAAATCAAGTCAATAGGATGTTCGAAGTAAAAGAGGAATGAATGAGAAGGTATTTAGACAAGTTACAGGTAATGCTGCATCAATTCAAGGAGTAGACCCTACAGCACGTGCCCCGAGATCCAAATAGCGAGACCGATGCTCTGGTTAACTTGGGATCATCGGTTGATGATGATGAATTTAGTTCGGGAACAGTCGTACAACTCATGAAGTCGGTGATAGAAGAAGGCTATGCCGAAGTAAACTCAACAAGTTTAACCTGGGATTATAGGAACAAGTACATAGACTACTTAAAAACTGGGAAATTGCCCTCGGACCTCAAAGAATCGAGAGCCCTACATACCGAGGCTGTTGAATTTAGCCTGGTCGAAGGGGCATTATTCAGAAGAACATTCGATGGCCCGTTATCCAGATGCTTGGGGCCGGGAGATACCGAGTAATCCTTGAGGGAAGTTCACGAAGGCACTTAAGGAAACAATTCGGAGGCAAAGTCTTTGGTTCAAAAATTAATCAGGGCCGGAGACACGCACCAATGATCCATCAACCTGGGCAGCTAGTACACTTGGTCCTATCCCCATTGCCGTTTATGAAATGGGGGATGGAAATCGTCGGTCCCTTGACATGGGCCCCCGGTAAAGCTCAATTCATACTGTTCATGGATGACTATTTTTCCAAATAGGTCGAGGCCCAAGCATTTGAAAAGGTCTGGGAGAAGAAAGTCATTGACTTTGTCTTGGACCACATAATATGTCGATTTGGGATACTGACCGAAGTTGTGTGTGATAATGGGAAGAAATTCATCTGCAACAAGGTAAACAAAATTTTCAAAGACCACAAGATTAAAAAGATAATATCAACACCTTACCACCCTAGTGGGAACGAACAAGCGGAGTCAACAAACAAGACCATACTTCAAAACCTAAAAATGAGGTTGACCGATGCCAAAGGGAAATGGAAAGAAATCTTGCCCGGAGTCCTATGGGCATATTGTACAACCTCGAAGTCTAGTACCAGGGCCACTATGTTGTTGTTGGTCCACGGGGCCGAAGCCTTGATACCAGTCGAGGTGGGAGAGCCGAGCCTCAGATTCCAATATGCAACCAAAGGGTCAAATAGCAAGGCCATGGTCACGATCCTAGAACTATTAGATGAAAGGCGTGAGGCACCTTTAGTCCGGTTGGCCACCCAGAAATAGCGGATAGAAAGACACTACAACCAAAGAGCCAACCTCCGATACTTCAAGATCGGGGACTTGGTGTTGAGGAAAGTAACATTACACACCCGGAACCCGAATGAGGGAAAGCTGGGGTCAAACTGGGAAGGACCGTATTGAGTCATCGGAATTACCGACAAAGGCTCATACAAACACGAAGCAGGAAATGGTGTGCAACTACAAAACAATTGGGACACACTTAAAATGGTACTACTCCTAAGGTATGATCTCAACTACTCTTTAATCATGTTATCAATCGGACTGACACTTGAAGGCAACGCTCAAGAATGGATGTGGCTATTAAGTTTGAAAGCATGTGTTGCACTCTTTTTAGCTTGAACCGGTTTTGTCCCAAAATGGGTTTTTCGACAATGTTTTTAACTAGGTAACAGTAAAACGTGCTAGCTTAGATTCGAAGGCCGGTATCAAACTGGAGTCAATGGGCGTTCATTTCGCATCAATAGTATTCGAACCCTCTCAAGCTTGACCTCGAATAGTAGGGGCCATCACCTCGGGTTAATGTGGTTTTTAGAAATTGAAAAAAGAAAACCTTGTATGTTAGAAGCTAAGGATCGGTGGTTAGGATTCATTGTAAGGGCCAAACGGTCGTGTGAACCGTGCCCACATACTCCACTTTAGCCATAACACAAGCTTTTACGCGCTTTCGGTCATGTACTTTACACACAGAAATGAAAGAAAGTTAACCCTTGCTGTTACACATTTCCTTGCCTCTTAAATTCCAGATCATAAGAGCCCACGAGCTACCCTACTCGGGAATTATCATTTTTCTATCGAGCCCAAGGGCTACCCCTACTCAGGGACTACCGTCCGGAAAATATTCGGATAAACTGGGCTATCAAATCCTGGAAGCACCAAACCTATTAGGCGGTGACAAAATGCAAAAGGCTACGACCGCCCTAAAAATGACTCGGAGACGCACGAAGCTTGTAATCAGAAACTAAGGCCTTTATAAAAAATTGAAACTTGCTGGTTACCCTCGGCAAAAGCATCATCTAAATTCACTTAAGAATCTTGAAAAAACTTTCGGTCACACCGAGCTTTTAAAGCCTCGTTGTATCGAAGTCAGGCTTCATTCAGACCTCTAAAAATCGGACGCCCTATAACTACATTTGATTCTATGCTAAGGCATTAGAAACATTGCAAGAATAAAAATTATGAAGAGATGCTGAAAAAGTAAAGACTTGAAATTGCCAGAAAAGGAAAAGTTTTATATATTCCGGAATATACTTACAAAGGCCCAATAAAAACGGCCTCAAAATAAACAAAACAATGTACATAAGACAAAAAACTAAAAAAGTACTAAAGCATCTACGCCTAATCTTTGCCAGGGCCCAACTCTTCGCCGGTGCCGTCAGAACCTCCGGATCCCTCGGAGCCTTCAGCACCTTTGCACTCATAAAGCTTCTTTGCCTCGGCCTCGGATTTTTTAGCTTCTTAGATCTCAGACGATAGGTCAAAACCTCGGGCGTGGATCTCCTCGAGGGTCTCTCTTTGGGATAGCCGCTTCATATATTTGATATTTGCCTTCACATGAACTTCGGCTGCCTCCACATCGGCCTTGTATTGGGCCACCATTTCATCAGCGTCGGCGGAGGTTGTATCCAACCTAGACTTCACTACCTCGTATTCTCTACCGAGGGTGTCTCTCTCCATGATAGCCGAGCTCAACTGTGCTCGGAGGTCATCATTCAGCTAAGACCACTTGTCAGCTTTCTCCTTCGCCACCCATAGTTGGACCTCTACCGATGCCAGCAGGTCCATTTTACTCTTCCACCCATCGGCCATGGCTTGGACCTCATTCATCTCTATTCGAAATTGGTCGATCTTCTGTTGGACTTGCGAGGTTTTGTCGTTAGCCACCATGACTAGCTCCTCATTTTAACTTCAAACACTTTTAACTTTTTGACCAGGTCGGCATGATCTAGCCTCAGGGTCGAAGCTTCCTTCTAAGTATGGTTCAGCTCAGCCTGGAGGTCCTTGATGGCCCCGTCTTGTTGATCACAGGGGAGCTTGTACATATCCTTCTTTCAAACATACTCCTTGAACTCAAACTCGAGCTGATTGATCTCGGAGTGAAACCTGAGAAAGCTCTCCTGGTGAAGCACTAAGGCCTACAAAGCAACAAAAACAATAAGAGATATTGAAGCCTAAATGGAATCCACAAAGGAGTATTGATGCTTACCCGGTTCAACGCCCGATGAGCCTCGTTGAAGAGACTCGACGCGCCCACCTCATTCATCTTTGCCTGATCCTCTTCGGTCACCAGACATCAGAGGTAACTAGCTATGCCCACCGGAGTAGATAAAACCCAAGCATCCTCCAGGACCGTAAGAATGACTATTCTCTTGTGGCCGGGGTCCACACTCAGAGCAGGAAACTGCCTCACCAGTTTTGGGCTTGAACTCGGTCCGCCAGTTTCTAAAGGAATGTCCTTCTTCGGGATCTCCAGGTCGCCCAGCCCGATAAAGTCGTCCAAAGTGGACATGTCCACACCATCAAAAAAGGAACGGAGAGGTCTTCCGCACCATGAACTCCTTCACTTGACTTCTCCTTTCCTACTTGGGCCTCTTCAAGCATGGACTCAGTGTAGGAGGGCGTCTCCACGATGTCTATCAAATTGGTCGCTTCATTTGGAACAGAGGCGGCTTATTGGGAGGTTTCAGGTCTCCATTTCGGCCTCTCGAGTCAGAGGGAGATCGACCTCATGGCTCGCTTCCTCGGTTGCCACCTGCTTCCTGGCAGGGGTCGATCCGTGGGAGATAAAGATATCATCTTCTTCAGTCTCATCCCTGAGCCGGTAAAGCAAATCGTAGTCCGGGACCCGGTATTCTTCTTGGGCTTACGGGCCCAAGTGGCTGACCTCTTTTTTATCTTCACCTCGGGCCCCTCTAAGCCCAAGGATTTCCTTTTTCTCTTATTATCCTCCGCAGCAGCCTGGGCCTGCCCTGTAGTGGAGGGATCAATAGACAAGGACACATCCTCGTCCCCTTTCAGCAGCCTAAGTTTAGTTGTCTTAGGCAAACCTGCGAAGGAAAGAGAAAGGGTCAGCGTTATATATGCTCGGGGTGTAATAATATCTGTTCTAAAAAGACACTTACCATGTGAACGGGCCTCCCATCAGCCCTTCGAAAGCTTGCGCCAAGAGCACTCAAAATACGACATCTGCTTGCAGATGCCTTCGATCCATTCCTTGAGCTGGGGGACCACATTGGGAACCCGAGCTCGAGCTGCACGATCACAAATATTGACTGTGAGAAAGGGAACAAATAAAACTCGACACTTAAGGAAGGAGTACACTTACGAGATGCATTCCACTTCTCAGGGAATGGCAGAAACTTGGGAGGGATCAAATCTTCAGTCTTCACCCAAATGAAGCGCCCCTACCAGCCTCGGTCTCGATCCTCGTCAATACTCGAAAAGGGGGCGTTGCTGGCTCGGCGGGTGAGATTGATTAGTCCCCCCTGAAAAATTTGGGGACTTTATAGATGGAGTAGGTTGTCGAGGGTGAACCGAGGAGACTCAATGTTATTCACAAAATAACGAAGGAGGATCACGATCCTCCAAAGAGACGGGTGGATTTGCCCAAGGCACACCTCGTATCTCTTGCAGAAGTCCAAAACAATTGAGTCTACTGGACTTAGTGTGAAGGCATAAGTGTAAATACTTAAATACCCCGACTCATGAGTGGTGATATCGTCCTCAGGCCCGGGGACTACCACGTTCTTACCTCTCCAGTTAGAGCCCTCTTGGACAATGGGAAGGGTATCTTCGGTGACACAGCATATATATCTCAATGCCCCTTCACCTCGGTCTTGTTTGGATGAGGCCTTCTTAACTTTGAAGTCGTTTAAGATCGAACAACCCCCGGGAATAAAACTTTTCATGGGGTCTCTAGGGCCGTTTCGGCGGCAGCCATTTCGGGAGCAGCCGTCTCGAGAACAACTACTTTGGGGACGGCGTCCTCGGTACCTGTGGTCGGGTGAGAAGATGAAGAGGCAGCCTGTTGAGGAACTGATTTGGAAGTCTTGGCCATCGTAAATCTGGAAAATATGTGAAGATTTGGAAAGCGTTTATGAAGATTTGAAGTTTGAGAGTGAAGATATGAGGTTTTGGGTTGAAAATCCAAGAAAATGTATGAAGGTTTGAAGGTAGGATGAAGATCTGGGTAGAAACTTAAGAACAATTATGAAGATTTGAAGGTTGGAGGTAAAAAGATGAAGATTTAAAAGAGTTGAAAGCTGCTAGGGAATTCGAACATAAGAGTTAAGTTCGAAATGTGGAAAAGGTACAAAAGGTCGAAGCTTTTATAGGAGAAAACGTAATCATTACGCGACGTTTCACATTCGGAGGCGACCAGCCGATGGTTGACACGTGTCCAAAGTCAGAATGACGCGACTGATGGGATATTTCGGCTCCTTCGTCGTCTCGGTTGTAACGTACGAAGGAAGGAACCAGGGAACATCTATCGTTTTCCATCGTTTCGGCAAACCTATTCTCTAGGAAACGAGAGGACTATCTGTATACGGGCAAAACCGAGGGTAACATATACCCCGATTTCCCGGTGGGTCAAACGAAGTGAAGACATGACTGCATGGGATCGTAATCGAAGCCAGGGACTTCTCGTACCAGGGGCCGAACAGAGTGCTCGCCACCGGGACCCAGAGCGAGCTCCTAAACCTCAGAAAGCACTACGAACGGTTGCACATGACTGTCAGAAAGCCGTGATATCCGCACCCGACCGGATATCACGGCGCGAATCTCGCCCGGCATCGGTAGCATATCAGTAATTGACGAGAAAGAATGATTGTTTTACCCTTTTTAGAGTTGTATTAGGGATGAAACTCCCTTACTATATATAAAGAGGAAGTTTTTTCATTCAATACACATTGTAATACGCATATCAAAGCAATATAAATTTGTTTCTCTGCTTTCTAGTTATTGAGAATTTCTTATTTTAATCATAGTTCTTCATAAACATTTGGCTCCGAATCGAGGGTCCGATCGAGGGCAAAACTATTGTTAAGCTTAAATCCGAGCCCGGACTTAATGCCACAACTGGTTTGATTATTTATTTTATCTTTGATTCGTTTATCTAACATTCTTGATTACTTGTGTTGAATCAATTCACATATTCTTAAAATCGTATACAAATTTAATTGGTATCCATTTTAAGGGTAAACACAAGGTTTTTTCACCATGCAATCATGTTGCATATCTTTAACTATTAAAGAACAACAGAACAAACCCCTTATAAGGTGATTGTTTTTACATGGATAGTTGCTAAGGATGTCTGCCTTAAACAAAACAACCTTCAGAGAAGATGCATAACCTTATGCTGCAAATGCTACTTATGTGGGGAGCAACCAGAATGTGCAAATCACTTATTCCTACGTAGTTCTGTCACAACCCAACTGTGACGGCTATTCTTGAACATTTCAGGTCTTTGATGGGTAATGCCTGAATTTGCTGTAGACCTTCTAAGTTGCTGCAATCAGAAACGTTTGAGTAAAGAAAGACAGCTTCGTGGAAATCCGTCCCAACACGCATTTCGTGGACTATTTGGAGAGAAAGTAACAACAAATGTTTTAAAAATAGAGCTAATTTTTTCAAGAAAATGAAGTTAACTATATTTTCTTTAGTTTTACTTTTGTTGTAGACCAGAAATTGGAAATGAGGCTGAAAATCAATTGCAGAACTCATGGAATCCCACAGGAATAGAGAAAGGGATATAACTTTTGCTTTTTGCTAAACTCGTACAGTTTGTTTAGCACCATCTTAGTGCTAGATTTTAATTGGGATCTATTTACCATTCTCAAAAATAGATCAAAATATTCCATGGATTTGTTATTTTGCTTCATTAAAATTGCCCTGTCTAGATAGAAGAAAAGTAACATCACTACTACTCTGTTAAAACTAAGCAAATGCCATAAATTAACCAATGTTTCTAGACTTTCACGTTACAATTGGAAGGTAGTTGAGCACACAAGTGAGCTACAAGCAAGGTTTGCAGCTTTCAATTTATTCAATACTTGTACTTCATAAAATCATGCCCTCTACTTTTTTCCACTTCCTCAAGCTTGTCTACTTATTCTTGCCAAAAAACAAGGGTCATTGAAATACAATTTGAATTGCACATTCTTTTTCCTCCAGGTTTGGATACAGGCCACCAATCCCATTGCACCGCCCCCCCTGAGTGGCCCTAGATTTTTCATCAAGATCAGTAGCGAGAAAAGTTTCAATCATGGGAAGAAAAGAGAGTGGAAAATCCTTGAGGTTTTCTAGTGAAGCGCTTAATTATAAGGTTGTTTTGGTTTAAAAAGAGTGGCAGTTAGTAACTTATTCATTCCAATGTTCTTCGGATTGCACAGCCTCAACGTAAGTATTTTGTGGATCTGCTCATCCTAATTAGCAGCCAAAGAATTCACAAATGAGTAATTTTATTTGGAGTTATCTGTCTCAAGGAAAAAAAATAATTAACCAAATAAAGCTCGTAATCGGCTTAAGTTCCTCGAAAGCAAGTAATATTGCAAATTTGGAGAAGTCATGTCACTTCAAAACATAGCAACAGACAAATAAAGAAAAACAAGTACCTCTGGTCCTATGTTTGCCCTGACATTATTGGCCAAAAATGCACCCAAAACCGGTGGAGCGCCAACGGTACCAGATTCACAACACCACTAGTCATATATTAGAAAACGCAGCTAATCAAAGTCCCATGTATAAATTATAAACTGCCAAACTTTCAAGAAAAGGAAATGGGAGGTCACAACTTCTACAGAGTTTATCACACAATAGTTTATGAAACGGTAAACTACACTCACCCACCTGCATAATATGATTAATTAAGTCGTAGATACACTTTTTGTATTTCAAAATGACAAAATCATACACTTAACCTCATTGTACAATGAAAATCCTATATAAAATTAGTTTAAATAATGTTTTCATTTTAAAAGGGTGACAAGTACTAATTAGTTTTGAACAACAAAATGTATATCCCTTAGTATATTAAAGTAGAATAACCAAAAGATAAATTAAGATTTCAAATAAGAAGTTCGTATATTTAAAATCTTATGAAAGTTAACAAAGAATATAAATGTTTTTGTATAAAATTTTGGTGGGTACAGTTTAATTACTTTGATAAGAAAAAAAATTTGTTTCATGACTTTATTAATATAGTGGGTAAAGTACAGTGGTATGTGAAATTGATCCTGTACAGAAAATACATTTTATTTTATTTTATTATATCTTCAACTTACCCTTTCTCTCATGAGTTAATTTTATGGACTTAAGCATGTGCTGGTTGTTTTTTATTAAGGATGACAATGAAACTTGAAGCTAATTAACTATATATGACCACTTTGATAGTACATGCTATGTTATATTATAGGAGTATGTATTCTAGATAATGAGCGGTCATACAATTCAATACACTATCTTATTAGATTTTTTTGCCGAGTAGTATAAGAAAAGAAAAAAACCGACAAAAAAATGGAGTAATATTACTGCCACGGTCCGTAGCATTCTAGATATACTACTATGCTACATTATGGTAGTCTGGAAATATTGGGATGGTGACTCATGAATATAAGTCACCATACTATCTTGTAAAGTTTTTCGTTAAGTACCAAATTGAGCCGACAAAAAATTAAATCATGAATGCTGCCCATGGTCCCTGGCATTTGCAGGTCTTAATCTAAATTATGTGTAGTCTAGGAGATCTTAGGGGAGATCACCCAATTCAACACACCATATATCTTGTTAAGTTTTTGTTAAGGTACTTATACTATATAAAGCATCCAACGGAAAAAGTGAATGCTGTGATATAATTAATATCCAACATAAAAAAGGAAGAAGAACCAGAATACAATGAATAAAGATGTACATTTAATTTGAAGTAATAACTTGATTTGCTTTAATTTGCTGTATTGAAGAGTTAGGTTGATCATGAAGTTGAGAGGGTTTGGTCTCTTAATTCTGAAAAGACGTAGTTGGCTTTTTGTAAACAAAATATAGACAATTAACGCGCAATGCATGATGAGTATATGTCATCCTAACTCTCACATTCTTCCTTATTACTTCAATTTCTCGGCTACTATATAACTTCAGCTCCCAATCTCAAACTTGTCACACTCAAAAGTACATCTTTTACATCTCTAGTACTACTAATTAACTCTGAAAATGGCAGTTACCAATATTCTCCTAATTATTGTGGTCCTTGTTGCTAGTGCACTTGTTTTACCAACCAATGCAAGGAGCCTTTCCATGAAAGCTACAAAAGCCGAAGATGAACAGAAGACGCTTTTTCGCCGCCCTTTACCGCCATACCTTGGTCGCATAGGCGGTCACGGGATTGGTAGGCCCGCTTTTGGTGTAGGGCCGGGTTTTGGAGGCGGTTTTGGTAATAATCCTTTTGGGGGAATATCTAGTGGAAGTGGCCTAGGCGGTGGTGGATTAGGTTTTGGAGCTGGAACGGGTTTCGGGTCCATCATTGGTGGTGCCGGAGGTTTCGGATCTAGTGTAGGCTTTGGCAATGGCGGAGGTTTTGGTTTTGGTGACGATGGAGGTAGTAGTTCTAATGGTAATGGTGTATTTGCTGGTGGCCAAGGTGAAGGAGATGATGCAGCAATTGGGAATCAAAATCCTTGAATTCTTCACATGATATGTTACTAGCTAGTATTAATTACTAGATTCCACAAATAATAGTAACTTCGTGTTGCACTAATTACCAAGTAGGAGAATTACTCTTCTTTCAAATATATATTCGTATTGTTTTGCATGTTTTAGTAATTCTTACTATGAGTCAAGTTTGTAGTTTGTCCGAATATGCAAGTTTTAATTAAATAGTTACTGTAAACAGGTGCCTTGCAAAGTTAATAATTGCATGTAAATATTCAGCCCATCGACATTTCGCGTTGAACATGTGTACTTTTATAATAACAAAAATAATAGTAATAAAAATAATAATAATATCTTATATATGAGTTCAGTCAATTATTTATATTTAGTAACAACAAATTGATTTAATTAGAAAATTGACATGAAAAAATGCAATAATCATTTCAATGCTCAAAGTCAGTATTATCACATTACCAACTAGAATTCAAAATGATTAGACATCATCTAATATGCAAAATGATCAATTTACTTTAGTTAGTTAGATATAGTATAGAAATATGCAATGTAATCGTATCCGATCTAAGACTTCTTTATAATCAATGTTATGGTGTATGTTCTCTTTGATGCTTTAACTGCTCCATCATATCAAAACTCTTGCATGTTATCGGCGTTGATATCCCTTTTTGTAAGTGCCACATCTAATTGCATGTGTGAGAAAAATATGTTGTGACAAATAAACTCTAACATTTGTTCACGTGCTTTATTTATTGTCATTGTAAAATACAAACGTGATAAAAGTTGTATTTTCTAACAAATTTAAAAGAATACTTCATTTTAAGAGATGAAAATTGATTTCTTGGTGTAACGATTAGACCGGTCGTTTTGCTTTCTAGATCCCCATTCTTCTAAATAAGACTCCCCGTATGTACTTTTACTGTTTTATGACTTGCGGGGATGATTAGTTCGGGTTTGGAAGGGTTCGGATCAGAACACTTAGTGGGCGTTTGGACATAAGAATTGTAAAATTCCAAAAAAAAGTGAATTTATTTTTCAAGTAAAAATGGTATTTGAAAATTAGAGTTGTGTTTGGACATGAATATAATTTTGGGTTTTTTTTGAATTTGTAAGTTATCTGAGTGAAAATTTTGAAGAACAGTTTTTTGGAGTTTTTCAAATTTTCGAAAAATTTCAAAATTCATCTTCAAGTGAAAATTGGAAATTTTATGGCCAAACATTGATTTCGAAAAAAAATAAAAAAATTCGAAAAAAAGGAAAAAAATTCTTATGTCCAAACGGGTTCTTCGTTCCTCAATATTGGCTTAAATTGGTTAAGTTTGACTTGATTCAACGTTTTGAGTAAACGACCTCGGAATCGAGATTTGACGGTCCCAATAGGTTCGTATGATGATTTTGGACTTGGGCGTATATTCGGATCGGGTTTTGGATGACCCGGGATTATTTCGGCGCTTAATATTGGAAGTTGGTGCATTGAAAGTTTTCAAATTTTTTAAATTTGGTTTGAAATAGGATTTTGTATTATCGAGGACCGATTGGGATTTCGAGCCTCAGAATAGTTTCGTATAGTGATTTGTGACTTGCACGCAAAATTTGGTGTCATTCCGAGTAGTTTAAGTATGATTCGGCGAGTTCGAAGTAAGTTGGAAGAACTTGAAATTCATAAGTTGATTCGATTTGGTTTTGGGGTGTGATTCTTAGTTTTGATGTTGTTTTTCATATTTCGAGAGTTCGAGCAGGTCCGTATTATGTTTACAAACTTGTTGGTATGTTCGAACGGGGTTCCGAGGGCCTCGGGTGAAATTCAAATCGAAAACAAATTGAATCTTTAAAATTTAGGGAGTGTTGTTGCTGCTGAATCTGGTGTTTTTGTACCTACGGAGGAAATGACCACAGGTGCGATTGTTGGGAGCGCAGGTACGAGCAATATTCCGCACCTGCAAGGGCGCAGATGCAGAGCATGGGTTGCCGATGCGGAAATGGCCAAGGTGGCCTGGGGCCGCAGAAGCGGTCTTGGTCCTCAGGCGCGTGCCCGCAGGAGGGGAGAAAGATTCGCATAAGCGGACCCGCAAAAGCGAAGGGAGGCAGCCTGGGCTAGGACCGCACCTGCGATGGATGCTCCACAGGTGCGACCCATTGAGGGCTTTTAATATCGGGACTTAGGCTATTTTGGTTCATTTCTTTCGCTTCTTGGATAATTTTAGAGCTATTTGAAGAGGGGTTTTCACCTAGCACTTTGAGGTAAGTAATTTCTATATAAGATGAGTTTAATATATGCATTTTTGGTAGATTCTTAACATATAAAGTGTAGAAATTGTGGGTTTAGTTGAAAAATCTAGGTTTTGATAAAAATGGGATTTAACCACGAAAATGATTATGGAATTGGGTGAAAATTATATATTTGAGTTCGTGAGGTTATGGGTAACAATTATTTTCAAAATTTTCGAAAATCGGGAACGTGGGCCCAGGAGTAAATTTTAGGAATCTTCCAATTGGATTGAGTAATTACCCTAATAGTTAAATTATGAACTTGTGAGTATATATTGATTAATTTATATAATATTTGGCTAGTTTCGGGTTGTCTGGCACCAAGTTGAGGATTTAGAGCGGATTTGTGGATCAGAAGTGAGCTTGAGAACAAGGTAAGTCTCTTGCCTAACCTTGTAAAAGGGAACTCATCCCCTTAGGCGTATTTTGTTGTGTATTACTTGTGTGAGGAGATACGTACGTACTAGGTGACGAGAGTCTGTTCGTAGCTATATTCCATGAGATGTCCGGGTAGTCTTAGATCCACATCATACTTTAATTGTACTGTTATGTTTGTTATGCATATTAATTGTGTTAAATAGAGCTGAGACTAGGGATTTTAAAGTTGCAAATTTCCAATTTAGATTTCTTATTTTTTGGAAGAAATGAGGAATACATAATAACTCTGAGAAATCCATGTCCTCTCGCGTCGCAAGTACTTCCGCGAGCGAGGTAAACTTCTCTACTCTTATGGGAGCGGGCCGTTCTGTTAAAAATTTTGACAGAGTTTCTCTTGTAACTAGGCCTATCCACCTGCCAGAGAATCACCAAAATCACCCTATCAATACATCCACAACTCGACAAAGCATCACAAGGTATATCAACAACATAAATCTCAACATTACAGGCATTATATTATCAAGAGTAATATCTAGACATGAACCGCACTTTATTTTTTAAATCATAACACCTAGAAAGTACCTTTCAAATGAAAACCAATTGCTATACAATCAAGCAAAAATATTTTCTTTCTACAATACTTTCGGCCTTCATGGTGACCTTCTCGACTTACAAACTTTGCCATAACACATTAACGTAGGCAATCCCAACTTCCAGACTTATCTAACAAGGATGACAATTAGGTACCTCTCATAAGCTAACTATCCATTAACTTCACCTCCGCTAGCTTCCACCGGAACAATAGATAAAGGATTTCCAACTACCTTCTTAGACATAGACACATGAAACACCGGGTACATGGAGGACAGTGATGGGGGAAACATCATGCTCATCGCATATCCTTCAGATTTCATAAGGCTTGATTTCCCATAATAACACATTGTGTTAGTCTCAACCGCGGTAGCTATTTTGTGCCTACTCACACATTATACGTATGCCGATAATCATATCTCTGATCATAATAATTGTTCATAATTAATTCCAGAATCTTCAATTAATCTTATATTAACCAAAATCTCGTTTAAAATTTTTCACAACACTGACAGCAACGCGTGAGGCATGAAGACCTCATAATTATTTACCCGAATTAACGAGTCACATTTAACGCCACCTGGGCACTCATCTCATAGGCTAAAACACAATATTTACAACACGAATATGGCTAAATATGCACAGAAAATACATACAAAATTATCAAATAAGCCTAACAGGCATGACTCCCTATTAATACTATAGTACAAATTTAATTTCACAAAGGGAGAATTTAAACTCATAAATTATTTTCACCACAAGGACCTCGTCCTTATATAACTTTCACTGCGGCCTGTAGACCAATTTAAATATTTCACATCGTATAAAAATGTGAGGATCTCATCCTCAACTCCGAATCACAAGTATTTTGCACATTGTGCCAACTGAGATTTTCCATTCCCTTTCTTTCTTCTTTTTAATAAATTTTGCAAATAATTTTCACAACACATAATGAACCTTCATACCAATAGGGCATATAATTCATAAAATTGAGATCAATTATTCTGAAATCACATCAAAACCCACTGTAGTGAGTAATAGAAAGTCACTTTTAGACTTATAGCCCTCAATCGTGTACAAAAATAACAATGATAGAAACAGGCTAACATCATCAAATCTCCCAACAGGGATAAACATATAAGTGTGTCACAAAATTACGAAACTCACCCATAAGCGGAGCATAATAGGAGGACTCGCCTCAATATTCAAAACCGAATCAAATTAAGGGAAATATCCCTTTATAAGAAATCGGGATCGTACCTGTAATGACATCATCTGGTGTGGTGGCCTCAGCCACACCATAGTAAATATATCAACGGGCTGGGCCTCCCCCTCTAGGGCACCCCTACCCGCCTGTCCTCTACCCCTAATTGGTTGTGCACGTGGAGTATTAACTGAAATAACGCATGTAGCCTGAGTGGTCTGATGAAATCCATCTCTCCCAAGTCTGCGACAATCTCTCATGATGTGCCTAGTATCACCACACTCATAACAACCCCTCTGAGGTCGCGGCTGCCCGTACTGAGTCTGTGCCGGATAACTGGAATAACCACTATAAGAACCTCGTGCCGGTGGTGTACTATAAGAACTTACTGGAGCACCCCAAGTAATATGATGTGCGGGCTGAGCTGGCCAACTGCTCGAGCCTCCGCCATAATGGGTCATAGCTGAAGAGTAAAATCCACTGAACCCTTCAGAGCTTCGAGGCGTTTTGGTCTCTTTAGACTCATTTTCCTCACTTCGAACACGTTCTAACATCCTGGCAATCTCTACTACTTGCTGAAATGAAATGTCCATTTGCAATTCTCGAGCCATGTTTATTTTAAAATCATAATCGATCCCTTCAATGAATCTGCAAACTCGCTCTCTGACTGTAGGAACTAAGATAGGTGCATGTCGGGATAACTCACTAAACATGATAGCATATTCTGACACTGCCATGGTGCCCTGACGCAACCGTTCAAACTCTGTGCGCCATGCATCTCGTAGAGTCTGGGGAACAAACTCATTCAAAAACATCTCCGAAAATTGAGCCCAAGTTGGTGGTGTTGCATCGGCCGGTCTGCCCTCTTCATAAGCTTACCACCATGGATACGCTGCTCCTGACAACTAAAATGTAGTGAAGGCAACTCCGCTCACCTCCAAAATACCCATGGTGCGGAGAATACGGTGACATTTTTCTAGAAATCCCTGGGCATCCTCAGTAGCTGTGCCACAGAAGGTAGGTAGACTATACCTCTTAGATCTCTCAAGTCTCTTTTGTTCGTCTTCTGATGCCTCTGTCCTGACCTCAGGTTGAACCGGAATAACATGATGTACCGGTACTATAACCGAATCCTCACAAATGTGAACCTGCTATTTTGGAGCATGGGCGGTAGAAGTCTTAGTTACTCCCCCAATCTGTGCAATATTTGGTGCAACAGAGATCAATCTCGCCTGAGTTAATGTGCCAAACATATTCAAGAACTGTGCTAAAGTCTCCTGAAGTTCGGGGGTAACAACAGGTGCTTCTGGTACCTATCCCCCAACTGGAGCTACTGGCGGCTCCTCAACTGCTGCTCTGACAGGTGTTCTAGTCGCGGCACGTGCCCTTCCTCGGCCTCTACCTCGGTCCCGGCCTCTTGCGGCCCTAGCAGTATGCGCGGGTGTCTGCTCAGCTGATCCGGTGGCATGTGTCCTCACCATCTGTGATAGAATAAATATACAAAGCCTCAAATTCAACAAATTTCGTATGACCGGAATAAAAGAAGTGGAAATTTCCTAGCAGTTCTGTAACCTCTCGAAGATAAGTACAGACGTCTCCGTACCAATCCGCAAGACTCTACTAGACTCGTTCGTGACTCGTAGAACATATGAACCTAGAGCTCTGATACCAACTTGTCACGATCCAAAATCCCACCTCAGGCGTCGTGATGGTACTTAGTCTCTAAGAGTAGGTAAGCCAATTTTAATTTCATTTCAAGCCTTTTTTTAAAAATAGATAAGCGAAACCCATAACGGAAATAATTATAACAACCACCCAAGACTGGTAATACTGAGTCACGAACTCTAACTGAATATATGTAATGATCTCAAGGATCAAATATGCAATACTGTTCGAATAAGAGTTGACAGTACAATAAAATAGAAAGACTCAAAGGGACTGCAACGACCAAGCAGCTCTACCTTGAATCCTTGCGATCAACACACTAACTCTTCCCGAGTCTGATATCTCTAATACCTGGCTTTGCACAAAAATGTGCAAAAGTTTAGTATGAGTACATCACAGTCGGTACCCAGTAAGTATCAAGACTAACCTCGGTGAAGTAGTGACGAGGTACAGTCAAGACACTCACTAGTCAAATAACCTGTGCCATATAGCAGTATACAATAGTACTGAAAAACAACTAGCAGTGATAGCAACAAAAATCAACCAGTGATATAAACAACAAGGAAACAAGAACACCATAATTATTACTCAAACGAATAAGGAACACAAGTACAACCAATTAAACAAGTCCTTCAAATATAAATCTTTCACAGATAATTCTTTCGAATAAATACCTCCCGAATATATTTCTTTCACATAAATATCTTTCGAATATACTTCTTTCAAATAAATATATTTCGAATATACTTCTTTCAAATAAAAGTCACTCTGTGACACCTCATTTCATAATCATAAAACACGGGTCTCAGCCCACTTTCATATTTTCGTAACATGGATCTCAGCCCACTTTCATATTTCCACGGCACCTTGTGCCCATATTTCTATCAAAATCGCACGAACAACTCACGTGCCAATAATAAAAATTATCATATTTTCCCCGGCACCTCGTGATCTCATTTCATATTACATATGCACGGAATGTTCACGTGCCAATAACATAATCATTATATTTTCCTGGCACCTCGTGCCCATATTTCATTTCACATCTGTACGGACAGTTCACCTGCCAATAACATAATCCGCCCGGCAATAGCCACAGGCTCACAATTTCAACATAGATCATACTATTATCAAGTTTACCAAAATAACAAGACAAGTTGCACAAGATATAAAAATAAACACAAGAAAAATCACAATATCACATGAAAATTACCAATGCAATAACCCCACATCATTACATAAATTTTACCAACATAATAATCCCACATCATCACATATCATCCCTGATAATAGCCACCCTTATCACTCCTATAATAGCCTCCCTTATCCCTCCGCCCTGACAATATCAATAGCTACACTTATCGCTCATATAGCCACCCTTATCGCTCCATCCAGACAATATCCCAACATATATAACAACAGTAAAATGCCACCCTTAAGCCCGCATAATGTCAATAATGGAATGCCACCCTTAAGCCCGCATAACAGTAACCCAAATCACACAACAGTTCACACCGAATATTATCACAATAGCACAACATCATCAACTCATATTTACAAATTGCCCGTAGGCCACAATCTTTCCAAAGGTACAACAAAGACAATTAATTTCACAACAGATAGTCCATGGCTCAACACAATATATATAAAATCTCAAAAATAACAACAACGATGGGAAAATAACTCAGCATAGGACAACACCTTCTTTAATCCAAAATTTTAGATAAATATATAAATGCCTTAATTTAAACATATTTAATTAATTATTTGCAGATGAAAAATCTATAATGTGATTATTTATAAGAAATATCAAATCAATAAACACATGGAATTCACATAAAAATCGAAGTGGCAATCACACCAAATTTTCATATAAAATACAAACTCGACAAATAAGGAATGAAGCATGACAAATCAAGGATTTACTAAGTTTCAATAATTTTCCAATTTAATACATAAGGGCATCTACGGATTTCAACCGATATAATTTGCAGGTATAAACCAAGTACGTACTCGTCACCTCCCGTACATGATTTTCAATTACACAATTTTCACATAAGACTCAATGCCTAATGGGTAATTCCCTCACTCAAGGTTAGGCAAGATACTTACCTTTTTGAAGTTATGTCGATATTCCAAAATAGCTTTCTCTTGTGAATTGACTTCTGGAAGGCTCCAATCTTTCTGGAGTTTTCGTTACATTACTACGAGGTTCCAGAAATCCTAGCAACTTCAATCTATTTAGAAACATAACAAAAGTGAACCATAATTAGGAAGATATTCATGGCTTCAGCTTATTTGAGTATTTTATCAAATACTAGGTTTGCAAATTTGGTTACAAGGTTCTTCTACAAGATTTCCTTCACTCTACAACCCAATCCTTACTTATTTGAGCTCAACAATCTTCTCACAAACCTTAGTGGTACAAAGACATATGCATAACACTCTTAGACCCCAAGAATCATACTTCCAATCACTCATCCTTTACCCCAAACTCGAAATTGAAGACTAGAGGTTTGAATCTTACCTCTTGGGTGAAGATTTTGTGAGATTTCCTTGTTGGATTTCAAGGCTTGAACAAGATCTTGGTGAATAAAATACTTCATCTACTTCCTCTCTCTAGAACAATCTCACTTCTCTGTAAAATCATCAGATATTTGCCCCAAAATAAGCCCCAAAGCCTATTTATCAAAATGGTGTCAGGCTATAAAAATAGGAAAATTAACCCTCCGAACTCAGGTATGCGGTCGCACAATGGACCGCACAATGGGTATGCGGGTCGCACAATGGAAAGCAAAATTGATGCCCAAAAATAGGCTGCACTGGTCAGGTCTGCGACCATTTTGCGGTCACAGAATCAGTTTTGCAGTTCACATAATGATTCTGCGGTCGCACATCTGACTACAGAATCACATTCTTCCAGCCTTTGGTAATTTGGTCATAACTTCTTGTAGGAGTGTCCAAATGATGAACGATTTGAAGCATTATAAACTAGACTCAAAGAGATTTCATTTGATAGGTCACACATCAACATAACTCCTTATATATTTATAGATATGCTCGTCCAAAGTTTGGTCTTGTGTGTACATATCTGGAACTTTTAATCTATCATGCAATTTCCTACTTGACTTAGACTTAGGGCTCTCCTTAGACCCCACACTACTTATAATATGCCTTGTACACTTATTATCATATCTAATTAATATCTATCATATTAATAGTCCTCGTCTGTACACAAAATAATATAATTAGCGCATATCAACTTTCTTAATAGCGCTTAAGTACTTCAAAATTTTCCGGGTTGTTACAATTTACTTTTAACGTAAAAAATAATTTATTCTATGTTGATTCAGATCTTAATATTAGTTCTTCTCTTGTTTTGAATATTTAATCTTAATTATAATTTTATCCACCATAAATTTTATTTTCAAAGAGTAAAGATTGATATGACATTTTACTTTTAGATCTTTATGTCTGTAGAATCATTAGTGGTATTAACTCTTGCCTGCCATTTTTTTCTCTTTCTCACTCATTTATTGTAACGATCCGACCAGTCGTTTTGAGCTCTAGTGCGTCATTCGGTGGTTTGAGGACTTGAGTAGTTTCACTTCAGGTATTATGACTTGTACGTGTGATCGGAATTGAATTTCGGGAAGCTCAGAGTTGATTCAGATGGAAAATTTTAATTTCGAAAGCGTTAAGTTAGAAGAATTGACTAAGGTTTGAATTTTGAGTAAATGATCTCGGAATCGGGATTTGAAGGTTCCAACAAGTTCGTATGATGATTTTGGTGTAAGGAGCATGTCCAGGTATTGATTTGGAGGTCTGTAGGTCATTTCGGCGTTAATTGGCAAAAATTGGAAATCAGATGATTTTGGAAAAGTTTGATCGGGAGTGGACTTTTTGATATCTTGGTTGAATTCCGATTTCGGAAGTGGGAGTAGGTCTGTAATGGCAATTATGACTTATGTACAAAATTTGAGGTCAATCGAGTTTGATTTGATAGGTTTCGGCGTCGAATGTAGAAGTTTGAGGTTCTAAAGTTCATTAAGCTTACATTGGGGTGCGATTTGTGGTTTTAGCATTGTTTGATGAGATTTGAAGGCTCGACTAAGTTCGTGTTGTGTTTTAAGACTAGTTGGTATATTTGGTCGGGGTACCGAAGGCCTCGGGTGTGATTCGGATTGAATCCGGAATCGATTTGGACTTGGAGGAATTCTGGAAAATTTCTAGTTATAGTGCAATCGCACCTGCGATGGGAATGGTCGCAGATGCGTGACCGCAAAAGCGACATATTGATCGCAGAAGCGGGCTGGAGCAGCGTGGGCAGAGGTCGCAGATGCGAGGGAAGTTCCGCATCTGCGAGGTCGCAGATGCGGAGGAGGCAGCGCAGAAGCGGAAGGGACTGGCATGGGGGCTCCGCAGAAGCGGCCTTCGTCTCACAGAAGCGAGTCCGCAAAAGCGAAAGTTTTGCAAGTGCGGAAGAGTTGACCGCAGAAGCGAGAAACTTGGCCGTAGGTGCAAAAGCACTGGGCAGTGTACAAAAACAGAGGGGTCCGAGATTTTTTCATTCTTGGACATTTCAAACACGAGTTGAGGCGATTTGTCAGAGAGAGTTCACGGAAAAACTTGAGGTACGTCACTTGTGATCATTGTTAGTCAATAATATTGAATTATCATTGAGTACTTCGATTAGATTACGTGTCTTTGAGGTGAAATTCAAGGATTTGAACCTAGGGATTTGAAAAATAAGATTTGAGGATTTAAAGGTTGAGTTGATGTCGGATTTTGGTAAAATTGGTATGGTTGGACTCGCGGTCGAATGGGTGTTCGTATTTTGTGACTTTTACCTGATTCCGAGACGTGGGCTAGAGTCAACCTTTTGGACCGAGCTTTCAATTCTTTGCTAAAGTTGTAGTTTCATTATTTAAATTAGTTTCTTGTAGTTATATTCACGGTATGTAATTGCTTTTGGCTATATTTGGGCCGTTCGGAGTCGGAAAATCGAGGGAAAGGCATATTTATCGATTGTTTGAGCGAGATTTGAGGTAAGTGACTTGTCTAACCTTGTGGGGAAGGGGGGAGAATCCCCTTAGGTTTTGCTACTATTGTAACAATTTATGATCTATGAGTGTCGTGTACGCGAGGTGACGAGTGCGTACATGGGCTAAACGTGGAAATTTAGGTTCTAGCTGAGTAGTTTTCTTTTAAATTCCTTAACTGAGTTGCCTTAGCATATATAGTTATCATGTTTAGCCTAGTATCACATGTCTACATGTCTTAACTCTTACTTGCAATTTGTGCAACATGCTTAGTTGAAATATCTGTTTCCTCGATTTGTATTTAGTCTTTAACTGTATGATTCCTTACTGTAAATTCGTTGTTCCATAGGTTATGTCACGACCCAAAATCTACATAGTCGTGATGGCACCTAACCCAACCTGTTAGGTAAGCCAATTAACAACTATCTAATTCAATTAATATTTAACTGACTCTAATACACTCTCCAAGGACTGGTAGTACAAATCATGAGCTTCTAAGATTAGAATTTACAAAGATGGTATGAAATAAATACATCATCTGTTCGAAATGTACATAAACATATTTTTATACGTCTAAGGCTATAATGAACAAGAGGAAGCTACGACCGGAACACAGGTACATCTTCAAATCCAACTCCCGTCGATCACAGCAACATCAGTATCCAATATCTGCACGCAAAGTGCAGAAGTGTAGTATGAGTACAACTTACCCCATGTACTAATAAGTAACATACCTAACCTTAGGTTGAAAGTAGTGACGGGCTGGAACAAAGGCCAGGGTCCAACACCAATGGCCAACAATAGTTCATAACAACATAATAGATGTAATAAAGGAAGTAGATCAGAGATAAAATGTTCAGGTGCAGAAGTGTAGTCCTGTTTTTCAAATATATTAGTGAAAACCCAAATCCTTTACCAAAATCACTAATTCATGAGTAAGTTTGAAAATTATGATTTTTCCCAAAACTTTCAACAAGTAATTGTTTTATTTTTAAATAACATGAAGAAAATACATCTCTATGCCTACATGTCAATATGTAGGAGAAGTCATGAATGACGCAATATCATACAACATGAGGAAAAATGCATCTCTATGCATGTATGTCAAGTGTGCATGTCAATACGATGCAACTCAGTGATAAAACCATATGCATACTCTCAGAGTATCATTTCACTCAGTCTTCCCAGTCACTCAGTCCTCACATTCACTCAATCCTCCCAATCCCTCGGCACTCGCACTCAGTAGGTACCTGCGCTCACTGGGGGTGTGTACAGACTCCGGAGGGGCTCCTTCAGCCCAGCGCTATAACAAGCCAATCATGGCATAAATCAATAAAACATTTTGTGGCACACAGCCCGATCCCATAAATATCCTCACTATCAGGCCCTCGGCCTCACTCAGTCATCAATCTCTTCAGTCTCTCGAGCTCACAATGTCATGAAAATCATCCCAAAAATGATGATATGATGAATCAATAAATAGCAACAGAGACTGAGAGATGATATGAAATGAATGAACATGACTGAGTATGAAGTTATAATTTAAACAAATAATTCGACAGCAGAAATGACCTCAGTAGGTCCCAATAATACCAACATTTGCCTAAGCATGATTTCTAATATGAGTCACAACTTAGTTTCTCTAACACATAAAAATACATGGAAAAATATGAGTTAATTGACTATACAGCTCTACGGAATTGACTGAGTCTCCATTTCTACGGTGCACGCCCACACGCCTGTCACCTAGCATGTGCGTCACCTCCAAACAATTCACATAACACGTATAATCAGGGTTCAAACCCTCAGCTCCAAGTTTAGAAGAGTTACTTACTTCGAACACGCTGAGTCCAATATCGAGCAAGCTAAACAATACTCCAGAAATTCCATTCTGCGCGTATCAACTTCCGAACGGCTCGAATCTAATCACAATTAATTCGATTCCGTCAACACAAATTATAGAAATTAATTTCATATGAAAATACTAATTTCCCCCAAAAATCCAAAATTACACTCAAAAATCGCCAGTGGGGCCCACGTCTCGGAGTCTGACAAAACTCACAAAATTCGAACCCCTATTCAACCACGAGTCCAACCATACCAAAATTACTCAAATTCGACCACAACTCGGTCTTCAAATCTACAATTAAAATCTATAAAACTTTCTACTATTTTCAACCCAAAACACTAATTTGTTGATAAAAACAATTATAGATTCGTGTAATTTAACCGAAACCGAGTTAGAATCACTTACCCCAATCCATATGGTGCAAATCGCTTCAATCCTAGCTCCATAGCTCCAAATGTGTTAAAATGGCCGAAACCTCGAAATATAGCTTCTATCCAGGCATTTACTCTTCGCGATCACGAAGCACAAAATTTTCCAGCTCAAAATTTGCTCTTTGGGATCGCGGAAAACCAATCGCGAACGCGAAGCACAAACTCCCCAACTCTTCCAGATAGCCTCTAGTAAAATGGTCTTAACGTTTTGTACAAAACTCCAAATGACAAATGTTTTGACTTTCTGAAAACTAGACATCAAGGGGTACAACTTTCATTTTTAGATTATTTCCAAATTCCTTATAGATTGCCAGATATAAGCTTCCAAACCTGGGTCAGTGCATCAGAGATTTTGTTCTTCGCGATCGTGAAACAGCTTCCACGATCGCGATTCACAAGGCCCTAAACTATTGTTTTCTCTTTGCGAACACGACCAAATATTCGCGATCGCGATGCACACCTCTGTAGCCAAAAATCAGAAATTAAAAAATGGCATAAAAATGGTCTGAAACCATCCCGAAACTCACCCGAGCCCCTCTGGACCCCGTCCAAGTATACCAACAAGTCCCAAAACATATTACGAACCTACTCGAGACCTCAAATCACATATAACAACATCGAAACGATGAATCGCACCACAATTCAAACTTAATGAACTTTAAATCTTTCAACTTTCAAACCTCGCGCCGAAACATATCAAATCAATCCGGAATGAACTTAAATTTTGCGTACAAGTCATAAATGACATAACGAAACTATTCCAATTTCCATAATATGATTCCGACCCCGATATCAAAAAGTCAACTCCCGGTCAAACTTTCAAACTTTCAATTTTCTATTTTCGCCATTTCAAGCCCGATTTAACTGCGGACTTCCAAATAATTATCCGGACACACTCCTAAGTCCAAAATCACCACATGGAGCTATTGGAACCATCAAAACTCCATTCCGTGGTCGAATACAAAAATTCAAACTTAGTCATTTCTTTCAACTAAAGGCTTCCAACATGAAATTCATTCTTACGAACTAATCCCGAAATACCTGAAAACCAAAGCCGACAATACACACTAGTCATAATACTTCATATGAAGCTACTCAAGACTTCAAATTGTTGAACGGGATGTATATTCTCAAGACTACAAGTCGGGTCATTACAGGTTATGAGTTGTGTATTTTCTTTTGGGACTACGAGGCTGTACCTCGGGATCTCCCCTTGTCGTGTATTTACTTTTGGGACTACGAGGCGGTACATCGGGAGATCCCCAATTGCATATTTACTTTTGGAACTACGATGCGGTACCTCGGGAGCTCCCTCTGTCGTGTATTTACTTTTGGGACTACGAGGTGGTACCTCGGGAGATCCCCCGCTGCATATTTATTTTTGGGACTACGAGGCGGTACCTCGGGATATTCCTTGTTGCATATTTACTTTTGGGATTACGAGGCGGTACCTCGGGAGATCCCCTGTTGTATATTTACTTTTGGGTCTACGAGGCGGTACCTCGGGAGATCTATCTGTTGTGTATTTACGTTTGGGACTACGAGGCGGTACCTCGGGAACGTCCCTGTTGTTTACCTCTATTTGTTGTGTTGTTACCTCTATATAATTTTTTGTAGTTCATTTCTCAGTCATTTCATTGTATTATTATATTTTCTGCCTCATTTCCTTTTATTCCAATAGGGCTCTGACCTGACCTCGTCACTACTCTATCGAGGTTAACCTTGGCACTTACTGGGTACCATTGTGGTATATTCATGCTACTCTTCTGCACATCTTTTGTGCATATCCATGTACTGCTTACCAGGCTAGGTACCAGTGAGCTAGTCATACGTGGAGACTTCAAGGTATATCTACCAGCGTCCGCAGACCTCGAAGTCCCCCTATATCCTTATTATATTGTTTTCCTTACTCTCTTTAGATCCTGATGTATAGAGACACTTAGTATTTTCTCTTAGAAGCTTGTGACTAATTTCTGCCGGGTTTTGGGAGTTGTAATTATCTGAATCGCAGTTTTTATATGTATTTCATATACTAAGATTTGAGTTCATTTTATATTCAGTTATTCCGCAAATTGTTAGGCTTACCTAGTCTTAGAGACTAAGTGCCATCACGACATCCTACGGAGGGAAAAATTGGGATCGTGATATTTATATTCTTAAATATTTTCTTAGTTGTTGTTTAATAATTGGGTATTTTTTTAATATTACACGAAAAATTGATAAAAAATATTATTTGAGTAGGAAAATAATTCAAATATAATATAAAAATATATTATCGTGGGGGTATTTTTTTTCTCAATTTTAACTCTTTATGCAGTCCATTTAATATTACTATTTCTTTTTGGTATTTGACATTATGGAATGGTAATGTATTACCAATACGGAGGATTCTAATGAAATTGATTTTATTAAACATTCCTACATATTTTTAACAAGAATTTAATAGATAAATTTTATTGATTTTAAAATCTTAAATATTAAAAATTATCATAAAAGGTATTGTAGTCCAAAAAATAAGCTACTGCAGTTATGTCATTTCCCTATGAGTTTTTCCGTTTAATATTTTAGGGTTATTTTGGTATATTAATATTATATTTATGCTTCTATAATAATATAGGCTCTTTTTTTGTAACGACTCAGCCAATCGTTTTAAAAGTTGTAACCTTGTTTTTCTTTTTACTGCTCATTCTGTACTTTATAACTATTATGTGACTTGACATGGTAATTGGTTCGGGTCCGGTGAGGTTTTTAGAATGCATTGGAACACTTAGTTCCAAAGTTTAAAACTTAAGTTGAAAAGGTTAGCTGGATGTCGACCTATGTGTAAACGACCCCAGAATAGAATTTTGATGATTCAACAGCTCCGTATGGTAATTTAGGACTTAGGAGCATGATCGGAATTTTATTTGAAAGTCCGTAGTTAAATTAGGCTTGAAATGGCTAAAATAGGAATTTAAGTTTGAAAGTTTGACCGGGGAGTTGACTTTTTGATATCGAGGTTGGAATCCAGTTCTAAAAATTATCATAGCTCCATTATGTCATTTATAACTTTTGTGCAAAATTTGAGGTCAATCGGACTTGATTTGATAGGTTTCGATATCGAATGTAGAAGTTGGAAATTCTTAAGTTCCTTAAGCTTGAATTGGGGTATGATTCGTGGTTTTAGCATCATTTTATGTGATTTGAGGTTTCAAATAAGTTTGTATGATGTTTTATTACTTGTGGGTGTATTTGGTTGAGGTCCCGAGGGCCTCGGGTGAGTTTCGAATGGTTAACGGATCAAAAGTTGGACTTAAACAGCTGCTGCAATATTTTTGCTGGAAATTCGGGGGCAAAAATCGAAGCCATGATCGAGGCCCAGGATCGAGGGCCAGAATCGAGGGCCATGATCGAAGCCATGATCGAGGCCCAGGATCGAGGCCATGATCGAGGGCCAGGATCGAGGGTAGCCTGGACAGAACTTTAAGTTATGAAGCAGGGGACTTCGTCCCATTTTCCATTTTTGACAAATTGGAGCTCGGGGAGAGGCGATTTTTGAGAGATTTTCAAGAAAAAATATTGGGGTAAGTGATTCTAACTCGAATTTGATCAATATACACGAATATATCATTGTTTTCACCATTTAATTAATGTTTTGAGATTGAAATTTGGAAAAAAATTTGAAATCTCATAAAAATAAATTTTTGAGATTTCGGTGTCGATTCGGAGTCGGATTTGAGTGAAACTTATATGGTTGGACTCATTTTCGGATTTTGTGAATTTTGCCGGATTCCGAGACGTGAGCCCCACGGGCGATTTTTGAGTTAATTTCGGATTTTTATTGAAAAATGTAGTATTTTCTTATGAAATTGATTCCTGTAATTTTTGTTGACTGTATCGAATTATTTTGGCTAGATTCGAGCCATTCAGAGTTGGATAATCGAGTAAAAGGCCTACTAGTAGATTAAATTGGAGTAAGTCGAGGTAAGTGACTTATCTAACCTTGTGTGGGGGAAATGTTTCCTAGGATTGGTATTGATGTGATAATTGAAATGTGATGAAAGTCGTGTACACGAGGTGACGAGTATGTACACGGGCTAAATGTGGAAGATTATGTCTTTAAACTTTGTAGATCATTGTTTCAAATTAATTAAATTATTTTATCTTGCATATTCTTCATCATTGATCAAATTTTTATACTTTAAACTTGCTCAATTTTTTCCTGCTAATTGTTTTACCTGTTTAGTTGAAACTTGGTTTCTTTGATTTTGTGCATTTTTTTTAAGGTTGAATTTCTTAAATTTAAATATTATTAATATGATGTATTTGATATTCTAAATTTGGTACAGAGGCAACGTATTAAAAATTTTGAAATATTATTTTTGTTGAGTTATTTATTCCCGAATATTTTTGTGAGATCTTTGTACTCATTGTGATTGAGCCGTGAGCTTCCTGTTGTGGAAAATATTGTTGATATTGTTTATTCTGGTAAATTGAAATATTTGAACAATGTAGATTGTGATATATTGTGATATTGATACGCATGCGGTGGTATAAGGTCTGGGTGTTGAAATGCATGCGGTGAGATAAGGGTGGCTTGATACACGTGGCTAGTAGGGGAACTACTAGAAGTCATGCGGTGTGATAAGGGTGGCTAAAACGCATGATGCTATTTCGGGAAAAATATTTTCTTTAAAATTAAATGTGAAGGCTTCCGCGGTGATATAAGAAAATGAGATATTGTGAATTTATTTATGATTTGGGACTACGAGGCGGTACCTCGGTAGTGCCCTTGTTGATATTTCTTTATCCACATTTGCCTTTGGTTATTTTAGTAATTTCTTTAAAGTTATAAATTTCTATTTTCGTCTCGTGAGGTATTATTTGCCCTTATTTTGTGTAATTAAATGATGACATACTACTTGATTCATTTCCATTGTCATTTTATTGTTATTATATTGTTAAACATTTTACTATGCCTTTTATTATTTCAGTAGGACCTGGCCTGACCTCGTCACTACTTTACAGAGGTTAGGCTTGACACTTACTGGTTACCACTGTGGTATACTCATACTACCTTCTGCACATCTTTTTGTGCAGATTCAGGTACATCCTACCAGTCCAGACATCAGTGAGCTACCCGTGTACGGAGATTTCAAGGTATATCTGCCAGCAGACTCCAGAGTCCCCTTCTATCCTTGTTATGTTGCTTCCTTATTTTCTTTAGACTCTGATATATAGATACATTGAGGATAAATTCTTAGAAGATTGTGACTTATTTCTACCGGATTTTGGAAGTTATAATTATGTGAGTTTGCAAATTTATTTATTTCATATTTCTATTGTTATTCCGCATTGATAGGCCTACCTAATCTTAGAGACTAGGTGCCGTCACGACATCCTATAGAGGAAAATTTGGGGTCATGACACCTTTTTTCTAAATAAATTTGGACAATATAATACATTCTTAAATTAAATTAGTAATAGGACATTATAATACGTTTTCAAATTAAATTAATAATAGGAATATTTAAGAAGTATATCCTAAAAGTAATAAGATTACACGACTAAAGATATTTACTTGTTCAATTTTATATGAATTAGACAGACGAAAAGTAATTATACTAATAGGATTCCTAAAGGTAATTATGTAGGATTCCTAGCGTGTAGTATTATATCCTAAAACTAATAGGATTATAAGGCTAATATCTAAAATTCTAGTTATGTCCTTTTATTATGAGTTATTATGCTTAATATTATAAGGTTATTTTTGTAAATTAACATTGTATTCATACTTTTATAATAATATAGATAGATAGATATAGATATAGATATAAATATAAATATAGATATAGATAGATAGATATAGAGATAGATTAGATTTTTACTTCTTTACTGGGCCATGTTTGTTTCCGTCTTCCACTTTTCCGTGAAATTGAAGTAAATCAATGGACTTTTGAGAGAAACATATTGGCATTTGATACTCTCCAAGTTTCTCCTTCATTTCCTGATGATCAATTACATTAGTTTCTGGGGCGGATTTAGGGGCGGAAGGGTTCGTCGAACCCCCTTCGCCGAAAAATTACACTGTATATATTAGGCAAAATCTATTTTTTACCTTTATATATTAAGTTTTGAACCCCTCGACATAGTCCAAAAGTGTAGCTTAGTGGTCAAGGGAGTTTAAAATCTTTGAAAGGTCATAGGTTCAATTCCCATTAGTTATGATCTTTTTTTTCTTGAACCCCTTTCGCGGAAATCCTGGCTTCGCCACTAATTAATTTATCTTTTAATAATAAAGTATATTCAGCCTATATAAAAAAACAAGTTATAATAGAGTTTTTTGTTTCAAAGTCACGGACCGAGATTTGCTTCGATTTTGTTTCATGATTAAAGATAAAAACAGAACGTCCACAGATTATGGTAAGACTTAAGAGTCAAAGTCAGATTTTGCCCTTGAGGGTAAAGAAATGAGAAGATCTTGCTTCGTTCTCCGTAGAAATCGCCCCACTAAAAAGCTTGAAAAGTGGATCGGTAAATCAGTTTCTACATACTTTCTAAAAAGTAACAAAACAATACAATTTCAGAGAGAGAATTGTTTACTGAATTATATTCATTATAATAATAGTTAGTAAAACTAGGAGATGACGACACAGGATATAAAATTTTGTATGGTGTAAAATATGTTAAAAAATTTAATGTTCGCATGAGAAAGTGACACGTGGAGCCAAAGACAGAAAACAGTCGGGCCCGAGGTCAATGATCTCGCTTGTTACCGGAGAGAATGATATTCATAAAAGCGAAGTAAATGCCTACCACCTAGTAGCATATAATGAAGAATATTTTATAGTATTAAGTGCACGGTCCGTTACATAGAATAAGACATTACTGTCTACCGTTACACATTCTTCAATGGCCCTCATAATTGTCATTTAAGAGGGACTTGATCCTAGGACCTAGTTCCCTAGTACAATTATAAATAGTGAGTTCTACCGTCATTGTAAGGGACACCAATTTTCTGACAAGCATACACTATATTCTATCAAAAGCTCAATAACATTTTACTTTCTTGCTTACTTTTATTGTTCTTACTACCTCTGAAAACTCTGCGCACGAGACTAAGATATCTGTTGTTTTATCTCAATTTCAAGGCTAAGTCTTATATTTTTGTCTAATTTATTTATCATTTTAGAATCAAATCGATTCACTTGTCTATAAATCACGTATAAATTCAGTTGTGTCGTTTTACGGGTAAACAGTTTGGCGCCCACCGTGGGGCTTAGATAGTTGTATAATTAAATTGATCCCTGCATCTATTACTAGCTTGTTTGATTTTTTGTTCTTAGCAAAAATCATTAAAAATGGCAGATAACGATGTCAACATCACACAAAACGTTGAGGCCCAAGAAAATTAGCCTCAGCCGAAGATTCCATCAGTGATACCCGCAACGAGGGGGACGAGGCCACGCCGGTTCACGGCGGGCAATATCCACGACACGTTCGAGAAGAAACTCCTGATGATGCTGAAGACGAGCACGTCATTGAAATAGTAAGGATCCTCAGGGAACAACAAAAGGCCATTATGGGCCATCTCTCGCGGCAGGATCAGGTCATGACAAAATTAAGGCAGGCATTGTCGGGTTCTTCCAACAAAGCGAATGGACGAGGTCTAATTCCTCCTGGTGTTCCCGCAAATCAAACAACGCAAAGGGTCGATAACAACACCCCGAGGGACGAAGTCGGCTTTGATAGGGCCGGGGAGAACGGTAGCAGTTCCGGCAACAACAATGAGAACGATCCCTTTAAAACCAAACTCATGCGGTTTATGAGAGAAATAAATGCCCGAATGGATCAAATTTCGGGCGCACCACCAGTACTGAAAGGACCGGATTCAAAGAAGTACACCCAATTGCCATTCAAACCGAGCGCGACACCAGAGTTGATCCCGAAGCAATTTAAAATACCATATGTGCCGAAGTATGATGGGACTTTAGATCCGCAGGAGCATATCACCACCTATACAACGGTAGTGAAGGGAAATAATTTGGCTCTGCACGAAATTGAGTCAGTTTTATTGAAGAAATTCGGTGAGACCCTCATGAAGGGTGCCCTGGCATGGTACTCATTCTTGCCCGAGCATTCCATAGACTCCTTCGAGATGCTTGCGGATTCTTTCATTAAAGACCATGCCTGAGCCAAGAAGGTACAATACCGAAAGACCGACATATTCAATATTGCACAAGGAGAGTCAGAATTACTACGAGAGTTCGTGACAAGATTCCAGAAGGAAAGGATATTGCTACCGGTCGTACCGAACGAATGGGCACCTGGAGCATTCACTAAAGGTTTGAATCCAAGGAGTTTCGATGCTTCCCAAAAATTGAAGGAAAGTTAGCTCGAGTTCCAGGCAACAACATAGGCAGATGTTCACAACCTGTATGAATCAAAGATAAGAATTGAGGATGATCAGCTCGGTTTTCCGACATCAACCAAGGGTCGAGACCGGGAGAAGAATAAAGAGAAGTCAAGAGATGATTTCGACTCAGATCGATGGTCTTCAAGGGGTCGGTTTATTACCTATGAACGGGCTGAAGGACGCGGCAGAGGTTTTCGGTTGGTGGATAGATTCTCTACCGATATGAGAACCGATCACAGTAGGAATAATAGGTCATTGCAGGATAAGGAGACATCGGGTTCTCGAGATTCCTCCTATCCCAAGCTTTCTGAGTACAACTTTAACGTTAGCGTGGTGGAGTTGGTGTCGGCTATAAGGAACATCAAAGAGGCACGGTTCCTGAAGACAATGAGATTTGATCCCAGCCAAAGAGATCCTAATTTATGGTACGAATATCATGGGACCAATGGTCATATAAGCTTCAAAGGGATCAAATCGCACGATAAGGAATTAAGAAGGAAAGTGCTCCTAACAGCCCTGTAGCCTCTCGAAGATAAGTACAGAGGTCCCCGTACCGATCCTCTAGACTCTTACTTGCTCATGACTCGTGAGACCTAAGTGAACCTAATGCTCTGATACCAACCTGTCATAACCCAAAATCCATTATAGATCGCGATGGCGCCTAACACCGCCGTCAGGCAAGCCAACAGTGATTGATCAATTTAATTACTCATCCTAGTACTTTAAAATCATAAATTTTATTAATTAAAAAGTATGAAATAGAATTACACGAACTACGATAATGAACAACCCGTAGGAACCCCCAAAACCTGATGTCACAAGTGCATGAGCATCAACTAGGAAATATAATAAAATACAACATCTGTCTGGAATACAAATTAGATAAGAGAATATAAATAACTCTGATGGAGACTCTGCAAGCTGCGGATCGTAACATGAAATGCAACTCACGGTAAAGTCTCCGCAATAGCCGCGCTTATGCGCCCAAAAGACCACCAGACAAATATGTACCTGCACAAAAAGTGCAAGAAGTGTAGCATGGGTACGTAAATCAATGCGTACCCAGTAAGTATCTAGCCTAACCTCAGAGAAGTAGTGAAGAGGGGTTGACATCAAAACTTACTAGTGGTCCAATAAGACAGATACAATAGAAGTAAACAGATGTGAGTTAGAGAAATTAAACGAAATACCAAGTATAAATACGTGGTAAAATTCTCCTCTCAGCAATAACTCAAACTCTCAGCTAGTAGTTACCTCCTCCATCGGAGTATATATAATGGACCTCACCAGATAGGTCGCCGCAGTTCAAATCAGGAAAACTCACAAATATACTGCCTTCTTATCAATTATTACGCATGATTTCATAAGAGTCCTTTATAAAAATACTGAGGCATACGGCCCGATCCATCATAACATTGTCGAACCATAAATACATTTATTTTATTGCCGAGGCGAACAACCGCTCCCATGAGAGTGTGGTACATAATCCTTCGGAGGCGTACGACCTGATCCATCATAATATGTGCACTACCGAGGGTCGAACGACACGAACCATAGATGTATCTATCTTGCCGAGGCGAACGGCCTGATCCCATTAGAATAAGAAGCTTTGACGTGTCCTTGACCCTACTCACGAATAGACGTGTGAGTTATAAAGTTTTGGGAAAACTTTCGATGAGAACGCATAGTGCGGGAGAAATTCGTAAGAGGAGTAAATTATTTTGCGGTTAATCATGAAGCCCGTCGAATCTCTACAATAGCAAGTCTATCACTCTACACAAGTCTAGTCTCAATTCGCAACGTAAAATAAAGGAATTTAATAGGCAAGGGATAGCTCAAATAGTACAGCTATAGCATGGTGTGAACCTAAGTCTACCAGGACAATAACGTGAATTTAGCTATGTACGGACTCTCGTCACCTCGTGCATACGTAGCCCCCCTCAACAAGTAGCACATATCAAATACATCACCTAGGGGTAGTTTCCCCCTCACAGAGTTAGACAGGAGACTTACCTCGCTCCGAAGTTCTATAACCGGCTCCAAAGCCTCTCTAACACCTCAAACCGATGCTCGTCGGTCCAAAACTAGTTAAACAATATGCAAACCAATCAAAATATACTCTAATACCCATAATTAATAAATTTAAACAAATTTTCAACTCTGCTCGAAAAGTCGATAAAGTCAACCCTCGGGCCCATGTGCACAGATTCCAAAATTATTTGAAGATAAACCTTACCCATGATACCACGAACTCAAATATATAATTTATTTTCAATTCCATGTCCAATTTCGTGGTCAAAATCCAAAAATATCAAATTTTAGGTTTTCTACCAAAATTCCAAATTTCTACAAATTTTCATGTTTAAATCCATATACAACCCATGTATTTAACTTGTAATAGGTGGGAGTCACTTACCTTGTGTTGCTTGATAAAAATATCCCCTTGAAACTCTCTACAATCGCCCCAACCAAGTGAAAATGAGAGAAAATGGCCAAATTCTGCTTTTAAAAGAACACCTCTGCCCAAACGACCACTCGCATCTGCGGAATGCGGCTCCGCTTATGCGGAAACTTCCTACCAGATGCGACTTTCCCCAAGGCCAGCCCTTTCCGCTTCTGCGTCCAACCAACCGCAAGTGCGCATCCGCTTCTGTGGAAAACCTCCACATCTGCAGACTTCCCAGCTCGAGCACCACTCCGCACCTACGCGCCCATGACCGCACCTGCGGCTCCGCAGGTGCGCTACAGAGCCCGCACCTGCAATCGATCAGCCCAGGCTACTTTCGCTTCTGCACTCCTCCACCCGTATCTGCAAGCCCGCAAGTGCGGTATATTCCTCGCACCTGCGAATCCCATCTAGCTCACTACCTACCGCTTCTGCGGCTCCTGGGCCGCTTCTGCAGTCTCGCACCTGCGGCCATAACCTCGCAGGTGAGACCGCAGCAAAAGCTTAAAGCTTCAGCAGTTCTTCCATGTCCAAACTCGATCCGTTTCCAATCCGAAACACACCCGAGGCCCCCGAGACCTTAACCAAACACACCCACGCATCCGAAAACACATTAGGAACTTAGTCGAAGCCTTAACCCATGTCAAACAACATCAAAATCATGAATCGCACCCCAATTCAAGCTTAATGAACTTTAGAATTTCAAACTTCTATATTTGACGTCGAAACCTATCAAATCAAGTCTGGTTGACCTAATATTTTGCACACAAGTCATAATTGACATTACGGACCTATTCCCACTTCCAGAATCGGAATCCGACCCCGATATCAAATAGTCCACTCCCGGTCAAACTTTTCAAAAATCATCAAATTTCCAACTTTCGCCAATTGACGTCGAAATGACCTACGGACCTCCAAATCAACATCCGGACACGCTCCTAAAACCAAAATCATCATACGAACTTGCTGGAACCTTCCAATCCTAATTTCGAGGTCATTTACTCTAAATTTCGAACCTTAGTCAATCCTTCCAACTTAAAGCTTCCGAAATTAGAATTGTCTTTCCAAATCAACTCTGAACTTCCCGAAATTCAATTTCGACCATGCGTACAAGTCGTAGCACCTGAAGTGAAGCTACCCAAGGCCGCAAAATACCGAACGACATGCTAGAACTCAAAATAACTGGTCGGGTCGTTACACTTCTACTTGAGACGGTGTAAAATCTTCGCCTTGTCTAAAGTAATGCCTTCATCTTGTATGAAGTAAATATTTTGCCAACATGAATAAAATTTCGGGTGGGTAAGTTTTAGTTACTTCAGACTTGTTGCTCTCTTCAACTCTTCTAGCAAATAATAGGAGAAACAAAAAAACAATCAAAGGCTTTAATAGGAGATGAGGTATCTGTTAAAAGTCCAAATTGCTCAAGTTTTCTTAACTTTCTTGCTATTAAAAAGAGGGAGAATGTGTATTCTAATTTTGTTACCAGCAAGGAACGAAAAGTCTAGTGAGCTATTTGATTTTCCTTGGTGGGTGATTACTGTGACTCTCGTTAATTCAAACACTTTTAAATTGCAGAATGGAAATACATCAACTTGCCAAGAAGTGTAAAAAAAAGGTTCTTTTTACATGCTCCAATTTTCAAAGCTGTTTACATCGGAACTCAAGAAATTTCTAAGACATCTCAAGTTCGACTGTAAGAAATAGGAAAAAGTATCAAAGCGAAGCAAATACGCGGCGGACAAAGCAGCATACGTCCAATAAAAGTAATTTCTCGGTAGAGTGTGAAAAAGAATGCAAAAACTAAGCTACTAAGTCTCCGGAACCCAGAGGAAGAGAAGCATCTGCACCCCTAGGGGAAGTGGGAGGATCTGCCGCTGGCTCAATACCTTGCCTTCATTATTTTGGCCTTCAGCATCATCACCTTCCGGTTTTTCTTTAGTTCTCGAGAACTCGAAACAGGAACTAGAAGAGTCGGTAGCATCAGGTTGGGCCGGAAGACCCCTTTTGGCAGTTGACTCCAGCTCACGGGCCTTAGAGATTTCAGCATCAAAGTCAATGACACCCGTTTTGGCCTCTTCCAAGGTTTGTCTCCTCATGCTGTACATAGCATATATTATTCCAACTACGAGGGAAGCCTCTCGGCGCTGAAGTTCTTCTTTAAGCCGGTCAACCTCGGTAGAATAGTTATCCCGCGTGAATCTAACGGACTGGAGGCTAACATCAAGGTCACGGACATTGGAGCTGAAAATTCTATTATGCTCGATGGTCCTCTTATGCTTCTCCTCCCACCGGGCATACTTCGCCTCGGTAGCAGTAACTTCTTCAGTTTTGGAGTTTAAGGCTGCCTCTAAACTTTTCAACCTTTCAGCGGAGACAGCCTCGCGATCGGATGCAACAAGATTGACATTATGGACTTCAACCCATTTAGCCCTAGTTTCTTCAAATTGTGCCCTTAACGGGGCAACCTCCTGGCTAAGGGTCACTATTTCTTGCTTGCTTTGCTGCAACCGTGCCTCCAATTCAATGGCCGCAGCACCTCGTGCTTCCAGTTCTGCGAGGCGAGCAGCAGTCTGATTTCACTCGGCCAAAAGTTGATTCCGCTAGTAAGTAAGTTCCTCCTTATCACGAATCAGCCATTGAAGGCCCTCAGAAGCAAGGAAGTTAGCCTAAAAACCAAAAATGCAAACTCAAAACCCTTCTATCACAAATATGGGTAACAACAACAAACAAAACAAAGGCTATACCACCGCAGTGTTTTGCATGTCATTTTTCAACAAACACTCTCTCTCGAGAGTTTGTATCTTATCCCTATATTTTTCTGAAGTCAAAGGCTTCAGATAGTTAGCAAGCTCCACTGGTCGGGATAACAGATGACATTTGGTAGAGACTGAGAGGGTGACACTCCTCCTCCTTTGGGGTTTTTCGGAGGGAACAACATAATTTTGCCCCAAATTCTCATGAACTCGGGACTGGGGAAGAGGGATATCCTCCTCTCGGGCAACTACGGCCGGTGGAGATGATGTAGCAGTTACTGGTGGCAAAGACAGAGTTGGAGAAGAGAGAGATGAAGCATATGGCGTTGTAGGATAAGAAGCTGCTTCGGTAAATGCAGTGCTGGTTGTTAGTTGCTCGCCAACCGAAGACGGAAGGGACCCGATACTCAGCCTCACAGTACCGGGCACGCCAACTGGGACTCGGAATCGTGAGTTAGCATTTTCCACCATATCAAACTCCCCCCAGAGTGCCAAGGCATCGTCCTCGGTTGGTGTAACTAGCTCAACATATTGAGCATTCTGTTGAGCTGATGAAGGTTATCGTCTTTTATGTAGAGAAGCCCCATCATCACTGGCTCCTCCATCATTGTAGATCACCACGATTTCTGGGACCGTTTTGGGCGCAACGCTCTTCTCCATGACATCCGATGATGGCTCAGGCACTGCATTTTTTGCCTTTTTATTCTTTCCCCCGACCGCGGAGGAACGTCTCCTTTTTGGTTGCTTGTTCTCCGGTCGGGGACTCCGAGAAGAAGCACTTGCACCAGAAGCAGGCCCGGAGACACTTGTTCGGGTAAAATCCTCTTGTAACAACCTCATCGCATTAGCAAGCTCAGCCAAAACGTCCTCCTCGGTGACAACAACTGAACCCTGGGGTAGACCTGACTTCAACAAGAGAAAGAGGTTAATCAATTTTCTTATACGAAAGGGAAAGCAAGATGAGTTTAACCTACCATGATTTTTGGCCTTCCACCCATATTTAAGGGCTAGTACTTTTCACGTACGGGTCTCGGGCGTAGTAACATCCAAAATCTTTTGGACCCACTGGTCCAAGCCTTCGACCCTCGGTAGAACCCACCAAGTTGCTGAAACAAGTGAAAGAAGAGAAATCAGTAACAACATGGGATGATCTTTAGCTAAAAAAAGAAACAAACGATGAACTTACGAGTATAGTTCCACAATCCTGGAAAGGATGAAGCCGTGGCCGGAATGATGTCCCTGGTGGCAACTACAATAAACTGTTCCATCCACCCATGGTCGTTGTCATCATCCATGCTGGCTAGCAGAGCACGGTGGACACGTTTGCTACAATTTATCATTCCCCCAAGAAAACTCTTAGGGGAATAAAGGTTCATTAATCGAGCTAGGGTTAGCTCCTCTCCCGTATGTTGGCACAGACGCCAAAGACAAGCGACTGTCCTCCACACGGAAGGACTTACTTGTGTCAGGCATACCTGGTAACGGATGCAAAACTCCAGAATAACAGAGTCAAGTGCCCCACTCAAAGAGAACGGGCCCAAAGTGAAGGAATACATATAAAAATACATGAAATCCTTCTTGGGTAAGGTTATCCTCTCTGCCAGATCAAGAGCGATAATGTCTAAATCTTGGCAATGGCAGTCTTCCTTTACAGCAGGAATACTGGAAGGACAGATGGAATAAGAGTACACGCCAACGGCCAACGTACGAGGGTTAGCAGAAGGATACTTATCTTCGAAGCCTTTAGTTGTGACAAGACTTCTTGGGATGATGGTGCTCACTGTAAGAGGAGCAGCATCATCAGCTTTACCTTTATTTTTTGAAGAACTAAGGTTTCTGAAAGAATAAGTCATTTTTATCAGAAAGGAAGGAAGGGTTTCTCTAAAGAAGAAGGTTAAAGAAAGGTTGAAGACAAAGTACGAGTTGAGTAAAGAGAGTTTGAGAAAGTTTGGAGAATTATGAAGTGTAAATGAAGAAGTTTGATGCATATAAGTAAAGGAATAGACGGCTAAAATCGTGGCCATAATTACCTCGATAACTGGCAAAAGTGATGCTAAATCGTGGGATGACGCGTGTTTGGAGAATTAAATGCAGAGAGACGTGCGTCTAATCAACTGCTAGAAACTTTTTATAGGGGGTCATAGAATTTCCTGCCAAAAAAGGTATCTCTATCAACTTCCCGGTGACACAAAGTTATGCCATCAGAAAGTAGGGAGACTATCAGTATAGGATAAAATATATTCATATTTAATATTCGCATGAGAAAGTGACATGTGGAATCAAAGACAACGACAGTCGGGCCCGAGGGCAATGATCTCGTTTGTTATTGGAGAGAATGATATTCATAAAGGCGAAGTAAATGCCTACCACCTGGTAGCATTTAATGAAAAATATTCTATAATATTAAGTGCACGGTCCGTTACAGAGAATAAGGCAATACTGCCTACTGTTACACATTCTTCAATGGCCCTCATAATTTTCATTTAAGAGGGGCTTGATCGTAGGACCTTGTTCCCTAGGTACAATTATAAGTAGTGAGCTCTACTGTCATTGTAAGGGACATGAATTTTCTGACAAGCATACACTATATTCTATCAAATGCTCAATAACATTTTACTTTCTTGCTTACTTTTATTGTTCTTACTACCTCCGGAAGCTTTGCACCCGGGACTAAGGTATCTGTTATTTTATCTCAATTTCAAGGCTACGTCTTATATTTTTGTGTAATTTATTTATCATTTTAGGATCAAATCGATTCACTTGTTTATAAACCACGTATAAATTCAATTGTACCATTTTACGGGTAAATAACTTTACCAAGCAATTGTTCAGCTGAAGGACAATGGTAATATAGCGCAAACAGAACCTGAGGCTATAGCCAGTGTTTTTGTGAACTTCTACAAAGAGCTACTGGGTAGGAAAGAAAGGTACAAAATCTAAAGGCATTTAGAAGCTTTCTGAGGAATGGGCATACTCTTTCAGTGGACCAACAACTAGATTTGGTTAGAGGTTACACCGAAAAAGATGAGAAGCAGGCCATGTTTAGTATTAATGTTAATAAGAGTCTAGATAGTTATCGCAGTGATTTCTTCAGGAAAGCCTGGAGTATAAAGGGGGGGATGTGATTAATGCAGCGATGCAGTTCCTTAGAAATGAGAAACTACTCGGGCAGTTAAATTCTGCCATGATCTCTCTGATCCCTAAAGTACCAGTACCTCAATTTACAAGCAAGTTAAGGCCTATTTCATGTTGCAATGTGCTATACAAATGCATATCAAAGGTGTTATGTGTCAGGTTGAAGAAGGCACTCAATCATTTAGTATCAGACAACCAAGCTGCTTTTGTGGAGGGAAGGTTATTGGTTCACAATGTATTGATCATGAGACACTACAACAAGAAGACATCACCTAGGTGTCTTATGTGAAGAGTGATTTGAAGCAAACATACGACATGGTAAAGCTCGGATGTCATAGAAGAAGCACTAGTTGGGTACGGGTTCCTAAATTCTTTTACTTAGTTGATTATGGTGTGCATTACCTCCACCAAGTTCTCTATTAAGCTAAATAGTGGAGGCTATGAGTATTTTGAGAGGAAGACAAGACTTAGGTAAGGGGATCCAATCATGGAGTACCTATCTAGAATTCTTAAAAAATAAGTGAATTGCCTGATTTCAAGTTTTATCCATTGTGTAAAGCACTTAAGCTCATGCATCTGTTTTTTTGCAGATGATCTCATGATTTCTGTAAGGGAGATATGAGATCAATACAGAGAGTTATGGAATCTTTGGAGCATTTCAGCAGTGTTTCATGATTAATAGATAACACTGAAATGTCAAACACCTTTTTAGTTGGAATGACTAATGAATTGTAAGAGGAGATACTCATTATGATAGGATTTTCACTAGGTACTATGCCTATAAAGTATCTTGGTTTGCCTTATCCTCAAAGAAGTGAAGTAAAATGAAATTCCACCGGCTAGTAGATAAGATACAGACATGATCACAAATTCCTATTCAAAACGAAGGAGGCAGATTATCAATGTTGTATTGTTTTTAATATACAATTTTTGGGGAGCTCTATTTATTCTTTCCCAAAGTATTCTCAAGAAGGTTGACAAGAGATGTAGAGAATACATATGGGCACTTAGGAGGAGCAGAGGAAGGTGTCATTGGTAGCTTGGGAGAAGGTTTGTATACCTGTTAGAACGCAATAAACTAAACACATTAATTTGACGCGTAAATCGTAAAATGAGAACTTACTTCTTCGCGTAGCAGAAGCGAAAGAAATAGATAAACCGTGGCTGGAATTATTGGTCGGTGGTGGTTATCATATTGTGACGGAGGAACCTCCTATACCACAGCTGAAACTCAAGGTTGGATTAAGAGAGAGAGAGAGAGAGAGAGAGAGCGTGCGTGGAAAAATACTGTAGAAAGTATCGTTTATTGTACACTATAAGTGTACTTATATAGGTAATATTGTTGCGGCCAAACGCACAAGCAAGTATACGTAGTCGTAAAGTAATAAAGTAATAAGATAGAGTGTCGAACCCACGACGACTTGTTGTCAACTATTAACTAGATCAGACTATCCTAATTATCCAAACAAGGATTAAACCCAAAAGTAGTGATGCTAAAGTAATTAAACTAAAAAAAAGAATAATGAACTCTGAACTTATGAATTGTACCACTTTTTGCCTCCACCTTGAACTTATGAATTGTACCCCTAACAGGGCATCCAGCCCGTGGCTATGCTCCTTTGGTGGGGCTACAAAGATAATCAGACCAATTAATAAATTTTTCACTCTACACTTCTCGGCCTTTAGATGAGGAATGTAATTTTTTCTCTCTGGTACGACAAATCCAAGAATGTAAGCACCTTGTTCCTCTTCTGTTGACTCCTTCAAAAGCTCAGATGACTGGATTTTCATATCATCAACCAAACACAATGTCGAAAAATATTTTGAATGAGGACCAACACGCTCCAACTCTGGAATTATATTACTATTTATATTCTCATATTTACATGCACTAAAGTCTTCAAATATAACATTATATACTTCCTCACATGACTCTAGTGTACTTTTCTCAATATGAGCATCATCAACAAAAATATGATCGATTGATTGGCTCTCCACTTTTAGCTCCTCAATTTGGCGTATAAGCTCCTTTTCAGCTTCACACAACTCATAACTATTTTGTTGGGCGTTAGACGCATCAACTTTTGCACTCAATTGAGCTTCCAAGTCATGAAAAACAGTGTCAAATTGTTCAAACTCTTGTCTTAGTTCAGCTCTTTCTTCTATTAAGTGTCTCATCCCACTTGTAATTTTCTCCCGTTGAGCCTCATATATTTCTGATCTTTCGGGTTGTTCCCCTAGCTACATATGGATCAAAATCTTCACTTTTTAAAATTGTCTTATTGCTGGAACTCGCTCTCTTCATTCAATTCTTCCATATTGGCCCTCATTCTTGTGATTGCTGCCCTCATTCTTTTCATATTTTTTTTGAGTTCATCATGTTGCTCTGCTACTTGCCTCAAAATATCCCTAATATATACATCACGTTCCATATCCTTCACTTCATTGCTCCTATAAAACTCACAAACACACTTAAAAAGATCATAATAAGGGCTCAGAGAAGGATAAAATGAATTAGGTCAACCATCTCAATGGACACCTTGACCACGATACATATTACAAATATTCCACTCAAAAGATTAAGATTGTGCGCACAACTTGCTCCCGGGAATATTCTGACAATTTTTCCACCAGTAAAATCCAACACAATATGGATAATGATCATCAAAATAAGAATAATCATTATTGGAACAATTTTCATTTCAAGATGCCATGTTAAAATAAATAAAAATACTAACTAAACTTTAAAAAAAACTTGAATAGATAAAAGATAAACGTTTAATCTAGAAAAATAGCTAATTTTAAGTCCCCGATAGCGGCGCCAAAAATTTGTTGCGGCCAAATGCACACGCAAGTATATGCGGTCGTCAAGTAATAAAGTGATAAGATAGAGTGTTGCACCCATGAGGACTTGTTATCAACTATTAACTAGATCAGACTATCCTAGTTATCTAAACAAGGATTAAACCCAAAAGTAGTGATGCTAAAGTAATTAAACTAAAAAAAAAAAAATAATGAACTCTGAACAAAAGAAGAGCAGATTTTTATATTACCAATGTAATGAAAACGATCCAGGGTTATAGGCTATCTAACATTCCCAATGTATTTTTCAATTGAATCGACTAACTAATTTATCTAGTTTATTGGTTGACAGGGTTAATATTGCTCATAAGAATCTGTCGAGTTCTTACTCGCTTATTCAAGCTAACCTAACGCATATATGTCTGTGGAATTAGAACTAACAAGAATACATTTATAATTCATGTACATCAACCAAGCAAGGCAATTAGGTATATGTCTATCCTAACTGCGAATCCGTTTTCCGATGCTCAGGTTCAATAACTTGCTCTACTCAATCCTATGTGCTATCTAGAATTCTCACTTTCGAGTTCAATTCTAGATTCGTAGATAGTTTACAATTGGTGATCAAGCAATCAAATAACTATGCGTAAGATTGAATAAATAAACTAATATGATAAATCAAGAAAGCAAAATCAATATTCGAATAATAATAGTCATGAAAAAACCACAACCCTAGAATGTGAAGTTTAGCTCCACATAGACATGGTATCCAAACAACAAATCATACAAAAAATCATAAAAATTATTAAGTTTTGTAGAAGAAGATGAATTCCAGCCTCTACGACGGCTCCTTGCTCTCCCTAGGTCGAATCCCCTTCAAAACATGTGTTCGAGGCCCTAAAAGAGGCATTTTTGACTTTTATATTGCGTACACTAGCCAAAGTTTCCCTTTTCCTTTTCCGAATTAGCTTCAGGGATTGATGGTGGGGTACATGCTTCGGGTATGCCTCAGCTTGAACTTCTTAGCATCGGATGCTGGGGTGGATGCTTCGCGTCCATCCTCTGTTCCCTCAACCTTGTTGTGCCCAAGTGCGGATGCTAAGGTGGATGCCTTCTTAAGACTTCACTGATAAGGGTGCTCCAAATAGCCTTTTTTCCAAGGTTGGATGCGACGCATCCACCCTCTTCTCCTATAGCTGGAGCATCTTTTCTTCATATTTTTGCACTCTAAACATCCTAAATCATCACACACAACTTATTAGTCATAAAACCAATAATTAACATATGTTGGGTATTTTTAACACCAAATAGCACCAACGAGCGATTAAAACATGGGTAAAGTAACATTAAAACATATAAGAATATGCCCAACATCAAATACTAGGATTAACTAATAATTCTATTGGGCCTTAAAGTACCCATTATGGGTGGACCCAAAATTTCCTACATCTCCCACTCACGCATAATGGGAGTGCTCATCTAGTTTGAGAAACATATTTTCCTCTCATCTCCTCAATCATTCATACAGGGAAGTAGACCGTGCAACCAGCATACTGTGAGAGCTAAGTGCTATACATCTGTTAGGAGTATATAGCCTCTCGTCGAGTGTGAACCTTCAAGTAGATCATAGAGTATGCAGTACACTAGATCATATGAATTACATTTGATATAATCTCAAAATCTCATATATCATTATTTTTGTATTCACAATCATAAATCATAAGTTATAACTTGTGCACCAGTGAACACAAATAAATGAGATTCCGTCAATGATCTTCCTCTTCTCACGATCCCCTTAACATTAATATGACTGCTTTTCTAGATATGATCCACTAGACTGAATATGTATTCATGATCTTTTGGAAATGCACTAAGATAGCTAACATAAAACTAAGTCTCAAGTATTTGATCAGAGTCTTTGAGGGTACAAAACTTGATCCACCATAAAAGCTCTAGGTCTCACACAACAATAAGTTGAGAATGGACTTATGTTAACCCAATTGGTCGACATTAGCACACATGGTATGAAACACGTGCTACAACATTTTCTCCATTTTTCAAGGAGCGTATATCTTTATCTCATAAAAATATTGTACAGATGATATTTGACACCATAAGTATCTAAATTTGAGTTTCTTGATCTACAATATCCTTTTTAACTCACATATGGCTCACAAAGTAAACTAGGTAAATATATTTTACCTTAATGACATTATGTCATTGTTTAAGCGACATTTTGATTTTAAGCGAATAGCTCTCAAATTATCCTTATGATAATTTTTCTTAGAATTATGTCTCATCTCCTCACATCACTAAGATAAGGAGGTAGTTGCCTATGTGAGAAGGCCAACCTCTTGTCTACTCGACATACTTAAAAAAGTTGAACAAAGAATGTACCTAACATTCAACAATAAAATATGTATGTATGTAAATCAACTTTATTGATAATCAAAGAACATCAGTTTTGTGAACACGGAAAAATAAATAACAAAATAAAGTATCTCAAAGTTTACGCAAGCCTTGAGACCTAATGTGTCTCACAAATGCATCTCTAGGCAAAGGCTTGGTCAATGGATCTGCTAACATATCTTTTGTAGACACATACTTCACATTCACTACCTTGCGTCTAACCATGTGTCTCGCATAGTTATACTTGATATTTATGTGATTGGTTTTACAATGAAACTTAGGGTCCTTGGTAAAGGATATTGCAGCTTCCTGTCATAGTAGACTAACACTAGTTCAACATTTTTTGTGATATCCTACAAGTGTTCCAAGAACTTTTTCAACCAAACAACTTCTTGTGTTGCTGATACGAGAACCACATATTCGGCTTCCATTGTAGATGGTGATACACATGATTGTTTATTACTACCCCATGATATGGCGCCATCAACGAGTAAGAAAACATATCCTAAAGTAGACTTTCTTTCGTCGAGATCTCCTCCATGATCAGCATCACTGTATCCAACTAATCATAGATCCTTGCCGCCTTGGTAACAAAGGGTATAATCAGCAGTTTCCTTCAGATATCTCATGATCCTCTTTACTGCTTGCCAATGTGCTAAACCTGGGTAGATTTGATATCTACTTACCAAGCCAACTGCTTGACATATATCAGGTCTAGTGCACAGCATAGCATACATTAGACTTCCGATTGCGCTCCTATAAGGAACTCGGCTCATTCCTTCTATCTCTTCAGGAGTCTTATGACACATCTTACTTCCCAAGGTATGGTCTTTACTGATAGGAGTATCAACTGGGCTATTGTTTTGTATATTGAATCATTCAAGAACTTTTCTAATGTAATTCTCTTGTGAGAGATACAATAGTTTCTTTGGACGATCTCTTGAAATCTTAACTCCAAGAATATATGCAGCTTCACCCATATCTTTCATCTCAAATTAAGATGACAACCATGACTTTATCTCGGTGATAAACTCCTTATCATTTCCAGCTATAAGTATGTCATCTACATACAATGTTAAAATCACAAGATTGTTCCTTAATCTTTTGGTATAAACACAATGGTCTTCATCCATCATGGTAAAACCATTGGATATAACATTTCGAAAGCATATATACCACTGCCTTAAAGATTGTTTGAGGCCATAAATAGACTTCAAAAGTCTACAAACCTTTTATTCGTGGCCCTTTTCAATGAAACACTCAGGTTGTTTCATATGATGTAATTCAAGATCCAAGCTTGCAACAATAGCTAGAACTAGGCGAACAGAGGTAAATCGTACAGCAGGCGAGAAAGTCTCTTCATAGTCTATTCCTTTCTGTTGTGTACCCTTTCACCACCAGTCGATCCTTATATCTCTCAATTGTGCCATCAGCCTTGAGCTTAATTTTGAGAACTCATTTGCTCCCAATTGCTCTGCGTCCTTCAGGGAGGTCAACCTGTTCCCAAACTTTGTTGACTCTCAAAGTCTCCAATTCATCTTCCATTGCTTTTGTCCATTTATCCTTAGAAGGGCATGAGGGAGCCTTTTTTTTTACATTTTAGGCTTGTTTTCTTCTTGTAGGAGCATCATAAATAGTTCACCACCTTCAATATCAAATAGTCGGTGAGGAATCTTTTTACAAGAACCATGTCTTATCTGTAATTCATTATTGTTCCCACTTGGATCAATGTTGCTCCCACTCGGATCAAGAACATTCATCTTGCTCCCACTTAGAACAAGATCTATGACCATCTCGCTCCCACTTGGAACAAGATCCATTTGGTCACTTTCACTAAATGTAGAAGGATTATTTTCATTCGCATCTGATGACGAAGGAGGTCTCTGATGAGAAACTAATTCATCATCTGCTAAAATTCTCCCACTCGAATGAAATGGTCCTTGTACTTCTTGATCCATTATCTTGAATAAGGTTAGGTCTTGACCTACCTCTCCCTTCTTAGAGAACTCATCCTCTAAGAATGTGACATCTCGTAATTCAAACTCAATTACACTCCCATTGTCTTGCTGACCTATAAACACATAACCCTTTGAGGTTTCAGAGTATCTTATAAAGATACTTTTCTTTTCCCTCGGGTCCAATTTTCCATATTTGTAAAAGGAATCACGTGTATAGGCAGCACAATCCCAAGGTCATAATACACCGAGTTAGGTTGTCTTCCAGTCCATAACTCATATGGAGTAGAGGTAACTGATTTTGTAGGCACTCGGTAAAGTACATAGGTGGCAGTAAGCAATGTATCACCCCAGTAACTAATTGGGAGGTTAGCTTATACCATCATTGACCTAACCATTTCTAGGAGCGTTGTATTTCTTCTCTCCGTAACACCATTTTGTTGTGGAGTATTTGAGATATTCAACTAATGAACTATTCCCTTTTCATTACATAAATTAATAAAAGTGGGTTGATAAGTATTCACGACCATGGTCAGTTCGAAGAGCTTTTATCTTCTTGTCTAATTGATTTTCTACTAAGCTCATATAGCGTTTGAAACAACTTATTGCTTCTGATTTGTGGAAAATTAAATAGGCATAATTGAAACAGGTAAAGCCATCAATAAATGTAATGAAATAACCTGCTCTATGCCTACCTCTAACATTCATAGGCCCACATATGTCTGAATGGACTAATTGTAAAGCATATTCAGCTCTAGTCGCTTGACCAAAAGATTTTCTTGCAGATTTTTCAGCTAGAAAATTTTCACAAACGGGCAATTTCACATGTTCAATGTTAAAGTAAACCTTGCTTTGCTAACCTTTTCATTCATTGTTGGCCAATATGACCAAGTCTAGCATGCCATATGTTTACATCACTATCATACTTACGTGAAGAAACAAACAAAGAAAAATTAGCATTACTATTAAATGAATCATAATCCAAATCCATAATAATTAAACCTCCGGTCACATGACCAAAACCAAATAAAGTTGAACCAAAAGTCAACTTGGCAGAATTGTCATAACAAAACAAGTCAAATCCTAGCTTAAGCAAAACTGAAACTGAAATAATATTTCGGCTAATTGTTGGTGCAAAGAGAACATCATGTAGTATTAGGTCTCAAACACCACGCATGACTAACTTGCATGTACCGATCCCTTCCACAATAACTTTATTATTGTTGACCACATATATCCACTTTGCTCCACGTGGAACTCGTCAAAATTCAACAAAGGCACTGCGTTCCTAGGCTATATGGTCTGTTGCTCCTGAGTCTACTGTAAATGCCTAATTTTTGTTTTTTTTTCTTTTACATTATATTTTGAATAATTATTTTGTGTGCGTTTGTAGATTTTAGAATTAGATTTTAGTTTAATTAGTTTGTTAAGGAGGTTAAGGGACTGGGCTTTCCATTTTAAAGACGCAATTGGCCCAAAGTTGGACAAAATTGGTGGCCCAGACCATTGGTCTGAGAGATGCCCCAAAACGGCGTCGTTTTGATAAGTGAGGTGAGATTAAATCTCATACATTCAATCTCATTTGATCCAACGGCTCTCCTTCCTCATTATCTCCGATATTTAAAGCCTTTATTCCCTAAATATTCACCCCATTTCCCCCTTATTTCACCTCTTCTCACTCTCTCTTCTCACTCTCTCCTCTCTTCTTCAAGACTCTGCCGCCGTCCCATAAACCCTAGCGCCGCCGGCCGAAAATTTCCTCACGGCGGCGGTGCACCTCCAATCAACCCCAAACTTCACCATCTCCTCCTCTCTTCCTTATCTTTTTGCCTATCCCAACCAAATCCCTTGAATCCCTCCCAAACTCCACGAATAAACCAAAATCCGAAACCCTAGCTTACTTTAGCTTGTAAATTCGTTGAGTTTTAGACCTCTCCTTCCTAAAATACTTACATAGACGTGTAGAGCTCCACATGATCTATCATCCTATGTAGGTCTTCACCCCAAAATACTGACCAAAATCCGGCCAGATTTTGGCAACCACCACCACTGTCGCACCACTACCCAGCCACTGCCAAGCCTTCATGTTTACTGTATATTCGATCTTTGGACACCCATTTCCTTTTGGTATTATGCCAAATTTATTGAATTTAGCATTTACCGAAATGAAACGAGCATTTCAAGGTCGGACAGCCACCACCCGGCATCTTCTAGTTGCTCGAATCAGTTTCAAGCACGCTCGTTGGGTATAACCTTTATTCCCTCACTAATTTCTGATTTTTCATAGTGTTAAGTTTAGTTTGCAACTGTGATTTCTCTTTTGGTCAATTGTTGTTAATTAGAGTGTTGAATTAGCATGTATGTTGTTTAGTCATCTCTATTTCCCTGGCTGTTTAATAGACTATTCATTGATCTAGCTGGTTATGTGTAGTTGAATTATTTATTTACTTAGTCGATTGTTAGTTGTTGATTAATCGTTGTCTGATAATTTAGCGATGCTCGTTTAGTTTTTGTTTCATGCATTAGCTTGTGATCTCTGTCGCTCGAGTTTAGATTGCACAAATCGAATTCATTCCAATCTAGTTTGTTTGAATACTTAGTTCGATTATATTTTAAGTCTTGTTTCTACTTTGCTAATTTGTAGTTGGTTTGACTTTGAGTGTATAAGTAGAATTTCAGTCATGTGAAGATAAAAGCTGAATACTTGAGTATAGTTACTTTTTACTGTTTAAAGACTTTTGGAGTACCAAATTCCAAAAGGTCTATCATTGTTTGGTAAAATACTGTGTCTTGGACAGATTTTTAACCAAAAATCTATCCTTTGAATAGTTTGGACAGATTTTTGGTAAAGAATCTGTCCAAAGGACAAATTTTCATAATAATTCAAGTCTCTCCTCTCCTATAAAGAGTCTCTTCCTTTTACTTTAGGACACATCTTTTACACTCTAGAAAACACACAATTATCAGAAAGAGAGCACAACTAGAACCCCCAAGAAACACTTCTGGCAGCCTCTCTTTATTTAAGAATTTTCTATAAAGTTTCTAAGTTCTTTCTTGGTTTAAAATGTTTACTTTCTTGGGGTTCGGAGTTCGTTCTTTCTGAGTTATCTCACTGGTATCTCGATGTTGTTCGGTTGCTGCTATTGGCTGCATTATTGTTGTGATTAGTAGCTTGTGGAAAGTAGAGATCATCACTACGGGTTATGTGATTTTCCTGCCATCTAAGTATCTCTCTCAACCTGTAATATTGGCTCTTTTATCATGAATGAATGCTGAAATTTTAGCCCCTACCTAACTGCCTTTAGTCACTTCACATGAATAATTGGTTTGTTATACCTTTGATTTGGGACTACGCTACTGGTATTTAGTTTTGTGTATGCTTACATGGTAATGATTTAAAATTTCAAACCTTTTAAGTCTCAAGTACAATAAGAATATTTTTTCCATGTTGCTTAGTACTAAAAGTGTTGCGGGAAGTTTTTATGTTTTGGTTCAAAACGTAAATTTCAGCAGTAGCTGCCCAACAGTATTTTCTTGAGGTCCTTTCCATGTTAGCTAGTCAATAGGCCGGTTTGATAATTTCAAATAAACCAAACTTAAAACTTGTTTAGTAGAGTGTGAGATGGCTATCAAATTTAGGCTTTGAATATATAAAAGTTTCAGAAGCGGCGGTGGAGAGGTCATTTACATTTTCGTTGAGTTCTTATCAGTGAAGTCATTGAGTAATTGCCTGAATTTCATGGATAATGCAACGAGTACTGTGTTGCATTAGTTGAGTTCTTTAAAGATGAGCTCTGTAAAATAAGTATTTTTTACATGGCATATATCCAAGTTAAAGTTTCAGTATCAAGTAAGTCTTGGTGGATTCTTTTGGTTTAGTTTTATTTCGCTACTAATTTTAATGCCACATAGTGCTTTAGTTTTAGATCACATGTCTTTAGCTCTAAGGTTTGTATCTATTTGACTCGATGTTGATGGGCTAAAATTTTTAGGTTTGAGACATTTAATTCTAGTATAAAATTGTTAAAGGAAAAGGGTACCAGAAAAGTGATTCCTACGATTTTGCTTCATGATTTGAAATGGTTGAAGTATACCACTGTTGAGTAAAGTTAGTATGATTGTCATTGTTTTTGTTATTTATTATTGTTTACCGGAAAAATCGGATAACGTTAGATTTTGTGTATGGTTCTAAGGATATGCGATACAATTCGATATAAGTCGTGTAGAGCAATAGAGTTATGTATATTCTTGACTATGAGAATGCAAATAGTGGGCAATAAGATTGAATTAGATAACGTAAAGCAAACACAAAAGGATATCTTTCAATCTGAGAATTGATTTTTTTTCTTTGTCTCTCTCTCACTCTGTTTAGCTTACAAGGATTCCCCTTTTATAGAAGAGGGTCATTATAAAAAATAATAAAATAAAACATATAGTGGAAGGCCCATGATTACTTGTCTCTTCCTTGATTCCCGCCAAGATTCTCTCTCTTGGTGCGGTCGCAACGGCTCTTGTCTGTGAGCTCGATACGGGCTCGAACTCGTTACTGGGTCGGGCCCTTCGATCTTGGCTCGAGTTCGACCTTCGAGATGGGCGTCGCGTATTTCCGACCTCGAAGCAGTGCTTTGTGGATCGATTCGGTCACGGGCTCGATAGGATTATCGAGCCGATTCCTCGAGCGACCTTCGGGCTCGAGGCTCGTTAGTACCGACTTCGGAGCTCACTCACAAAATCTCATTCCGACTTTTTAACACTCGAACTCGATCAAACGTAGGAAGGCCAAAATCTATTTCGACCGTATACAGATAGTCCCCCCGTTTCTCACGAAGGATGCAGTGAGAATCGATGTGATTTTTGGTGGTTCGATCGGGTCATAAGTCGACGTTTTCACAGGGATCGATTATGACGTATGTGATAGTTGTCCTATCGATTCAGCCTTTCAAGGTATTTAATGCTTGTCAGATGGCGGTCGGCCACCTGTGATATTGAACCGTCACGATGCGAGCCTATAAATAGCTCTTCCATCTGTCATTCACTTCTTTCACGCATTCACTCCCCCAAATTTTCTCATCTTTTCTTCCTTTTCTTATTGCTACCAGAGTTTTGGTGTCGTCAATTTTTCACTTTCCTATGTCTTCCTTCCTCTCATATCAATGGCCAAGACTTCAAAAACTATACCTCAGAAGGAGAAAGCTTCTTCTTCACGGCCTTCTGGCAACAAGGCGCCGGTGGAGCCGTCCACCTATGACTATATTCCCGGCCCATGTACTCTAAATATCGATTTTAAGGTTGAGAATTCTTTATCCGTCCCGGGTCGATGCGAGCACGTATCGATGTATATGTGCTCTATAACGGAGGGTCATCTCGAGGCCGTTAGAAAAGATTGCAACTGGGGTTCTGAGGATGTGTTGCAAATTCCATCCCCCGAAGAGAGTGTCGTCACCCATGTGGAGGGGTTTTTAAGTGTTTACACTTATCCCTTCACATGGGGCTGGTCGACCCGGTGATCATCGATTTTTACAAGAGATATCAGGTCACCCTTGGTCAGATTCATCCTTCTCTGTGGCGTATAGTAATCCTACTTCGTTTCTTCTCCACCAAAGTCGGGGGGCTGGATTTTTCCCTGAATCACCTCATACGGTTGTATCGGCCTCAAATCTTTCGAGGATTAATCAGACTTCATCGTCGGGCATCGAAGGGTTTGATGTCAAGCATCGACGAAGACAAGGATCGGGGTTGGATGGGGTGTTACATTCGGGTGAGGACCCGCGATCTTATTCCGGAAGAGAAGATGCCATTCCCCGAGGAATGGAATTTCGACCGTAAGTTGTTCTCATAAAAATTTTTTTCTTTTTTGATGTTTCTTCCCGATATACAGCTGCCCCTTTGATGCCACAAGCGGTGCCCGACCTCGAGGATTAGGTTCGGAAGTTAGCCTCGACTTCCTCTTATGTCGAACGCGCTTGGCGTGATTTGGCTAAAGGCATATGGGAAGCCAAGAACCATGGTAAGGTTTTATTTCTCGTTTCCTTCGAAGCGCTCTTTGTGCTCCATTCGTTACCGATTTCCTTTCATGCAGGCATAACCAAGGATGCCGTTTTGAGGCCTTCGAGCGGTGAAGAAGGAACCAAGTCCCCGGTCCCGAAACAGGGAAAAGACAAGAAGCGCAAAGCTGCCTCTCGATCAGAGGGCCCCAAGCCCGAAACTCGAAGGGTGAGGAAGAAAGCAATTGCCCTTTCGATTGACTCGGTCCAATGATTGAGAGAAGAAGAAGAAGACGAAGAAAAAGAAGAGGAAGAAGGAGATGCCTCGGCCTTGGTGTCCCGATCTGCTAGAGCTATCGAGGTCATCGAAGCTCCTGAGCCGATGGCAGCTGTACTGGTTGGGGTTGACTCCGGGATCCCGAGTCTTGATCGGAACGCCCCGAGTGATTCACTCGGGACTATGACAGTGGGTTATTCGCCTTCTTTTCCCGCCTTTTTTGAGGAGGCGTTAAAGGAAGCTCGAGAATTGAAGAACCCCGATATGGGCGGAGGCTCATGTGCAGGGGATCCCTTTTGGGATTGCTTTACCGGAGTCGGTGATGATTCCGATATCAGGGATGCTTCTCTTCTACTAGAAGAGGCCCAACGTTTCATTACTCGGGTAATGATTTTATTATACTTGGTTTCTTTGTTCTTTTCCGAATTTGACTCGTGCTACTTTCCCTATTGTGCAGGCAATTAGTAGATTTTGGGTCGACCTTAGCCAGTGTGAGGCCGAGCTTCAGAAGGTCTCGGGGGAGAGAGACGTTTTGCGGCCAAAAAGACGAGGCTATAAAGGACCTCTAAGCGGATTTGGCTAAGGCTCGTGAAGAAGAGGCCGAACTTGACAAGCAGGTGAGCCTCGTTCTGTTAAAGTATGGGTTTAACTCGACTGTGGAAGTTAACCCTTCGTTGTCTCAGCTGCAGCAAAAGGTTGAAATGATCGGGTCACTTCGGGAAGAGTTCGGTCAAATCAAAGCCGAATGTAATCGGTGGAAGGAGACTATCGATCGTTTGGCTGCGGAAAAAGAGACCATTTTGACCAACTTATTATCGGCCGATGTCCAGCTTCGAAACGTTAAGCAAAAGAGTTCGGCTCAAGCTAAGAGGGTTGAGGAGCTTGAAGCCCAGCTTGCTGAGGCCAAGGCCGAAGTTGAGTCGTTAAAAATCTTGGCGGATAAGTCCATTGCCGTGTATCGGGCTGATGCCGAGGCTGCTCAGATGGAGGCATGAGAGGCGGCTGATACTGCCGACACCCGAGCACATTGGATTGCTGAACTTTCCAAATGTAGGTCTCGGAGGGAGACCCTCGAGGAGATACATGTTCGGGGTTTCGACCTTATTGAAGAAATAAAAAAGGCTAAAGAGCTCGAAGCTAAAGCTGAAGCCTTGGCTTCTGATGGCGATGATGATGACGATGACGGTAGCAAGAGCGGATCCGAGGGTGATCAGAAAGCTTAGTTCATAGTTATGTTTGTAATCATGTAGAAAGTTTTGTATATAGACAACTTTGGCCGATTTGTGAACATTTTATGCGTGCCTTTACAAATGTTTTCACAAGGATCTTAACAATTCAATCAAATTTGGACTTTGTTGTCTCTAATATTGATTTGTTCGAAGTGACGTAGCCCTTGGGATTACTAGTTGAGTTAGTGATTCATACTTGAAGAAATATAATCCGTAGGCATAATAGTCGAGCGAGTTCTTTGCTTGAACTCAAAGTGAAAGTAGCCTGTTGGCTTTAATTGTCGAGTGAATGATTCGAACTCGAAGTAATGTAGCACGTGGGTGTGATGGTCGAGTGAGTGATTGCTCGAACTCGAAATAAAAGTAGCATGTAGGCTTTAGTCGTCGAGTGAACGATTCGAACTCGATGCAATGTAGCCCCTAGGCATAACAATCGAATTAGCCCGTAGGCTTAGCAGTCTAGTGAATGATTCGAACTCGATGCAATGTAGCCCGTAAGCATAACGATCGAAGTAGCCCGTAGGCTTAGCAGTTGAGTGAATGATTCAAACTCGATGCAATGTAGCCCATAGGCATAACTATCGAAGTAGCCCGTAGGCTTAGCAGTCGAATGAATGATTCGAACTCGATGCAATGTAGCCCGTAGGCATAACGTTCGAAGTAGCCCGTAGGCTTAGCAGTCGAGTGAATGATTCGAACTCGATGCAATATAGCCCGTAGGCATAACGATCGAAGTAGCCCGTAGGCTTAGCAGTCGAGTGAATGATTCGAACTCGATGCAATGTAGCCCGTGGGCATAATGGTCAAAGTTAACTTGATTCTGTTTGCATAATAAATCTCCAAATAGAAGAATTTTCCTTGGATATAAGATGCCAATAAAGAAGAGAACTTTCTTCGCATGTTATTACACGTGTTCATGTTTCGTGCCTGGGTTCGGGCCAATCTACATGAGCATGATTCGTTTTGACCATTTGGCTCATACAATTTTTCCTATTGGAACCCTGTTGTTGTGAAATAACTTTCTTGCATCTGAACTTGATGTATTTGAGGGCCTGATGCCCCCTCAGTATTCGAGGTCTATTGTAAAGAGGCCTCAGATATTGTTGTAGGTACAGCACGATCAATGGTTTCCTCATTAAAAACTTTGCCGAAAAACCCATTTGGGATAAAACCGGTCTAAGGGAAAAAGAGTGCAACGCGTGCTTTCAAGCGAAAGATCCATCTTAGCCCTCTTTCGGGCTTCTGCAGGGGTCAGTTTTGAAATGTAAATGAATATGGAAAGGTCGTACCTTAGCAGTAGTACCGTTTTAGATGTGATACATTCCATCTGCTTGATAGTTGTTTGCCGTTTATAATGCCGAGCATGTATGATCCCTTTCCGATGTTCTCGAGCACCTGATATGATCCTTCCTAATTCGGTCCTAGTTTTCCTTCGTTCAGATTTCGGATATTGTTGGTAACTTTCCTTAACACTAATTCCCCGGGCTAGAAATGGGGGAGCTTCGTTCTTCGATTATAATATCTTTCGATTCGCTGCTTTTGGGCGGCCTATTGGACGAGAGCAGCTTCTCGTCTTTCGTCCGATAGTTCGAGGCTCGTATTCATAGCCTCATTATTTGATTCTTCGATCGCGAATCGAAATTTGGCACTGGGTTCACCAACTTCTATGGGTATCAATGCTTCGGACCCATATACTAAGGAGAATGGGGTCGCCCCCGTACTGGATTTTGACGTCGTCTGATATGCCCAAAGGACTTCGGGCAGGATTTCTCTCCATTTTCCTTTAGCGTCGTTTAACCTCTTCTTTAGGTTTTGAATAACAGTTTTGTTTGTTGATTCGGCCTGTCCATTACTGCTGGGGTGGTATGGTGTCGATAGTATCCTTCTTATTTTGTGATCCTCGAGGAATCTCGTTACCTTGCTACCAACGAATTGTTTTCCAGTGTCACATACTATTTCGGCGGGTATCCCGAATCGGCATATGATATGATCCCAAATAAAGTCTATAACTTCTTTCTCTCTTATTTTCTCGAACGCCTGCACTTCAACCCATTTAGAAAAATAGTCAGTCATAAATAAAATGAATTTGGCTTTACCTGGGGTCGATGACAGGGGGCTATGATATCCATTCCCCATTTCATGAACGGCCATGGGGATAGGACAGGGTGGAGTTGCTCTCCGGGTTGATGGATCATTGGTGCAAACCTTTGACATTTGTCACATTTACGAACAAATTCCTTCGCATCTTTGCCCATATCGATCCAATAATACCTTGCTCTGATTATTTTTCGAACTAATGTATCGGCCCCGGAGTGATTCCCGCGAGTGCCCTCGTGCACTTCCCGTAGGATGTAATCGGTATCTCCCGGACCCAAGCATACTGCCAACAGTCCATCGAATATTCTTAGGTACATCGTCCCGTCAGAAGCCAACGTGAATCGAGCAGCTTTAGTCCGTAGGGTCCTAGAATCTTTGTGGTCGGATGGGAGCTTTCCGCTTTTTAAGTATTCAATATATTTGTTTCTCCAATCCCAGGTTAAGCTTGTAGAATTTATCTCGGCGTGACCTTCTTCGATTACCGATCTCGAAAGTTGAACAACATTCCCCGAACCTAAGTCATCTACCTCGACCAACGATCCCAAATTCGCAAGCGCATCGGCCTCATTATTCTGTTCTCGTGGAACATGCCGTAAAGTCCATTGTTTGAAATGGTGCAAAGTGACAAGCAGTTTATCTAAATACCTTTGCATTCTACCTTCTCGAACTTCGAAGGTTTTGTTTACTTGACTCACCACCAGTAAAAAGTCACAATTGGCTTCAATGACTTCTGCTCCCAAGTTTCTAGCTAGCTCGAGACCTGCAATCATGGCTTCATACTCGGCCTCGTTGTTAGTCAACCTGATAGTTTTAATAGATTGCCTAATAGTGTTACCTATGGGTGGTTTTTAAGACTATGCCCAGCCCGGACCCTTTCACGTTCGAAGCCCCATCCGTAAAAAGGATCCATACCCCCGATGATGTACTTGATTTCAACAGGAGTTCTTTTTCGACTTCGGGTACGAGGGTTGGCGTGAAATTGGCCACGAAGTCTGCTAAAATTTGAGACTTGATGACCGTCCAGGGTTGATATTCGATATCGTACCCACTGAGTTTGACGGCCCATTTGGCCAGTCGGCCCGATAACTCGGGTTTGTGCAAAATATTATGAAGCGGGTAAGTGGTTAATATGCATATGGGATGACATTAAAAGTACGGCCTTAACTTTCTAGAGGCGCTTATCAGTGCAAGTGCCAATTTTTCTAGGAGTGGATATCTAGTTTCCGCTTCTCCCAAGGTTCGACTCATATAATAAATGGGGAATTGCGTACCTTGCTCTTCTCGAACTAGGACACCGCTTACGGCGACTTCCAATACTGCCAAGTACAAACAAAGTTTTTCGTCTGTTTTTGGAGTCTGAAGTAGTGGTGGGCTTGATAGATATCATTTTAATTCTTCTAATGCTTGTTGGTACTCCGGGGTCCAAGCAAAATTGTTCTTATTTTTGAGTAGAGAGAAAATTTTTTGACTTTGATCAGATGATCTTGAAATGAACCGGCCTAAGGCTGCAATCCGACCCGTTAGCCTTTGTACGGCTTTCACGTTGTCCACAACGACGATGTCCACAATGGATTATAGTCCACACACATTCTAAGTTTGTTCCCTTTTTTAGGCACTACAACTACATTGGCTAACTATTCGGGATATTTCACCTCCCGAATGGACCCTACTTTGAGAAGCTTGGTTACCTTGTCCTTTATGAATGAGTGCTTTCCCTCAGACTGGGGTCTTCTCTTTTGCTTCACCGGTCTGAACCTAGGGTCCAAACTTAGCCAATGCGTCGTTATGTCCGGCGGGATCCCTGTTATATCTAAATGGGACCAGGCAAAACAATCAATGTTATCGATAAGAAATTGAATGAGTTTCTTCCTGAGTTCGGGGCTCAACACCGTTCCCAAGTATACCTTTCGCTCGGGCCAGTGCTCAACTGATGTGACTCACTCCAGTTCCTCGATTGTTGATTTGGTGGCGTCGGAGTCATCGGGAATCATGAAAGATCGAGGGACCCTTTGATTATCATCCTCTTCGATCTTCTGGTTATCTGGCTGGGTCGAAGCCGATGTTTGTGATTGCTATTTGGTGTCCCGTTCTCCTTCCGAGCCCGATCCTTTTATCGGCGAAGGTGAGGACATTGGTTTAGCTTCCTCGACGGCAAACATTTCCTTTGTGGCTGGTTGTTCTCCGTACACCGTTTTGACACCTCTCGATGTCGGGAATTTGAGGGCCTGGTGTAGGGTTGAAGGTACAGCTCTCATGTTGTAGATCCATGGCCTTCCGAAAAGGGCGTTGTATCTCATATCGCCTTCGATCACATGAAACTTTGTTTCCTGGATGGTTCCGGCCATGTTTATTGGAAGGATTATCTCGCCTTTGGTGGTTTCAAATGCCATATTGAACCCATTTAGAACCAGAGTTGTGGGTACGATCTGATCCTGTAGGCCAAGCTGTTCTACTACCTTCAATCGGATGATGTTGGTCGAGCTACCTGGATCGATTAACACGCGCTTAATTTTAGTTTTATTCATGAGTACGGATATTACCAGCGCGTCGTTACGAGGTTGGATGACCCCTTCTGCATCTTCATCATCGAAGGACAAAGTCTCCATGGGTGCGTAATCTTGAGTCCGAGATCGCTTTTCCCTCACAATCGATGTTTTAGTGCGTTTAAGCACTGGTCCCTGAGGGGTATCGATGCCGCCAATGATCATGTGAATGACGTGCTGCGGTTCTTCTTGCTCGTTTTGTTTGTTGAAATCCCTGTTTTTAAAATGGTTCTTCGCCCTATCACTCAGAAATTCCCGAAGGTGCCCTTTGTTAAATAAGCAGGCTATTTCCTCTCTTAGTTGCCTGCAATCTTCTGTTCTGTGGTCATGGGATGATATTCGCACGTTTGATTGGGATTTCTTTATGCAGGATCGGTCTGCATGGGTCGAGGCCATTTAGTGTCTTTGATGCGTCCGATGGCCGACACGATAGCAGATGTACCAACGCTAAAGTTATATTATGATAATCGAGGTGCTTCTATAGGATCGGCATATTTATCGAAGCCTCTCTCACTCATCAGTCCCCGAGAATTTTTCCCTCAGTTATTCCTTCGATTGTTCCAAACTGTATTGCATGCTGAACCGTTGTTCACCCGATATGCGACGTACGGTCGATATCGGTCTCTATCCGACCTTTGTTCTCTATCGATTTCCTTTTCCTTTTTAGTAGATGTCCTGTTCTGATGCACGGGTCCATACGGAGTTCCCAACTAATCATCCTCGACCCTAATTTTCGATTGGTATCGATTGTGTACATCTGCCCAAGTTATCGCTAGATACTCGATCAAATTTTATTTCAGCCAATGTGATGCTGTCGAACTTAGCTCGTTCAACCCTTAGGTGAAAGCTTGTATGGCCCAATCGTCTATGACCGGTGGTAGTTCCATGCGTTCCATTTGAAATCAGGATACGAATTCCCTCAGTATTTCATTCCCCCTTTGCTTTACTTTGAAGAGGTCTGATTTCCTTGTTGCAACCTTTATGGCACCAGCATGTGCCTTTACGAACGAATCTGCTAACATGGCAAAAGAATCGATGGAATTTGGTGGTAAATTATGATACCAGATCATCGCTCCCTTCGAGAGGGTCTCCCCGAACTTTTTCAACAACACGGATTCGATCTCATCGTCCTCCAAATCGTTACCTTTGATGGCACATGTGTAAGAGGTGACATGTTCGTTAGGATCGTTCGTACCATTATATTTGGGAATTTCGGGCATACGGAATTTTTTGGGGATTAGTTTCGGTGCCGCACTCGAGAGAAAAGGCTTTTATATGAATTTTTTCGAATCAAGCCCATTTATCATTGGTGGAGCCCCCGGGATTTGATCGACCCTGGCATTATATGTTTCCACTCTCTTGTCGTTGGCTTCGACTCGTTTTGTGAGTTCCTCGAGCAATTTAGTAATTCCGAGAGTAGTCCCCGATTCTTGCTCGTTTGATTTCAGTATGGCAGGCTCTGTTCTGGGGGTGATTTCTCGAAGTGGATTGGAATCCGGCCTGCTTTGTGCGCGAGTTTGTCTCTGTAACAGAGCTATCGCTACTTGTTGGGCTTGTAGCATCTCGAAGATCATATGTAAGTTGGCCCTGATTTCCCCTGCGTTTTGGGTGTCTCGGGCTACGGATCGAGTACTGCCTTGAATGCTTCTTTCCGGTTCGGAATGCTGATTCGCCTCCAAAGCTATTTGTGAATTGACATCCAATGGTATTTCGGCTCGAATTTCGGGTACTTTGATTTGAGCCTCGGTGCCATCGTTAATTGGCCTTCCAGCCCAGGGTGCCAAGTTGTTGGCTTCATCTTGGAGGCCGGCTTCGTGGTCGATAGGTAAAGCCATTATTGATTTGAGGTTGCAAGCTGGCGTGTACTTTAGATTTGTATCAAACGATCACGGTTACCCTTAGCCCCACGGTGGGCGCCAAACTGTTTACCGGAAAAATTAGATAACGTTAGATTTTGTGTATGGTTCTAAAGCTATGCGATACAATTTGATATAAATCGTGTAGAGAAATAGAGATATGTATATTCTTGACTATGAGAATGCAAATAATGGGCAATAAGAATGAATGAGATAACGTAAAGCAAACATAAACGGATATCTTTTAATATGAGAATTGATTTTTTTTCTTTGTCTCTCTCTCTCACTCTGTTTAGCTTACAAGGATTCTCCCTTTTATAGAAGAGGGTCATTACAAAAAATAATAAAATAAAACATATAGTGGAAGGCCCATGATGACTTGTCTCTTCCTTGATTCCCGCCAAAATTCTCTCTCTTGGTGCGGTCGCAACGGCTCTTGTCTGTGAGTTCGATACTGGTTCGAACTCATTACTGGGTCGGACCCTTCGATCTTGGCTCGAGTTCGACCTTCGAGATGGGCGTCGCGCATTTCCGACCTCGAAGCAGTGCCTTGCGGATTGATTCGGTCACGGGCTCGATAGGATTATCGAACCGATTCCTCGAGTGACCTTCGGGCTCGAGGCTCGTTAGTACCGACTTCGGAGCTCACTCCCAAAATTTCATTCTGACTTTTTAACACTCGAACTCGATCGAACGTAAGAAGGCCGAAATTTATTTCGACCGTATACAATTATATTTTCTTTATGTTAAAATAACCTTATTGTTAGATGGAATGAGTTTGTTTCTTGTTCTTCTTCTTCTATTCAATCATTGTTCATTTTTCCTCCTTTTCTTTTTTTTGTGTGAAAGCTTTGTTGAGCGATTTAACCACTCGCTTAAATTGGATTTGTGTGTACTTTATCAGTATGGTGTTGTTCGATTGGATTTTGAATTTTGCTAATTGATCAAAAGGGACCATTATTTATTAAGAATTAATTGGACCTAAGTAGTAGAGCCTGCTCATTTTTACAATGCAATAGTCATAAGCCAATGCCATAAAATCGAATAAGCATAACATGGCTTTATCTCTAAATAAAACAAAGTGTCCCCTTCTCCCCCTTAAATAAAAGTCGGATTTTTTTTTTAAATAATTAAAATCACCTTTAATAATTAATTAGAGTAAGTGGTCCAATGTTACTGTGTATTTGCCTAATGTGCTAATTGTCGCTTATTTTCTGCTTTGATATTATTTGAAGTGTACATATAAATTGTTCTCTCTCGCACCTCATTTGAGTCTTCTGAAAATATATAGTGTTGTGTGTGCTTACCAGCTCCACAAAATTTTCTGTCTGAGATAAAGCCAGGTGTGCAGACCTGCTCCTGGTGAAGGATTTAATCACATAGATTTAGGCGGGTAGAACCACCAGTAAAGCCGGAACCGTTCTACGGCCGGCACGCCGATGCTCCTCAGCTTGGGTTGTCGGCCCGAGTAAGCCAGGTCTAGATATTTTCTCCTATAAGATTTAAAAACCTAGACGAACAAGCCACATGCCTGGTTATCCCTAGTAGGATTGTTTTGTTGCATCATTCGACTTAGCGGAGCTCGACACAGAGGTCGGGCTCGTATATGACAGGTATCCTTTTTGAGACCATCATGTTCACCTATGTGCTAGTTGCTACATCATTTGGAAGGCTTGTTTGCATTATTGACCGGCTTTAGGAAAATTAGAGTGGGGTTGGAAATAAAAAATTATTCCCCCCGATTCGATACAGATACCCAATATTTACTAACATTTTCGAAGTGGTTCCATATAAGGTGTGTTTTATTTAAAAACAAAAGAAGGTAATAATCAAAATTTTCAAAATTGGTCAATTTCTTTAGTCTTGGTTTGAACTTTGAACTACGCGGGTCTGATTCTCACAAATCCAGTGGGATACGTAGGCAACCTCCATCGGGCCCAGCTTTCATTTTTGCAAAAGTTTTCGAAAATCGGTGTGTCCATAATATTTTTCAAAAATAAAAATAATAATAATAATAATAATAATAATAATAATAATAATAATAATAATAATAATAATAATAATAATAATAAATCGACAGTTTTGCCGTTTTTGTCATTTTGTCATTGCATCCGGTTATCTTTTTCAATACAACCCCAATATCTTTCTCGGAAGTACTGAAGGGATGTTCTCGAATATATAGCCATTTTCCTCCTTTGCGATAATATTTACTATTTTGCCCCATGTCTGGTCCTTTTTTCCGAGACAGTCTTAAAACCTTTATCCGGACAGCCGAAGGGCTGTTTTCGTAAAAATAGTTAATTTTTCTATTTTTTTATCCTTTTTTAGTTGTTTCACTCATGGGTCCGGCTGTTTTTGCCGAGGCAGCCTTAAAACCTTCCTCGGAAGAACCGAAAGGCCTTTTTCATAAAAATAGCAATCTTTGACCATTTTTCCCTTTGTCCGACCATCTTGCCATGACAGCCTTGAAACCTTCCTAGGAAGTGCTGAAGGGGTTTTTTACGTTAAAATAGTCATTTTGTTTCATTTTTGTTTCTTAAGGCCCCTCATGTCCCGTTGTTTTACCAAAACCTTCCTAGAGTAGATGTTTGCTTTCAAATACTATTTGCGCAAACTGCATGTACATATGTTTCGCCCTTGAGGTTGGGCGCGTAGGTAACCTGTCTAGGGGTCATTTCTTTTTCCATGACAGGTCGGTCAATACAGATCATTTGGATCATAATTGACCGGTATATGAAATAGGGTCATCCCTAAGTGAGATGTCCGCTTTTGCTCCATAATCAAAACTCTTGTTTTTTAAAAAAAATAATATAATATATAATTGAAAATAATATATATAAAATATGCATAGTGTCGTTCATTTGAGTGCAACATTAATGTCCGGGAGTCGAAGGATCAAGGAATTCGGGATTTACGTATCAATTAGGTCTAGATTAGGCCCTAACCATGTTCTCTCCTTGTATAGGTACAACATGAGTACAACGAGTGAACAATCTGAAAAGAGGCCTATGGACGAGGAGATACCACAATTTTTTGTCGTCGATGAGGTAACCACACTTCTATCAATTTGGTGGAATGATATAGAGGGTCATGAACAAAGACAGATAAAATGCTACTTGGGACATCTGGTTCACATAATAGAGATTAAACCAAGAAATGATGTGATAGAAGCTCTAAGTCCCTGTTGGGACCCGGATAACAACGTATTTCGCTTTAATTATTCTGAAATGATGCCCACACTAGAAGAGGTCGCGAGCTTCATAGGAAAAGGCCAATATCTTCCCCGTGATAGACCCATAGTACCAAAGAGAGTACATACATGCAAATTTCTGAAACTCTTGAAGATCAATCATGGAAAGTATCAGGGGTTATCCAATCGATGGGTCACCTTGAAATTTCTGTTTGACAAATATAGCGATAGAGATGCTTTTGAAACCAACTTGGGTCAACTCAAAAACGACAGGGACATAGAATATGGAAGGTGCACAGGTGTTTTGCCTATATGGTTGCATTTTTAGGTCGTATGATTTTTCCAGATGTAGAGGGGCGTATCGACATCCGATTAGTTGGGGTAGTGCAAGCTTTGACTACCATGAAAAAATCCACTCTTGTCCCTATGAATATTTCAAGTATGTTCCGAAATTTGACCAAGTACCGAGAGGGACAGAAATGTTTCGAGGGTTGCAACATATTACTGCAAATGTGGATTTTGGAACACTTCTACCGTCATCCTGTCATTGAGAACTTCAACCCCCATTGGTCCAATTTTATTCAAAATCATAAAGAGAGGATCAAAACATGTGAGTATCCCGAAGGAAATGGAGCTCGGAAAGAGTTATTTCTCACCTTTACCGCAGACCGAGTCACTTGGAATTACCATTGGTCTTTTGCAAAAGACATTATTTGTGAATCCTCTCATCAACCTTTTCTGATATTAATGGGGCTCAACGGCGTCCAACCTTATGCTCCGGTTCAAGTAATGCACCAGTTAGGCTGACGCCAAGAAATACCACCAACAAGGGACATGAGCAAGTCCGCATATGACATTTCTCCGAAAGAGTTATTCGATGACAAGGAAGTCATGAATAGTTAGTTTGGGAGCGGAATTTTCGAGTTCAGTGATATGGTAGAAGATCGTGACAGAGGGGAGGTGGTCCCTGGATACTTGCTTGGTTTCACAACCCTTCATCATTGGCAGATAGGCTAGAAGGTCCAACAAAAGAAGAAGTGACCACCTTGTCGTACAAATGTTGAACCATGAATTGGAGCAAGCCAGAGAAACCAACTTTCGACAACAGGCCCAATATCACGCCAACATCATTCAAATCCGGTTAGAGGTTAAGAAAGACTACCAGGCCTCCCTACAGGTTATGGATGAGGACTTAAAGATCACTCGTATGAATCTGGCATGTTTGGAGGAACAGTTGGCATACAGGGTCAAGTCGGACCTAAAGAAGGCTGAGAGGGGTCAACTCTCGAAAATACATAAGCTACAAGAAGACTTGAGCATTGTCGAGAAAGCAATGCACCATATAGAATTTGATCTCCAGAGGAAGAAATTTGAGTCAAGTAAGAATCAAGAACTAGTTGAATTCGAGATGGAGAAACGTCACTATCGTGAGGTAATCGGCCGGCTGCAAAATGACTTGACAGAAGCCATGAAACAAAGGAACTCAGCATTGGACCGCGAGGCAGATGCACTGAACTTGGCCGATGCCCATGGGCGGCAAATAGATGGCATGTTTGCATTCCAGGAGAATGTTAAGAGGAGGATACTTGAGATAGCTGAATACACCGCTCTAGGTTGTGCACGTTGTGAGAAAATGAACAAGTAAATATTTATCGAATCCGCAATCAACCTCACTCGCCACACTGCTACAAACCTGGAGGCCCTGTACATAGATATGTCAAATCAATTGGGGCAGGGAGCACCCCAACCAAGATGATGTTAAGCGGATAGTCTGCAAATTTGGAGTTTCTCTGTTGTATTCACTTTCTAAGATGTTTTAGTATGTGTATTTTTAGTTTGAGTCTATAGGGAGTCTGTTTGTGACTTTTGTTTTGTGGAGTCTGTTTCAATCTGGTCGAGCCTGTTGTAGTTTTCTTTGCGCATTTTCGTTTCAACGTCTTGTACTAGAAACAAAAATAAAAAATATATATTGAAAATACAAAAAAAATTTAATTTGAAAAATGTTGTAAAACCAAAAACAAATGTGTGTTTGCTTATTGGAAAATTTGAAAATATTAAAAAAAAAAGATTTTATTTTTTGTAAATATTAAAAAATAAATTCAATCAAGTGTCTTACGTCCCTGAACTACGTAATGATCTGATTCATGCGGTGACATGATACGTAGGCAACCCCCAAATGGTTCGATCAAAATATTTTTCAACGACTCTAAAATGAGGGATCAAAATAAGGTGAGTGAAAAGAAAACCAAAAAATAAAAGAGAGAAAAAAAGTAAGAGCGTCAATGAGCAGCAACCATATGATCCGGAATGAAACATGAAGCCTTCCAAAATCATGTTAGAGGCGGTGATAATATTAGGAGCATCGCATATTACGTGTGATTCATATCTGTAAAATGCTTAACCCTAACACGTTTATTGTCTCTTATATAGTAAGCTTAAGGTGGTTGATTTGTGGTGAAACTGGTAACACATCATTACTTCACCAGATCTAAGGGAAAGGTAGCAATGGCTAACAATGATGAAATCGAGCTGGTCAGCGATGATCCCCAGGGTCAGCCAGTTGAGCAAGAGTCAGAGGAAGGAAGAAGATTGAAACAGCAACTGTCTGATATGTATCAGGCTTGGGTTTCCGGTCAGCCTCCGCCTCAGGGTCCCTCAGAAGGAACTTTCACCGTACACCTGGCTACTCAACCACCGCTCTATGTAACAAGCGATCACATTCTACCACTAGGGTATGTGCCAAACTACAGTTTCTATGCCGCCCCTGGTACCTCTACTGTGCGACCTCCAGCCGCACCGGTCAGGAACACCCCTCTCATCATGTCTGGCACGCTGGTATATACAATTCCACCACCACCTCCTGTGACGAGCCCAAACAACGAGCCACTATCTCATGCTTATGATGGCCAATACTACTCTCCAAATATGGCTTTCAGGGTCTCGGCTCCATACAGTCAGACTCCTCAGTACAAGTCACCAGTGGAAAATGAAAAGCCTGCCAAGACGGGTGAGCCAGATGAGATGGCCAGGAAAATGAAAAGTCTTGAATAGAACATAACGAACATACAAGGACTAGGTGGTCACAAAAGTGTTTCGTTCAGTGATCTATGCATGTTCCCTCACATCCATTTGCCACCAGGGTTCAAGACCCCAAAATTTGAGAAATATGATGGACACAGCGACCCTATCGCCCATTTGAAAAGGTACTGCAACCAACTGAAGGGTGCAGGAGGAAAAGAAGAGTTGCTGATGGCTTATTTTGGGGAAAGTCTGGCGGGAGTAGCCTCTGAATGGTTCATTGACCAATATATCTCCCACTAGCATGTTTAGGACGACATGGCACAGGCCTTCATCAAACAATTTCAATACAACATTGATATTGCGCTGGATTGCAATTTCCTGTCCAATATGAAGAAAAAGCTAACTGAAAGCTTTAGAGAGTATGCAATCAAGTGGAGGGAGCAAGCAACCAGAGTTAATCCACCCATGGATAACCACGAGTTGATCACTGTTTTTCTGGAGGCTCAAGAGCTTGATTACTTTCAGAACATGATGTCAGCGATAGGTAGACCTTTTACAAAAGCAACCAACATAGGAGAGATGGTCGAAAATGGCCTCAAGACTGGCAGAATTGTAAGTCAAGCTACTCTCAAAGCCACCACCCAAGCAATCCAAAATGGGTCGGGAAGTTTGGAAAATAGAAAGAAGAGAGATGAAGGGTCCATGATGACTTCGGGATCCAGGGAAGTTCAAAGAGGGGCATCGCACCCATATGTGCAAGTTCAGCAGGGGCAATCCAGCTACCCTCAACATTATTATCCCCCGCCAATTTCCCATTTCTCTATGGGCCCACCACAGTATACAGTGTTTAATGCCTAGTCTTATGCTCGGTCTCCAAATCAACAGGGATGGGCACCATCTCTAAGGATCCCCAGCCTTAGAAGCAAAATTTTCGGGCACCCTACAATGCTCATCCCGGTCAGGATTATGGTCGAGAGCAGAGACCGCGGAAAATCTCACTCCATTGGTTGAATTACACTAGTCTGTTCCAAAAGTTGAAGCAGATGGGCATGATTGGACCCATCGCTCCCCACCATATGCATCCCGATTCACATGGAGTTTAAGCAAATGCTAGATGTGAATATCATTCAGTGCCCCGGAGCATAGCACTGATGATTGTTGGACTCTAAAAAGAGCCATATAAAGACTCATCGCTGAAAAGTTGATTGTGGTAAAAAATGACAAAGACATTCCTAATGTTACAAACTACCCATTGTAAGCACACAACGATGTTCATTTCGTAGGAATGATTGGCCGAGATCGAGAATTCAAGCAGGTTGGTCGAGCAAAAATGACAGTGGGAATGATTCAAGAAGGAACTGGACTAGAAGTAAGTCCAAGCCGAGATGTGCCGTTGATTGTGAAAGGCACCCATAGCTCAGAGAAGGCAACTTTATTTGTTCCAAAAGGCTCAAGGTTGGAAGTCCGCGCCAGTGTTCCAAGCCCAAGGTTATATGTCCTGGGAGTCCACCCTATCACACGGCAAAATCAGGGCGGTACAAAAGGTATAATAGAGCCAATCTTAATTAAGCCCGCCATACAACCCCGTGTGACAAATACGAAAACCATTCCTTGGAACTACAACAAAACTGTGGTGACCTACAAAGGCAAGGAAATCATAGAAGAAGTGGGGAAAACTGGAGGTTTGACTCGATCGGGGAGGTTTTACTCTTCAGAAGAGTTGAGGAAGGCCAAGAAAATCATAGAAGGCCAAATGCCAATAAAGAAACTAGTCACGAAAGAAGAGGCGGAAGAGTTTTTGAAAAAGATGAAAGTTCAGGATTACTCAATCATTGATCAGTTGAGAAAGACTCCCGCTCAAATCTCTCCACTATCACTGCTCATACATTCAGAAGAGCATGCCCGTGTACTAATCAAGATACCGAACGAGGCACATATCTCAGAGAAGACCACCGTGAATCAGTTAGAGAAGATGGCCAACAAATTTTTTGAGGTAAAGAGAATCTCTTTTACTGATGATAAACTCCCCGAGGAGGGAGCCAGGCAATATAGGGCTTTGCACCTGACTGTCAAATGTGAGGGGCATTATGTAAAGCGAGTCATGGTTGATGGAGGCTCGAGTGTAGATGTATGCCCTATCTCCACCTTGCAAAGTATGAAGATCAATACAGACAGAATCTGACCCAGCAATGTTTGCATCCAGGCTTTTGATGGCTCAGCGAGAGATACCATTAGGGAGATCCACCTCACAATAACAATTGGGTTGGTTGATTTTGAAATTGTCTTCCAAGTAGTGGACATGGAAACTTCTTATAACGTTCTTCTTGGAAGGCCATGGATCCATATGGCTCGAGTTGTGCCATCCACCTAGCATCAGATGCTCAAGTTCGAACATGACAGGCAAGCAATTTTTGTTCACGGAGAAGACGAGTCATCCATTTATAAAGACCTGTTAATGCCGTGTATCGAGGCCAAGGAAGGGTGTGAGTCCATTGTCTATCATGCTTTTGAAGTTGTTGTTGTGGACTACATTGAAGAAGGAAAGCCCATTTTGCATCCTCGTCTTTCCGCCACATCTGTAATGGTGGTTACACTTAAGTTGAGACACGGTTATGAGCCAGGAAAAGGCCTGGGGGCATCATTGCAAGGAATTTCGGAACCCATCTCTCCCTTTAGTAACAAGGGTGCTTTTGGCTTAGGCTTCAGGCCACCCCAAGCAGATAAAGACAAAGCCAAGAACCGCAAAAAGTATGGGTGGGTCTTGTAGAAACCGATCCCTCACATTTTCTACATTTTTGTCAAGCCACGACTCCAAGGGGGTCAAAATTCCTCGGTGCAAGAAAACATTGATGAAATTTTTCATGGCCTCAGCCAGATGTTTTCTGAAGTGAATATGATCCAGGATGGTGAAGGCACTAGTCGTGTGGATATGTAACTAATTGGCCCAGACACCATGCTTAACAACTGGGAAGAAAATCCTCTCCCCACAAGGAAGGAGTCTTGGTAGTTTGCTTTTTCGGCTTCTTTTTTGTATTTTGGGTTACTTTCAGGGTTGTAATCCAAACATCTCAGTATGATTGTTTTGTTTTGATGTTAACCATTCTATCCTTTCAAATTCAATAAAAATACAGTTCAGTTTCGTATTAAGTTCTGTATCTTTTCCTTTTTTCTAATTCCTATCATTTAGTTTCCATTTCAATTTTGTTAATGCCAGCTTTAATAACATGACATGCATGCGGAATTCACACCCAGATCTTAAAAAGCTGTCTAATTTTGAAATAATGCATCAAGAGGTTGAATATGATAAAGATGAGGCTGTTGAGGAATTAAAAAGAGAATTGGAACAATTTTGAAAATAAGCCTAAGCTCAACCTCAATGAAACTAAGCCGATTAATATCAGAAGTCATGAAAAAGTTAGAGAAACAAAGATAAGCATTCACATTGAACAAAAAACCAGAGATGCCTTGATTCATCTTTTATTTGAATACAGAGATATGTTTGCTTGGTTTTATGATGATATGTTGTGTTTAAGTGATGATCTAGTGGTTCATAAGCTTCCCACGTATCTTGATTTTCCACTAGTCCAACAAAAGCAACGAAAATTTAAAACGGACATGAGTGATAAAATCAAAGAGGAAATAATAAAGCAATTAAGCGCTAATGTGGTCAGAGCCCTCCGATACAACACCTGGATGGCAAATATTGTGCCTGTGCCAAAGAAGGATGGAAAAACCAAAGAATGTGTTGACTACAGAGACCTAAACAAAGCAAGTCCAAAGGAAAATTTTCCTTTACCAAACATCCACATTCTTGTAAATAATTGTGCAAAGCATGAGATACAATCTTTCATGGATTACTATACTGGATACTACCGGATTCTAATGGATGAGGATGATGCAGAAAAGACCGCTTTCACCACTCCATGGGGTACATATTGTTATAGGTCATGCCATTTGGTTTGAAGAATTAAGGGGCAACTTACATGAGGGCCATGACCACCATTTTTCAAGACATGATACACAAAGAGATTGAAGTATATGTCGATGATATCAACATAAAGTCAAAGACACAGGCTGATCATGTGTACAATTTGAAAAAGTTCTTCGAACGGCTGCAAAGGTATGACCTTAAGCTCAGTCTAGCCAAATGTGCATTTGGGGTTCCGTCTGGGAAGCTCCTCAATTTTATAGTCAGCGGGAGAGGCATCGAATTGGATCCATCTAAGATAAAATCCATTCGAGATCTGCCACCCCCGAAGAACAAAACTCAAGTCATGAGTTTTCTCGGGAGATTGAACTACATTAGTAGATTCATTGTTCAGCTCATAACCACGTGCGAGCCCATCTTTAAGTTACTGAAAAAGGATGTTTCTATCAAGTGGACGGACGATTGCCAAAAAGCTTTTGACAAGATCAAAGATTATCTGTCAAAAACCCCTGTACTGGTCCCACCTGAACCTAGTAGGCCTTTGTTTTTATATCTATCAGTGATGGATAATTCCTTTGGATGCAATCTAGGGCGATATGATGCGACAGCCAAAAATGAACATGTAATCTATTATTTGAGCAAGAAGTTCACCAATTTTGAGGTTAAGTATACCTTTTAGAAAGGACATGTTGTGCCTTGACTTGGGTCGCTCAGAAGCTGAGGCATTATCTTTTGGCCTACACTACTTACCTCATATCCAGAATAGATCCTTTGAAGTACATCTTCCAAAAGCCAATGCCCACTTGTAGGCTCGCAAAATGGAAAATTCTGCTCACAGAATTCGACATCGTCTATGTCACTCACACCGCAATGAAAGCACAGGCTTTGGCAGAGAATCTAGTCGATGATATTTATGAGCCTTTGAGCACATACTTCCCAGACGAAGAGGTCAACTCAATATAGGAAGTAGTTTCGGACGACAGACATGTATGGAAAATGTATTTTGATGGGGCTGTCAATATTAAAAGAGTTGGGATTGGGGCAATCCACATCTCACCTATTGGACAATATTACCCTGCAATGGCATGACTTCTGTTCTTCTGTACCAATAATACGGCAGAATACGAGGCTTGTATCATGGGTCTAAAAATGGCCCTCAATCTGTATGTGTATGATCTATTGGTTATGGAAGATTATGACTTCTTTATCTAGCAAGCCCAAGGTGAATGGGAGACTCGAGACATCAAGCTTATTCCATACAAACAATGTGTGCAGGACCTGAGAAAAAAATTTAAATACATCGAGTTCAGGTACATTCCCAGATTTCACAACGAGCTAGCCCATGCCTTGGCTACCTTAGCCTCGATACTCCCTTATCCAAGCAACACTCATATTGATCCATTGGAAATCCAAGTCCGAAATAAACACGGTTACTGTAATTAAGACAGAACCAGATGGTGAACCATGGTATCACGACATAAAACGGCTCCTAAAAACAAGGGAATAACTAGAGCATTCCAAGGGAGATAAAAAAAAGAACTATAAGGCGGCTCACCGGTGGTTTCTTCCTGAATGGGGAAATCCTGTACAAAAGGACCCCAGATTTGAACTTGTTGAGATACATAGATGCCACAAAATCTGAGCAGATCACGAGTGAAGTGTATTCGAGGGTATGTGTACCTCACGTGAATGGATACATTTTGGCGAAGAAGATTTTGCAGGCAGGGTATTATTGGTTTAGTATGGAGCGAGATTGCTTCAGTTTTGTTAGCAAATATCACCAATGCCAAATTCATGGAGAACTGATTCACTCGCCTCTATCGGAATTACACCCCATGTCTTTTTCTTGGCCTTTCGTTGCTTGGAGAATGGATGTTATTCGGCCAATCGAGCCAAAGGCTTCAAATGGGCATAGATTCATTTTGGTCGCCATTGATTACTTCACCAAGTGGGTGGAGGCAGTTACTTTCAAAGTAGTCGCCGAGAAAGTAGTGGTAGACTTTGTTCATTCCAATATCATCTATCATTTTGGTATCCCAAAAACCATTATCACTAACAATGCAGGCAATATGAATAGTTATCTGATGAAGGAGGTATGCGAGCAATTTAAAATTGTGCATCGTCATTCTACCCCTTACTGGACAAAAGCCAACGGATCCGTTAAAGCGGCTAACAAGAACATCAAGAAGATTCTTAGGAAGATAATCCAAGGGTCTCGGTAATGGCATGAAAAGTTTCCTTTTGCTCTTTTGGGATACCGCACGACTGCTCGCACATCTGTTGGTGCAACTCCTTATCTGCTGGTGTATGGAACGGAAGATATAATACCGGCTGAAGTGGAAATACCCTCTCTCTGAATCATTATGGAATCGGAGATTGAAGACACTGAGTGGGTCAAGACCCGATTAGAATAGGTAATGTTGATTGATGAATAATGGCTAGTAGCAGTGTGTTTTGGCTAGTTATACCAACAAAGAATGGCACGCGCTTATAACAAGAAAGTGCACTGAAGGCACTTTGAGGTAGGCCAGCTCGTTTTGAAATGCATCCTTCCGCACCATGTAGAAGCTAAAGGAAAGTTCGCCCCGAACTGGCAAGGACCCTACATCATCAAAAAGGTGTTACCAAAAGGGGCCTTACACTTGGTAGATGAAGAAGGACGGGTACCAGACATGACTATTAATGCAGATGCAGTCAAAAGATATTATGTTTGATATATACCCGCGGCAGAGCTTTCACGCATGATTTTCTCATATCGAGATGACAAAGACTATCATTGCTTACTATCCCAAATAAATGTCACCCTTTTTTGTTAACCCTTTTGAGCCTTATTTGTCTTCTTTATTTTTCCTCCTTTTGGAACCTATGTACTTGTAAAAGCAAAAAATGAAAAAAAAATGAGAAAAAAAAAAGAGAGGAAGAAAAAAAAATCAATCAAACAACAAATCTTCTAAGTCAGTGAACTACATTCGACCAGATTCTGAAAGGATACGTAGGTAGCCTTACCCTGGGTTCAGTCCCATCATAACTAAAATACATATCCCCAATACTCCAAAACTAGGGCAGAAGTTTGTTTTATTTATTACGGCCTCTCTGTAAAAACGGTTTCCAAAAGTTGTAATTAAGTTCAAGGTTCTTTTTGCCTTTTCCCGTTAAGACCTTCTGATCAATCCCCGAGAATGTTGAAGTCACCATGCCAAGATTTTGGACAACCTATCGCACGCAGTATCTTTGTCAAAAAAAATAAAAAAGAAAAAAGAAAGAAAAAGAAATGAGGGTCTTATCGGTAAAAACCCATGTGGGCCCCGTAAGACGACAGTGAGCAGATAAATGAGAGTGTCTTATTGGTGAAAACCCATATGGGTGCCATAAGGTGATGGTAAATAGAGAAATGAGAGAGGTCAGTTAGCGAGAAACTACACAGGGTGCTACTAGCCAAATGAGGGTTTTTGATATTCCGACATGAGCACAACCGTGACAGTTTCAAGATGAACGTTTGTGACAGATTTTGAGAATTAGACAGCTCAGACGGGTCAGGCATCCAGTCCAAAATTCATGTCATGGTTCATTGAAGTCGGCACATACCTCCAGATAAGTTTCCCCATTCCTCTCCCCGAAAGGGACACCTTTTGTTTAAACACAGTTATTTTTCACTTTCAATTATTTTTCTATTTTTATCCATAATTTTCTTTGAGTCCCTTTCGGTCTAATCTTGCATAAAAAAACTAAGCAAAGAAATGGCTGAAAAACTGCCTACAGTTTTCCTGTAATACCGAGCACAATTTGGGGCATATACGACATTGACAAAGGCACGAATCTATCTGTGATCTCTTTTGATAAGCCGAACAAAGTGTCTGAAAGAAATCGAAAAGGTCGCCTAAGCAAGACTTGCTTCATGGGAAAAGTTGATAGCACTAAGGACACAAACAGGTGCTGAGTGCAAGACAACTATTTTGATTTTAAAGGAAAAAATTGCTTTGACTTAAGGACAAGGGTCAGTGGTACCATGGTCATCCGGGTATGAAATAACCGGGGTCAATGTTGGAAAGCCAAGGTCTCCAAAAGCGATATAGAGTATTAGTGCACTTCGATACCACACTAACAGAATTAGTTCTTCGACAGTGGAGTGACCGTAAATTCAAACTACTCAAGGCATCAAGGCCACAAACCCATCACCACTTTAAAAATTCACAAATGTTTTCTTCGTTTGGAGAAGGAACAAAACTGTGCAGAATGGCAATTCTCAAAGGACGAATGACACCAAAGGTAAGTTGCTCAAAATCTCCAGTTTCTTTTTTTTTTAGCATGCATTACTATTGTTCACACCTCCCATTCTACATAGCTTAACTCAGGTAGAACCTTTTTGCCTAGGGGGATCCAACTCATATTTTCGAGTAGAAGTACTCTTCGCTCGGGTTGTTTTACATAGCTTAACTCGGGTAGAAACTTTTCTCCGAGGGGGGTCCATCTCATATTTACGGGTAAAAATACTATTCGCTCAAGCTGTTTTCTCGTAGCTTAACTCAGGTAGAACCTTTTTGCCCAAAGGGATTCAGCATTTTTTCAGTAATACAGGGTACCAACCCTTGTTATATTTTCTTTTAGTAATATAGGATATCAACCTCTGGTTACATTTCTTCTCAGTAATACAGGGTGTCAACCCCTAGTTACATTCCTCCCTAGTAAAACAGGGTGCCAATCCCTGGTTAGATTTCCTTTTAGTAATACAGGTTACCAACCCCTGGTTACATTTTCTTTCAGTAATATAGAGTACCAACCCCTAGTTACATTCCTTCTCAGTAATATAGGGTGCTAACCCCTGGTTACATTCATTCCTAGTAATACAGGGTGCCAACCCCTTATTACATTTTCTTTCTATAATATAGGGTACCAACCCCTGGTTACATTCCTTCTCAGTAATATAGGGTGTCAACCCCTGGTTACATTCCATCCTAGTAATACAGGATGTCACCCCTGGTTATATTTCCTTTCAGTAATATAGGGTACCAACCCCTGGTTACATTCCTTCTCAGTAATACAGAGTATCAACCCCTGGTTACATCCCCTTTTCAGTAATACAGGGTACCAACCCCTGATTACATTATCTTTTAGTAATACGGGGTACCATCCCTAGTTACATTCCTTCCTAGTAATATAAGGTGCCAACTCCTGGTTATATTTCCTTTCTGTAATACAGGGTACCAACCCCTAGTTACGTTCCTTCTCGGTAATATAGAGTGCCAACCCCTGGTTACATTTCTTCCTAGTAATATAAAGTGCCAATCTCTGATTACATTTTCTTTCAGTAATACAGGGTACCAACCCCTGGGTATATTTCTTCTCAGTAATATAGGGTGCCAACCCCTGGTTACGTGTTCTTTCAGTAATATAGGGTACCAACCCCTGGTTACATTCTCTTTCTGTAATACGAGGTACCAACCCCTAGTTATATTTCTTCCTAAGTGATATAGAGCGCCAACCCCTGGTTATATTTTCTTTCAGTAATACAGGGTACCAACCCCTAGTTATATTTCTTTTTCTATGATATCGGGCGCTATCCCTAGATTGTGTTCTCTCTCTTTAACACAGGGAACTACCTCCCTGGTTGCATATCCTCACATAGCTAGTTTATACTACTGTCTTTATTTTCCTTTCAACAAACTAGATAGTTTATAGCTTTCTCTAATAACTCACTAAATTTTTTTAGTGCCAAACTGGGGCAGAAAATATTTGTTCGTTTGTTCGTCTTTGATGGCTTTGCAGGATCCTACCGTAAAGCACACACATATGACAATTAAAGCTTGTAGTTTCAGTTTCTCGTCAGAAGAAAGAAGTCTTTCGATCACAAGATAGTTAGAGTTAGCTTTGATAATGTGTCAGCAACTCAGCATCTCAAGATTCATCTTCTCAACTTTGGATCAGGAGAGCAAGCAACTGAGATTGAGTCATAATCTTTTCTTAAAAGAGCATCGAGATTCAATCTAAGGTCAACACAAACGAGCAGGTCAAGAATCAAGATCTGACCCGGTCCAGACCATTGGTCTGAGAGATGCCCCAAAATGGCGTTGTTTTGATAAGTGATGTGAGATTAAATCTTATCCATTCAATCTCATTTGATCCAACGGCTCTCCTTCCTCATTATCACAGGTATTTAAAGCCTTCATTCCCCAAAATTTTGCCCCATTTCCCCTTTATTTCCCCTCTTCTTCCTCTCTCTTCTCACTCCCTCCTCTCTTCTTCAAGACTCTGCAGCAGCCCCCTAAACCCGAAAATTGCCTCACGGCAGCGGCGCACCTCCAATCAACCCCAAAATTTCACCATCTCCTCCCCTCCTCCTCCTCTTTTTTCCTATCCCAACCAAATCCCTTGAATCCCTCCCAAACTCCACGAATAAACCAAAATCCGAAATCTTAGCTTACTTTATCTTGTAAATTCGTCGAGTTTTAGACCTCTCATTCATAAAATACTTACATAGACATGTACAGCTCCACATGATCTATCATCCCATGTTGGTCTTCACCCCAAAAAGCCGACCAAAATTCGGCCAGATTTCGGCAACCACCACCACTACCATACCACTACCCTGCCACTGCCAAGCCTTCTTTTTTACCATATAGTCAACCTTTGGACATCCGTTTCCTTTTGGTATGATGCCAAATTTATCGAATTTAGAGTCTGCAGAAATGAAATGAGTGTTTCAAGGTCGGACACCCATCACCCGGCATCTTCTAATGGCTCGAATTAGTTTCAAGCGCGCTCGTTGGGTATAACCTTCATTCCCTCACTAATTTTTTATTTTTAATAGTGTTAAGTTTAGTTTGCAACCTTGATTTCCCTTTTGATCAATTCGTTGTTAATTAGAGTGTCGAATTAGCATGTATGTTTTTTAGTCATCTCCGTTTCCCTGGTTGTTTTATAGACTGTTCATCGATCTAGCTGGTTATGTGTAGTTGAATTATTTATTTAGTTAGTCGATTATTTAGTTGTTGATTGATCGCTGTCTAATAATTTTGCGATGCTCGTTTAGTTTCTGTCGCTCGAGTTTAGATTACATAAATCTAATTCATTCCAATCTAGCTTGTTTGAATACTTAGTTCGAATACATTTTAAGTCTTGTTTCTGCTTTGTCAGTTTGTAGTTGGTTTGAGTTTGAGCGTAAAAGCTGAATTTTAGTCATGAAGTGATAAAAGCCGAATACTTGAGTATAGGGTACCTGTTTGGTTACTTTTTACTGTTCAAAGACTTTTGGAGTGCCAAATTCCAAAAGGGCTGTCATTGTTTGGTAAAATATTGTGTCTTGGACAGATTTTTAACCAAAAATCTATCCTATAGTTTGGACGGACTTTTGGTAGAAAATTTGTCCAATTTTCATAATAATTCATGTCTCTCCTCTCCTATAAAGAGTCTCTTTCTTTTACTTTGGGACACATCTTTTTACACTCTAGAAAACACACAACATCAGAAAGAGAGCAGCTAGAACCCCCCCAAGAAACACTTCTGGCAGCCTCTCTTTATTTAAGAATTTTCTATAAAGTTTCTAAGTTCTTTCTTGGTTTAAAAAGTTTACTTTCTTGGGGTTCGGAGTTCGTTCTTTCTGAGTTATCTCACTGGTATCTCGATGTTGTTCGGTTGCTGCTATTGGCTGCATTATTGTTGTGATTAGTAGCTTGTGGAAAGTAGAGATCATCACTACGGGTTATGTGATTTTCCTGACATCTAGGTATCTCTCTCAACCTGTAATATTGGCTCTTTTATCATGAATGAATGCTGAAATTTTAGCCCCTACTTAACTGCCTTTAGTCACTTCACATGAATATTTGGTTTGTTGTACTTCTTTGATTTGGGACTACGCTACTAGTATTTAGTTTCGTGTATGCTTACATGGCAATGATATACAGTTTCAAACCTTTTAAGTCTCAAGTACAATAAAAATAGTGTTTCCATGTTGTTTAGTACTAAAAGTGTTACGGGAAGTTTTCATGTTTTGGTTCAAAACGTAAATTTCAGCAGTAGTTGCCCAACAGTATTTTCTTGAGGTCCTTTCCATGTTAGCTAGTCAATAGGCCGGTTTGATGATTTCAAATAAACCAACAGTAAGTTAAAACGTGTTTAGTAGAGTGCGAGGTGGCTATCAAATTTAGGCTTTGAATATATAAAAGTTTCAGAGGCGGAGGTCGAGAGGTCATTTACATTTTCGTTCAGTTCTTATCAGTGAAGTCATTGAGTAATTGTCTGAATTTCATGGATGTTGCATTAGTTGAGTTCTTTAAAGTTGAGCTCTGTAAAATAAGTATTTTTTACATGGCATATATCCAAGTTAAAGTTTCAGTATCAAGTAGGTCTTGGTGGATTCTTTTGGTTTAGTTTTATTTCGCTACTAATTTTAATGTCACATAGTGCTTTAGTTTTAGATCACGTCTTTAGCTCTAAGATTTGTATCTATTTGACTCGATGTTGATGGACTAAAATTTGAAGGTTTGAGACATAATTCTAGTATAAAATTGTTAAAAGAAAAGGGTACAAGAAAAGTGATTCCTACGATTTTGCTTCATGATTTGAATGGTTGAAGTGTTTCTGAGTCGTTTCCTACCACTGTTGAGTAAAGATAGTATGCTTGTCATTGTTTTTGTTATTTATTATATTTTCTTTATGTAAAAATAACCTCGTTGTTAGATGGGCTGAGTTTGTTTCTTCTTCTTCTTCTTTTTTTTTTATTCGATCATTGTTCATTTTCCCCCCTTTTCTTTTTTGTGTGAAAGCTCTGTTGAGCGATTTAACCACTCGCTTAAATTGGATTTGTGTGTACTTTATTAGTATGGTGTTATTCGATTGAATTTTGAATTTTGCTAATTGATCAAAATGGACCATTATTTATTAATATTTAATTGGACCTAAGTAGTAGAGCCGGCTCATTTTTAAAATGCAATAGTCATAACCCAATGTCATAAAATCTAATAAGCATAACATGGCCTTATCTATAAAACAAAGTTGACCCCTTCTCCCCCTTAAATAAAAGTCGGATTTTTCTTTAAATAATTAAAATCACCTTTAATAATTAATTAGAGTAAGTGGTCCAATGTTGGTGTAAAACATATATATATGTGTGTGAGAGAGAGATATTAGTAATTTAGGCAATTCTGCCAGGTCTATTTTATTGTGAACCACACGGCAACCCATAAGCAAATAAGGTAGCCCAATGCCTTGAAAAGCCTATAAGCAAGAAATGACCCCTAGCTTTCAAATGTTGATTCTTTTTACCAACTCTAATAACAATATATTCTTAATAATTAAAATATTGTAATAATTTAATCACTCATAATTCTCTTTCTTAATAATATAAAATGCTAGGAAGTTTTAGGCGCGTCTTCAAAAGTTGACCGTGTGTACTTGCACGATCATTGGTCAATATCAATTAATAAACGGTCATGAGTGTATTGTCGCTCCTTGACTTACTAATAATAAATTATGTTCGACCATGTGTACATACTCGTTCCTTGGTTAAACGCACATCATGAAATACAGACCTTGTGTGCTTACACGCTCCTAGGCCAAAATTAATAGAATTTAATTAATTATTAAGCGATAATAGACAATAATAATTCAAGGCAAATAAAACACACTTTATACAAAAATTAATTCAAGCCAATTTTAGTCAATAAAAGCGACTGTGCTAGAACCACGGGACTCGGGGAATGCCTTACACCTTTTCCGCGGTCAACAGAATTCCTTACCCGAACTTTATTTTCGCAGACCAATAATTAATAGAGTCAACTTTCCTTTGACTAGGGATTCAAATAAAAAACGTAACTTGAAACACCCAAAAATAAATTTCAAGTGGCGACTCTATAAATAAAATAATTTTTATTTCAAAAATATCACTTTAATTGGAAAAACTCTTTGCCCAAAACAATCCACATAATATTATTTTGCGGTATGGTAAAAAGGGTGTGACATCTACAATCCACAAAGAATTAGATTCAGTTAGAAAAACAGAACTAGAAACACAAAGTTCACAAATTCGAGCATCGTGAAATACCTTTCTAGGAGGCTTAGAGTAATCTCTGGCATAGTGACTCTTTTTGTTACAATTATAGCATTTCACTTTAGCAACTTTGACATGTTTGGAACGTCTGTTCTTGCTTTTTTCAGTCTTTTCCCTTTTAGCAGGCTGAGCTGGCTGAGCTTGAGGTGGCCCTCTCTTCTTTCCCCAGTTCCTTTTCTTTGAATCACTCTTGATTTTGGAGGTTTTTGCCATGCGCAACTAAGCTATTGGCTTTACAGCCTCAAGTCATTCCTCCTCTAACTCAAGATGCCTCCGGACATCTTCTAGAGTTGTAATTCGCTCATTATGGGTCAAATGTATTTTCATAGGATCCCAAGAACTAGGTAAAGAGCGTATGACAGTTTGGATTTGTTGTTCATCAATCAACACATGACCTCCATCTTTCAACTCCCCAATTATATTTGTCATTTTCCTCAGATATATTTTCATTGAATATTTTGGGCGTTTCTTATATGAATCAAATTTGATCGTTAAGGATCGCTGCCTTGCAGTGGAACATGTACCATACCTTTCTTCAAAACATTCCAAAGATCCATAGCTCTTTGGTGATCCTTAAACTCCCTTAGGATGTCATCATCCAAGGTGCTCAACAATGTAATGCGAGCAATGGAGTTCTTTTTCTTCCAACAGTCATAGGCTTCACGCTCACGCATATGCTGAGCAGTGTTACCTTTCTCAAGCTCATTCATGATATTGTTAATGGCCTCCAGAGCCTCTTGCTCCTCTAGCACATACTGGACTTTCAAGCTCCAGGTTTCATAGTTATCACCATTGCGTTTCAACCCTTTGTTGAGCTCGACAACAATATTTTTCGAAGCAGTAGTCATTTTTTAACAAATAAAAAAATCATGAGGATCATATAAAAATTAAAAATAAGGCAAGGCACTATGTTCAACATACATACATATTATGACACTAAGCATTAATTGATTAAGTTAATAGACATATATATTAATTATGGAGCCGAGAGTTCACTATGTTCTCAAACATTGTCCAAAAATTAAAATATTATGAAAATTAACCTATTCAATTATCTAGCTAAGCGTCTTAATCATGTTTAAGACAACATAATTATCTAACATAATTTTATAATCCCATGTGGATCATAAGTTAACAAATAACTTATATTAGCATGCAAATAAAATTAATGTCAAACTAATTAACATTCATTACATGGTATTCAAATTCACACAAAAATTATTTTAATGTTAAAATAATTAACATATTAAACATGTTAAATAAATTAACAAGTATTGTTAATAGTAAACTAATTAATATTTATATCATGCTCAACAAATTAACATAAAGCATGTGTTAAACTAATTAATAAAAGTAATGTTAAAACAATTTAACATTCCTAGCATATTAAACAAATTAACAAATAAATTTAATGTTGAACAAATTAACAAATAAATATAATGTTAAACAAATTAACATTTCAAGCATGTTAAACAAATTAACAAGCAAGCTTAATGTTAAACTAATTAACATTTCAAGCAATTGGGATAACAAAACAATTATAGTTTTCATAAAAGAATATAAATACTAATATATTCTAAAAATTAAGTCCATATGACAATTTTAATAATCTGAAATTTATTAAAAAATATAACATAACTAAATTTAAATTTTATTTAGTCCATTAGCCCAAAAATTAAATTAAATTAAATAGGACATATGAAAGTGGGCCTTTAGCCCTTGACTTATATCTACCATCAAAGAAATTTTCAGACCATTTTCCAGTAGGCTTGTAGCCCAATTTCCTTAAAATCTGCCCTCCCGAAAAAGAAGCCCAACAGCTTCTTTAGTCCAATTTCATAATCCATTTATTAGGTCCGCCATTTAAAGTAAAAAAAAAGAAGCAACGACATGTAAAAATTACATGGGGCGCCCTATTTGGTCGCCCCTTTTTAACTTGTACCCGTTTTATTTTTTCATTTGCATCCGTACCCTTTTTTTTTGTTAAAAACGTTTTAAAAAGATGATTTTGTCCTTCTTTAATAAAAGACTATTGACAAAACTGTACACTGCAGGACAAAACTTCAGCATGTTTTGATATAAAGTTTTAGCAAATGAACTAAATAACCCCATCATGCATTAGCAAAAACTCATTAGAAAATTGCATATTGCAAGACAAAAACTTAAGCATGTTTAGTCTGAAGTTTTAACAAATGAACTAAAAAACTTCAGCTTGTTTAAACTGAAGTTTCAGATAAAACTTATGACAAAACTATAGACTGCATGACAAAACTTCAGCATGTTTTGGTATGAAATTTTAGCAAATGAACTAAATAACTTCAGCATGCATTAGCAAAAACTCATTATAAAATTACATACTGCAAGACAAAAATTTAAGCATATTTAGTTTGAAATTTTAGCAAATGAACTAAAAAACTTCAGTTTGTTTAGACTAAAGTTTCGGATAAAAGTCATGACAAAATTGTAGACTGCAGGACAACTTCAGCATGTTTTGGTATGAAATTTTAGCAAATGAACTAAATAACTTCAGCATGCATTACCAAAAACTCATTAGAAAATTACATACTGACAAAAACTTAAGCATCTTTCGTCTGAAATTTTAGCAAATGAACTAAAAAACTTCAACATGTTTAGACTGAAATTTCGGATAAAACTCATGACAAAACTGTAGGCTGGGGGATAAATAACTTCAGCATGCATTAGCATGAAGTTTTAGCTTCAATGTGAGGTTGCAGATCACGCGATTAATACGTGATACAGGTTTTATATCTTTTGTCAGGGGTATGATTGTTATATTATTACGAATTTTTTATCAGCTGGCTACCAAATCAATAATTTTTAAAAATAAGGTACAGATTAAAATGTGGCACAAATATAAGGTACTGCTGCAAATCCCCCACAGCAACCAAACCATTTCAAAAATTTTCTTCATTCTTTTTTTTTTTTAAATTAAGAAGACTTTTGACTTTAGAAAGAAACCTAGTTTCTCACTTTCTTCTTTCTTAGAGCTTGCAGCCGCCACTGTTATGGAGCAACAAGCTCCACCTTTTTTTAAATTATTATTAGCAAAAAAAAATCGAATTAAAGACTTGGAGAGAGAAACTCTAGCCTCTCTCCTTCCTCTTTTCTTTTCATCACTGTCGCCGCTAGATTTGTGGAAGAAGAAGAAACAAATTCTTCTATTCTGTTCTTTGCCCTGGCTATTGGAGTACTAAACACCAATTTTTGTTTGGCTACTAGTGAAAAAAGGAGAAGCTTTTCTTCTCTTAATTTCTTTGTCTAATTTGGACAGTATCTTCTAAAAGCAGCCACCATCTCCTTAATTGGATTATAATCTGATCCAAAACTTATTTTTAGATCAGAATTTAATGAAACTTGTTTTACAATACGCAAGGGCTCTCAATATTATAATAATAATAATAATGATAATATTAAAAAAACGGACGTATGTTATTTTTTCTTATTTATTTTCTGATCTGAAAACTGGTTTCAAAGTGAGCAAAAAATATATCATGCAACGGTTAAGCATATTAATCTATCCCAATTACACAGATAAAAAAAATTATAGTTCTAGATTTATACATACATTTAGAACTATTCTATATATGCTTCCGGACCAAAAAATCAGTTTATGGCTTTGATACCAATGTTGGAACGCAATAAACTAAACACATTAATTTGACGCATAAATCGTAAAATGAGAACTTACTTGTTCGCGTAGCGGAAGCGGAAGGAACATATGAACCGCGACTGAAATTACTGGTCGATGGTGGCTGTCACGTTGTGACAGAGCAACCTTCTATACCACAGCCTAAACCCAAGGTTGGATTGAGAGAGAGTGCGTGGAAAAATAGTGCTGAGAGTATCGTTTATTGTACATTGTAAGTGTACTTGTATAGGGAATAATATGGTTAACTAATAATCCTATTGGACTTTAAAGCACCCCTTATGGGTGGATCCAAAATTTCTTACAATACCAAAAAAGTATGATGGAGTAAATATCAAAGGATGCAGGAGATAGAATGTGGCGTTAGTGAGAAAATTACTCTGGCAGCTAACTGAGAAAAAAGACTTGTTGGATGAAGTGGGTGCACGAAGTCTATATAAAACAATCAGGTAATATATGGAACATACTCCTTCAATGGATAGTAGCTGATATTGGAGGAATCTGAATGCACTCAAAGCCACCATGGCTCACTGGTTTCAAAATGGGAGATACAAACTCTCTACAAATAAAGTTAACTCTGTGACTAATAGCTATAATACTGCTAACTGGGCTGGTGAGATTAAAGGAAGCTAATATAATATGGACTAAGGCAATGCTGCAAAAGCACAGGTTCATCATATGGCTTGCCAATCAGGACAGGTTGCTAGCCAAGAAGAAACTTCAAAAGTTAAATATACCATTGGGAGATAGTACCTGTTGGCTATGTGACGAAGGAGTAGTAGAAACTCAACAACATTTATTTGCGGAAGACCCTTGGATTATTAAAGTAAGGAATAAGGTTAATATACGGTGTGGAATACAGTTGGGCCTTCCATTTATTTGTTGTCTCTTACGGTATTGATACTATTTGTTTGGTTTCTATTGTTGTTACAGATCTTTTATCTTTGAGCCGAGGGTCTCCCGAAAACAGCATTTCTACCCACGGGGTAGGGGTAAGGTGTGCGTACACTCTACCCTCCCCAGACCCCACTAGTGGGATTACTATTGGATTGATGTTGTTGTTGTTGAATACAGTTGGGGAGCAAGGGAGTTAAGCAGGCTCTGAAATGGCTGAAGAGTAAGCAACAGAGGCACATGAAGAAGGAAGTGGTATCAGCTATGGGAAGCAATGATCTACCACACATGGAGAGCTAGAAATTGGAGAATATTCAGAAGCACAAGTGTAAATACCAATATTACAATTACACAGATACAGAGAGAAGTTAAAGTCAGATTAGAAGTTTTGCAATCAAGAAGGAAAGCTAAAAGATGTCATTATTTGTTTCAGCGCTTATGTAGTTAGTTTATTTCATTTGAGATAGAAAATGTAATAAGTTGTTTTGGATTTGGTAGTTGGAGATCTAGATGGCTGGCTATAAAACTCTTCCTAGAAGGTGGTTATAGTCCGAGGTGCTCTTGAGATGTACAAACTTTTGTTGGTTATGGTAATATTTCCCATTTATTATTGAAAAAAATAATTTGTAAAGTTAACAAAATGTTCTTTTTAACATTGAATTAACTTTACCCATTATAACATAAATTTACAAAAGTATATTTTGTCATATTAAAGTGATTGTACTATGTGTGAAATGCTCAGGAAATACAAATGAACGAAAAGTCAAACTTCCTCTTCCAATCATTTGTATTTTCTGAAAACTTAGATGTAGTTGATCAGTTATTTTAATGTAAGAAAATACAATTTTTTGATTTTACCATTATATAATAAGTATAAGCACAGTGATATACAGGAAATTAAGTCATAATTTTAGTATCATTACTACTGCATTTTCATTTGTTAGCTCTGTTGCACACCAAACAAGATGATAATACAATGTGCATGGACTAATATCTTCCTAATTGTCAAGCGTCAATCTCTCAGCTGGCAAATCTGCCTGTCAACTGTGCGTCAATCCTCGACTGGTTGGCCCCACCACTGAACTTTTACCTCAAAAATCTTCTTGGACCTCAACTGGCAAATCTGCCTGTCAACAATGGCAACTGGTTCATCTTCATAACCTATGCTCTCATCTAGCTGAACCGTGCTAAAGTCTAACACACGTGACAGATCGACATGATACTTCCGGAGCATAGATACATGAAAAATTGGATGGACTCCTGATAGACCAGGAGGCAAAACAAGCTCGTAAGCAACCTCCCCAACTCGTCTCAACACCTCAAATGGGCCTATAAACCTTGGGCTCAACTTGCCCTTCTTCCCGAATCCCATGATTCCCTTTATCGGCGAAACCTTCAAGAGAACTTTCTCACCCACCATAAATGATAAATCAAGCGCCTTCTGATACGCGTAATTCTTCTGTCTGGACTGTGCTGTACGAAGTCGCTCCTGAATCAACTTCACCTTTTTCAAGGCATCTTTTACCAAATCAGTACCATATAACTTATCCTCGTCGAGCTCAAACCATCCGATGGGCAAACGACATTGCCGACCATATAAAGCCTCAAATGGAGCCATCTCGATGTTGGATTGGTAACTGTTGTTATAAGCAAACTCGGCCAAAGGCAAGAAACGATCCCACTGACCTCTGAAGTCAATCACACATGCCTGAGCATATACTTCAAGATCTGAACCGCCCGCTCCGACTTCCCGGCGGTCTGCGGATGGAAAGTTGTGCTGAGCTCTACACAGGTCTCCAATTCACTTTGTACTGCTCTCCAGGAATGTGAAGTAAACTGAGGGCCCCTATCTGATATGATGGAAATTGACACACCATGCAACCGAACTATCTCCTGAATATAAATCTGGGCCAACCTCTCTGAAGTATACGTAGTCACAACCGGAATGAAGTGCGCCGACTTGGTCAACCTGTCGACAATGACCCACACTGCATCAAACTTGTGCAAGGTCTGCGGTAACCCAACTATAAAGTCTATAGTAATGCGCTCCCATTCCCACTCCAGTATACTCATCTGTTGAAGTAGGCCACCTGGCCTCTGGTGCTCATACTTAACCTGCTGGTAATTTAGGCACCTAGTTACATACTCAACTATGTCCTTCTTCATCTGTCGTCGCCAATAATGCTACCTCAGGTCACGATACATCTTCGTAGCACCTGGATGAATAGAATACCGAGAACTGTGTGCCTCATCTAGGATCGTTTCCCTCATCCCATCCATATTAGGAACACATAAACGATCCTGGAGTCGTAGAATACCATCCTTGCCAATAGTAACTTCCTTGGCACCACCCCGTAGTACCGTCTCTCGGAGAACCAACAAGTGTGGATCATCAAACTGTCGAGCCTTGATCCGCTCAAATAGTGAAGACTGGACAACAACACATGCAAGAACTCGACTTGGCTCTGAAATATCCAGCCTTACAAGTCTGTTAGCCAAGGACTAAATGTCCAAAGCTAATGGACTCTCCTCTGCTGAATGAAGGCCAAACTACCCATACTCTCCGCCTTTCTACTCAAGGCGTCAACAACTACATTTGCCTTGCCCAGATGATAAAGGATAGTAATATCATAATCTTTTAGTAAATCAAGCCATCTGCGCTGCCTCAAATTTAGATCCCTCTGCTTGAATAAATGCTGCAAGCTGCGATGATCCGTGTAAACCTCACAGGACACCCTATAAAGATAATGCATCTATATTTTTAGAGCGTGAACAATCGCGGCTAATTCCAAATCATGCACTGAATAATTCTTCTCGTGAGGCTTCAGCTGGCGTGAAGCATATGCAATAACTCGCCCCTCCTGCAACAATACACAACCCAGGCCAACGCGTGAAGCATCGCAATACATTGTATACATCCCTAAACCGGAAGGCAACACTAACACTGGTGCTGAAGTCAATGCTATCTTGAGCTTCTGAAAGCTCACCTCACAATCATCGGACCATCGGAACGGAGCACTCTTCTGGGTCAATTTGGTCAAAGGTGTTGCAATAGATGAAAATCCCTCCACATACCATGTTGTCACGACCCAATTTCACTCGTAGGTCGTGATGGCGCCCAACATCACTACTAGGCAAGCCAACTAGTGAATTAAGCATATATTTCCTCTTTTAATAAATTTCTGAGTAATTAAACTTTCCTTACTTGCAAGATTTAAGAAAAATAGAAAGTCTAAATAAATAAAAACCAAAATAAAAATTTCAAGACCACAATTCTACTTGTGCACGTGCCAAGAACTGGTGTCACAAGTGTATGAGCGTCTAGTAGATTATATAAAGTTCTAACCACTGTCTGAATATGAAATAGACATAATACAAAATACAAAAAAGAGAGACTGTAGGGCTGCAGAACGACTCAGGAAGTAGCTCACCACTAGGCCTCGGGATATCGGGGGTGCGCACCGGTAGAACCGCCTGATGCACCTGTCTCAGACCCTGCACAAAAAGTGCAACAAGCTTAGCATGAACACGTAAACAACGTGTACCTAGTAAGTATCAAGTCTAATCTCTAAGAAGTAGTGACGAGAGGTCGACTTCGACATTCACTATGGGTCAATAATATAAAGATAAAGATATTTAAATAATCATGGTTTATGTGAATAACAATAATTTCCTTAACAAGCAGGAATAAATAATTCTTTCAAAATTTAATAATTCCCAATAAATGATTTATCTTCACAAGCTGCAATAAAAATGTCAAAGCATCGTGTAACTGTTATTATTAAGCATAATTTATGCTGAGGTCATACAACTCGATCCAGAGTGTCGTGTACACTTCCGAGGGACATGCGGCACGATCCATAGATGCATCTATCTACTGCCGAGGCGTTCGGCCCACTCCACAAGAAGAGGATGATATTTTTATAAACAGTTAACTTAAATATTATAGAGGTTTTTGTAAATAAATAATACAAATTTCATTAACGATCTTCCACAATTTCTCCAACAAATAATAATATAATTTAGGCATTTAAATTAACAATTATGATGCAAAAATTCCAAATAGTTCATAAATTGGGTCCTAAACCTACCCGAACATTAGCATATTAGTAGCCGCGCATGAACTCTCGTCACCTCGTACGTACGTAGCCCCCACAATTAGAGGCAAATATTTATTTACAATACCTACGGAGTAAATTCCCTCTTCAAGGTTAGACAAGTGACTTACCTCGCCTCAAAGCTCACTTCCGATCACAATATCGTGTTAAAGCCTCAATTTGGTGCCGAAAAATCCGAAACTAGCCAAATGTTATATAATTTAATCAATACATGCTCAATAATTCAAAATTAATTTATTAGATTAATTAACCAAGGCAAATTTGTAAAATTCCTAAAATTCACCTCGGGCCTACGTGCCCGGATTCCGGAAATTTTCGGAATAAATCGTCACCCATAACCTTAAGAACTCAAATACACAATTTGCATCTCATTCCATAACCATTTTCGTGGTTAAAATCTCATTTTTATCAAAATCTAGGTTTTTCATCTAAACCTTTGATTTCCACAATTTACATGTTAAAATCTACTCATAATCTATGTATTTGACTCAGAATAGGTAGAATTAACTTACCTCCAAGTTTCTAGGTGAATACCCCTCTCAAGAAGCTCCAAAATCGCCAAAGAATGAAGAAAATGGGCTAAAACATGGCTGAGCCCCGACTTAAATGAAGGTTCTGCTTTTTGCGATTTTCGCATCTGCGGGTAAAGGCCGCATCTTCGGGCGGAGGGCCGCATCTACGGGTGGAGGGCCGCATCTGCGGACGCTTTTCCGCTTTTGCAGTCTCGCTTCTGCGACTCTTCATCGCAAAAGCGCGGTCTCTTCTGCGCACACCACACCGCTTCTGCGGTCCACTGGCCAAGGCTCATGGACGCTTCTGCGACCAAAAATGGCGCATCAGTGGGCTCGCACCTGCGTCTGTCCAACTGCAAGTTAGATTACACTAGAAGTTGGAGGCTTCAGCTGTTCCTCCCAAGTCCAAACTTGGTCCGAGCCTCGTCCGGTTAACACCCGAGGCCCCCGGGTTCCCGCCCAAACATACCAACAAGTTTGAAATCATAAAACGAACTCGCTCAAACCCTCGGAACGCGTAAAACAACATCAAAACTAACCAAATCAATTCGACTTAGAAATTTCAAATTCTTCAAACTTTCATAAAACGAACTCGCTCAAACCCTCGGAACGCGTAAAACAACATCAAAACTAACCAAATCAATTCGACTTAGAAATTTCAAATTCTTCAAACTTACTCCGAATGCGCCGAAACATACTTAACCTACGCGGAATGGCACCAAATTTTGCGTGCAAGTCTTAAATCACCATATGGAACTATTCCCAGACCCCAAAATTCTGAATGGGCCTCCATTACTCTAAAACCTACTCTAAACCAAATTTAAATAACTTTAAAACCCTCAAATAGCTAACTTTCACTATTAAGCGCCGAAACGCTCTCGGGTTGTCCAAAATCCGATTCGAACATATGCCCAAGTCCAAAATTATCATACGAACCTATTGGAACCGTCAAATCCCAATTCCGGGGTCGTTTTTTAAAAATGTTGACCGAAGTCAAACTTATCCCTTTTAAAGCCAAACTAAGGAATCAAGTGTTCTGATTTCAACCCGAACCCTTCAAATTCCTGAACTAGCCATCCCCGCAAGTCATGAAACAGTAAAAGCACATACGAGGAGTCTTATGTAGGGGAACGGGGTTCTAGAAGGTAAAATGGCCAGTTGGGTCGTTAAACAATATCACCACAATACATAGCCCACGTCCCAACTACGATGTGTACAAAAATCTCAATAGCAACAAAAATGAAATGGGAAAAATAATTCAACAATGAATAATACACCATTAAACAACAACTTCAACTAAAACAGGTCAACGACTTTCAATAACTCCAACTCAATTACTGTTTAAGAATAAACTCAATAATGATGGTATTTCCATGAAATGGCAACTTCAATTCCTATTGAAAGACATAAGCTAACAATGAAAGAGATGATCATGAAATAGTAACTACGTCTAAATGTCATGGCCCAAAATCTCACCACAGGCGTCGAGATAGCACTTAGTCTCTAAGACTAGGTAAGCCGATTTCATTTACATTTCGAGCCATTATTTTTATTGTAATTTAATACAAGTGTCGAAACTAAAAGCGAAAAAAATATAACAACCTCCCAAGACTGGTAATACTGAGTCACAAACTCTAACTGAATACATACAATGATCTCAAGGATCGAATATACAATATTGTTCGAATAAGAGTTGACAGTACAATATAATGGAAAGACTCCAGGGGACTGTGGTGACCAAGCAGACCTACCTTGAATCCTTGCGATCACACTCTAATCTCTACCGGAATCCGATATCTCCAATACCTGGCTCTGCACAAAAATGTGCAGAAGTGTAGTATGAGTACACCACAGTTGGTACCCATTAAGTATCAAGACTAACCTCGGTGGAGTAGTGACGAGGTACAGTCAAGACACCCACTAGTCAAATAACTTGTGCAATATAGCATATAAAAATAATAGAAAATAAATAGCAGTGATGGCAACAATAATCAACTTGTAACATAAACAGCAAGGCAACAGGAACACCATAAATATTGCTCAAACGAATAATAAACACAAGTACATCCAATTAATCAAGTCCTTCAAAATATACATCCTTTATCTATGAGTTTTTCAAATAAAAATCTTTAGAATGTAATCCGTACAAATAAATATATCCTGAATATACTTTCTTCAAATAAATATCTTACGAATATAATTATTTCAAATAAATATCTTTCAAATATAATTCTTTCAAGTAAATACTTTTCGAATATAATTCTTTCAAGTAAATACCTTTCGAATATAATTCTTTCAAGTAAAAGTCACCATGTGATACCTTATTTAACTTTCCTGGTATGAGAAATATATTTAACATATCACATCGAATATGTGTGTATATATATATATATATATATATATATATATATATATATATATATATATATATATATATATATATAGATCAAATCAATTGGTACGGCAACACCCTCCGTGCATTTCTCTCTTTCTCACCGTGCATCCATATAACAGTACCAACTAGGTGAGAGAAATGCCAATAACAATAAAATAAATAAAGTGGGAGGCACACATGAAGCAACAACAACTACAAGACACATAGAAAACATAGGTGCACAATAACAACTCAAGATGAAGGCATGAATGTATACACAACAAAATGATATCACAATATAATGTATGTCTCTTGTCCTCGCCTGCACGGAAACACCATTCGTGCTATGAACATATGATAATATAAAAATAATGGCACGATATTACTATTTATGCTTTTACTCTCATCCTCACATGATAATATAAATGAAATGGCACGGCACTATCCTTCGTGCATATTAAGAATGGCACGGCATCACCCTTCGTGCTTTATACTTTTCCTCATATTATAATATAAATGAAATGGCACGGCATCACCCTCCGTGCTTTACACTCTCAAATGGCACGGCATCACCCTTCGTGCTTTACACTCTCAAATGGCACGGCATCACCTTTCGTGCTTTACACTCTCAAATGGCACGACATCACCCTTCGTGCTTTACACTCTCAAATGGCACGGCATCACCCTTTGTGCTTTACACTCTCAAATGGTACGGCATCACTCTTCGTGCTTTACACTCTTCCTTACCAAGAACATGTATATCATTAACAAGCAAGGTAGGAAGCATAAATAACATCAAGGAAAGTGTTTAAACGACAACACAATACAACAATTCATATCACAATTTGCCCACCTGCCACAACCAACTCCAAAGATACAACAAAATTCAATTCATTTCAAAGCAAATAGCCCAAGGCTCCACACAACGTATATAAAATCTCAAAAATAACAACAGAGATGGAAAAGTAACTCAGCATAGGACAACATCTTCTTTAATCCAAATTTTTGATAAATATATTAACAGCTCTTTTTAAGCTTATTTAATTAATTATTTGCAGATGTAAAATCCAATGAAATTAATTCCAAGAAATATCAAATCAATAAACACACGAAATTCACATAAAATCCAAGTGGCAATCACCCCAAATTATCATATAAAATACAAAACTCGACAAACAAGGAACGAGGCATGTCAATTAAAGGATTTACAATGTTCTAAAAAAATTTCAATTTAATACATAATGGTCTCTACGAATTTAAACTGATATAATTTGCACATATAAACCAAGTACGTACTCGTCACCTCGTGTACAGGGTTTTCAATCACAAAATTTCCACATGCGACTCAATGCCTAAGGGAAATTTTCCCCACTTAAGGTTAGGCAAGATACTTACCTTTTTGAAGTTATGCCGATATTTTAAAATAGCCATCTTGCTTGAATTAATCCTCCAGACAGCTCAAATCTATTTAAATTAATTGTATAACTTTATTAAAATTCATCAAAACCAATTCCCGATAGTATAAATGTCGATTTAAAATATTATTTTAAAAAGTCAACCAAAGTCAACGTGGGGCTCGCCTCTCGGAACCCGATAGAATTTTCACAAAATTCGAACACCCATTCTGATACGAGTTAAACCATACCAATTTTATCAAATTCCGATAACAACTCGACCTCCAAATCTTAAATTTTCATTTTTGAAGAGATTTTGCAAAAATCCCAATTTCTTCTATTTAAATCTAAATTAAACGATGAATATAATCATGGATTTATGAAATATAATCACTTTCGGATATACAATACTTACCCAAGTCAAAGTCGTGAAGAACTCCTCCAAAATCGCCGAAAAACCGAGCTCCAAAAATCCAATCGAAAATGGCGAAATGACCATTTTTGGTCTTTTATGTTTCTGCCCAGTTCGGCTTCTGCGGACAGATTTTTTAATGATCCAACCGGTTATTTTGACTTTTAGAATCCCGTTCCCTAAAATAAAACTTCCTGTATGTGCTTTTAATGATTCATGACTTGCGGGGATGGTTGGTTCGGGATTTGGAAGTGTTTGGGTTGAAATCGGAACACTTGGTTCCTTAAGAATGGCTTTAAAAAGGTCAAGTTTGACTTCGATCAACATTTTGAGAAAATGACCCTGGAATAGAATTTTGATGATTCCAACAGCTCCGTATGGTGATTTTGGACTTAGGAGCATATTCGGAATTTATTTGGAAGTTCGTAGTTAAATTAGGCTTGAAATGACTAAAATAGGAATTTAAGTTTAGAAGTTTGACCGAGGAGTTGACTTTTTGATATCGGAGTTGGAATCCAGTTTCAAAATTTTTTATAGCTCCGTTATATCATTTATGACTTGTGTGCAAAATTTGAGGTCAATCGGACTTGATTTGATAGGTTTCGATATCGAAAGTAGAAGTTGGAAAGTTTAAGTTTCATTAAGCTTGAATTGGAGCATAATTCGTGGTTTTAGCGTCGTTTTATGTGATTTGAGGTTTCAAATAAGTTCGTATGATGTTTTAGGACTTGTTGGTATATTTGGTTGAGGTCCCGAGGGCCTCGTGAGAGTTTCGGATGGTTAACGGATCAAAAGTTGAACTAAAAAAGTTGCTGCAATTTTTCTCTTATGTTGGAAATTCTGGGCTGTGATCGAGCCCAAGATCGAGCCCAGCTATTGAGCCCAGGGTCGAAGCCAGGGACGAGGCTCAATATTGAGCCCAGATATCAAGCCCAGCTCGAGGGCCATGATCGATGCCAGGCTCGAGGGCCATGATCGAAGGCCCAGGCTCGATGCCATGATCGATGCCATAATCGATGTCATGATCGAAGGACCAGGCTCGATGCCATGATCGAAGAACCAGGCTCGAGGGCCATGATCGAAGCCACGATCGAGGCCCAGGTTCGAGGGCCATGATCGAAGCCACGATCGAGGCCTAGTTCCGAAGGTTGCCTCGGCAGATCTATAAAGGAAGGAATTTCGTCTCATTTGCCATTTTTGACGAACTTGAGCTTGAGCAGAATCAACTTTTGATAGATTTTCAAGAAAAAACATTGGGGTAAGTGATTCCAACTCGGATTTGGTCTATATACACAAATATATCATTGTTTTTACCATTTAATTAGTGTTTTGAGATTGAAATTTGGGAAAGTTTTAGAAATCTCATAGAAACGAATTTTTGAGATTTCGGTATTGATTCGGAGTCGGATTTGAGTGAAACTGGTATGGTTGGACTCGTAATTGAATGGATTATCGGATTTTGTAACTTTTGCCGGATTCCAAGATGTGGGCCCCATGGACGAAATTTTAATTAATTTCGGGATTTTTATTGAAAATATAGTATTTTCTTATAGAATTGATTCCTATAAATTTTGGGGATTGTATCGAATTATTTTTAGTTAGATTCGAGCCAATCAAAGTTGGATAATAGAGGCTACTATTAATGCTAAAGTCCGGGTAGTTTAGGACTCAAAAGCATGAATTACTTGTGTAAATTATATATATATATATATATATATATATATATATATATATGTTGTGAATTGTTAGGGAAGATATTAAAGGAAGAAAATCTCATATGCTTAATTTTCTGTTTAAATTAATTAATTATTAAAAGAAATTGTTCATCCTCCCGAATTGATCTTATAATAAATATACTCTCTTTCCGGAGGTACATAAGAAAAATATCCTCCTTTCTTGTGGAGCGGGCCGAACGCCTCGGCAGGATAGATGCATCTATGGATCGTGTCGCACCTCCCTCGGCAGTGTACACGATACTCTGGATCGGGCCGTGTGACCTCGGCAGAAATCATGCTTAATAATAATAATTACACGATACTTTGATAGTTTATTGCAGCTTGTGAAGCTAATTAATAAATTAGAAATCTTTGAAATTTAAAGAATTATTACCTCTGCTTGTTAAGGAATTATTGTTATTCCTGTAAATGAGACTAATTGACAAATTAGAAATTTATTGGAATGAAGGAATTTAATTATTTCTGCTTGTTAAATAAATTATTGTTAATTCTGTGAATCATGCTGATTTAGATATTCTAGTTTATTTCAAATATTATTATTGACCCATAGTGAGTGTCAAAGTAGGTCATCTCGTCTCTACCACTTCGAGATTAGGCTTGATACTTACTGGGTACACGTTGTTTACGTACTCATACTACACTTGCTGTACTTTTTGTGCAGGACTTGAGGCAAGTACTAGTGGGGGACCTATCGCCTTACACCCACGTTGTCCAGAGGCATAGTGGTGAGCTGCCTTTCTGAGCCGTTCTGCAGCTACCAGTGTCTCTTCTTATATTTACATTCTGTCTATTTTATTTCAGACAATATTTTGAGTTTTGTATAATCTAATAGATACTCATACACTTGTGACACTAGGTCTTGGCATACACATTGGTAGAATTTGGTGTCTTATTATTTTTCTTGGATTTAAATTTTATCGCTATATGTTTAATTTATTAGTTGGCTTGCCTAGCTATAGTGTTGTGCGCCATCATGAACTATAGGTGAAATTGGGTCGTGACAGATTTGCGCATCTGCGGCCTCGCTTTTGCGAGCCAAAATGCGCATTTGCGATGTCCCAATGTCCACTGCCCAACAAGAGCTCGCATCTGCGGAAGAAGTTGCGCATCTGCGATGTCGCTTCTGCGATCATACCCACTGCTTCCAGCTTCCCCTTGTGCGTCTTCTTTTCTCGTTTCTATGATCCCGCAGGTGAGGGAATTGCTTCGCACCTGCGATCCTTGCCATGTCCCTTCCCATTTTGCTTCTGCGATGAAGCTTCCGCAGAAGCGAAACATTAGCTGCTGTCCAGAAATTCCAACAGCTTTCTTCAAGTCCAAATTGATCTGTTAACCACCCGAAATCCACCGGAGGCCCTCGGGACCTTACCCAAATATACCAACATGTCCAAAAATATAATATAAACTTAGTCGAGGCTTTAAACCACGTCAAACAATACCGAAATTATGAATCGCGCCTCGAATCGAATTATGAGTTTTCAAATCTTTCAACTTCTATATTTTTTGCCGAAATGTATCAAATCAATTCGGAATGATTTCAAATTTTGTACACAAGTCATAAATGACGTAATAGAGTTGTTCCAATTTCTGGAATCGAAATCCGACCTCATTATCAATCAATCTAATTACGGTTGAATTTATGAATATTTCAAGAACTTCATTTTCCAGCTTTTCGTCGAAATGTGCCGAATTGTCCTACGGACATCCAAATCCAAATACGGACATACGCCTAAGTCCACAATCACCATACGAAGCTATTCACATCATCAAAATTTTATTTTGGAGCCGTTTGCTCAAAAGTCAACTATCTGGTCAACTCTTTTTATTTTAGCTTCTAAAATAAGAATTGTTCTTTCAATTTAATTCTGAATCTTCCGAAAACCAAACTCGACCGCACACGCAAGTCATAATATATATTACGAAGTTACTTGGGATCTTATGTCACTTAACGGATATATATTCTTAAAATGATAAGTCGGATCGTTACACTAAATGCATGAGAATAACCCGACAACGAAAAGATATCATGTAACAACAATTTCGATTAAGAATAACTCAACAATAAAGGAAGTCACATTACAATAAAAGAGGTAACAACTTCAAATAAGGCATATAAGAGTAAACTTGACAAGTAAAAGATATGACATGTGCTAACAACTTCAAATAAAGTATGTGAGAGTAAACTTGTCAAATAAAAGATATAACATGTGCGAGCAATTACAACTTCAAAAAGATATAAGCCGTGTACACACTCATCACCTCATGTACACATCTTCCACATAACTCAAATAATATAATCAACCCAAATCCTAAGAGATAGTTCCCACACACAAGGTTAGGCAAGATATTTACCTCAAAGAAACTAAATCAATACTCTAAATAGACCTTCCCGTGTAAAACAACCTCCGGACGGCTCGAATCTAGCCAAAATAACTTAATATCATAAATAAAATCCATAGAAAATAATTTAGGATAATAAAGCTTCGATCTTTAATGAAAACCAAAAAGTCAACCCAAAAAGTCAACCTTGGGCCCGCACTTCAGAATCCGACAAAACTCACAAAATCCAAACACCCATTCCGATACGAGTCTAACCATACCAAAAATTATCCAATTTCGACATGAAATCGTCCTTCAAATCATCATTTTTGCGTTTTAGAAAGTGAAGCCATAGGAAAAATTTTGTTCGTCTTGTTTGTCTGTGATGTTTTGCAGGTTTCCCTGCAGAACACATGTTTGATATCCAAGAATGAAGTTACAAAATCTGGTCAGAAGAGATGATTGTTCAAGCATAAAGACAGTTGGTGTGAAGCTTTGGCATAATGCAAGCAGCGACCCTGCATCACAAGATCCATCTTCTCACCTTCTAATCAAGAAACAAGCATTCAAGATTCGATCCAAGTCTCAATTCAAGCTCAAGCTTCAAGAATCAATATCCTAGCTCAAAGCATCCACCTCCAAATGCGGGTCAGCGAGCTTCAAATTCAAGGCACCCACCTTCCAATGCGTGTTAATGAGATCTCAAATGAAGATACAAGACACAAGACACAAAAAGTAGATAGGATCTTGTATTTTCCTTTTCTTTAATGTAATTTTCTTTTTATTTTGATATAATAAATAGGACTGTGGACTGGAGCCTCGAAGAACCTCACTCGACTCTCCAACTCATCATTCCATCAGTCTTCTTGAACTACACGCGACCTGATTCCCTTATAGCCCAGGATATATAGGCTGTCCAAAACTGTAATGACCTAACCGGTCATTTTAACTTTTAGAAACCCGTTCCCTAAAATAAAACTCCCTGAACATGCTCTTATTAATTTATGACTCGCGGGGATGGTTGGTTTGGGATTTGAAAGTGTGTGAGTTGAAATCGAAATACTTAGTTCCTTAAGTTAACTTTAAATGGACAAGTTTGACTTCAGTCAACATTTTGAGAAAACGACCCCAGAATCGGGATTTGACGGTTCCAATAGGTTCGTATGATGATTTTGGACTTGGGCGTATGTCCGAATCGGGTTTTGTATAACTCGGGAGCGTTTTGACGCTTAATAGTAAAAATTAACTATTTGAAGGTTTAAAATTCTTTAAGTTTGGTTTAGAGTAGGATTTTGAGTAATTAAAATCCGTTTGGAATTTCGAGTTTGGGAATAGTTTCGTATAGTGATTTAAGACTTGAACGCAATTTTTTATGTCATTCGGAGTAGTTTAAGTATATTTTGGCGCATTGGAAGTAATTTGAACAACTTGAAATTCTTAAGTTTGAATCAATTTGGTTTAGGGTATAATTCTTAGATTTGATATTGTTTTATGCGTTCCGAGGGTTTGAGCGAGTCCGTTTTATGATTTCAAACTTGTTGGTATATTCGGGCGGGGTCTCGGGGGCCCCGAGTGTCAATCGGACGAGGCTTGGACCAAGTTAGAAGTTGGGAGCCAAAACTGAAACTCCCAACTACTGTCAGAATCGCACCTGCGCTTGGCCAGTCGCAGGTGCGACATTCGCAGATGCAACAGAAGCTCTCAGGCGCGACACTCGTAGATGCGAGATTTCTTTGCAGAAGCGGAAAAGGAATGGGAGGCCTGCCACCGCAGGTGCGGAATATTGGGTGCGAGAATTGGCCAGTTGAGCGAAACTCGCACCTGTGAGGATTTTCTGCAGGTGCGTTCCAACCTCCGCAGGTGCGAAAGGCCTGTTTGGCAGAAAGCTTAAAAGAACAGGAATCCACCATATTTGCCCGTTTTCTCTCCATTTCCGGGCGATTTCAGAGCTTTTGAGAAGGGGGTTTCAACTAGCAATTTAAAGGTAAGTTAATTCCATACCCCTTGAGTTAAATACATAGATTATAAGTAGATTATAACTAGTAAATCTTAGAAATCAAAGATTTAGATGAAAAACCTGGATTTTTATAAAAGTGAGATTTTAACAACAAAAATAGTTATGCAATTGGGTAGAATTTATATATTTAAGTTCTTGAGATTATGGGTAACGTTTTTATCCAAAATTTACATAATCCGAGCACGTGGGCCCGGGGTGAATTTTAGAAATTTTACCATTTTGGGTAAGGTAATTTATTTAATAGATAAATTTCGAATCATTTAGCATATATTAATTATTTATATAATATCTGGATAGTTTCGGATCTTTCGACGTCGAATCGAGAATTCAACGCGACGTGGTAATCGGAAAGTGGACTTTGAGACGAGGTAAGTCTCTTGTCTAATCTTGTGAGGGATAAATTACCCCATAGGGATTAAATTGAATAATTATTGCTAATTGCGGGGGCTACGTACGCACGAGGTGACGAGAGTCCGTGCGTAGCTACTATTAATGCTAAAGTTCGGGTAGTTTAGGACTCAAAGCATGAATTACTTGTGTACATTGTATTCTTTTTTTAATTAATATTAATTTATATATATGAATATATTGTGAATTGTTAGATAAAGATATTAAAGGATGGAAATTTCATATGCTTGATTTTCTATTTAAATTAATTAATTGTTAAAAGAAATTATTTTTCCTCTCGAATTGATCTTATAATAAATATACTCTCCTTCCGGAGGTACATAAGAAAATGTCCTCCTTTCTTGTGGAGCGGGCCGAACGCCTCGGCAGGATAGATGCATCTATGGATCGTGTCGCACGTCCCTCGGCGGTGTACACGACACTCTGGATCGGGTTGTATGTCCTCGGTAGAAATCGTGCTTAATAATAATAATTACACGATACTTTAATAGTTATTTCAAGCTTGCGAAGATAATTGATAAATTGGAGAATCCTTGAAATTTAATGAATTATTATTCCGGCTTGTTAAGGAATTAATTGTTATTCCTGTAAATGAGATTAATTGATAAATTGGAAATTATTTGAATTTAAGGAATTTAATTAATATATTGAGAATTGTTGCATTTGAAGGAATATGATTATTTCCGCTGGTTAAATAAATTTTGTGAATCAAGTTGATTTAAATATTCTAGTTGTATTTCAATTATTATTATTGACCCATAGTGAGGGTCAAAGTCGGCCATCTCGTCTCTACCACTTCGAGATTAGGC